>NC_086156.1:13633440-14243648 GCF_035149785.1 Candoia aspera | reverse complement strand
GCGGGCCTGGTCGGGCTGCTGGTCCCGCAGGCAGGGGCAGTTGTGAGTGGCTTCCCAGTGGGGGCGGTTGTGCTGCTCATAGAAAAGGCAGGCCACCACACTGGCAGCAGGCACAGCATAGAGCACCGTGAAGAGGCCCAGGCGGATCATGAGCTTCTCCAGCTTGTGCGTCTTGGTGGGGCCCCCTTGCTGCTTGATCACACTCCGGATGCGGAAGAGCGAGACAAAGCCAGCCAGCAGGAACATAGAGCCAATGGCCAGGTAGATGAGCAGGGGGGCCAGGACGAAGCCCCGCAGGTTCTCCAGGCTCTGGTTGCCCACGTAGCAGATGCCAGCCACGGGGTCTCCATCCACCGAGCTGAGCGCCAACACCGCAATGGACTTGATGCTGGGCAGCAGCCAAGCCGCCAGGTGGAAGTACTGGGCATAGCCAGCGATGGCTTCGTTGCCCCACTTCATGCCCGCCGCCAGGAACCAGGTGAGGGACAGGATGACCCACCAGATGGAGCTGGCCATGCCGAAGAAGTAGACCAGGAGGAAGACGACGGTGCACAGCGCCGGCCCCGTGCTCTCGTACCGCACGTGCTCGGCCACCGCCAGGTCGGGCTGCAGCTCCGCCGCTCCCCCGGCCGCGCCGCGGCCGCCCACGGCAGCCGCAGCCGCCCCCGCCGCGCCTCCCGCGGGGCCCGCCGGCCCTGCTCCCGCGGCCGCCGCGCCGCCGCTGCACGCCACCTTTTCGTGGCCGGCGACCAGGCGCACCAGGTAGCCCAGCGAGACGAAGAGGTAGCAGGCGGCCAGGAAGATGATGGGCCGCTCCGGGTACTTGAAGCGCTCCATGTCGATGAGGAAGGTGGAGACGGTGGCGAAGGTGGAGAGGAAGCACAGGACGGACCACAAGCCAATCCAGAAGGCGGTGAACGCGCGCTCGTCCGGGCTGAAGTAGGGGTTGTGGCACGGCAGGGCGCAGTTGGCGATCTGCCCCGTCTTGACCCGGTTGTAGAGCGGGTGGCGCTCGCTGGAGACCGACACCATCGGAGCGCGGCACTGGCAGCCCGGCTCGCAGGGGGCCGGCAGGCGGCCCTTGCGCGGGGGGGGCTCCGCGGCGGGCGGCGGCGCGGCCGCCCCGGACCCTCTGCCCGCCCCGCCCCCCGCGGGCTTGCGGTGCGGCGGCTTGGGCTGCGGCGGCGCTGCGGTGGCGAGCTCCGTGTGGTTGTAGTCCATGCAGAGCGTGTCCGGGTTGCCTTGGTCGGGCAGGCGGTCGCAGCGCATGCGGTCCGGCCAGGCGAAGCCGTACTGGCGCATGAGGGGCGCGCAGCCGGCCTTGGCCCGCTCGCACACGCTGCGGCAGGGCGGCAGCGGCTTCTTGTAGTTCTCCAGGCAGATGGGCGTGTACATGCTGCACAGGAAGAAGCGCAGGTCCGCCGAGCACTGGATCTCCACCAGGGGCCAGAACTGGTGGACCTCCAGCCCCGCCTCGTCCTGCGTGTCGTGGTTGAACTGGTTGGGCATGTACGTGTAGTTGTAGCCGATGCCTTTGCACAGCGGCACCGTGATCTCCTGGCAGGACAGCTCCTTGGCGGACGAGGACGCGGCGGCGGCGGCAGCTGCGGAGGCGGCGGCGGCGACGCTAGGATGCCGCTGCAGCGGCGACCAGGCGGGCAGGAAGAGCGGCAGGAAAGCGACGGTCAACAGGTAAGACCGAGGCTCCATGCTCGGCAAGGAGGAGCGGCGGCGGCGGCGCGTCCCCGCGGGCTCCCCCGGCAAGAGAAAGCCGGCTCCGCTTGCCCTTTGTCGCCGGCCACCAGCCCGGCCAAGCGGATCTCCGCGCCCTCGCCGGCCCGGCTCGCCTCTTAGCCGGCTCCAGAGCGCGGCCTCCCTTCCCCCAAGTAAGTCCGCCCTCCGACCCGGGAGGGAGACGCAGCGAAGCGGCGGCTCTCGGCTGCGATCGCGCTGGGCGGCTACGCTCCCGGCTTTCTTGCGCTCATCTCCCGCCACCGGGCTGGGATGCGGGACGCGGGGCTGTTTCTGCGGCGGCGGCGGCGGTGGCGGCTCCGTCTCGGTCTCGCTCTTCTCAACTTTCCCTGCGCCGCGCCGTGTCAAGATGGCTGAGAGCCCTGCAGACGCAGCCGCTCGGTCGCTCCCCGGGCTGGCTCGGCGAAAGCGCCCCGAGGACGCGGGGCTGCCCTCCGAGGCGGGGCGGAAGACCCGCTTGCGGCGCGCTGGGGAAGCGCTGCCACCTGAGAGCCTCCGTAGACAGCTGCGCCGCCGCCGCCGCCCGCGCTTGCCCAACTTCTGCTTTTCTCCAGCTCCAGCAGCGCCAACCCGGTGGCCGCGCTCTGAGGGCTATTTATATCGCAGGATGCCAGGCCCCGCCTCGCCTGTCCCAGCTACCTATCACGAGGACTCCGGGCGGAGACCGGGGACCCCGACTAAGCCCTCTCGCTTAAGGAGGATCGGGCTTGGCCCCGGGACTGGAGCGGGCCGGCCGTCCCTGGCCCTTTAAGATTCGCGGCGTGGTCCGCGAGTGCGGCTGTTCTCTTTCCTTCCCAAGGTATAAATGGCTCACTCAGCACTTGGGCAGGTAAGTTCTCAAATAAAATAATAATAGAAAAAAACAAATGGCACCCCACCTCCCCGGGGTTCTTCAGTTAATTCTCCATTTTTCGTCCTGAGTGGGAAGACCTTTTGGTAAACCTGAACTTCTAGGCCTATCAGAGTGCCTTTCTCCTCTCCCCTCCCCCCCCCGTTTTATTCCTCGATATTTTGGGTGTCTGATGGGCTGGATCAAAATACCTGAGAAAGTGTTATTTATTTATTAAATGGATTTTTTGAAGGCCACCTGACTCCAAGAAGACTCTGAGTGTCTTACAATATTAATGTAAAACTACTGTTAAAATAGAAATCCCCCCCCCCCCAAATAAACCATTATGGTTGGGTGTATGATGTTCAGGATCTGGCATATTATTTTAATGTTGCCATTTCCTCTTTTCCTTTCAATTGCTCAGAATCACCTTCTCTGGGAACGTTTTTGCACACCCTTTCTGAACAGGGAGTTCCCCTGGATTTCAGTCCAGCCCACTGCTGCCGGTGAATTTGGAAATCCCAAACATCTGGAAGGCAGCAGGTTGGAAAACAAAACGGTGATTTTAATGCAAATGGGGATTCCCCCTATCCAGAATTGAAATTCAGAATGTGAATGAAAACTGCTTTTCCATCTTTGTGGTCCTAAATAGTTTCACTTCAAAAAAATGTTGGTTCTGTTCAGAGGCAGGGTGCTCCTTCAGAAAGTGGTGCAAGAATCTACATATGATAACCACATGAAAAAAGGTAAATCCCATTTCTTTTGATAGACATTTAACTTCCACAAAAGACAATGGATTTGGTGCAGATTTCTTCATATCTGAAATGTACTCATTGAAATCAGTGGCTTTGAGTGTTTGGGCCTCCCAGTACCAAGGTTTTTCCATCTTTGGTCCTGGATGCCCCAGATGGATGCAGTGTGCAATTTGGGGGTCCTCTTGGACTCACGGTTCCTGTTGGAAGAGCAGGTGGCAGCCGTGGCTAAGAGGGCCTTTGCACACCTTTGGGTTGTGCACCAGTTGCGCCCATTCCTGGACTGGGAGGTACTACTCACTGTCACTTATGCCCTTGTGACCTCCTGTTTGGACTATTGTAACGCACTCTACATGGAGCTGCCCTTGAAGAGCATTCGGAAGCTTCAGCTGGTGCAGAATGCAGCTGCATGGGTAGTAAATGGTGTCAGTTACTCAGCACATGTAACACCACTGCTTTGGGGGCCGCATTGATTGCCCGTGTATTTCTGGGTGCAATTCAAGGTGCTGGTTGTCACCTTTAAAGCCCTTCATGGCTTGGGACTGGGTTACCTGAGGGACCGTCTTCTCCCAGTTGTTTCTACCTGTCCAATCCGGTCCAGCAGGATGGGCATGCTCCGGGTCCTGTCAGCCAAGGAATGTCGGCTGGCAGGGACAGGAGATGTGCTTTTTCTGCTGTGGCGCCTGCCCTGTGGAACATCCTCTCTCCTGAGATTAGGATGGCCCCGACCCTTCTGGCTTTTCGGAAGGCCTTGAAGACCTGGCTTTGTGCCTGGGCCCCTGAGCGTGTGAAGGGCCCCATTTCATGGTTGTGCTAACACCAGTGGTTTTTAAGATATCTTGGCTGTATTTATTTTTATATTTAATTTTTTGGTATTGTTTTTTTGTTGATTGTTTTTATTATTGTTAGCCCTCCAGAATCACTGGTTTGAGATGGGTGGCTATATACATTGAATGAATAACTACATAAAATAAATTCCAGGTAGTTATGACAGCTCATGTTGACTTTGTTGAGTATACTCTTCAGTATGTTTACATCCACATCCATCCTGTTGTCTGTGGTGGGAGTCTCCATCAAAATAAACAGGACTTAATGTACTTGTCATAGGATGATGCCAACAGTCTCATTTGCTCTCCTGATAAGCTCATTAAGAAGAAGGAAATCCCATTTATTTTGATGGCACTTATCTCCTCTTGGTTTAAGGCTGCAAATTTATACAACAGTCTTCCTCAAACTCGTGAAATCTCTATGAGATTTAAGTTCCACAACCCCAGTGGCCATGCTGGTGAGGATTATAGAAGCTGAGGTCCAGCATGTGCGTAGCATCCAGCTCTAAGTCCCCTTCTACTCCTGAGGAGACCTGTACAAATTGCATTATAAAGGGACAAAGTAGTCTGCATTTGTCTGCCTGCCAACTTTCCATCCATCCTTTGGGCTGGGTTTGAGCATGCGAAGGTGGTTATGTGGCTCCTATTGCTCCTTGTAAGAATGTGTAGGTTGAGAAAAGGGCTTCTTAAAACAATTGTAATAAGAAATTAAAGTTCTGCTTTGCCTCCTCTAACTCCATGCTCTTGCTTTCAATCTGACAGCTCTTCATCCAATCAGGGTGTAACTGGATCTGCCTGTCTGCTCCGGCACTGATTCAGGGCCAGGACCTGCGGTGCTCCTTTCTCCAGCTGTTGCTCCCCGAAGGTTTTGCTCCTAGTCTCAGAGAGGGGAAAAGAACCTGGGCACTTCAGTAATTTTCTCCAACTTGGTGCCCTCCCAATGCATTTAACTCCAGCTTGTTCAAAAGGAGTTAAAATTCCTCCCATCTGAAAGTCGTTAAGTTGGGAAATTCATTCCAACTTTCTCTGCCCCTTTCTTCTTCTGCTGTAGTAGCGGAGTTTCATTTTATTTACTTCTGATTAAATTTATGTGCCGCCTTTCTGCTTACATGAGCACTCGGGGTGGCTCACTTCAGTCACGCAAAAATCTAAAACACAGGTTTTTGTCTTCTGTGGAAGATGCCACAATTTTAATAATTTTGAAATTGCGAATTCAGCTATGTCTAAAGAAGAGGTCAATCCACCTACCTGTCCATTGGGCAAATTGTCTTCTAACCAAAGGCCAGCTCAAACGTTAGTACCTTAAAAGTGCTAAGCATGCATTGTGTAATGAAGTGTTTGCCTAGTTATGCCGTTTTCTTCCATTTGCAGAAATCAGGATGTTGCACCCTGCCAGAAAACTTGTGGGAATGGGAGGTATATATAAATTCCTTTCCTGTATAGGCCATAAATATCCTCAATGTATTTTATGTATACCGCAAGGTCTATATAAAGTATAACTTTACCAACCAAATTTGATATCCCAGAGTCAGTGTTTCTGGCTTCTGATTTGTGACTGGGAGATTCAGTGGGGAAAAAACGTTAAAAAGCAAAAATGCTTAACAAATCTTCATCTTGAAATTCAGAGCTGGGTTCAGACTTGATGGTATTTGGAAATGTGGAAATCTCAGAGTATGATGGGATCCAACCCATTAATCTCACTTGTTTTTGTGACAGAGACACACAGTGAGATTCTAAAATAAAGATTGGACTGACTGTTAACAGGAAGGGCGATGAAAACTTAAATATGCACACTGAATTTATCAGTGGCTAATTAAATTTGATTTAATTGTAGGATGTGTGTGTGTGTGTTGAGGAGAAGAGATGAAATAGCCTATGTGGTAAAAAAAAGATGGGGGTGGGGGGCTATAGCCATATTTTTTAAAAATACCTGTTTCAGTCCTACATCCCATAATAAACCCAGCTGAACTCATTGGGACTTACATGTATAAGATTGCATTGTTAATAAATACATCCATTTTTCTGCAAATTTGGTTAAAGTAGCCAACTTTATGGGGATGCAGTGGCGCTGCGGGTTAAACCGCTAAGCTGCTGAGCTTGCCGATTGGAAGGTCGGCGGTTCGAATCCGCGTGACGGGGTGAGCTACCATTGCTAGTCCCAGCTCCTGCCAACCTAGCAGTTTGAAAACATGCCAATGTGAGTAGATTAATAGGTACCACTTCGGCGGGCAGGTAACGGTGTTCCGTTTAGTCATGCTGGCCACATGACCACGGAAGTGTCTATGGACAAACGCCGGCTCTTCGGCTTTGAAATGGAGGTGAGCACCGCCCCCTAGAGTTGGACACGACTGGACTTAATGTCAAGGGAAACCTTTACCTTTTAGCCAACTTTAAGCACTTGATAACTGTGGCTGGAACTAATGGGCTTACAAAGAGCTTAAATCAAGGTTTTGTGTTTTTTTTTACAATGTTTACTTATAAGAAATATGCAATTCTAAATGTAATGGCCCTTAAACATTATAAAATCTCCATGCACTGATGAAAAATAATGGCTGCCCACTGGTCCAATCCCATGCATACATTGACCTTATTTATACAGCACACTATATCCTGGTTTACACACCAGAAGAGCTGTGTCCATGCAACATGCTCACCAAGCCGCAGAAAAGCAAGCCACATTTTGACCCACAATGTTGTGCAAAGTCAACCATTCATGAGATGAATGGCATTTAATGCCAACAGGATTTGAATCACAGAAGCAGAAATGGAAGAATGGGGTTGCATGGAAAGGGAAAATCTGCTTCTTCTTGTGAACCATGAGCTTCACGACTTACCTGGGAGTTAAGCTTTTCATTCATTTTTTTCTTTGCAAGAGTCCAGAGTTCCCTTCTCAAATCGGTGGAGCTCTGGAGCCTCCCCCCACCCCCATTCCTGTTACATTAGCTGGAGGTAAAAACATCCATCTTCTGCTTGGAAAGTATAAACTTCACTACTATTGGATATCACCCGGGCAGTTAACATTGTCCTTTTAACAACTGCATATGAGGAAGAAGTTCAACAGCTAACACATCTCCAGGCTCATCTGTGCCAGACAAAACATTGCTTGTTTTACTTCGACTTCTTATGCATTTGTTAAAGATGCTAAGCTCAGCAACAGTGGAGGACGGTTGCCATTTCCCATCAACACAGGAAGAAAACTGATCACATCAACTTTTGAGCCTGGCTGTGGATTAGAGAGTTTAGCTAGTCTGGCAGATTGTTTGTTTTTGGTGGGGGTAGGGCAGATGGTGGGTACAGGGTGGATGAAATCTGAGCTATTCATAGGGTTCACGTGTACATTCAACATTACCTGGCTGAAAGGCTATTACATATGCTATTGCACAAAGCTAACAAGAGATTACACATCAGAAAAAGGACGGAGTCTTCCTTAATATGATTGAGGAAAAGTGGGAAATAAGAGTTCAGGACTAATAAGGTTATAGGAAGAATCCACCTTTGCTACCTTAGGCAAATTCAAGTTTCCAGAGCTGGACTAATTGTGTCGAAGGCTTTTGAAGGAGCTGGCTGAAGTGAACACAGAATCTATGACTAATTTTGAGAAATGCCTAGAGCACTGGTATGCTGCCCATAGACTGAGGAAAAGTAAACATTTTTCTGATTTAAGAATTAAAATTAAAAAATGGAAGAGGAGGAAGATTTGAGGAGGAGTATTAGGTATGTTCGCCACCTTGAGTTATTTATAAAAATAATAAAGGCAGGATAGAAAATAAATAAAAAGATAAAAATAAACTACAGACAATTCAACTTCTTTACTGAGCAAGGTAACAGAAAGTTAAGGATCAGGTCTGCAGGCACTCTGAAGGAGCCAGGTTTGTCAAAAGCAGGTTGCATCAGCCCAATTTTATTTATTGTTTTTTATTTTTGTTTTCTATCTTGCCTTTATTATTTTTATAAATAACTCAAGGCGGCAAACATACCTAATACTCCTTCCTCCTCCTATTCTCCCCACAACAACAACCCTGTGAGGTGAGCTGGGCTGAGAGTGTGACAGAGCGACCAATCTCTTTGTTTATTTGCTAGATTTATATCCTGCCTTTTTAAAAGGAGCTTATAGCACTCCCTCCTCTAGTTTTTCCAACAGCAACCATCTTGTGAGGCCCAAATTCACCTAGGTAGCTTTTCATGGCAGAAGGTACTCCTGGATCTGAGTTCCTCTGGTCTTAATCCAATACTTTAACCACTATACTATACTGGCTCTCTAGTTTGGTAGACACAGGAAATGCTGTGTGGGTAGCGCAGATTGATAAAGCATCTGGCAAGGTCTCTGGAGAACAAGATGGAACTGTGGTCCACTGGAATTGCATCTGGTTGAACAGCTGCACTGAAAGGATGTTTGTAAAGGGTTCTGCATTGTCCTAGAGGAAAATATCAAGGGAGATTTCCCAGATTTCTGCCATCTTTATAAATGGCTTAGAGGATAGAATTTTTCAGATGTGTAGATGATATCAAGCTAGGGGGTTGGCTAAGGTCTTAGAGGGCAAAATCACAATTCAAAATGATCTAAGCAGGCTTGAATACTGAACTACATCTTAGAGGGCTATGATCAATGGTGACAATGTAGGTTTCTACATCTGGGTAGGATGAATGAAATGCATACATACAGGAATGGGGTGATCTGGCAGCATGTGTAGGAAGGTCTAGGAATACTAATGGACTATCTATTAAATTTGAGCAAGCAGTATGATACAGCAGCTAAACAGCCCTATGCAAATGTGGGTTGCATTAACAGAAACATATTCAGCATACAGATGGTGGTAGTCCCATTTTACAGCGCACAGGTTAGGCTGCCCTTGGAGTAGTCTCCAGTTCTGGGCACCACCCTTTAAGAGAGACATGGAGAAGCTGGAGCAAGTTTGGAAGACAGCAACCTTTATGACCAAAGATCTGAAAATCAAGCCCAATGAAGAATGCTTACAGGAGATCTGCTTGTTTAGCTTGCAAAAGATGGGACTGAATGGAAAAAGGATCATGGCCTACCAGTTATCTAAAGGATGTGACTTGCAAGAGGGAGCAGATCTATTCTTTTCTGAAACTGAGAGCAGGACAAGGACCAATGAGTTAATGTGAGAAGGACAGGAGATCCAGGCTCAGTATTATGGGGAGTTCTGTGGAACAGCCTGTCAAGAACAGGGCTGGACTCCCGTTTGCTGGCGATTTGCGGGGTTGGAGGTCACCTGTCAGGAATGGTTTGGTGGATTCCTCTGCTGAGTAGCATTCAAGATTAGAAGCTGGCTGGGGAATTCTGGGAGTTGAAGTCCATTCATCTTAAAGTTGCCAAGGTTGAGAAACACTGTTCTAAGCCATAGCTTGGTTTTGGTTTAACACAGCGTTTCAGATGACCTTGGCAACTTTTAACACGTGTGGACATCAACTTCTAGAATTTCCTATCCCAGAATTCTGGGAGTTGAAATCCTCACATCTTAAAAGTTGCCAAGATTGAGAAACATTGGTTTAACATATTACATGAAGCCAGGTCCTCTGGTTGGTAAACTATGTTTTAGGCATTAGTGTGTTGTGGAAATCTACCCAATGTGACTTTGCCAAATGATGTTTAAACAAACTGTGGCTTACTGAAACCAATGAAAAAGATGAAGAGTCCACTGGAGTTGGGCAGCTTATAAATTCAAATAAATAATAAATAAGTGTTGTGCTGAAGAATAAACATCTAATGGCACCTGGGAAACTCTCCTCCTGTATATGACATTCATCGAGAAGTTGCCTCTACTCATAGATATCTACGAATATGATCAGTTAATACTGTAATTGAACTAGCCATCATAGTTAATAAAATAGGAGGAGGAAGGAGTATTAGGTATGTTAACTTCCTTGAGTTATTTATAAAAATAATAAAGGCAGGATAAAAAGTAAACAAACAAATAAACCTGCACAGTGTATGCGCTTAGACCCTCCCAAGTCCAGATGAGAGATTCCACAGAAGGTTGTGGAGAATGACAGGGCTAAGATCCTGTGGGACTTCCAGATCCAGACAGACAGGCACGTACTGGCCAATCAACCAGACATCGTGGTAGTAGACAAGGACCAGAAGACAGCAGTGGTGAGAGATGTAGTGGTGCCAAGTGACAGCAACAGCAACAAGGAAGAAGGAGTATGAGAAGCTGGAGAACAAATATGCCTGAAAGAGGAATTAGAGAGGATGTGGAAAGTAAGGCCAACGTGGTCCCAGTGGCGGTAGGAGCACTCTGGGCTGTGACAGTGGCTCCAACAGATCCCAGGAGCAACATCAGAGCTCTCTGTCCGGAAGAGTGCAGGGCTAGGAACAGCTGAGATACTGTGCAAAACCCTCAAACTCCCAGGCCTCTGACAGAGGACCCGAGGTTGAGGAAGACACGAACCACCCATAGCAGTGAGAAGGGAAATCTATCTCTCTATCTTGCCTTCCCACTGGTATGAAAAATCCTCCAGGCACCATCAGTCCGGGAATCTCTCTCACTAACCCATCGCGGCCCACGTGCCCTGGGCTCCCTTGTAAACAACACTGGGGCCTGGCAGAGGCCAGAGGCTTGTTTTGGTTGACATTTCCCCACCTTTCGCCAAGTCCGCAGCTCCGATTCCAAGAATCTCCGGCGGCTGCAGCCACACAGCCCCAGCGCCTCCGCGCGCTTTGCGCTTTTGCCAACTCGACCCGCATCTCAAGCTACCTTAAACGGGGAGGAGGAGGAGAAAGAGCGAGGAGGTCTGCCAGGAAGGCGAGGAAGTCTATTCGCGCCTGTTAGGCCGTCCCAGGGGGTTGTCTTGCTTTTTTCAATAGAGTGTTTATTTCTTAATTGATCTGCTGTTTCATTTAGCGCTTGCACGGAGCTCACGCTGGGGCCGTAATTACTGCCGTCGCGGGAACGGGCGCTCCGCCGAGGAGCCAAGAGGGTGGCGAAGGAAACGGAAGGGGGGGCGGGTGAAGTGGAGGTGAGGTTGTCTTTCTTTGGCGGGAGAAGGGAGTGCGCGCGCGTGTGTCTTCGGGGAAGGAAGTGGGGGAGAAATGGAAGGAGCCGCTACAACGCCGTGGAAAAACTTTTTCCCAGCTGGCTGATAATCTCGGCCCTTTAAAAGAACTACGTGCCGACAATTCCTCTTCGCCCGATTTAAGTTCCTCGGCGGGCTTCCTTTTTCCGACTGGTTACGAGGCCGCCTGCCACCCCTAGGTGCCGAGGGAAGACCCTCCACCAGACTTCGGAGTCCAAATGCACCGGCGTGAGCTGCTCTATAATTAAGGCTTCCTCCGGTGCCTTCTAATTAAACGGGAGCACCAGCGGGTTTTCCCCCATCCCCCCTTTTTTTAAAGCTAGAGCGTCATTTTCATTCCTCCTGGTCTGATTGAGCCCCTGCGACAAGGTGGCCTGCTTGTTCGACCAGGGAAGGTGCAGGCGCGCTGGTGGGAGTCTCGCACCCTACTTTCCTATATGAGCAGATGGAATAAAAGGGTCTTTCCTAAATGAAAAGGGCAACAGTGCCAGAATAGATGGAAATTCATTATTTGGACCTAGTGTTGCTAAGGTCTCTTGCCCTTGATTTAGGAACCTTTCTTTATTGAGCAGAACACAACAGATTTTAGTATGTGATTTCTAAATGTGATTTGTTCTCGCAAGAGCTGCTTTTCACTCTCCTCCTGAAAGCAATGGAGTTTAAAAATCTCTGCATTTGGCTGACTCCTGCTGTAAACTGTGTAGGCTGTCCCATTTCCCCAGGGCCTAGACCACACTGGCTGGGGAATCCTGGGAGTTGAGGTCCACACTCTTTAAGTTGCCGAGTTTAAAATACACCGGCCTAGACCATGGTCTTTTCCTTCCCTAAATTTTCTACCTATACTTGTTTGCTCATGTTGCTTTTTGTATTTATCTGTTCCTTCATTAAGCTCGTTTACGTGTCCCCCAATCCCAAGGCTTGGCATCTTAGAAGAAATGCAATAATAAAATGCAATTTCTATCTCAGAACTAGCAACATAAGGGCAGCGGACCTGAAGAGCTCTGTTATAAACCCCATTCTGAATGGAAACTGGGAAACCTCAGCTCCCAAGAAATTATTTTGTTATGGAGGCTTACCATGGAAAAAGTGGAATTAGCTGTTAATGTTAAACTTCCGAAGGTTTATCAGTGGCTGAAGTTGGAGAAAGGTGCCCCACTGATGACTTTAAGGACGTGTGATAGACCTACAGGGATTGATTGATTGATTATCCCGCCTTTTTATAAATAACTCAAGGCAGAAAACATACCTAATACTTCTTCCTCCTCCTATTTTCACCACAAGAACAACCCTGTGAAGTGAGTTGGGCTGAGAGAGGGGGACTGACCCAAGGTCACCCAGCTGGCTTTCATGCCTGAGGCGGGACTAGAACTCTCATACCACGCCTGATTGGCTCTTGGGCTGAGAGAGAGGGACTGGCCCAAGGTCACCTAGCCGGCTTTCATGCCTGAGGCGGGACTAGAACTCTCATACCACGCCTGATTGGCTCTTGGGCTGAGAGAGAGGGACTGACCCAAGGTCACCCAGCCAGCGTTTGTGCCTAAGGCAGGACTAGAATCCACAGACTCCTGGTTTCTAACCCAGCACCTTAACCAAGGGATAGGCTTTCCTACAGGTAACCTGAGTCTGTGCTGCTTAATGCAGTCTCATCCTTGGCTGGGTGGGGAATTCTGGGAGTTGAAGTCCCCACCTCTTAAAGTTCCCAAGGTTGAGAAACACTGGCTTAATGGCTGTAGATGAGATCATCTTCCTCCATTGCTTCCTCCTATCTCCTTCCTTTTAGTTCCCAATCTCTTATCCTACAGAAAGCTACATCTCCCAGAACTTCCATCCGGCAGGACCATGAGAGATGGTTCTCATCCTTTACACAGAATCTCTGCCTATGATTTTGCTACGCAAAAGTGCACTCCAAGATCTGTTTTGGTCTGGTGATGTAGAAAATGAAACTTTTTAAATCAAACAATGAAGCACACTCACTGATAAATGATGTGTGAATTAATTTGTAGAGATTTTTTACCTAGCTGCTCCAGAGATGGATGAGAGAACAGGATTGAAATATAAGCATGGGAGGAGAGATGTTTTAAACCACACATTTGGAGTTGTTTTAAGCCCTAGGACAAAGGCTTCAGCTACTGTCATTTAGAGCTTTCTTGCAGAGTCTAACTGTGAAGAGGGAGGAGGAAAGATGAAGAGGATTTATATTAGTACCCTAGCAAGATGAAAGGGTTAAATTCTTCCCACTTACAAATGTCTTGTTTTTGCTCATCTCCTCTGCCAACTTCAAGCTACCTGTACCCTATAAATATAAATGGCATGTTAATTGCATACATCCAATTAAGATTCTGTCCCCTTGGCCCTCAATAGGTAGTAGTTCAGGGCCATTTCTGAAAAGTCTGAAGTGCACATTTTTAAACATACCTTGTAGCACGTTGCTTTCTTTTTCTGGAACACTTATGATAGCGTGATTATAACTGCTTCTCTAAGGCAGCCTTATCTAACCTAGGCTTCTGACTTTGGGAGGGATTTGGAGAAAGAGTTGTAAAGAAGGATAACAAGAATGATGAGGGGCATGGAAAACTAAGAAAAAGTGATAGAACTGGATTAGTTTAGTGTTGGGAAAAATGACTGAGGCAGATTCTGATGATTGAAGGGGTATCATGCAGAAAAAGGCTTCTGTTCTGTATCACAGAATAAAGGGCATGGGACTGTGGTCTTCAGATATGAAATGGTGGTTGAATGTTTGGAAAAATGTTCTAATGGCAAGAGAAGCTTTGTAGTTGTACCAATTACTTGTGGTGATGGTGGGCTCCCCGTTTTGGATGTGTTCAGGCAGAGTCTGGATAGGCATTTTTTGAAGATGCTTTAATATGAATTCTTGCACCAAGCAGGCAGTAGGACTTGATGGTCTAACTGGCCTAGTCCAACTCAGCTTCTTTGATTCAAACCTGTGGCCTTCAAGTGTATAATGCCTGTCTTGAAATTGGTATAGATTGGGGAAACTGCTGTAGGTATTTGAGTGCAGATGTCCACTCAGAAGGCAATAGCAAGCAAAAAGACAGCAGATGACGGCATGGCAGTTTATTGCCATGTTCTATCAAACTGTTGATTGGCGGTTAGATAGACCCCACCCTAGTTGTGTCCCAACTGGTACAGGCTGCTTATAATCTTGAGAAAGCAAATCTTGGCACGTTAAGATGTACCCAGAACAAAATATTTCTTAAGAAATAGTTCATGTTCAATATAGCCAGAAAATCATATGAAATATAATTCAGCCAAGGCACATATTTTGAGTGCTATTCATTGTCTCTTTTAATAGCTAATCATTCATAATCCTAGGTTGCTTAAAGCAGTTAAAGTAATAACATTGATGGGTGTCTGTTGCCCTTGTTTCATAGAAGAATATTGACTGAAGCTCTGAACTTCTGTTCACTGAACTGGGGAGTTAGAGTAATTGAAATTAAAGGATCTTATTTCTGGATAATTATGCTGTGAAGCATTTCCTTACTCCAGACTAATAAGTCCCCATCTGTTGATTGTCTTAAGCAACAATCCTATGTAACCTACAGAGGAGTAAACTCTCTTGAATTAAGTCTGATTTATGGCTGGACACATACTATGATAACAGTTATGTTAGTACAGAGCAGCACTTCCCAGTCTCTGTGCTCTCCCTTTCAGCCTGGTCCTCTGCAGATGGGTTGGAATATAACTCCTGGAATTTCATCCCAGTGGATCCTTTGGTCCAGGTAGCTGGGAATTCTTGGAGTTGAAGTCCAAAACATCTGAAGAACACCAGACTGGAGAAAGGTTGTTCTGGATCTAATGCTGAGTTTTGCATAGAATCAAAACAAATGTTACAACTTCCCTTATATATTTTGAAAGTAATCAATTTGAAGACTAAATCAATTCAGACATAAGTCAGGAAAAATGTTTGATTGAGCCTAATGTCTTATGTATTCTAGGTAAATGGGAATTACAAGATCTTTTAAACTGTGTACTTTGAAGATCTTTTAGAGCAATGGATTGTGATCTTTCTCCTTCATGGTTCATGTAGCTTCCATTCCATGGTTCATGTAGCTTTCATTCTCCTTCTTGGACTTTTACATAACCAAAACATGTTATGTGTCTCCCTTTTGGGTAACTTGCACATTATCTAATCAGCCCTAATGCTGACAGCTTCTGGTTGTAAAGTAGACTCCTTGTACCCAACCTGTTAAATAATAAGGCATAAATTGGTGGGTGGCCAACTTCTGCCCTGTAATTGGTCCCTGGAGTTAACTTCAGGAAAATCCTTACTGTAGGACATCTTAAGGAGAAAAAGAAGATTCTTGTACTCCCAGCCTGGAACACAAAGGTAGGCTGATAGCTTATGCAAATAACAGATAATTCTTGCAAATGAAAAGTTAACTGGCTGGCAAGTATTTAAGTAGAGGAAGTGTCATGTTAACAAGAGTTGAAAGGAAGAGTTAAACTTTCACACCCTGTGTGTTTTTTTCCAGACTGAAGGAATTAAATGTGAAAACTGCCAGTATTGAGGCGATGTGGTCATTTCAGATTTCCCACCCACTTCCCATTTTTAAATTAGATAGTACTTCGGGAATGATGAAACTTTGGATATAGTTTTAATATTTAGATTACTCTTAACAGGTTTTGGTTTCATGGTTTGTCAGCTAAAATGCAGAGCAAAGTGGGAATTTTAATGCATAATTTAAATTCTACATGAAGCTATCAGATGGGAGAGGGAGTTAATAGCCAGTAGCTTTCCATCTTTCAGATCTGTCACGACAGAAATTGCCCTGCAGTTGTTTCATTTTTCATTTGAAAAATAATTTGAATCTAGTTTTATTATTTATCTTAATTTTCCATCAGACTGCTTAAGTTTCATTGGTTTATCAGGTCTTGGTCAAATACGTATGAGCTACATGGTACAGTCCTCTCCTCAGGTTGGGGGAGGCTCTTTTCACAAGCTGGTGGAGTTGACACAGGGAACTGGGAAGTTGAGGTGATTCTTTTTTGAATAGTATTTGCTTGTGTTCTGTTTCTGGGCCCAATCTGAAGAGCCAATGTTGTACTTCTAAAGCCTTGCACACTTTGGATTTAGGTATCAGAAGGAATAGTAAGTAGGGAAGAGGATTCTCTTCCATGCTCTTCATTATCTATGATCAGGTTAGCTGATGTACCAAACAGGACCTTCATCACAATGGCATCTAGGCTTTGACATGTCCTTCTCTTGAAAAATTGTTTAGTTCCTTCTGTCTTTCAGTGGTTGCTTTCACATCCTGCTGGTGGGCTTCCAAGAAGCATCTGATTGACCTATAGGGCTGGTTCTATCGTTAAGCAGAGTGAGGTGGTTCCTTCAATAGCAGGTTGAGGAGGGGAGGTAACTTACTGGAGGATGGGCTTAGGTGAGTCATGGAGTCTAGCTTATACCCCTCAAGCAGGAGGGGAGGTAACTTACTGGAGGATGGGCTTAGGTGAGTCATGGAGTCTAGCTTATACCCCTCAAGCTAGACTTAAGTTTGCTTTATAAAAGGATAACTCTTCATTGTGTAAGGTGGTTAAAAATCAAGCAAAAGTGGGAAGAAGGAAAAAGATGTTGTACTTAACAAAAAGTTGGGGAGAAAAGGCTGAGATGCCTTGGTGATGCTTAAGAGGTCAAAGATTGGAATTTAAGCCATATTCCTATGTTCCAAAGAATTCATAAATGAGATAGGTGGAATGAATACCGAATTGAAAGGGTGTTGCATTATTGCTTCTTGAAACACTTACTGCTTTGCTGTGAATTAATGTAACCTTTGCATTGGTGTTTTTGGCAGTGTGGGTCAAGTTGTAACCTGACCACATTGGGAGTGAAGTAACCCTTTCAGCTAACTACAAAAGATTACAAACAAGCTGTAAAAGTGATAAACAAGCTACACACCCTTGTTTTGTACTAATATGGTTGTTTAATTGGCTCTTAGTCTGGTAGCTATTTAATGAGGAAAAAAAACCTGCCCTGGTTTCAACAGTGCTTGATTTAGGATGGCAGTTTAAATGCACTTTATTGCAGAGATATTTAGTCCTCTTTTCTCCCTGTGCTGTGTCTCCTGAAACCAGCAGAGTGTGTTATTGAGTAGACATGTTAAAAAAATTTTTTTTTAAATATTCAAGTCAATAGGAAGAGTCTGTAGGCTTTGGAGGGGAATTAAGTTGTACCCAAAATCTAGTATTTAATTGTGGCTTTGGTAAAGCCATCATTTTTTGCATTTGACTGCAGGAGATAAACCAGTGCAAAATTTTGTAAGGATAGTGTATTACACTTTAGGAAGTCTTTGAATTAAGGCTTTGGTTTTCTTCAGTGGTTCTGAAAGAAAATGACAGCAATGTTTTCAGAAGATTATTTGTTACATATTTCTGCAAGCTAAGGAGTTTTATTTTCAGCATGAAAGGCTAGTGGCTCCTGCACAATGCCCAGAATCTGTAAGATGGGCTTCTAGGTTCAAAATTACAGAAATTAAACCATGAAGCACTTAATTTCATTTAATTGTTAATTTTTGAGTGTTGTTGCATTTTTTAAGGAAAAGAGTGGGGGCAAGATATTGAAATGTTTCTGCAATGAAAAGGTGAATGTTGCCCAGTTACATTGGGAGATGACTTCTATTCAATTATTTCTTCTTTGTATATTGTTCCAAGTCAATATGTCTGCAGAGCAAACCACCCACTGTGTAGGAATACACAGCCAGCTACTTGGAAAGGTGAAAAGTTTAATTATGAGAGTTTATATGTTCTAGGGTAAGGAGGCAATCTTCTGGCCCTCTCCTCCCACCCCTTTAACTAATGGAAATATAATTTTATGCTGTTTACACTGACATGTCTGTGATAAGAATAGGCTTCTAACCTTGGCCCCTTTGAAGTGGAGCTACTACGGAAGAGAAAGAGAAAGTGGAGATTTTGGATGAACTGTTGAATTCCAGGCTCCTCGTAGATGGATGCCTCCATGATAAATAAAGCATGCGTTGGATGTTATGGGAGAAAAGTTTGTTTAATTGCTGGTGCACATTAACAGATTATTTATATAGCACCATCAATGGACACATCAGCGTAGCAGAAAAAGGAGGTCTCTGCTTTAAGGATGGTGCAATCCAAATATTGATAGTTGGGCTAGAGGGGGTTAGAGGAGAAGGAAGAAAAGAAAGAAACAAAGGGAATTGGCTTTAGTGTTGCCCCAGATGCTAGTGAGCTCCCATCGCAAGAGGATGTGCTCCTGGTTTGGATATTCATCCTTCTTTCCCATGTGCAGCTGCTGATCCCAGAGAAAGGTGTGTTGGCAAAGGCAGAAGCAGCCGGAAGGAATATTCCATGATGGGTGGGTAGACACTGCCATTGTGGGTCTAAGACACTGGGAAAATTACAACTAAGAGGAATGGAAAAACGGTCTAAAACAAGAGGAACAGCAACAGTGGTGGATCCTTAAGGAGAATATCTACTTAAGGATAATTTGTTGGAATCCTCCAACCAATGATGAGGCTGCATCTGAATGGAAGTGGAGCTAATATTTTTTCTCTTTTTTGCCTTTCCCTTCCCTGATAACCTCCCTATTAATGATAGGAGTTAGGATGGAACCACATCCTTCTGTTACTAAAAATGCTTTCCCTTGATCATTTCTCCAAGTGTTAATATCTGCCAGTCCTGGCACTAGTCGGCTTGCTCAACAAGCCTAAATACCAGTTAGGTTTGCTCCATAGGGAAAGTGTTTCCAGTGTGTTGACCAGGGAGGACCCATGCAACAAGATTATTCCTCAGGGTGATATGAATGTTGTAATCATGCAATTACTAGCCCTGAAGTAGGTATTGTTATGTATGTCAAGAATGCAAATGTGCATCAGGTAGATTGCAGGTGTTGATACTAACTTAGGGTGCTTTGATAAGCAGCTGATTGGCAGTTTTGTGCAAATGCAGGCAGCCTTTTACAATATTGGCCTCTTTAATGAATGTACCTTTTGTCTCTAGCTAGGAAAAACAGCCTGTCATGATTATTTATTTCTTCCATGGAAACAAGAACTTGGTCCTGGACATAATGCCAAAAGAACATCCATGGAAAGCTTTAGTAAATTACCACCCAATTCAGCTGACAGCTGGACTCATAGCAAATTTGGGTAGTTGTAGTTTGAAAATGCCTCTCTCTGGTTGGTGCTTAAAAGTATAAGGCAGGGCTGCTGGAGGGTATTAGGAGCAGGTCCTCAGCTGGCAATCTCTGCTTATCAATAGGTTTGGAGAAAGCTGGCTTTTACTTTTATATCCCTCTTTTTTCTCTACAGGATTGAAAGCAATATACCCAAGTTCCTCACTCCAAAGTTTTACCCTAATAATAATCCTATGAAAGATCCTATGAAGTTTGTTAGGTGAGGAGTAAAGATTGATGTGGGATCATCTGTTGAGCTTTAAGGCTAAATGATGATTTGAACTATACTGTCCCTAGCCCGGATCCAACCACTACTATGGAGTTCATCTGTGTCCTTCGTATGATGATGCAACAGGAGATGGCCTAATTACTGTTTGGGATGAGCAGAGTCTCTCCATTCCATCATCTTACAGAATGGGATTTTTGTGGCTTGGCTTTACATACTGCATGCAGTGTTTAATCACAGCATTTGGGCATGTTGGTAAGATGCATGGAGAGAAACATGCAGACAAGCCATAAACTGAAGGCTCCAAAAAGTGCACATGTGCAGTTGTCTGTACCTAATCCAGAAATAATACTGAAAGATTAGCTGGTAACTGTAGTATTAGTACTATCCTAGGAACAAGACAGGCTAACTTCTAAATTTAGATTTCTCTTTGTTTAATGAGACATTAGATTGACTGCACAAATGCATTGAGGTACTAGAGTTAGGTGTTGGCAAGGGGGAGTTTCTCTATGCCCAGCCAGCCAACTCCTGCATCTCCATGGCTGTCTGTGCTCAAATGACCAATGAACTGAGCCAAACTGATACAGAGATCCTAAATTGCAGTGGCTGCTCACCTTGTTAAATGACTTTGAATGGTTATCATGGATAGAAACCAAAAGCTTGGGTTTTAGCTGAAAGTAATGGTTGCTACTCACCGATGCGTCATTGCATTCAATTAGATTTTACAGTATAGCTTATTTCCATATTTTTATTTTTTTCCATATTTTTAATTCATTGCGCTATAGACTCCGCATCTTTTTTTAGATTGCACCTATAATGTTATGTGTTATTTCCCTTCCTCCCTTCTTAACTAGTTTTAACCTTTAGTTAGTCTTAAATGGAGTGCAGTGCTATGCTATGTTACTGAAGTATGTTATTTCTCTATGGTTGAATCACCTTATACCTTGTTTCAAGCTGCTCGGTGACCAAAATAAAACTTTCCCAGGTGTGTAAGTGTAAGTGCTTTGGAATGTGACCTGGGCAGATGCTTTACTCCTATCTGCACCATCCACCCAATTCGTTAAATTGCTTGAATGCAGTGCCTAACTCAACATAATTTAGGATAATTTCATAAGGGAATTGGCCCATGGAAAAAAGCAAAACATTTATTTAATTCCCGACTCAGGGAGTTACATGGAATGCAGTGGGTTGATAACTCATAACTAATGGTGGTAGAAGTGGGACCACTAATCAAGGCAGTAGAAAGTACTAGCAAAGGTGGCAAGGGCCCTTTTGTAGCCTGGTTTCAAGAGCCACTTGAAATCTACCAGCCTGCAGTATAATTAAAGTGTGTATTTTAAATAGCAATTGCAGGGAAGTTGCACTGCCTTGGACAATGGAAATTGCAAGGAAACATTTACCACTTTTTCTGCCTGCTCTAGTTCCAATCATCTGCCTCCTTGGAGCTGCTACTTGCCTGTGTCCTCCATAGGCTATGATGAAGCTTCCTTAAATTGCGAGTAGCAACCTCAGAGATGAGATTTTTGCCAGAAACCTAGGAAGAGGGGAATAGATAATTTCTCTTTATCTCTATAGTGCTTCAGCTTCTCCACCACTGCTATTTGGAAAAGAGTGCAAATGGCATTTACCAAATTAGCATTTACTTTAGCCATGGATGGAGGATCCATAATGGGACCATATTTTCCGGACAATGTCCGAAGAATGGAGAAAAGCGGGGTGTAGCCATCCCAGAAGCCTGATTAGCGGGGCTCTTCTTACCACCTGTTCTATGGGAAGAATTCTGTGTATTTCTTTGTTTTGAAATAATATTTATTGCATTGCTGTTTACAGTTGTTTATATTGCTTGTAGGCTGTTTTGAGAAGATAGTTATCCTGAAAAGAGGGGTATTAATAATTGTAGTAGGTAAGAATAAAACATCTGGGATTCTGGCAGCTGTTATACAGATTCCACTCAGGAGTAGCATTATTTTGAAACCAGAATTCTTTTCACTGGGACTTACGGACAATGAATTAGAAAAGACTTAGGGTAGATAGATTTTGTGTATGGTAACTGCAGCAAGATTATTGTATCACAGAGATGGAAGAATACTGAAATTCCTGCAGAGAAGGACCAGATGTCAGAAACTGCAAATGTCAGAATTCGTAGAAACAGCAAAACTGACCTGTTTGGTCAGAGAAAAAACAACAAAAACATTTCTGAAAGACAGGAAACCTTATATGAACTTTTTGCTGAAAAAAAGAAAGAAATGAAATGATGATTTATGGATTTGAAGATTAAGAAAGACCTGGATTAAATGGGTCTGAAGGGACTTGTATAACATCTGAGAGGGAGGAGGGATAATAAGATTGTAATTATCTGCTGAAAAGAAGGTCGGAAGTCAAATATTCCTTAACCGGTCGGTCACTCATGCCCTAGTCATCTCCCATATAGACTATTGCAATGCGCTCTACATGGGCTATCCTTGAAAGGTATCCGGAAGCTACAGCTGGTGCAGAATGTGGCCGTGTGAGCAATGTGCCCCAAGGGTGGCACATGTAACATCTTTGCTGCGGGAGCTGCATTGGATGCCAGTTTGCTTCTGGGTCTAATTCAAGGTGTTAGACATGGGTCCAGGTTACCTGAAGGACCATCTCACCCATTGTATCAACCCATCCCACCTGGTCAAGCAGAGAAGGCATGTTATGGACCTTGCCCATGAGAGACTGAAATGGCAGGGCCCAGGAAGAGAGCCTTCTCTGCCGTTGCCCCTGCCCTATGGAACACTCTTCCCCCAGAGGTGAGGCTGGACCCTACTCTCCTGGTTTTCCAGAAAGAAGTGAAGACCTGGCTCTGCCATCTTGTGTGGTGCGTGAGGAGGGGTAACCAACCCTGGGGGTGGTTAGCACCCTGAAAATGCTTCTGTAAATTGAGAACTTTTTAACATCTATGTCTTGGATTATATTTTTTATTTAAGAATATTGTTTTATTGTATTTTAACTTGCATTTTAACTAGTATTTATTCCTGCTTTGTTGTAAACTGCCCAGAGTCACTCTTTGAGTGAGATGAATGGTGACTAAATTTGAAATATAAAATAAATATAAATCTTTAAATATTAGGTTTTTTCCCTCTTTTTTATTTCTTGTACTTTTTTTTCTTTCTCTTTTCTTCCTTTCAATTTGTTTTTTCTTCTATGAAAAAATCCTGAACAAATATAAATAAACAATACTAATAAAAAAGGAGTAGCATTGGTTTGTAATGGTGGTGCCACCCCACCTTCTCTGAGTTCACTGAACCTGGCATATGTAACCTGCTTGCCCGACACGCTGAACCATAAACTAATCCCATGGCTTGGGTTCATGTCACATGCAAGGTTATTTTTGCGGTTGTGTGAACATAGCCTTTGGGGAGAAGGACACCATTCCGTATGGGGGAGCAAGATGTCGGGGAGAATGGGTTGAGAGCGGGAAATGTGTGCATGTGCACAACAGCTACCATGTGTATCCGAGCTGCTGGATCTTTTCAAGCACCGGTGAACATGTTGGCACCTCTCATGGTGCACTCAGTGGAGTTCACTAGACTGAGACACTCCCTGCAGGAGCCATTTACTCTTCTCGCCCCGCCATTCAAGTACTAATTTCCGGAAGGTTCATGCTTCTGCTCTAGTGTGGTTAAACTGCTGTGTTTCCCCTCTGTTCTTTGGAGAAAAAGTATGAGCCACCTCACTTTCCTTTAAGTTGAGAATTAGGTGTATGGAAGATCCCTGGGCTTTGAAAAATAGTGCCAATTCTAGCCAATTATTTTTCCCCAAGAGGTTACAAGGAGTTAATCTGAAGTCCGCAGTCATCCCTGGGGCTCTTTCAAGTATCCCGGGGAGAGAGCAGTAAACTGTGACTTGATTTCTCCCGCAGTAATTTAAACTACTCTGAGTCCTGTGACAGTTGGATCCCTCCAGCAGCAGGTTTCCAAAAGGGGGACCACCAGCACCAACGTACCCTTAAAATCCTCTTGATGCAGCTGCATGTAACTGAGATCAGACTCAATTAAAACCTGATTGACAGTTCTGCGTTGACTCCCTTCATTCCCCTGTCACTCCATAGCATCTCTGCAGTATTTTTTTTTTTTTGCAAGGAGACTGGTAATGGAGCCTGTGCCTTTTCTCTCTTTGCATTTCTAAGACTTTCTGGGAATCAGCTGGAATAGAATGCATTCATTACCATTAACAGCAGGTTTTAAAATGACCCAAAGAAAAATCCCAGCCGTAATTCTAGCAACCAAAACCAGCCCAGATAGAGCAGACATAGAAAAGCAAGCAAGCAAAGAAAAGCTTGGACTAATGTACTACTAATGAGTTAATTGTTAGGGGAAGAGCTCAGATAATCTTTATAATGAACCAGTACATGAGGCCAATGTTGTTATAGGGATATGGAGAGAGGGTTTATGCAGTGTGCTTAATATGCTCACCCGTCATGTTTAACTTGGTTAATACTAATTTTAAGATTTTGGTGGTGTATTTTAATGCACAGTTCAGTGTATTGTAAAAACCCAGAAAATAAATTAATTCAGGAAAATTTGGGTGGTGGGGGGACACAGTGTAGCAGCTGTAGTAGCTGGGCCCTTCCAGAGAGCACACAAATTTAGGAAAAAAGGATGGATAATTTAATGAGAAAGCAATATAAATATGGCTCAAGACCGAACAGCATTTCGTTCTGTTATACAGTACATAGGTTCGCCATGAGTTGTAAACGACTCGACGGCAACTAACAGCAACAACATCTCATTCTACTAACGTTGATCTGCTTTCTTTTTGAATCTTTAGACCAGTGTTTCTCAACCTTGGCGACTTGAAGATGTGTGGACTTCAACTCCCAGAATTCCCCAGCCAGCCATGGGAGTTGGTCCACACATCTTCAAGATGCCAAGGTTAAGAAAAACTGGTCTAATAGATGGGGAAAAGCTGTTGGGAGCAGCTGACAGAACGTTCTGACAGGCTGGCGCAGAGATAAAAGAATGCAATGTTAAGAAAAATAATGTACCAAGTCTAATTGCTGGAGGCTTAAGGCTCACTTATTTCATATGTTGATGGCCCTCTGCAAATAATCTTGCCGTGACATCCTTGCCTCAGATCTCAGTGCCTCAAGAAGATCAGTAGGCCATCTTGGGTGAGATGGCATTTTTTCTGCAATAAGTTGCTGGAGATGAGGTCAGAATTATGTTCAACTAGAGCAACTTATAAGCACTGTGAATGTATATACTGTACGTACATACATACCTGAAAGGCTGCGATGTACAATAGAGAAGATTAGCCTATGAAGCACTTTAGGTGTAACAATGAATTTTTCTTACTTCCTGTCCATTGGCAATGATTTTTGACCAGAGATCCCAGTTTGTGAATGCTGAATATCTTTGTTGGTTATTGGCATACCGAATAAGTCAAACGAATGCAGGTAACCAGTTGAGAGCCAGTTTGGTCTAGTGGCTAAGGTGTTGGGCTACAAACCAGAAGTCTGTGAGTTCTAGTCCTGCCTCAGGCATGAAAGCCAGCTGGGTGACCTTGGGCCAGTCCCTCTCTCTCAGCCCAAGAGCCAATCAGGCGTAGTAGGAGAGTCCTAGTCCCGCCTTAGGCATGAAAGCTGGCTGGGTGACCTTGGGCTAGTCACTCCCTCTCAGCCCAACCCACCTCACAGGGTTGCTGTTGTGGGGAAAACAGGAGGAGGAAGGAGTATTAGGTATGTTCGCCACCTTGTGTTATTTGTAAAAATAATAAAGGTGGGATAAATAAATAAATAAAGAAATAACCAATACAAATAACTTCTTTAAGAATAAACCTTTGGCTAAAATCTTTTTTTCTCTGTACAGGGTAATGTTATGTCCCCAATAACTCCAAACCAAAGACATACAGATATATACTGTATGTTGGAACAACACCTTCAGTCTGGCCCTGAGACCAGAATAGACAATCCCCACCTAAGATGTGAATCCTGTAAGATCTCAAACTGTTTTGCAGGGATAGCAGAAAAATGCAGAATGGCAAAGTAATAACCCCCAACTGTTCCAAGAGAAGACCACTTAAAATAGCATATGTTAACTGGGAAAAGTTACTGGTCAAATGCAACAAAAGCAAATGAAAAACTGGTGCAAACCGTTAAAACCAGGTACACAGATATGCATGTTTGTGAGAGGACAGAGGAGAAAAACACAGATGGGATCAGATCACGGTAGTGAAAATACCTGTCAGTAATCAAGACACTTACAGCAAATTACAAACCCTGAACTAAAATTAGACTATCCAACAATGAGTTCTAGCCTAAATTCTAGAATTTAGTGTCCACATTTTACAGAAGGGGGCGACTGCTAAGAGCTAGTAAGGATTTGTGTTAAGCTGTCTGTGGAGTACGTGGCTAAGAACTGGGTATATCCCAGGCTTTGGCCCTTTTCTGCTGTTTTAATAGGCATTTGGGTTTGGGTGAAACACTCAGGAAGACTTGCACTACAGCAGCTGAAATGTCCTCAGAGTGTCTTTCACTCTGAACGGATGATATGTTTGTAAGGCAGAGAAATGTTTTCCTGCCTGCATCGCTTTTCCTGTTTGTGCGCTTCCCACAAACATTGAGGAGGCCCAGCTATGAGAGACAGCCTTGTGATTTTGCTGAGACAACCGCACTGCTTTTGCTGTAACTTGGCAGCCCCACAGAAAACTACAGGGAGTAAGCTTTCTCCTTGCTTGGCATCAGTGACCTTTTGGATGTTCTGAGGCTGCCCTGGTTAATGACCTCCCTAACTTCAAGGTCTGGTGGGGTGCCAGCTACTACTTGGTTGGTATCATATGACTTCTATCAGTTACTTTCATGAGTGAGTGATATAACGCCCCCAGAGTGAATAGACCAATAAAGGGAGAGATTCCCCTTTATTGTAGACCTGAACTGCACCCAAGCTCCCAGTGACCATGACAACATGAAGGACTTAAATATTTTTATAGTTCCTATCATGTGTTCACAGTAGCCTGAGGGAGACGTTCATTCACAGAGATAGGCCCATGTGCCCTGGTTATGTCTTCAAGTTCTTTCTACACAGCTGCCTTCCCCTGGCTCCAGAATGGCCAGCTTACTGTTTGTTGAGGAAACATCAGTTACCCTGCTGCAGAGGCAGGCTGAAGCTGGATCAAGGTGATCTAATGGGAAAGAGGTATTTTCCAGTAGAAAACAGGACAAGCCCTCTTATGCGAACTCACATAATCTCCGGAGGGTTGGTGATCTGTTGGTCTCTAACTGGCCCTCATATCTGGCTGTGGGACTCTGGACCTCCAGGGCTGTTTTTGCTTTGGAGAGAACAGCACTTCCCTTGGCAACCAACTTTGTTTTTGTCAGAAGAATGTCAGCCTCCTGAGAGATCTCCCACAATATTCCCATGGTCAAGATTTCCATTTGTGAACAAAAAATAAAAGTAAGCAAACAGCTGCCCTGGGTTGCTGCTGCACACTGTTCCCCCAGTTTGTCTAAGGGGCTTGAGATTGTCTGGGGCTCTGGAGCTGCTGCCCAATGTCCTCTTCCTCCCTCCCTCCCTCTTTCTTTGGGCCAGCGATCCACAGACCATCTTGTTCATCCCCTATCCAGATGAGATTCTGTAGGCAGGGTGGATCCCATCATGCCTGCCTCCTTCATGTCCTCTTCCTCATAGTCTTGTGGTTCTTTGGGGGCCAACATTTCCCTGTCTCAGGAGATTTCAGCCTGGCCACAATCTTTTGGAATTCCTCTTCTGTGCTGCCAGTTTTCAGCTATGCATCTCTGATGATACCCATTTCCTCCAGCTTAGAAGGGGGACATCCTCATGTGAGGGCAATCATTGCTCACCTTGTTCTGGAAGTGCAATAAGAGAAGAACTGTGGGAACGGTAATTTTTGGAACAACATTCTTCCCTCCTGTCTTGAAGATGGGCAGAAAGACATCTTCAAGGGGCTGTGTTAAGCTCAAGGGAGGACTGTGACTACCCCAGAATCTTTACTCATGCAGAGGGATGTGTAGAAGAGCATAGGGACTCTTCTCAGTGTCATGGAATGGGCATCTAGACAGCTTTCTCAAACCTGATGCTCTCTTGATATATGCCCTCCAGATACAATAAATCCCACCATGGAGAGAATCAGTGTGACCAAGTGACTTGTGTTTTGCATTCACTAAGGGCTAACAGTTGTGGCACTTTCAGAGCCTGTGGTGTTTCTTCTTATAGTTCTTTGTCTATACAGTGGAATTGGACTAGATAGTCCTTCAAGTATAGACCCCACCCCTTCAAATAGAGGACTGTTGTTGGACAACTCTTTGAATAGAGGTCTGCATTAGTAAAGTAGGCTAGATATCTCTGGAAAGAACCCTGATAGGCTATGATTTTTGTCCATCCTAGGTTGGAATTCTGAAATTTACTCCCTCTGAAGAAGGAATGCTCATTTTGTTATGATGACAATGAATGGACTTCCTTTCACAAATTTGACTGTTCCTTCCCCCCACCTCCACCAAACCTACTGAAGCTGGTGATAATCACCCAGTTTTTGCCAGTGAATGTTATAAGACTGGCTTCTGTGTCAGGACTGTCCTGGGAGGAGGCCCCATTGACCTTAGTGGGATTCAGAAACAAGTTCAACGATTACTATCTGGGTTACTTACATATTGTGTGAAAAATAAATACCCCCAATACTTGCTTTGTGTAACAATCTGAATTTGTTTTGTTTTCTTACCTTGGCATGGGAAGTCTGGGGGTGGGAAGACAAGAATGCAGAGTATGGCAAACCTGCCATTGCATCAGATGCTGAGTGAAAGATGCTGATAGTGGCTGAGATCTCATTCCTTCCTTGGCCTAAGTTAGTGGACAACTTACTTGTCTCCACCTAGTGGAATAGTCTATCCCCACAGTGGCTAGTTACTGTTAATAACTGTTTTGTGCTTCCATGAAGTACAAAAAAGTTACGTGCTCCTTGATAGTTGTCTCTTGCGTGCCAAGACTATGTCTCGGTATGAAGTTCCTTCCCACAATCGCCTTAAGTATCAAGGCCAACACCCAGAGCTTCCACAGGTAGAGCAAACAGGAGGACTTTGAAATGGCTAGTGCAAGGTGAAGGTTTAGTGGGAGAACTCTGGGAAGGTTGGTGGGACTACAGGTAGTGACAATCCCAGCTTGCTGTACAAGTGTACCAACTCAGTATTGGGACTGGAATTACCAGCTTAATTCCTGCATTTTTAATTTGTTGTGAAACTATGGTAAAATGCTCACATTTTGCAGGGCAAAATAGATAAATAAGTTTTTGGTCATGGGAATTTATCTTCTGTCCACATGGATAAATGTGTTTCGGAAGATCTGGGTTGCCAGTGGCAAGCCCTAGTTAAAGAGGTGTTCAGTTGTGAGTTGGAATTCAGGCTTGGCAATCTCTGAAGTGCAAGATAGGTAACCCTAGAGATCTTTCAGATAGGATTGTTTATCTTGGCCTTAGGGAAGTGACATCAGGTTCTTATCACCTAACCTATTAGTTTGTTTTCACGGGTCTCGACAGAAAGACTTGGCTGTCACTACTTTTTCTCTTACTAAAGCTGGCAGCTGTCTTAAAATCTTGGAAACACTTTGACACTGCAGTGTTTATCGTCTTAGGATTTAGGTATTGTGAAACAAGAGGAAATTCCTAGGAGGCTGGGTGGTTTAGCATGTCAACAAAATGGGCAAAGCTCTTTATTGATTAACAGGGGCTTTCTTTGGCCTCACCATGTAATAATAGATGGGCATGTTCTTCTTAGATCCAGAACTCAACAGAGTGCGTTTCCCTGAAAATGAAATGTATAATGGAAACCTCACCACACCTCAGATGATATTGTTGGGCAGGCCCTGAATTCTTTCTTTACCTTGTCACAAGCCTGTTGCCATGCTGAATCCCTCATCTTTGCTGTAGGGATCCTTAATCTGCTGGTGCCCATTATAGCAACTATTTCTTCCAATAACTTAGAAACAACAATGTCTCAGATAACAGGATATACAGTACCTGGGATATGCAGCTTTCAAGGGGATCCTCGTATTCAGTAGCTGCATTGGATATCTTAGAAACTGCACTTTCTAAAACTCCTTATATTGGGACACTGTCATGAACATCCTCAGCAGCATGGAAATGGTGTCCCAAGGTGCCTGATGTTATTACTGAATATTCAAGAACTCTGGAAATCTCTGTGTTCCAGAACTCCTTTCTAACTTGCAAATGCTTAAACATTTGATTCATTTTCTAAGCTGGAGAAATTTAGTACTGTCAGAGATTAATACCAGCAAACTTAGAACTTGGGCCATGCTTGATTTTTTTAGGAGTCTTAACTCTGCTTTTGGCTCCAAATGGAAAGGCATCTCTGAGAGGTGTGTGAATCTTCCCTTATCCACATCTTCTCCAAAACTGCTTCCCACACCTGTTCTGATTTCCAGTAAAGCTCCAGGAATCAAACCAATTCCTGTCATGAAGAGCTTCTTCCAAGGGCATAGTCCTGGGATGGCAAAATGATAACTGGCTGGTTTAAGCAGAAAGAAGTCCCATGGCTTTATTAGTATGAAGATAAAAGCTGGCAGCAGAAACAGGGTGGAGGCAGCAGCTGTTACCATCCATGGAACAGATATGTAAGCAAGTGAAGTAAACTATCAATAAACATCAAGATCTCCCAAAACTGGTATGTCCTGAACCTGCATTCCAACTTTGCCTCAGTTGGCCTTTATGAAACAAATCTAATTTGAAAGGTATGAATTGAAAAAAAAACCCCTTTGGATTAGGTTAAAATTTGCCAAAAATGGCAATAAACTTATAATTTATTGCTTGGGTTTACAACCCAGGTTTGGGAAGGAAACTATTGTATTAGTCTTGGAAAATTTGATTCAGAAAGGAACCCAGATGATCTAAGCTGTCTCTCCTCTAAGAAAAGGTTATAACGTTTGGGTGTTTTTAGCTGAGAAAAATGGGATAAAGCAGGACATGACAGAGGTGTATAAAATTCTATTTGGTGTAGAGAAAGCAGATCAGGAGATGTTTTTCTCCTCTCATAATATTGGACGCTAGGGTCATCCAACAGACAAAAGAAACCCCCTTTTCACCCAAGATATAATATGGAATTTGCTTCCACCAGCTTCAATTGTTTTAAAAGGAGATTAGATAAATCCATGGAGGAGTTGCTAGTTGTGATGGCTATATTTTATCCCCAGTATCAAAAAGCAGTTTGTTTATTGCTCTCTGTTGCTGAGGAACAAGAGTGGGAGGATGTGATTAAACTCATAAAGTACTTGTGGGCTTTGGAGAGGCATCTGGTTGGCCTCATTTGAGGAAGAATGCTGGACCAGATAGGACTTTGGTCTGCTCCAGCAGAGTAGTTCTTCTACGTGTGGACCTGAACTGGATTTGTTCTCCAGATACAGAACATTTCCTTGAATGTCACCATCACCTTTCATTTCCAGTATCTCTTTTAAGCTGGTTGATGAATGTTTTAAACTTCCCAGTTACATTGTGATTTTAGGCTCTTCCTGCAGACCCTCTACTGCAGAATATCTATACAATTTAACCTTAAGCAAATATAGATGGGCCTTTTCCAGAGCCTGGTTTGATGCTCTCCCTTCAGCACTGATGGCTGGAAGATTTTGTGGGACTCCTTATTCACAGAGACTTTGCCCTTGTGGATCCAGGGAGGTAGTAACTCTTGCCCATGTCCTCATATGGTGTCCTTTTTATGATGCCCCAAGACATGCTTTGATCTCTCCAATCTTCTCTAAATTTGAGGGTCATCTGGATAGATTTTATGTTTATTTCTTTTTGAGGAATGCTGACTCTACACTCACACACCAGGTGGCCAAATATTTTTATCTAGTTATACAATTGTGCAAAACTTAATTAGATATATTGTTTTGCTGTTTTATTGTTTTCCTTTTTCTTGATAATGAATTGCTGAATTAAACTATATTTTTTTCTATTGTAAAGGCTGGTCAAAGACTGTTAACAAAGGTATTATTTATTAAGGCTCTTATTATTTTAGTTTTACTGAATTTGGGGAGATTCTTCCACAATAAGGAAATACATTACTCTGCTTTATACCAGGTCTTCCTTCTCCTTCAGATTTATACCCCACCTTTCCTCCAAAAGCTCAGGGTGGCAAACATAGGGATGCCTTCTCCAATTTTTGCCCTAACCAACAACCTGAGTAGTAGTTTGGCCTGAGAGGTAGTGACTGGCCCAAAGTCACCTACATAGCTTGTGGCAAATTGAACTGGCTTCCCCTGTTCCTAGTCAACTTCCTTAACTGATATTCCAGCCTGCTTTCCTTGAACTGGATTGGAAAGCAGCCCCCCTCTGTTGTCTTGACTGTTTGTCCTTAGTTGACTCCTTTAACTGCAATATCAGGGAGTGAACTGGGGGCTTTCTGCGTGCAAATTGTTATTTTCTTATTAAAGTTTTGGTCCCTCCCAGTAGTTCTGGAGTTTTCTTCTCCTTGTGTAAGCGATGTATGCTCTCTTTTGCCTGTCTCTTAGCTCGCTCCTAGAAGTCAGTTGCATGCTGAGCTGCAGAAGGAGAAATTCACTGGGGAAAAAAGAGTTTGACCATGTTTGTCTCTGTAAAAGTAGAATAATTGAGAATAGAGGCTAGGTAGAGGGCAGATGAAATCCCAGGCCTTCCAATTTCCTGTTCAGCTCTGCCTTCATGAGATACATCCCCTACAACTCTCCCTACAGAACCAGCTTGCCCTTGTCTTCTTTTCCCTGTTTTCCAGCCACCTTGGAAAGCAGAGTTAACACAACATAGCCAGTACCTCCTTGGTGGGTTTCCCTGCAGCCATCAATTGAGGAGCTGGCATGCATGATGAGTGAGGCACCGTCATCTTCTGCAGGGAGCTCATTCTGTCTTGTGCTGCCAAGAGTGTTACATTCTGAAAGCATTTATGCTCAGCAGGGAAGGATGTGTGATGATCAGCAGGGGACACTGAGTAACAGCATCAGAAGGGAATATCAATTTTCCATGAGTCTCAGCCAAGACCGGCAGAGCTGCAGTGCTGTTCACCTTTACACGAGATCACTGGTGGTGTCTTAGACTCTGGACAGGATTTATAAGCAGGGATTATCATTGCCTCTTGCATTATTCCTTGCATCTTCTTGCTTTTTGGTCAACTAAACACTGATGGGGGGGAAAAAGGGTAAGAACAAGAGCGGGTAGAATCTAAGCAGGCAGATATGTTTTTGGTTTGGTTTGACTTGGACTTTAACACCCACGAAATAGAGTTAGGTCCCAAGCACAGGGTGAGGAACTATATTCAAAATGGTGGCCAAGGAGGTAGAGCTCATTGTCACTGTTACCCCAGCCCCCAGACCAAACAAAAAGATGGCCTGCACAATTACTACAAGGATACTAACACCCTGATTTAGGGAAGGAAAGAAACTTTTTGTTGTTGCTCCTGTTGCTCCTGTTAAGCAGTGAAGAAGCAACACGTTCTTGCCATGGGACAAAACTTGGTATTACACCTTAACATAAATGGGTGTGAGAGAGTACTGCTTGATGGACATGTTGATGTCTCTCCCAGAAGTATATAGATAAGCCAAACATAGTATGCTAGGGTTTGTAAAGCTGGAGTGACAATGCAAGAGCACAATCCTGTGATTTAAAGCAATGAAGGAAAACATAGCCCCAGATTAGGACAGCTATAAATTCCAAACCTGTTACTTGTTAATCTAAACATGCCAAAACAACTATGGCCCCAGTCCAAATAGTGTAGCAGGACAGATAACCTGCATTTTCTTAATCTTACTATTTATGTGCTTGATAGACAACTTCTAGTTCCTCCCTTCCCTTTCTTGTGGTACTTTACCTTTAAATAGAATTTAGATTGGGCAGACTTTCAATGAGGCCTCAGTGTTCTGACCGCATTTCCTACAGAAGACCATCCTCTATAAATTAGGATATAGAGTCACCTTCATTCAGTCACATTCCAGAAGTGAATAAGATGGTCAAAAAGCAGCCAGGCTTTTTGTATATTCTTTCCATTAGCCAACTATTTGTGGTGCCAGCTATCTGTAGCTGTCCTTAAGGCTATGGCCCCATATAAACACTCTTCCAGCTTTTGTGCCTTTCCTAATATATATCACAGAAATACTGCACGGATTCTAAAGTAGGACTGAAGATAGATCCATAAGGACATTTCTGTAGGACCTATGCTAAATGACAATGTGTTTCTGTTTCACAGTAATGCAGATTGGGGTAGAAGGAAAAGGCAAGTAGGAATGAGAAAATCTCAAGGTCTGGAGCCAGTTTGTCATTTGTACCTTGTTATTACAGGAGACCAAAGAGCCTCTCTATAACTTTAAAACAAAGTTTGCAACTTTGCGTACACTTTAGAGGGGACTCTCTAGGACCTGTCCTTTCATCTGGTTTCATCTCTGCTTTTGACTCCAGAAGGCTCCCTGTCTCTTCACCTCTGCTTTGATACTGGAACATTCTGCTACTTTGATTTTTGTTAGCAAATGCCGATTCTCAAGTATTCTCTCCCTTGTATCCCATTTTTCTCCTTTATCCCTCTCCCACCTTCCTCACAAATTTTTAAGGCCTAATGATGGAACCGCTTCCAATATATACACATTTTTAAACAGTCTCTCCCCTCAAACCCCCACACTGTGAACAGTAGTCTGGATTTTTCTTTCTTCCTTTTTTTTTCCGGAAGTCTTTGCTTTTAGCCAGGCCTAGGGCTTCTGAGCCCTGTAATTGTGTCTCAGTTCTTACTGTAATGTAGGGAAACTCTAAAAAGCATGCAATTAGTAGCCTCTTTCTTGAATAGAGCAGTTAATCAGCAGACAATCAGCAGACAAAGGAGAAAGCTTAGGACCTGTTAGACTGAAAGGGCCGGTTACTATTGTCACAGCTGCTAGGAATGCCCTGCTGATATGCTTTCTTTCAAGACTGCTGAAGAGAAGTAGGTACACTTCTTACACTGTCCCACTGCCCTTTGGTTGGCTCTCCTATTTGGAGCAAGGGAGAGGTGGAGTTCCCAAATGTAAGCATTATTTTTTAGGTTCATCTTTCGGGTTTGGCTAAACTGTGATTTTAATTTTTTTTTTCTGATTCTTCAGTACCTCTCTTGAAATAGTTGCTCTGCAAAACTTGAATAATAAATAAATAAAACATAATGAAATAAACTTGGCAAAAGGGATGACCCAGCACATCTTTCGGCTGACCTTGCTGTCACTGGAAAAGTGGAAAATGAATGGAGGAGACCGATATAGTTTTTCTATTGGCTTTTGTGCTGAGCTGTCACTCAGTCATATGCTGGGAGTTTGCCTTTGGAAAATGCAGCCTTGTTTCTTCTGAATGGCTGTGCCTTTTTTAACGCATGTAAATGTATGCAAATAATCATAAGGGTTTCCTCTCTCTTTTTTTTCTTAAAAAAGAGCAGCTCTCATGGCAACCATTAGTTCTTGTGTACATTTTTTGTAAGCTATGCCCAGCTTTATGAAATGACCTTGCATTTAAGATGCCAAGGTGTTACTGCATCCTTATAGGTTGCTTTCAGTGGGGTGAAGTTTAACTTCATTTTCTGAGAAATATATGAAGATGAAACGGCCAGACTTTCTCGTCTTATTTCCTACCTGTTTGCATTCAGTTTGATGAAATAGAATTTGTTTTCTTAGAAATTCTTTCAAAGAAGAAGATAATTTTGGACAAATTTGGAGTGTGGGTTTTTTCCCCCCCACTCACTTCAATATCTGGTGGTCAAGAATTACAGTGGTGAAACGGTACAGGAATAAGCAAAGAAGCATATCAGTCCAGTGGCTTCTGATCTTTTCCAGCACAGGTATAAAAGTACATAAAAGTTAATCTCTTACTATTAATTAAACATTTAGTAACATTGTATCTCTAAAATCGAACCATTCAATCATCAAAACCTAAAATCAAGACTTCATTCGTTTGCGTTACCAGTTTCCAAATGGAAACGAATCTAGTTTTAGACTTGCATTCTGTCGGTCTTATACTCCGCATTATGTGCCTTAATTATATCTTGAACAATTAATAAAAAATAAATAAAAAAAAAGAATTACACTGGTGAGAGAAAACTTATGTCCCCTCTTAAAAGTATTTGCAATTCTACAGTACTGTGACCTACAACATGATCTTCAGCTAAGTCCTATTGCTAGATAAAGAGATTCTGGTTAAACAAACAAGGCCTAAGACAGAGCCAGCCCAACTTACTTAACAGGGTTGTGGGGAAAATGGGAGGAAGAAGTGCTATGCACACTGCCTTAAGCTCCTGAAGGAAAGGCCGACTATAAATCTAACCAATGCCATCCATTTTGTACCTTTGCCTGCAGATTTGGTGGAGAATGTGGAAAAGCTCAACTGTAATATGGCCTGAGGAACGTTTATGGCAATATGCTTTTTCTCTCTCAACTTACGCACAGGAGTGTTCTGCCTGGGACTAATCTACATGTTTATGTCATATGGGTGTCAGTGGCCAGGTCAAAAAAATCAAGATGACTGCTGTGTCTATGCAATCAAAAGCCCCACTCCTTTTTAACATGTCTCATGACACATGTAAAAAAAAGGGACAGGGCTTTGATTGTGTTGTTACAACCCACCATTTGAGAAGTGGTGGTATTTTATTGTAACTTCTCCAGGTATTGTACCTTCTCCAGTGGAAAATTCCATAGTAACTACTATGTAATAGGCAATATGGTGAGAAAGAAAGGAAGAATGATGTGTTGAAATAGAGGTAAAATTTTTGTTGTTTATTCATTTAGTCGCTTCCGACTCTTCGTGACTTCATGGACCAGCCCACGCCAGAGCTTCCTGTCGGTCGTCAACACCCCCAGCTCCCCCAGGGACGAGTCCGTCACCTCTAGAATATCATCCATCCACCTTGCCCTTGGTCGGCCCCTCTTCCTTTTGCCTTCCACTCTCCCTAGCATCAACATCTTCTCCAGGGTGTCCTGTCTTCTCATTATGTGGCCAAAGTATTTCAGTTTGGCCTTTAATATCATTCCCTCAAGTGAGCAGTCTGGCTTTATTTCCTGGAGGATGGACTGGTTTGATCTTCTTGCAGTCCAAGGCACTCTCAGAATTTTCCTCCAACACCACAGTTCAAAAGCATCGATCTTCCTTCGCTCAGCCTTCCTTATGGTCCAGCTCTCGCAGCCATATGTTACTACGGGGAACACCATTGCTTTAACTATGCGGGCCTTTCTTGTCAGTGTGATGTCTCTGCTCTTCACTATTTTATCGAGATTTGTCATTGCTCTTCTCCCAAGGATTAAGCGTCTTCTGATTTCCTGACTGCAGTCAGCATCTGCAGTAATCTTTGCACCTAGGAATACAAAGTCTTTCACTGCTTCTACATTTTCTCCCTCTATTTGCCAGTTATCAACCAAGCTGGTTGCCATTATCTTGGTTTTTTTGAGGTTTAGCTGCAAGCCAGCTTTTGCACTTTCTTCTTTCACCTTCATCATAAGGCTCCTCAGTTCCTCTTCACTTTCAGCCATCAAAGTGGTATCATCTGCATATCTGAGATTGTTAATGTTTCTTCCAGCGATTGGATTCCAGCCTTGGATTCCTCAAGCCCAGCTTGTCGCATGATGTGTTCTGCATACAAGTTGAATAGGTAGGGTGAGAGTATACAGCCCTGCCGTACTCCTTTCCCAATCTTAAACCAGTCCGTTGTTCCGTGGTCTGTTCTTACTGTTGCTACTTGGTCGTTATACAGATTCTTCAGGAGGCATACAAGATACCAAGACTTGGTATCCCCATACCACTAAGAACTTGCCACAATTTGTTATGGTCCACACAGTCAAAGGCTTTAGAATAGTCAATAAAACAGAAATAGATGTTTTTCTGAAACTCCCTGGCTTTTTCCATTATCCAGCGGATATTGGCAATTTGGTCCCTAGTTCCTCTGCCTTTTCTAAACCCAGCTTGTACATCTGGCAATTCTCGCTCCATGAATTGCTGAAGTCTACCTTGCAGGATCTTGAGCATTACCTTACTGGCATGTGAAATGAGTGCCACTGTTCGATAGTTTGAACATTCTTTAGTGTTTCCCTTTTTTGGTATGGGGATATAAGTTGATTTTTTCCCATCTGATGGCCATTCTTGTGTTTTCCAAATTTGCTGGCATGTAGCATGCATTACCTTGACAGCATCATCTTGCAAGATTTTGAACAGTTCAGCTGGGATGCCGTCGTCTCCTGCTGCCTTGTTATTAGCAATGCTTCTTAAGGCCCACTCAACCTCACTCTTCAGGATGTCTGGCTCTAGCTCACTGACCACACCGTCAGAGCTATCCCCGATATTGTTATCCTTCCTATACAGGTCTTCTGTATATTCTTGCCACCTTTTCTTGATCTCTTCTTCTTCTGTTAGGTCCTTGCCATCTTTGTTTTGGATCATACCCATTTTTGCCTGGAATTTACCTCCAATGTTTCTAATTTTCTGGAAGAGGTCTCTTGTCCTTCCTATTCTATTGTCTTCTTCCACTTCCACACATTGCTTGTTTAAAAATAATTCCTTATCTCTTCTGGCTAACCTCTGGAGTTTTGCATTTATTCGGGCATATCTTCCCCTATCACTGTTGCCTTTTGCTTTCCTTCTTTCTTGGGCTACTTCTAGTGTCTCAGCAGACAGCCATTTTGCCTTCTTGGTTTTCTCTTTCTTTGGGATGTATTTTGTTGCCGCCTCCTGAACAATGCTGCCAACTTCTGTCCAGAGTTCTTCCGGGACCCTATCTACTAAGTCCAGTCCCTTAAATCGATTCTTCACCTCCACTGCATATTCCTTAGGAATATTAGTGAGCTCGTATCTAGCTGATCTGTGGGTCTTCCCTAATTTCTTTAGTCTGATCCTAAATTGTGCAAGAAGAAGTTCGTGATCTGAACTACAGTCAGCTCCAGGTCTTGTTTTTACCGACTGTATTGATGACCGCCACCTTTGGCTGCAAAGGATGTAGTCAATCTGATTTCGGTGTTGTCCATCTGGGGAAGTCCATGTATAAAGCCGTCTCTTAGGTTGTTGGAAGAGGTAAAAATGGTTTTAGTAAATTCTCTATATGGATGCTGAAAATTGCATTCAACTGTAGCTGAATTCTATTCCTAATAATTGGAATGTATCTATTTATGAAAAACTTTGGATCTATTGTGCCTGGATTGTTGTAAAAGAGATTATGTGTTCTTGGAAGGCACTTGTACACAGATGCCAAAGGCTGGTTTGAAGAAATATAGCACTCTCAGCCTTTGAATTGGCTCTTTGTCAACCTAATGGAAAAGACTGGACAATATGGTTCTGTGTGATCGGTTTAATTTATTGTTTAAAAATTGAGCTATAATATTTATATAACTGTGTGTTGAGTGGGGGGGGGGGGAGCTGGTATTTTTTCAATTTTGGTTGCTTAGTGATTTTTTTCCTAGTTCTGTGTGGGTTTTTTCTACTTTTATATTTTATAAGTTTCATTTCTTATTTATTGTGTGTGTGGGTTTTTTTTAAACAATAAAGGCCATTTAAAAAGCAGCAGATGCCTGAAGATGTTCTTCCTTTGACTAGCACTCCCAAAGGCTATTGGACAGGAGTGGTTCATGCCTTCCCTTTGCTGGAATGTGGCATATAGTTATCTCCTGGCTCAGTGGTATCTGCGGTTTGGGTATCAAAATCTGCAGGGTGGCGTGTGCAGCATTGCGACTGACATCCTGCATGTACCAAAGTGGCAGGGTTGCAGTCATAACACTGTGCCTGCCATCTGGTGGATTTAGCCATCCCCCTACCCCAGCAGATGCCTGTATCCTGGCTGTCAGAAGAAAGCAGGGCTTCAGCAAGGACCTTGAAGTTGCTCTTCATCTGGTGAATGGCTGAAACTCCCCAGCATGGCTGGCTGGGGAATTCTGGGAGTTGAAGTCCACACATCTTAAAGTTGCCAAGGTTGAGAAACATTGGTATAGACCAACTCTAGGAATTCTGTAGCCAGTATTGTTCTTGCTGACAGTTTTAGAACTGAAACACACAGATCTGGAGGATGCTTAGATTCTCCACTGATTTACTTTATAAGGAACTACTGTTAAAGCTGGACTGGGAAAATTCTTTTTAAGCGCTGCCTGCCTGCCTGCCAGCTGATGTCATCTGCTTGATAGATGTGTAGGACTTGGCTTTGACAGCATCCAAGTTTCCATGTTGATATCGAGCTGGACATTTCCATAAATCTTGAATATTTCAAGAAAGGAGATTCCCAGATCCATGGAGAAACCACTGAAATTAAGATCACCTTCCTTTCCAATTCACCTTTCTCCTTTTCAGCCATCATCTAATGAATGGTTGCTATTAACTGCCTGAAAAACAAAATATTAGCTACTAAGATACTCTTCAACCCTTCAACTATTTCCATGACAGTAGATGCTCATTTGAGTCATTTGCTTATTTATCCAAAAGTACTGCAGACTTCAGGGAGGTTTCTGGCTGTAAAAGAGCTTTTATAAAATTTCTGAGGCATGCTGTAAGGATTGAACAGAGAAGAATATCTGAACTAATTCCAGCTAGTGGTAACACAGTACCAGAACTGACATGGGATTACTACTGGTAAGTAGCCTTAAAATGACTGGAATGCAGACATCACAATGTCTTCTTTTCAGGCATTTAAATGGTGATTCCTTCACCTCCAACTCTTGACACTCTGTGTTTAGTGGAACGCAGCAGTAGGATTGTCCTCAACAGAAGGATGGAGATTAAAGAGCATCACACTGTTGGAATTTCAGCAAGGCAAGATTCTTGATTGTGTGGGGCTTGGAAACCACATTTAGCTAAGTTCCGAGTCAGAGTTTCTTGGTAAACATGTAAAGGTCAGTGGTGAAGTAGCTGGGCCACAGCAGGACTCCTTATTGCCCTCAAAGCTTATCAACCTTGAATGTCTGAATAAGACTCATGTAGTAATTCACTCCATTAATCTTCAGCTGTTCTTATCTAGATCTTAAGAACTGGGCGCAGGCAGTCTCTGACCACTTTGATGGCTTTTGGTAGGAAACTGGGTAGAAATATTTAAATAAAGGGGGCAAATTAAATGACACTGAGCAGACTCAGGTCTGCATAGCTTCAGCAAGAAGACTGAATAATATTCCCTGGATCAAACCCTTCCTTCCTATCAAACCCACCCTGCCTGCCTGCCTGCCTGCCTGCCTGCCTTCCTTCCTTCTTTCCTAGAATGCTTTTAAAATGCAGCCTCTAAATGTCATATAGGTTTTGAAAAAAACGAGGTTTCTATACACAGTAGGAAAAAGTGAGGCCCTGATATGTACAACAGGAGGCTTGCTTTCAGTGAGTGAGAGAAGGAAGCCTTTGGTTATAGTCAACAGTTTACCATTTTGTTTGGAAGTTTGTGAGCTAATTTCTAATATCATAGAATATTATACTCAGCTAAAGGAGCTCTGAATTTAAAAAATAATGACAGTGCTGTTGCATCTTTTGTGCCTAAACCCAAACTTGGTTCCAGTCATTTCATCTAACACTACCAGATCTGATCTGCCAAAGTCAGATGATGACTAGATGGCAGAAAGAGACTTTTAGTGATGCCCAGAGTTTTGCAGTCCAGATCTAGTAGCTCCATGTAACAGCTGGGAATGAGCAAGTCCCACCAACACTGATTTATTAGTGCTGAAATCATGTTAATATCTAATGCTCTATTTTGCCCCTTTGCTTGTCTGTTCCTCTATCAAAAATGGTTTGAAAAGGATGAATTGTGTGCTGCTATTTCCCCCTGTATGTTTTGGGGACCGGAAATCTCTACTGAAGAGGTAAGGAGTGAGCAAACAAAATAGCAAGCCAGAAAAACAACAACAATGGAATGAAACTGCATTTACAAAACATGCGGCAAATTAACAAGTTAATTTTGTTGTTTTGGTCAAGAGGAAATGGATTGTACATGTTTTCTTAAATTGGGTGAGGTGACATCAACAAAAAGTCAAAATGTTGAAAGGACCAAGAAGCCACTTAATGCTTCTTCTAAACAAAATTAACTAGACTAATTTTGTTTAATTAAATGTGTTTATTTTGTTGAAGCCATTTAAAACATGTCAATCCTACAGGAGATTGAAATGTCACTCTTGGAATAAAAAAACAACAACTATGCTAACCCTGGATTTTATGCCTGGACAGTCCCAAATCTAACTGTGAAAACATATTTGGTAAGATTTATTATTCAAACTATTAGGGACTTAGTAACATTCTGTATTTTCATCCCTTAGAAATATTTGGGTGAGGGTGGGGGGATAACAGTAAGAGGTTGTTGTTTTATTTTGTAAGTGTATAACTCAATGTATCACCATTGTTTCATTACAGCAAGATGATCTAAGTTACTGTGAGGTCTTTAAAGAGTAATCAACTATCCAAAGCTACCCAACCATGCATTCTGTTGTAGAGGAAGAACTAATAATATGACCAGGGCAGGAGGTAGAAGAGCCTTTTTTCTCCATTGTATTTTTGTTCTTTAAAATTAATTCCCATTGATAAGAATGTGAAAGAAAACAATACAGCCAGCTCCAGGCTAATGGACTTCAAGTACCATTCTATGAACATACTGAGGATTGAAACATAGATGTAAGTGTTTGGAGGGACCTTGGAGAAGCTCTAGGTTTTCAGACTTGCCACTTTAAGATGTGTGGACTTCAATTGCTAAATTGTTCTACATCCCAGTCATTTTGGTTGCCCCCCCCTGCTTTCTTTCCAGTGTTCCAGTGCACCTTTTGAGGTGCAGTGAACTAAAGAGTCCATCATTTTCTAAGTGTAGCCACACTATAGATTTCTATGAGAGCAGATTTTTACTCATTCTTCTTCCTAATGATAACTACTGTAGTGTGGAATTCACATTTGCGATGGCCACCACATGCTGGGAAATGTCCCTAGAGCAATCTACCTGAATTAAGAACCTTTGCTTTGTCAGTCAAGGTCAGTTTCGTCACACTGATATACATACACACGCAGGTTGGAGTTTAGGGCAAGCCTTATAGAGAAACAATTTATGAGTGTTACACAAATGGTTGCTATATATTCTCTGTGGGCTCTATGGAGTGCGACAAGTCCCAGCCCCAACTGACAGTATTGTTTTGCCAAGGTACCCTTCAGCTTGAGAGCTCTGATTACGGAAGCTACGGATGAAAAATAGCAATACATGGGCTTCTTTATGAGGATTAGGAGCTTGTAAAATTAGTCTTCTTGCAGCTCCTGAGAACTTCAGGAAATACTTGCCTGGGAATGCCAGCGAGAGGAAAACTTAATATGGCATTTGTAAACCTGCTTTTCTGTTTGCAAAAAGAAAAAAAAAAGTGCTTTGAGAGGCAAAACTTCCTGCTAAGCCAATTTATTTTTGAGATAATAGCTGGGATGGTCTAAAAGTTGTTCTGAAGGCAAACACAGTAATTAATTTGTCACTGGAATCCGAGGGGTCCTCTTCCACAGATAGGTGATAATGAATGTTTTGCATGTAATTAGCAGGAGTAATTAGCACTTTGCTAGTAACAAATAGATTGAGTGGGACACTGCAAACACAATGAATTGTTGAACACTAACCTAGGCAGTTGTCTCTTGTTTGACAATGTTCCTGTTTGTTTGTTCTAAAGATTACAGCGTTCTATGCAAAGGACTCTTACCCAATCCATTTGCTTCTGGAGGAGTCATCAGATGTGTGTGTTGAAATTCCATTTAGGCATTTACAGTGCTGAACAAAGAAATGTTCAATTTAACCAAACAAATGAGGAAAATTGCATTGATAAAAAAAAAAAACTAGCCTTTTTGATCCAATTCCAACCCCCCCCCCCAACAGCATGAATAAAATGTAAAACATTAATGAGGGATATATAAGCAAAATCAATGCAAAAAGTGGAGGGTAAGAAGAATCAATCCACTCTAATTCAGACCACTTTAGGATGCTGGTTCTGTTAAAGAACCAAAACAAAGCCCGTAAGTTTCAGGAACACTTTTAAAGGGTTTAGAAATTATGGTATATGCCAGGGAAGAAGAACCTGTTGCCCTCCATATATTTGACAGTGATAACTCCCAGTGGGCTTGAATAGCAGGGGCCAAGGCAAGGGATGCTGGGATTTCAACATGATCTGAAGAATAAATTATCCATCCATCTGTATACTTTTATGGCTAGAGTCCATTTAACTGTGACCCACAGTAGACATAGGTGTGTATGCATGTGTATGCATGCATGTATCTCTGTGGGCATTTGTGCGTATAGACACACAGCCCTAAACGTACAAGTCTATGGAGTATAGAGGCAAAATAGTAATGTAATATATATTTCATAATCCTTAGCAACTAGATGAAAGCCTCTAGCTGACCATGACTAATCTTGAAAAGTTTGGTGTTGATTAATCTGTGGATGGAAGTCACCAGAAAATTCCATGGCTGTAAACTAGACTGGGAAGATGAAAAAAAACATCCCAGAAGAAGATGGTGGCAAATTACTTCTGTCTGCTGCCAAGAAAACTACAAGGATATAGAATTATAGAATGTAAAGGTTAGAGACCTTAGAAATGATCTAGTCAAATGCAAAAACCCACAACCCACAGCATCTTTAATAGATGGCCATCCAGCCTCTGTTTAAACACCTCCACCATCTCCTGAAGCAATCTGTTCTGTTACTGAACAGTTTTTGCTGTTAGGAATTTGTTATCTGATGTCCAAACAAAATCTTATTTCTTGTAATTTAAATCCATTGTTTCTTGTTCTGTCTTCTGGAATAGCTCTGAACAGTTCTGCCTATTCTCCTACCAGACAGTCCTTCTGTTACTTAAAGACAGCTATTATGTCTTCCCTAGGATATTCTGTTCTCTAGCTGAACATACCCAATGCTTCCAACTGATCCTCATAAGTTTTTGTCTTCAAGGTTTTTTAAGTCAAGGTTGTTGTCCTCTTGTTATGTTCTAGTCTGTCAATGTCTTTCCTAAATCGCATTACTCAGAAATGAATTCAACATTCAGTAGGCATGGAACGATGACTCTTTTGATCCATGAAGTCCCCAAGAGTAGAACTAGACTTGAAGAAGACTTTATAGAGATGTGAAAATGGGGGTGTTATAGAATCCTAGGAATTCTGATGGTCTATGTGCCTAGGCCTAATATGCACAACTAGAAGGCATGAAATGTAACATATCTGCAAAACAAACATTATATGGTAGAGCAATAAAGTGTGAGTAGTGGCTCCAGCATGTTTGAGAAGTGAATAAAAGGAAAATTGTGGTGTACATGATTAAGTTGGACTAACCATTGCTTGCAAAGCTTAGCTTCATGTGTAGTCAGCTGTCAGGGACAATATTACAGTTCAACCAAGTCAACCAGGGGCGTCCATTTTAATATGCAGACCAAATACTTCAAGGCAGATCATGGAGGTTTTCTTTTAAAGAATCCACTGCTAGAAGGAGTTTCTCCTACTGAGCTCCACCAAGTCCATTAACTTGCAGAGATTTCTTCAGTCTACCAGTTGCCATTAAGTATTAACATTGCTTCTCAATAGACAAGTTTCTTAGTTAAGCTTTCAAATCAGATAAAAACAGCCACAATAAAGCCAAATGTAACGTTCTCCCTTACAGTGAAAGCATACAATTGCAAATACGGATTTCCTGGCTTAACCTTGGTCTTGCTGTGTTGGAATAAGAAAAAGACATGATCCGAGTTGTGTATTTAGGGAGCTGATTTTATTGGGAGGGGAGATGTGTAATTTCAATGTGGGAAAATGTGATCAAATGGATTTTTTCAAGCTTTTCCGCCTGATAGCAATACGTCTCCACTCCCAACGTATGGACCTCTTCTTTGATACACACTATTTTCTTTTTATCTGCATTTTCCAGTCAACCGGCCTTGACCTCCAGGCATACAACCATGGGCTGCCATTCTGCTGGACTCGTTTGGTTGGTTTTTGGCATGCAGTGGTGATAAGTATCATACAAATTTAAGAAAATAAGAGGATAACTGCTGGCTCATGCCAAAATGAGCCAAAATGTAGTCTGGGCCAGCTAAAGGCGTTTGGAAACCTCACAAGTACAGACAGGAAGCAATAGTTCTCTTCCACTGTTGGTTCCAAGTCTTTGGTATTTACATGTGCTGCCTGGGATTCAGGGGACTGCACATTATCTTCTAAGCCAGACCTCATCACCATGTCTGAAGCTGAACTGTCTCTCATTGGCTGAAACCATTATTTTATTTACTTAGTTACATATGTGCTAAGTCCTATCTTGCCATTCCTATCAACAAAGGCAAATCCTTCCAATAAGAGGATTAAAAGCAACACATATATAACAAAAACAGAAGGACAATCGCAATAAACTTCATGCCAGAGGAATCCTATACTAGAGAAAATGTATATCGTTGTGGGTGGAATTTCCATTCATGATTCCATATGCAATGCCTTCTGAAATAACCAGGTTTTTACTGGCTTTTCAGAAAGTTAACAGGGAGGCGGCTAGCTGAATCGGAAGGAAAATGCTGTTCCAACAAAAGGGAACTGTGACTTAGAAAGCATGTTCCTGAGGTACCTACAGATGATACTCCATTAAGAGAGGGACCTGGAGAAAGTGCACTCTTCTATACCTTTGTGCGTTAGTTTACACCGCATAGCCATGAACCAAGACTTACAACCATAAAGTCTGGAAACATTTACCACGCTAAACCAAAACCAAACCAACCACATAACAAATGAACCCAACATGTGAACTTCACTTGCATGGATTCATTCCAACTCCCATTTTGTACACATACTAATTTTGACTGTGTTACTTGGCCATCACCCAACAGGAACGTTCCATGGTCCCTATGGATTGAATGTGCCCCCTTGCCCTGGCCTCATGACTTGAGAATTGGACAGGATGATGTATCGGTAGAATAAGTCAGACTTTTTTAAAAGAATGAAAAGGATTCTAACTAGTAATGAAGAAAGAGAAAAGTGAAAGCATCAGACTTTGTAAATAAGATCATTTTGCTTTCCCCTGCCCACATAGAGTCAACACAGTTAGCTCATGGCAACAGAGACAGGTTTTGTTTGCAACTGAAATCCCTTGTTCCTTGTTAAGTATGTTGGCTGATGCTTGCCAACAGAACAGTCTAAAACATTAGTTTGCTCTCTTATTCTATAGGTCTCATTTAGAAAGTGGCTGAGCTTATCAGAGACTTTTTAATACTGCAGAAGTATAAGGAAATGAAACCAGCAGGAGCCAACCATGTGAGCCTTGATATTAAATCTCTCTTATCCTAATTGACAATTTCCAGCCATCAAGGGAAAATGACATTTGTGCTTTACTGGGTAAAAATGGACTTATGTTTTGACATGTTAGTGGGATATTTTCCAAAACTAAAATGTCCTTGAGTCTTTGTGCCCCAGAGGTGATTGTACTCTGTAAAACTGCCCTCCCATACAATCTTTCTTTTCTTTTTATGGAAAGAAAGGAAAGAACAGCAGAGTAGACCAGTCAGTTCACAGAATAAACCTGCAAATCGCCAGGAAGATGAATGCTTAATAAAACAGAACTGTTGGATAGGTATCCCAGTCAAATGATGACAAGGAGATGATGCTCAAAGTAGACATTTCTTTAGACCAGTCCAAAGGCAGCTGCATCTCTCCTCCACCCCACCCCTCAATTCCAGTGTTTTGGACAGGCTCAATATAATCAACTGTAGCCACAGGGCAGCCTTGTTCTGCAGCTGATGACCGATGCTCTGCCCCACAATGAGAACTACAGAGAGCCTCCTATGATTTCTAAGAGGAACAGGGAAACTGATCAGATGTGGCTTTTTGCAATCTAGAGGCATCTTTATGTTGGGAAGGAAAACAAGAGAAAGAGAAGGTGTGTTTGCAACCATATCACAAGTGGGATCTTCTTGCAATCAACTTACTTTTCTTCATACCTTGTTTAATGAAAAACTCTGAAATGAGAGGTTCTGGAGATGATCATTTGTATTTGTCCTGAGACACCATCTTGCCTGAGCCCTTGCTTGGAATCTGATATCCACATGTACTGAGAGGTTGGGGCTCTGCAACTACAGGTAATCTTTGATTAATGACGGTAATTGGGACCAGAATTTCTGTCATTAAGTGATGTGGTCATAAAGCACAATGTCACGTGACCACATCATTTAGCGACAACAATTCTGGCACTTCCTGTTGCTGTCGTTAAGAGAGTGTCATGGGTTGTTAAGTGAGTCCCAGGCAGTTCACAAGCAGGCCAGCAGGCAGGTAAGTGGCTGCTGCTAGATGGGGTGTGCGGATGGCACTCGAGGTGACTGCTGGCAGGTGGGGGAGACTGCGAGCAACTTACCGGTGTGACCTACAACCTTCCCTCCTGCTTCCGCATTGACTTTGCTCGTGGGGAACCGGCAGGGAAGGTCACAAATGGTGATCATGTGACTGTGGGACACTGCAACCATGGTAAATGTGCCAAGCACCCAGATCACAATCATGTGACCGTGGGGGTGCTGGGATGGCTGGAACTTCAAGGACTGGTCATAAGTACCACTTGTTCAGTGCTGTCGTAACTTTGAACAGTTGCTGAACAAGTGGTTGTTAAATGAGGATTACCTGTATCTGAAATGTTGCTTGCTTGTCTATTTATTTACCTGCTTCCCTGCCTACCTTTGCATTTATAATATATGCCTTTCTTCCAGACATCACACATAATCCCCTTCTATCTTCACAATATTCATAGGTATTAGTGTCAAGCTGGGAGATAAAGATTTGCTCAAAGTCAACCAGAGACCTTCATGGCAGAGTGGGGATTTGAGCTGGGGATTTCCCAGTTATAGCCCAGTACAGTAGTCTTACCATCAGCCACACAGAGTTGATTGGAATTGGATGGTGCCTAAGTTGAATAAAATTCCTCCCTCCCTCCCTCCCTCCCTCCCTCCCTCCATTACTGGCTCAGCACAAGGAGATAGTTAGGGCTGGGGCAGGAGAGTGAAGAGGCACTTCTGATAGAAGATCAATAACTGAGAAGCCACAAGTCAGTGATGAGGATGTAGCTCTGCTTTTGTGAATCAATTTAAATCACTATTGTTAGCCTGTCTCATAGGACAACCCTTCCATGCTCATTTGTATGTGGAAACAGATACATTGATTTGGGGAAAAAAAACATCGGGAACATTTCTAACCCCCATGTAAGGTACAAGAACCCCTAAGAAATTATTCCTTGTTTTTCAGCAATAGGGTGAGAATGCAGGTGTGCAAGAGAAAAGTGCAGGTTTCAAGAGACTTTAATAGCTCATCTGAACAGTTAACAGGGTTGTTACTGTGCAAAAAATAGGAGGAGAGAGTATACTGCCTTTAGTTGTACAAAAGTTGGGAAAATAATAATAATAATAATAGTAGTAGTAGTAGTAATAATTTCAGTGGCATCTGCCTATCCCAGGCTCATGGGAAGGACTCAATAGGTGGACAAAAATGCCAAATCCAGTCTAATCATCTGGATGACTGTGTGATCGACCATAATTTCAATAGACTAGAGATTCTAAGTTTTTATTTATCTGAAATAAAAGCCAGGTTTTAAGGGCTTTTAAAAACAAGATCTGGGAGGGAAACATGCACATTTCAGGGTGGATGCAATTCCAGAGGGCAGGAGTGGTGACACAGAAGGCATACTTCCTGGATCTCATCAGTTGACATGATTTAATTGAACGGATTCTTCACACATTTATTTATTTATTATTTGATCAATTGATTTTGGGACTGCCTGACTTTAGACTGACTCTGGTTGGGAAGTGGGGATTCCCATTTACTTGGAAATTAATTAGAATGAAGGCATGTCTGGGTTTTTATCTGGTTTGTTGTGAGAATCTGTTATTATCCTGGCATAGAGCTTGGGGCAATTATGCCTGGGCCCTCCTTGAATGTGGTCCTGCTGCTATTTCGGTAGCTGTGAGGTATTGGGTTAAGTATTACAGCATTATCTTAGTCATCATGTTAAGGCATAGAGTGAACAATCAAATTCAAATTCAGATTTATTTCATTGCAGTCAGTGATTAGGAAAGGAAAAAAAAGAATAGCCCTTTGGAAACAATGACCAAATATAACAAAGACATCATATTGGCAATTTAAAACCTAAAAAATTAAGATTTAAAAACTGAAGAAAGGGAAGAATTGAGTAATACGTTGTCAAATGGTATAACGCATAAGATAAAATAGAAACAGAGAAAAATAGGAATACAGTTTGGATGTGGCATGTTATGGGAACATATTATCCATGAACACAGATTTAGGATTTAGCAACTTAGGGGAACACGGGTATTGTGTCATACGGTGCACTTCTAATGTCCCAGCTATGACTGTTCTTGCTTCTGAAGCCAAGACAGCACCATCACGCACAAAGCAAAAGATTCAGAAGACCATGGGGGTGGGGAGACACAACTTTTGTAAAAGTTCAAGAAACTGTAAGGGCGATGCTGGAATGCTGGAGGGCTGATTGGAGAAACATGGAGAGAGGGCATCCATTTGCAGTGTAATATTTTGTTGCAGATTTATTTCTTGTGTCTTTGTCTCAAGTTTGAAACTTTCCAGCCAGTCAGCCCTATAGTAAGATAAAAACAACCTCAAATTTAAGCCCTGTTAATGGGAAGACTTTCCATTTGAGATTAGGGCCCTGAATGCTGAATTTAAATAAAGAACTGCTAGGGTGGGGGTGGGGGACTTATCAGATCTCTGTTTTGAGAAAAAAATTACTCATTCCTTAGAAGAATTAAGCAATAAAACACGTTGCCAAGGGGTATTTTGCAACCCCAAATACCACTGGAGATATTCAAGACAAGACAAGACATATACAGTATGTCTATTATGGATGATTTAGGAAGAATCCATTCAGGCTGCAGGAAATTGATGCACATGACCAATTGGAAGCAGGAGGGGTTGAGCAGTTGCATCAGACTGCACATACTGTGTGTTCTTAGCAGAGTGGCTTTCCTCATCGTTGTTCCTGCCTGCTAGAAAACGTGTCACTTACTGGATTTCTACACCTCGTGCTACAGTTGCATAAGTATCAAATCTCTTTCTGAGGAAAAGCAGCCCAGTAGATATTTAGAAGGTGTGTGTGGATTGTAGATAATCTACCTAATTGGAGGGTTCTGATTCTTGGAGGCACATCACACCACCTTGAGAACAGCAACTTGTGTGCATGTGGCGCAAATCCCCAGCAGCCATTGCTACCTTGTGCAGGAGCTCTTCCCCTGAAGAGAAGCAGGGTACAATTTCATTGTCTGGATGTATTTTGAAGAAATTGCTTTGCTTGGCTGTTGGGTGAGTTGATGGGCCCCTTCAAATCTCTGTGCACAAACTTTTATTCAGATGAGATATTACATCATCATCATTATATAATAATAATAAAATAATAATAAAGTTTTATGCTGATAGAACATTTTCTGTATGATGATAATACTCAGCACAGTCACATGGGTCAAAAAGTATTGTTCTTACTACAACTTTGAATCTTAGATTATAATCATTATACTGATGGGACACTGAGAACATGTTTTGATCAATCCAGAGCAGATTAAGAGTACTGAAATCCCGTTCCACCATTTTCAGTTTTAGCTACTATTGTACTCTGATTATTGGGAGGGATAGGAAAATAGTCTTGCGGATGGAACACCAGGACTGGACTTCAGGTTAGTTAATCAGGGTCCCAAAAGCATGGGGAATCTGAATGCTCACCCAATGACTGGCAGGTGATTTGAACAATCAGAAACAACCTTAATGTCAGTTTACAGCTTTTAATGCTTATTACATGCTGGATGGGTAAGTACTAATATTTATTTTATTATTTTACTATAGAAGGGTGGGGTTTCTTTTTGGCACAATGTATTGTTTTTCATAATGATATGATTTGCAAGAAATAATGTGTATGCATTTTAGCTGCATGTCCCATAGATATTTAGACACCATGAATCCCAGCTCAGGTGACTGAATGGAGCATTGTTATTTTTCATGGTAAGTTTCAACTCTTCCAACACCTTTATTGATTCTTTAATCTAGAAATATCTCATTGGCTGGTGCACTTAAATTTTCAAGTATAATGGTATTTATGACAATGTTCATGTTTAACTTCTCCTCCATACAAGTGGTGAACTCCTGAGAAGTTGTTGGAGCAGTCATGGATGGTCTGCAGTCCATGAATGGTATGAAGTCCTGAGCACGCCATTTTGAACCTCCCAGCATCCTGAGAATACGTCACTGAAATTCAGAGGCAATATGGCAGAACTTCTGTGGCATCATTTTGGCTTGCTTTTAAACTTCTAATGAGGTTAAGGGCAGGAAGGCGAGTGGTTTATTTTGTGCTCTCATCCCTATTCTTAAAACTCCATAAAAGTCTAAAAAAGATATGAAAAATATTGGCCACAGCAATTACTCCAACATGACAATCATTGGATGGGTAACAGGTGCCTGAGTTCTGGCCCCTATCTTTGTGCTGGAGGAAAAGCACACATCTGATAGTAGTTTTTTGAAAATAAGTGTATCTGCCAGCTGTGTGATATGTACAAATATTTTTACTATGTCTGATTCTTATCAGATATGGACTACAGAAAATAAGATGCCCTTTTTACTGCTATCTTAGAGTCTTCTGGATTTTTAAAGTCCAGATCTATTAGGTGATTTTTCCACACATGGAAAACAATAGGGCTGAGCAGAAATCTTATCTTTACTTCTCAAAGCTAGAGTGAAAAGTTGGAAATCGGAACAGAAGAAGCTATCAAGGGTAGAGACAAAGAACCTTTCCAAAGTTGCAGATTTTAGCATGACCCTATTCTTGTTGGGTCAGTATAATGTCTTGCCAGTATAATGATGCATTGCCGTCATCCTCATTGCTATTCTATATCTTTCACTGATGTGTTGTCTGCAGGGTTGGCTGTGGCCAAGGGAGTATTTGAAGGCACTGACGGGTTGTTGAATGGCCAATAGTATGTCTGGCTTGTCTTCCCTCCTAAGGTATGTTAGCACAATCTGAGGACAGGTATTTATCAATGACAATCAAGACTGAACCTTTCAAATGGGGTGGTTTGAGGAGGAAGGATCAGGTGCTAGAGTGTTTGGAGAATGGATGGATAGTGTTCCATAAATCATGGCATGAGACAAGGTCAATATATTGGGGAAAATGGATTTTCAGGCCATTCTGATGATATTTTAAACAACCAATAATAGCTAAAAGTTGGGACCACAGAAATACCTAGCATGGTCAGGGAGATTGGAAGTGATGGGTTGAAGAGAAGTAGGGTTTCAGTTGGAGAGTGAAGATTTGCCAGGATTAAGACCAGGAAGATTGTTAACAATATATCTGAAAACTAGTAGCATTTAAAAAGAATTCTGGAGAATTGTCCTTCAATCCTCAACATTCAAAAGATACAAGCTGTGAATTACCACCCCCTTATTGGAAGATGCAGTAGTATAATATTCAAGAAAAAAAAAATCTTACCTTCTTAGCCTTGGGAAAATAAACTTGTTAGATGACTTAGAATGTTTATGTGCAATTTATGGTTATGACTAGAGAAGAGACAAGATACTTATCATATGGGGATGGATTAAGAATGATTTAATTATGGTGCTCTAAAGGAATGCACTTAAGTGACCCTTTCAAGTATAGCTGGGAATCTGGGGCTTTCCAGATCCTTAGCATCTCTCTCCATTGGGCCTGTTCGCTGGTTGTGCTAGGAGGTGTAGTTCAGCAACATCTGGAAGAATACAGATTCCACAGAGATTCTGACCTAACTATAGTGCCTTTCCTTTCAATTCATTTATTTGTTCAATTTAATAATGGCATAAGTGCAAGGGTGGGATAAGGCAAGTGAAGCCCTGCCCCTTTTCATGTACATGTATTTATATTTTTTTATGCCCACCCTTGCACTATGAATGGTTTACAGCACATTCTGATTCCATTTTAATACTGCAGGAAATTATTTTCAATAAAACGTTTGTTAAAACTTAAATTAAAAAAAAAACACAGACTCAGAAAACCAAAGAGTTTAAACAAAATAGACAATCAAGCATCTATTTTGACTTAATAGTCACCAGATCACAGTGTTCTGAATATCTACGTTATGATGAACAAGTACAATTTGAAGTGCTATTAACCATATTGACACAATTCCAACTTTGTAGACAGATTAATTATTATTAATTATCATATTTTTATACCACAACATCAATACAGAATCACAGCAGTTTATAAAATAATCAGCAAAAACATAGATAACTGATAAAAATGTCCACAGTAAATGTAAATAAATTAAAACAACCAGTATCTAATCAAAGTTACCAGACAAGGATAAAATATTGTCCCAGTGATGATGAAAAATAAATAAATTGTAACAAAACCAAATGAAAATAATATCAACAATTAAATGAACTTTATATAATTCAATCAATTAAAGGTAGAATAGATTCGTCAACCAAACGGTCTTCCAAAAACTTCCATGCTAGAAGGAATGGAGCAAGTCATAATTCCAGGGGAAGGGTATTCAACAAGGCTAGAGCAGCAGCTGAGAAACAGCACCTCCTGGCCCATGGTCATCTGTAAGGTGAGGGGAGGTCAAAATGTCAAGATGGTGCCTGTAACTGATCAATCTAAGCCTCACCCCATTTTTATGTGCATTGCATGTGACACATGTAAAACATGAGGATGGGTTCTGTTGCACAGTCATGACCACCATCTTGACCATTTTGGCCCTCCTGTCCCCGGCCTCCATTTCTCTTTACATTACAAATAAAAATAACCATCCATACACCAAATTTTCCTACATGTGTTGGCTCCTGTGAGCTGCTTTGCAGATGGTATGGAAACTGAAGCTGATGCATCCTCTGGCAGTAGAACACAACTGGGATTGGGTGAGTGTGGGAAGGTGTTTCAACATAATTTCTAATTTTCTCCCTAGGAGTCAAGTCTATTCACTTCCCCCAATTCTTAAGGATATGATAAAAGGAAAGCAGTATGTCATTGTGATTCTAATTTCTTTAACATTTATTTCCCCAGATTTTGCATCATCAAATGTTTTCTTTTACTGGAGCTATAGAACGTCAAGGTGATAGTAGTTCTGCTACAAGAGCTGCAGAAGGAGGAGGCGCAAATCACTAATATTTTTTCAGAAAAGGGAGAAAGAGGCACCAACAGAAAGAGAGAAAAAGGAGAGAAAGAACAGGAAAGGAAAGGAATTGTTTTAATAATTAATAATTATTTGATAATGTGCCTTTTCATATTGAGTTTTGCTGTATCTTTGCTACAGCAACATTTTTATCAAAATAGGACTTTAATCAAAAAAGTGATGGGGAAAAATCTCTTATATTTCATCCAGATATTTCATATCCACGTCTACCCTTCTGCCCATTTGTTTTTACCTGGAGGCGGTATATCTGGATGACTGTTGACATAGGTTGAAGAACTGAGGCCAGTGATCAGCAACTCTGTGTTAGACCTCCATCCCATGCTGGTTATGTATCCTAGAAATTTAAGTCCATCGCATATGTGATACACCCAACTGGGGAAACTTATTATATAACTTAGAGGCAAAGTTTGCATATCCCTCACATTTCAAATTTCTTGAAAATGCAGTGACTTAAATGCTTCCTAATTATTATTTTTCTTAATTAGTTTTCATGACCCCAAGTGCTATTGTAAGAGTCAAAATAAGACAAAAACAGAACTTCTAGGATTACCCAGTCTTAGACTTAGCTTCTTGCTCTTCTAGCCTGTATAGATTCTCTCTCTCTCTCTCTCTCTCTCTTTCTTTTACAAAAAAGTCACATCAATCTCACAAATACTGATATGTGTATGTGTATGATGAAAACTATACCACTTAAATAAAAGACTCTCTCTGCTGACTGATCAAAGTGTTGAATAATTGTGCTGTCTGAATTATAGCTTTACTGTTTGGTTAATCAAACTGTAAATTTGATATGGTGTTCTTTTTTAGATGTTGCTTCAAACCCTATCAGTGTTTGCTACTAATTGTGGAATTCACCTAAAGGCTAATGATACCACATCACTATGCTGATTAATTTCTCAGCTAAATCAACTTGTGATGAAACATGGCAGAAGGAAGCACTATATAGGCCACCTTGAATGAAAGATGGGATATAAATCTAAAGAACAAATAAATAAATGAATACTTGGGACAGAAGTTTGTCACTGAAAGCAGACCACTAGTTACAGGAATTTAAAGTGTGGTTTGTCAAAATCAGTTCACAGAGAAAGCAATACACTTGTAGTTTCTTTTTTCCAGAAGAATGACTGTGATGTGATTTTTGGTATGATTATAATATGAAAAATCAATATTCCACCCCATCCAGAACGTCTATAATATGGCTGATAGGTTCCACACAGGACGTTTATGCAATTTGTTATTTTTTTTTAGAAAACTAAGAACTAATTTCACCTATCCTCAAGCTATCAAAAATATTTTCAGAGGGTCAGAAAATGCTGTCTGAACTTTTTGAAATGTAAATATTTTTAAATATTTTGGGTATCTAATTGCTTTCTAGACAGGAACAAGGTCATCTTGGTTATAAATCACACTCAGGAGAAAAGAAAACTGCTGAATTATTTTTCCTCCTGTACAATGTAAAGTTAGGAATGTCCTATCAGAGAATAGAAATATTTCCTTAACAAAGAAGGGAACTAGTGGAAATTAAATTTGGTTTACTTGGCTAAGGAACAGAAAATTCCTATCACTACTCCCTTATCCTTCCTTCCCCTCCATAACAGCTTTTTGTGTATGTAATATACTTCTCATGACTATCCAGCAGCCATCTGAAGAAATGGACTATGATCCACATAGCACATAATCCTACATTAGTTAATATTTTAAAATACCATTATGGTATCTCTTGTATGGTCCACCTTGATCACTTTGTAGCTGTTTTCACTTGCTTTGTGTGCATATATGAAATATTTATGTATATGCACATTTCACAATTTTACTGAATTCCTGAAGATTGAGATAGTTGATGTGATCTTTCTACACACATTCCATACATACAGGGAAAAGGTGGATTTAGTGCTGTGGTCTATATAGAATCCTTTCAGGATTTTAGGCAAAGGCAGGTAAGCAAGCTAGCTTTTTATTTGCAAGGTATAGCTCAATAAGATCCAATCTGGAGTTAATCTGGGGGAAAGAAGTAACTGTGTTTAGAAGGCTTGATACAGCACACAGATTGTGGCACAAGCAGGAAACTGGGATCAACAATGTATAGAAACAGAAAGTATGAACAGGTTATTTTGGTTCTTTGTCCAGCTAGCCTAACCTAGAATTGCAAATTTCCCAAGCCCTATAAAAAGTTACGTGACTCTCAGGTCTGATGAATTTTGCAATTTTAACTAAAAGCCTAATCAGTTGTGGTTGGGATCTGCCCCGATGGAGTGTTTGTTAAGCTTCTCAGGACCATGAGATGTCCATTTTTTTTTAAAAAAAAAAAGAGGAACAAATATGATTGCTTTCTTTTTTTAAAAAACAACCAGGGAACATTGAAGGAAATGTTTTATCTTCCCTTACAAGTAGCACTTTGATTATAAATCTTAATGGTTTATACAAGGTATGAGCTTGCATAGGAGTGAGATTTTTTTTAAAAAAATAAAAATGCCCTAAGAGTTGGGAAACTTTCAGCCTATTTCAATAGTTGGTCTTGGTTAAAGTGAGTGCTGAAAACACCTTTTCACTTCAAAGCTTGAATTCTCTGTGAACTTTCATCCAAAAAAGTTCTAATAGTTATTCCTGCCCCTATGCAACATCTGAGGAGGGTGCTATCAGCCCACTTTCTTCATGGATAAAACTACTTCATCTGGCCAGTGAAATACATTGTGTTAAAAATGCACAAGAAAATGTCTCTTGGGTCTTGGTTTGAGGCAAAACCCTCTTTCAATTGAAGTAACAGTCTTTCTGAGCAATTAACAGCTATCTTTTGAAATTGAGAAAAACTGCTTTGGTGTTTAATCTTTCGTGTTTCAGTTTTTGTCTTCAATCTTTTATCTCATTCATGGGTTCCATTAATGTAATGAACACATAAAAACAATGGTTTATTGTTCTGCAGAATACAGTTCAAGAAGCATTATGAATTATGTAGAGCAGGTTTCTCCAACTTTGGGCTCTACTGATGTGTTGGATTTCCATTTCCACCATCCTGGATATTGAAGTTCGGCAGTACTAGAAAAAATTGGGGAAGAATGATGCTGGAAATCACACAGAAACCCCTTCAAAATCTAGGTGGGAGGAAGTGTGTGTTGCAGTTAACCATCTCAGGCAATATGGAATCTTCAGACACCCAGATATGGGTCCTATGGAGAGGAACAATAATACAACAAGAACAACAATGAAGAACCTGGTATATGGACCTCATCTGTACCTTCTGCTTGATAGACTTAGGTTCCACGGTCACCTCAAATTGCAACAAACCTGTGGGGACTCTGGCTGATATGTCCATTCTTCAATTTGGGATCCAGATTTGACTTCTGATTCAGGTCTGGTCCTATCCCCAATTCAAATAAAAAGATGAGTCAGGAGTTCCTTAGAAATACAAGAAATTGTGGGGACATTGTACTCCTACCTTTTATAATTGATGAATGGTACAGCAGAGAAGGCATGCTTCCGAGACCCCGCTAGATGGAATTCTTTTATGAATGAGGTCTGTAACATGCCCTCCCTGCATGACCGGATGGGGTGGGTCGATGTAATAGGGATGAGACGGTCCCTCAGATATCCTGGTCCCATGCCATGTAGGGCTTTAAAGGTAATGACCAACACCTTGAATTGGACCCAGAAGCAAACTAGAACCCAGTGCAGCTCACGCAACAAAGGTGTTACATGTGAAAATCTTGGGACACCCAAGATTGTCTGCACAGCTGCATTCTGGACCAGCTGTAGCTTCTGGATATTCTTCAAGGGTAGCCCCATGTAGAGCTCATTACAGTAGTCTATATGAGAGATGACCAGGGCATGAGTGACCATTCAAAGGGCCTCTCGGTCCAGGAAAGCAATAATGCAAACTAACATTTTAGGACTGTTTAGGTAGACCTTATATTTTTTGTTGGTGAATGTTGCAGCAGAATTGTGATTAATTTGTTTTTATTGCCCTTCATATTTTTTTTGCAAAAAACTACCAAATCTGAAATAAAGAGACAATTAAAAAAAACCATCCAAATGCTAAGAACTTAAAAACATGCAACACTAAAATCATTTAAAAGGTGAACTTAGAGAAGCCTTGCAACATCATTTTTTTTAAGCTAATTGTACAGAGATTCAGGATTCCTTTCCTTAGTGCCCCAACGGCAGTTCCCTCAAAAGAGCTTCTCTTGAAAAATTTAATAAGCAAATAGGTTCATAAATCAATACCCCTGTTATGTAGCTGGGTTTTGTCATTTAGAACTTTAGAGGTATCATATAAACATTTGGACTACGTAAAAGGTGCACATCCTCAAACTCCTGGCCCATATGCAAAGCCTTGGGAACACTCCCTTACCCCTCCAAAAATTGCCACTGTAATTTCTAAAGTAACAGAAGGTGACAATCATTAGATACATTATGCAAAGCATTTCATATGAACTGGATTGAATTGACTTTCAATTCAGCTGAGATTAAATCCAATCCAATCCAAACATGTGCCCCTTCCCATGTTTTGGGGTGTAGTTCTCAGCGTGCTGGTCCAAAGGCCAACGAACCCATGCCTCCCATCGTCCGTGCCATTGCAGGTAAATAAATGATAGATCTTCTGTCCTAAACCTGGAGATTTGAGATATGTTCTCAGCCTGAAATAGGAGTTATAATCCCCAAAGGCATGGAATGCACCAGGTTGGGGAAATGTAAGCTACACCAAGGGAAGGCTATAATATCTATGACCACAGATGGCATGTTGCTGAATAGCAGAGCAGGAAGATCCAAGCAGAAGAAGCTATTGCTTTCCTATTTTAGTTGTGAGTTTCCTGGAAACATTTGATTGGTCACTGTGAAAAAGGAAGAGGCTGATCTAGATGGCCTTTTTATCTGAACCAGCTTAGCTTTCTTATGCTTTTTCAATAATGAAGCAAAGTTTTGCATAAAATAGTAGGCCAATCCAAAACTTTTCAAGGCTGTCACGCAAGGTCTAACAATGGTTAAATGACAACAAAAACAAATAGAATTCCAATCAGATACACACGGTGGATTTCTGTAATATTAAGTTGCTTGCAGGAAACTTTCCTTCCTCCTCTGTAAACTCCTGAAGATCTACCTGTCTGTTTCCCTCCCTAGCTACCTACTTATCTATATCCTTTGTGGAAAGAAAAAGTGTGTCTTTGAAAGAGCATGAAAACTTGCTGCAACTTAATTATTAACTGGAAAGCTATGTCTCTTCATTGGTTGTTTCATGCTTGTTCTGCTTCAGGGCAGCTTTGCTGGTAAATACAGTAATTGTTAACCAGGACAGGAAGAAATGTAGAGGAAAGGAAACTGTACTTGAAAACTGTTATTGTGAACCTTCTTGTTTGGGTGTCCTGATTTCATTATAAATAAGTATCTGGGAAGGTAGTGCTGTTATTATTATACCTGGACTCGGCTCATTAGCTGGCATTCTTGCTGGGAAAGAAATGATTTTATATGTACATAATTAAGAAATTGAGACCAGTAGCTGCAGAAGGGAAAGCCAAAAAAAAAAAAAAAATCATTGCCTGAAGATTGATTATTTAGCAACTTGCTTACTTAAAATGCCTTTTTTGGGGTGCCTTCGAGTCATTGTTGACTCCTGGCAACTGCCTGGACTAGTCCTTGAAGTTTTCTTGGTGAGATTTTTCAGAAATGGGTTGTCATGTGCCTTCTTCCTAGGAGAGGAAGTGACTGGCCACAGAACAATGAATTCCTAAAAGCAGAGGCTGACATACATCATGAAATCCTAAGGTGATGCCACCTTTGATTTTTAATGGGTGGATTTCATATTTTATTTATTCATTAGTTATCGGACATCCACATGATACTGATGAGGATTCAGGATTATCCTGTGTTTTCTCCTCTGTTCTTCTGCTTTCTGTGGAAAGTCTCCATGTTCTGCTTGACTCTTGCTAAGATTTCATGGCCATGTCCATGTATCTTTCTTGGCAACCATTTGGAAGGGGTTGGCAACTGCCTTTCTCTGGAGTGTTCTTTTGATTCCCTGATCTAGCTTACAGTGTTACTGTTACCTTGTGGTCCCCCATCCAAGTTCTAACCAAGTCTAATCCTGCTTAGCTCCCAAACCCAGACAAAATTAGCCAGATACTGCCACATGCCTTCTACCCACATTTTGGATTTCCTTGCCTCTTCTCTTTCCTCTGCCTTTTGTAATATTTTGCTGCATAAAGAGCCTGGAGAGCTCAAGTGTTCACACACAGTTGTGCCATTTTAGTTGGTCCTGAACATGGTATTGCTCTACTAAGTATGTTGGATTTGTGGATTTAGTAGTTGATCTGTGCTGTAATAAGTTAACTCTGCTACAGGACTCAGGTCAGTAAGTGGTTGGGGTTAGGGTTAGGGTTAGGGTTAAATTTAAATTTAAAGTTAGGATGTTAAAACAAATGTATTTGTGAAGTATTATTTCTTTTTCCATGATTGGTTCTGGAACACAACTTTCCCATCCTAAAAAAATAAAATGAAACAACCTCCTGTTTACTTTAATTTTCTCTTGAGCTTCTTACAAGCTCTAAGCAGGTAGGAATTAAAAAATCAAACTTGTTTCCTGAGCCACGGACAAGACAAAACTAAAATAAAAACTGGGATTGTCTGAAGGGGGAAAAATAATCTGAGGTGCTTTTGTCTTCTAAATCCTTTCAGGAGATCCCTTGTTTTCTCAGGGTGCTACCGAGGGCTAATTTTCCAAAGCGTTCGGAAGGAATTAGTCGTAGGAGAGAAAGAAACATCACTTAGAATTGTGGGTGTTTGCTGCCAAGAAGAGGAAAAAAATAAAGCAAATCAGGGGCAGGAGAAGGAGATCCAGTTAAATAATAAGGTTTCTTCAGCAGGAAATCTGTCTGGATCAACTGAAAGGTGAGATGCCACCACAATGGACAATGCTTGGTGGAGGAGCTCTGAGGGAATCAGAATGAAGTCCTGGAGTCATTCAGCTTCACCCAGTGAACAATGGATGCCAAGGCTTCTGAGCCACACACACTGCTGATCACACCTCACTGCTTGCCAAAGAGAAATGTATTTTCCATGACTTGTTCCTCTCATGGTTGTTTTCCTTGGTGCACAGTAAATAGAGGTCTCTTTCTGATTTATTTATTTATTCAATTTATATAGCTGCCCATCTCATATATATGTCTCTGGGCAGCTTACAAGGTTAAAATACAAACAGTACACCCCCCCCCTTACAAGCATTAAAGCATTAAAACAATTTAAAACAATTAAAATAATACAATTATTTTAATATAATATATAATACCAGGAGAGTGACTGACAACAAAGGTCTGCATAGTTAAAGCAATGTTGATGCTAGGGAGAGTGGAAGGCAAAAGGAAGAGGGGCCGACCAAGGGCAAGGTGGATGGATGATATTCTAGAGGTGACGGACTTGTCCCTGGGGGAGCTGGGGGTGTTGACGACTGACAGGAAGCTCTGGCGTGGGCTGGTCCATGAAGTCACGAAGAGTCGGAAGCGACTGAACGAATAAACAAACAAAACAACCAGGAGAGTGAGCCAATTTGGTGTAGTGGTTAAGGCACCAGGCCAGAAACTGGGAGACCGTGAGTTCTAGTCTTGCCTTGGGGACAAAGCCAGCTGGGTGACTTTGGGCCAGTCACCCTCTCTTAGCCCTAGGAAGGAAGCAATGGCAAACCACTTCTTAGAAACCTTGCCAAGAAAACTGCAGGGACTTGTCCAGGCAGTTTCCAAGAATCGGACACAATTGAATGGATTAAAAAATTAAAAAAATTACAGTCAGTTCAGGAACCAGGTTATGGGTTAGGCCAAGGTTTCCCATCTGTTCAGGGCCTTATCTGAAACTGTTACTTATTAAAGTTTGCATCCGTGCAAAAGCAGAGGATCACTTAGACCACAGAAGGATTCCGTGGCTTTCACAGGGCAAGGATTGTGGGGGAAAATTAAGTTTAAATCCCAGTCAACTAAAAAACTCACTGGGGGATTTTTGGCTGATCCTGATTGCTCAATATAAGCTACTCTGCAAGATTGTGGTATGGATAAAATACTGGGTTTCATGTACACTGTCTTGAACTCTTGAAGGAAAGTTGGCATATCATTGTAATTTTTTTTTAAATCTGTTCAATCGTGTCCAATTCTCAGAGACTGCCTGGACAAGTCCCTGTAGTTTTCTTGGCAAGGTTTTTCAGAACAGGTTGGCCATTGCCTGCTTCCTAGGGCGGAGAGAGAGTGAGTGGCCCAAGGTCACCCAGCTGGCTTTGTCCACAAGGCAAGACTAGAACTCACAGTCTCCTGGTTTCTAGCCTGGGGCCTTAACCACTATACCAAACTAGCTCTCTATCATTGTAATAAATACAACTAAATCAACTCCATTCTCACTCCAAGAGCTTTGGTGTGCAAACTGCTAGCTGTAGCTCAGCTGGTATGCAACTTGATCCTTGCAGATTTATGACAATGTATATCCTCCTTTCCTGCTGACAGCACAATTGAGGTGGCTAACAATATCTAGATTTTATATTTTGGCAGGTGATTGTCCTCCTGCTCTTGCTGCATGGTGGGAATCCTTTCTATCTGAATTTGATTTATAATGACTCTATATGAAGATAATGACTCCCTCAAGCTGCCTTTGACTCTTAGTGATTACATGGATATATCCATGCAGAGTTGTTTTTTTTTAAAGCAACAATATGGAAGTAGTTGGCCATTGCTTTCCCCTAGGATTTTTATTTGGCGATATTTATTTTCTGCTTTTCTGGGTAACTCTGGGATTTCTTCATTGTGTCCCATCTAAGGATTTACCAGTCAGATGCTCCTTTTTTTGTCTTTTGGTGATCAGCCAAGGGTGGCTAGGTTACTAGGCTACCAGGTCTGTCATAAACCATGATCTGCTGCTCTATATAGTGGTCTCCACAGCATAATTACAAAATGTGTAACAACATAAAGTAAACACTGTTAACACACTAGCAATGTCCCCTTGGTGGTGTTGGAGGAAAATTCTGAGAGTGCCTTGGACTGCAAGAAGATCAAACCAGTCCATACTCCAGGAAATAAAGCCAGACTGCCCACTTGTGGGAATGATATTAAAGGCAAAACTGAAATACTTTGGCCACATAATGAGAAGACAGGACACCCTGGAGAAGATGATGATGCTAGGGAGAGTGGAAGGCAAAAGGAAGAGGGGCCGACCAAGGGCAAGATGGATGGATGATATTCTAGGGGTGACGGACTTGTCCCTGGGGGAGCTGGGGGTGTTGACGACCGACAGGAAGCTCTGGCGTGGGCTGGTCCATGAAGTCATGAAGAGTCGGAAATGACTAAACGAATAAACAACAACAATGTCCCTTTAAGCCAGAGAAGCAGGTGTGGAAAGAAGTATTATTTGAAACATGGCATCTCTAGCTTGCAACTTGTTTATTTCTCTGGTGATTATTTTTTATCCCAACATTCCACCCTTTTTCCATGTTTAAATGTTACCACTCTGTAACATGTAAAAGAAGAGAAAAGCTTGGACTTATGATAAAGGTTCAGAAAGCATTTCAAAGTTGCACCAGCAGCCTGTGGCAGAGGTGATCACCTGTCTTCCCCATAGTTTTAAGTACTTTCCCATTTTTTAAGGCTACAGTTCTTTCTAGGCACTTATATTCAGTCAATCAGAGATGCAGCTTTTTATAATCACTGTATTCACCCCCTTTTTTTAGATATGAAAGCTTCTCTTTCGCCAGAACCAAGCCAAGGAACCCACAGTTCAATCTTTTATGAAGAGAACATCTCTAGGGCAACACATTTGTTGAAAAGGGCCTCTGAAAATTTCAGCCCTGATTCTGTTCCCGTAATTAATGTGACAGATTTGCTTGCCACAATATCATTCATTTCTAGCTCTGTTATGTTTTACAGCTGCTTAGCAACAGCCAAAGGAGGTCTGTTGTCAATTGAGTGATACAAAAACACAATGTAATATTTGGTCTGGAGGGATGAGATACTTTTAAACGTTGCATCATTTGGCAGGGGGTAAAAACAGGTGGCTGGTTTCTTCAAACTGGGAAAATGTGGTTTCGAACACTAGGTGTCAACTCTTACTAGAAATCATCCGTGTCAATGGCAGAAAAATCAGTGACCCATTGCCCCCATACTTGATTTGCAGTGTAACAAAAAGTCAGCCATTCAGCTAGGATTTGTCTATTTTTTTATTAGTTTTTATTAACCATCACAGTTTAATCTGAAGGCACTTGAAATGTATGTTGGAAATGTCAACAACATGAAGGGACATTTTATCATTCTTGGTGGACATGTAAAAAAGCTAAAAAATTTTGGATTCAAATACATACTTTGATACAGAGGATTTTAAAGATTAATATTCAACTGAAGCCGGAATGTTTCCTTTTAGGACTAATGGATCAACAGTTAGAAAAAAGCCATGGAAGATTATATGATTACTGTGGCGAGATTAGTATATGCACAGAGATGGAAAGAGTTGACACTACCCACTATGGAGGAATGGTTGGTGAAGTAGACAAATCTTGTTGAGATGGATAAACTGACTTCTTTGATTACAGAAAAGACACCATCTATATTTATTGGTGACTGGAAACCTCTTATGGACTTTTTGCCTAAAAATGAAAAAAATGAACTTGTGATTTATGGCTTTGATGATTAGAGAGGATAGATTATAGAAAGAAGAGTATTATGATGTAACTTTAGAGAGAAAGGTTAAAATAGTCAGTTTGATCTAGCGGTTAAGGCAATGGGCTAGAAAGCAGGAGTCTGTGAGTTCTAGTCCCTCCTTAGGCATGAAAGCTGGCTGGGTGACCTTGGGCCAGTCCCTCTCTCTCAGCCCAAGAGCCAATCAGTCGTGGTATGAGAGTTCTAGTCCCGCCTTAGGCATGAAAGCCAGCTGAGTGACCTTGGGCCAGTCCCTCTCTCTCAGCCCAAGAGCCAATCAGGCGTGGTATGAGAGTTCTAGTCCCGCCTTAGGTATGAAAGCCAGCTGAGTGACCTTGGGCCAGTCCCTCTCTCTCAGCCCAAGAGCCAATCAGGCATGGTATGAGAGTTCTAGTCCCGCCTTAGGCATGAAAGCCGGCTGAGTGACCTTGGGCCAGTCCCTCTCTCTCAGCCCAAGAGCCAATCGGGCGTGGTATGAGAGTTCTAGTCCCGCCTTAGGCATGAAAGCCAGCTGCTTGACTTTGGGCCAGTCTTTCTCTCTCAGCCCAACTCACCTCACAGGGCTGCTGTTGCGGGGAAAATAGGAGGAGGAAGGAGTATTTGGTATGTTCATCGCCTTGAGTTATTTATAAATATAATAAAGGCGGGGTATAAAATAAAATAAATAAAATAAAATAAATAAATAAAATAACTGCTGTGAAGAATCTTGGAAGCCATGTCTTTGTATCTTCTTTCTTTCCTTTCTATTTTCCTTTAACTTTTTTTCTTTTCTTGCACTTTTTGCTTTCTCTTTGCTTTCTTTCTTTTTGTCTTTTCTTATTTACTTTATATTAATTTGTATTAGTTTTTACCTTCTTTTTTAAAGGTATATATATATATATACACACACACACACACAGTATATATACAGTATTTATGCGTGTGTGTGTGTGTGTGTATAATCGGTCATAGTTTAATCTGCAAAAATTACTTGAAGTTTACAGAGGAGAATGTCACAAATGTGAGGAATTACTAACAGGTTCTCCTGAGAACTTTGCCATGGGTGGGTGGAAGAGATAGTCCTGGAGATACTATGTGGTCTGAAAGGTTTCCATGGGAACCCTTATGAAACTCCCACTTTTGTTACTTTAGTCTCCCTAAAATGTTGTGCCCCACTTATTGATTCTCCTGCTTCTGATATTGAACAAGAATATTACAATCCTTGTAGGAAAATGTATATTATTTTTTAATTTATAGTTGGGCTTTTATGTCGTTAATCCCCATAGGCTCAAAGTGGCTTATGGAATACCAAACACATGGTTAATAACATTGGATTACTCCAAAGTTTAATTTACAGATAGGGTAAATTTCCACATCCCACAAAGCCTTCCTAAAGAGCCAAGCTTTTTGACTAGGCTTGGGGGGGGCACTGATATCTGAAGGTAAACTGTCCCATAGAAGGGGACTCATCATGGAAAAGGCTTCCTTATAGGGTCCTTGTAGACGGTATTCCCTCATAGAGCCCCCCTTCCCCAGCAAGCTGTCTTAGATCTGTAGATTCCTAGATCCTTACGATTCATCAGATTTCAGAGCAGGAAGTCAACTCTAGAAACCCTCTTCCACCACCACCACTGTGTGATTCTTTCTCATAAATTAGCAAGACTGATTTTGGAAAGGGTCAAAAAGAGAAAAATCCACACCGTGGATTGACCAGTGTGTGTGGAAGGGCTAAGGCTCCAATGTACCCAGAGTCTTTCAAACTCTTCCAGTTGCCTCCCTCAAGCTGGCATTGAATCCAAAAGTGATCTAGCTTTATTTTTGCATTGGATTTCAGCGGAAAGGAAAGGAAAGGAGAGAAAAGCAAACAAATGACAATGGTGACAAAGCTGCTGTGGAGAGGGGGAAGAAGCACAATGTTTCTCCTATCTTACTTTTGCCCAGCAGAATGTTAGAAACTCAAAGCCTTGGACTGTGGCATGATGGTCTGATCTAGCTGATAGATCTGCCATTCAAAACTAGACACTACAAGGACACTTGTCCATTCTCCTTAAAGTAGCAAACTAGGACACTTACTTCCAAATAAATCCACTCATTCCTGTTCTCCAGTTTAATCAGCAAGCTGGCTGGTTCTGTTTGCCAAGGATTCTACTCAAGGCAGACTCCATTTGAGTCTGGAAACAGACTATCTGTCAGGGCAGATTGTGGCAAACATTTATTTGAGGAAAAGACTCCTCTATCTCCATGTTCTCAGGAGTGAAATTAGCTAATCCAGACATTTATTGTCCCTGGAGGAAAGATTTCACCTTACTTTGTGAGCAGCCAGTTCTCTTCTTGTCAATTCTCAAGATCAGCCATAACATGCAATATAATATAGACATATCGAATCAGTGCTTATGAAGTATGCCAATTAAATTGTAGAGAAAGCAAGATGAAGCCTAGAAACCAGCTTTAAACAACGTTTATAAACCAGATAAGTAGTGATGATGTTGTAGTGATGGGACTAATGATGACAATTGTATTTTATTTCCAACATTCACATTGATTCCAGGGGCTGGGAGAATTAGTTTTTCTTCTGTATGCATTTCTGTTCAAGTAGTTGGCAGAGGATGCTGGAAGAGAGTAGGTCAATTCTTATCAGTTTTCAGATTCTTGGCATATTTATACACAGATCTATACAAGATGATCTGTTTTCTTCTCTGCATTGCTCAGATTATTTTCTTGAGCACCAAGTACTCTTAGCTTTTCAAAGTCAATTTCCTTTGTAGTATGTGTTTCTCTCACCAGACCATTGTTTCTGGACATTTGAGGCCTGCAGCATGTAATCCCAGAATCCACCCAAAATTTGCTTCCTAATTGAATTTTTTTCAAGTGATAGAAGAACTTTCATAGAATAATTGGAAGGGTTTTCTAATTGAACCCCTAATGGAATTCGCTATACAGCTAGACAATAGCTAGCTGTCTAACCTTTACTAAACCTCCAATTATGGAGTATCCATGATTTCAGGGAGAAGGCTATTCTAATAGCTGTCTTGGTTCCTTATCTGGATCTCCCTCTGTGAAGCTTCTACCTATTGGTTCTTGTCCTAGCCTCAGAACCAATGAAGAATGAATCTACGACCTCTTCCCTGTAACAACCCTTCAATATCTGAAGACTGCTATCATGTCTCCCTTTAGCCTTCTCTTCTTTAAGCTAAACTTACCCAGATCCTTTAACCATTCTTCATTGAATTTAACCAACTGAACCATGGGAAATAATCTTATCTCATTTAATTAACTGAATTTAATTGCTAAGATAAGTTTAACAAATGAATTGTGGTCAAATCAGTTTGTTCCTAGCTCCAAATATTTTTTTGTATTAGCACTTCCAACCTTTGGAGCATGGACCCAGGACACTACCCAACATCTAACTATGGTTCTTAGCTCAAAAAACATTGTGGAGGGCACATATCCCTTTTCTTAGAGAGTTCAGATCTGTCCTGTATTGCTGACATTGCCATAATTATTTCAAGCAATCAGCCAATGTTCTTAATGGATACATTGCTTCCTTGCAATTCACAAGTAAGCCTTGAAATGGTGCCCTATTATTTTAAATGATGCACTCTTGTTAATTGATTGGAAAGACAGGGAATTTTGCAAGATATTGACTCTAGGATTAACTATACTCATCAATCTCAGTTCTGACATGAGCATTCTTAACTTCCTGTTTTCTCCTTAAAACAGTTATTTCATTATGAACTCAGAGAAGAAGGTCTGTGGTTCACCATTCTCCATGGACAGAATGTGAGCAATGTGATGATTGAGGAAGTATGATGACAATTCTTTACAACCGCAGTTGCTGTTCTTTATCTTTGTAGCATAACACTTTCCACCCCTTGGAAGAATTCCATTGCTTCCCATCTCGTGAAAAAAACCCGAATAGGACTTTTAAAGTGTTATGGAAATATGTTTCCTGGAAGAGTGCAAATGATGTACGATATGCATTCTGTAACTTTTTTTTAAAATTACACATAGGCAATTTTTCAAAACAATGTTTTTCCAGAGTGGCTGACAACTTTTTAAAAGTCTGGTACATTAGATAAACTACAAACCTCTGACCTACAGTAATTAATTGGTCAATAAAATTTAAAATGTCCTAGCCTTTCACAATTTATAAATTCCAAAATTTGCAATAGGAAGATTTTCTTTTGTAGTCATCTAAGGAATTATTCTGTTTCATGCTATGGAATATCTGTGGATTGTATAATTCTGGAGGTTCTTTTTGACCCATCCATCTGACTCACATGGCCTGCTACCCGGACTTATATGAGCACCAGCACACTGGTACAACTGCTTGAGGCCAACAACAATTTCCTTGCTCTGTGCCAGGCTGGTGGGTCAATGGATACAGTGTCTCAGACTCACCAACCTGGTGCAAATCACAATGCTTGTGGGTTTTGCGGCTGCCACATCCAGGCAGTGATACAGTTAAGTCCTTTAAAATCTTAGCCTTCTTGGTAGGGATGTCCACAGAGAGAGGTCACAAAGGTCAAGATGGTGGCTGCAACTGTGCGTTAAAGCCCTGCCTCTTTTTAATGTGTGGGGTATTCGCAATGCATGGGAAAAAGGGGTGGAGCTTTGGTTGCAGCTGCCATCTTGACTCATTTGACTCCCCTGTAGAAACGACTCCTTCTCGGTCTTACAGGGGAGACTATCTTTGGACATCTGCATGCACCATTTTCTTGTAGAACTTTATTTATTTATTTATTTGTGTGAAACAAACATGGCAATAATTTCTCCATCCCCATTCCTGCTGTGGGCTGAGATATCTCCTATCTGAACATTGTCTAGACTGTGACTCTTCCTCCTGTCTCCCAAGGTGATTCTCACAGTCCATTACATAATCTCTTGAAGAAAATGTAAAGTGTCTTGCGGCATTTTATAAAAACTGGGACAAGATTAGCTGTTTTCTTGCTTCTTCCCCCAAAAGTCTTAGCAGACTACAAATGGGTGTAGAACAGCAACAGGATGGGGCAGGGAGTGGCAAAGTGTATTCATTCCTCCAACAAGAATTTCCATCCGCTTGGCTTTAAAAAGAGACATCACCTACTATTAGAGATCGAATCTTGTTCTATGCTGGAAGCCACTATGGATCACTCAGAGATCTTCCAGATGAAGGGGCAAGTCCTGATCACATGACATCATTACAAGGGGATTATAATGCTGATTCTTTTTGAACCCCTGTGTAAGCAGCACTATTTCTATGAACGGAGAAATGGAGAAAAAGGCATTTTGTTTCAAGGACTAGCCAGTCCAAATCTGATGTAAAAAAAACCCAAACCTATGAAGGGACAACAGCAGAAGCCTTGAGTTTGCCCATCATTGGGCACCAGACTCATGAAGGAAGAAGCTGATTTGGTCAAAGTGCCTCCCACTATAGCAGGGTATATTATATAAACCTATGCCAAAGATGAGGAGTCAGGGACTTCCAGCTATTGCTTGACTTTAACTCTGAGCAGCTCCAGTCTTAGTTGACTAAGCAGCAAGAGGGCCATAGGCTCTCCATGCTTGACCTATGGATAGAAATTCGCCCATGTAAATTCTATGCAAGCTGACCACCTCTTTTGCCCTTTTTTATGGTGCATTTCCTCTTCTCCAGTGTCATATAAGCGGCAACTCTACAATTCAGTTTGTACAACATGTTAAGCCAAGATTTGCTTAACACGGTTTATGAAATAAATGGTCATTGGCTGGCTTCACAAAACTCGCTAAGCCATCAACGGTGGTTTAGAAAACACAGTGGTGAGGTTCATGCAAAACACATTAAGCCAAAATGTGATTTATCTGATGTTGGCTTAGAATATTGCACGAATCCATCTGAACATTTTCACCATACAACAGCGAGTGAAACCACAATTAAATCTTGACACACCCTTCATCTTGCTTCCAGGTAAGCATTGTTCCAGCTGTTTGTTAATTTGAATAATGCTAAATGAGTGACAGGCATTTTTTGGATGGGGGAAAATCCATCGCTTTTTATCCTTCCTTCTTCTCCTCCTCTCCTCAAGAGCTCCAAATCAATAATAGTTTTGTTTGGCACTATTCAGACTTCAGGGAAAACAGCCATTTTCCACCCAGTGCTTTTGTTTTCAGGCTCAAAACAGAGAGAATGCTGGGAAGGAAAAATTTGGGGTAGCCTTGGAGTTAAGTAAGGAGCATTTCCATTTATTTTTCCATTAGAGGGTATCACAGGGAAAAGCCAAGCTTCTCACACAATTCTTATGTAAATATCCCACTGCCAATATTTCTTATACTGCTGTCATTTCAGGGCCAGGACTGGTGATATATATGAGACAGATGAACCGACAGACAGATAAAAATAAGGGGATGGAAATAAAACTTTGTCTTTCAAACTATAAGGGTGATGGACTTGAGGGGTGAGGGAAAGGAAGATGGATAATATTTTGTGTTTTTATCCCAAAGGTTAATGTAGAGTCTTGAAAAATAATTAAACATGTTTGAGAGATTGTGTATATAATCTCTGAGGGACCTTAAAATATGGGAGAGTAATAAATCAGCTGCTGGTCAGAAAAATTGAGTTCATACTGAGTGGAAACAGCTTCTTTTTTTATTTTTATTGTTGAAAAACGTATTTTGGCTAGCCCTTGTCCAAGAATCCTGGACTTGGGATACATTTCACTCTTAATTTGGATTGGATTCCCTGCAACTGTACGTAAAATAACTGTCTGGGAATTCAGTAAAACTTGGCTTTTCATTCCATCTAAATGTACAGTCTGAGGCTTAAGGAAAAATCATTTGGAAAGGGTTATGTATCAAATTTGACACCAAATATGAAAGCAGCATTGTGTGTCTTGGCTAATTAATAAAATAATAATTTTCTTAGTAGCATCAGCCCAAATGAAGGCTTTTTGGTGGAAAGTTACAGAATGAGATCAATTCTGCTGGTCTAGTGTGAATTGCTACATAGATTTTTTTTATTTCTCTGTGTAGGGCTGAGATATGACTGGTCCAAAGTCATCCAGCCATACAAAAATGGGAAAGAAAAACAGAGTTAAAAAGGGGGAGAAAAGGAAAAAGGACTACTATGATTCAGATAAAAACCAGGTCAGATTTTAAATACAGCATTTAACCATGATCACACTGAGCAATAGGGATTAGTCCTTTCATAATATTGATAAACATCAGTCCATAATCAGAGAGTGAAGACATATCATAAATCCAGGACAGCACCCTCTATCATTTAAGAGCAACCTTTTTGGCTACACCCCATGTGTGATGAATACATAGTTCCTCATAGATTGATATGTTCCAAATGTATAGTTATGTAATTCAAAATCATATTCAGAGCTTTAAACCATAATGCTCTTTCCACAACCACATTAATGAACTTATGGCTATTAAACTCAAACAGGATGATAATGTGTCAAGTCCATATCATATGTCCCCTCCATCTTTTTACATTTCCAGACTAATGATGACAGCCAGGTGTCCAGCAAACATCAACAATCTTTTGCTAAATCAATCTTGTCTTATTCATCAACAGAAACATATGAATATTCTTTGAAACACTTAATCATTAGTTCGTAAATAGTAAGAACTTTTTATTCCAAGAAAATAATATCTACCTTAACAATATTTTTTGTCTATAAAAATACTGTAGATTTGAAGTCCCCTCCCCACAATATTTGTGTGTGTGTGTGTGTTTGTGTCTTCAAGTCAGTGTTGACTTCTGGGGACTGCCTGGACAAGTCCCTGCAGTTTTCTTGGCAAGATTTCAGAAGTGGTTTGCCCTTGCCTTCTTCCTATCAGCACAGATCGTAATTCAGGAATTTCAGATGCTGCTGATATCAATTAAATGTATTTAATTGAATATTCTCACATTCTGCAGTGATAGATGAGAGCTATCTAACTGATAGGTTTTCCTGTTTTCATAGATTTAATAGTGTTTATTTTTTGCTGAAGAAATAGTAGTACAACTAGATAAACAGCTTGGTCACCTGTAATCTCCGGAAGAACTATTTTATTTTAAAAATGATTAATTTCTTCCTCAGTAATCTTTAGCTCAGTATTATAAAGTCATGGATGTCTATTTTTAAAATTCTGATTTATTAGATATGAGTCATTATATATTGTGCCCTGAGCATCCTTAATGGCAGAAATGATGTTATTTCATTGTTCTTGCTTCAACCAAGAAACCAGTAATTTTACCAAACTCCCAGTATCTTTGTTTTGCACGATGCAGTGAATATTCTGTATTATGTGCACAGTGGAAATGAAGCTGCAGTTTAATATTGTATTATATATGTGCTTTTGAGCCAGTCTTGACTAGTGGCAACTACATGGTCACGTCCATGCAGTTCTCTTAGCAAGATTTTTGGAAATTCTTTGCCACTGCCTCCTTCCTAGGGCTGAGAGAGAGTGACTGGCCCAAAGTCACCCAGTGGGCTTCTGTGCCCAAGGTGGGACCATAATTCAGATTTCCCTGCTCCTAGTCCAGTACTTTTAGCCACTAGACCAAACTGGCTCTCAAGATGCACTAAGAAACCTAAAAACTTTATATCGTTCTCATGAAGGTTGTTTTGTATAGATACTAAAACATTCCTTAACTTTCTCTTTCCAGGTTTCTGATATCCACCTCCACCCATTTTATATGTGGTTGATTTTTAATTCTATTCTGTGAAACATATACAATAATGCAACTATGAACGTATGCCTTAAAACCACTTCAAATAACCATTTAGTTTGGAGTGTTTATTTATTTTTCAAAAAGTCTTCCAAGTTTCACATGCAGGACATAGCCAGACCAGGGAATATCAGGAGGTTCTACCTAAACTAGTGACAGCTTATCATAAGTATCTGTTACTGTGGTGCTCTTCGAGCCATGTTTCTCAACCTTGGCAGCTTGAAGATGTGTGGACTTCAACTCAGCTGGGGGAGTTCTGGGAGCTGAAGTCCACACATCTTCAAGCTGCCAAGGTTGAGAAACACTGTCTTAGAAGAAGGAGTCTGGCCAGTGAAGTTTGTAACACCAGACAATGAGGACACTATTATGTTGGGTCATGGAACAACTACTGACTGAGATGTTGGAGTCTGGAAACAAAGTGGTGTAGGACAGAGATGGAAAACAGAAGTACCTACTAAGCAGAGTAGGGGGACGAAACAAATTGTGCCAGAGGTAAATGGTGTCTATCCAAAATGAGGTGAAGCCTGATGGTCACAGAAGTGAAGCATCAGCCCTTCAAGAAACATCAGACTAGGAAACCAGAGTTATTTATTTTTATTTTATTTATTACATTTAAACACCACCCAACTCACTGTAAAAGTGTCTCTAGGCAGCTTACAAATAAAAGTTAGAAAAACCATTATAAAAATACAAAAAATACAAAAATAGAAGAAGATAAGAGAGGGAAACTAAAATTTGAACGCCAATACTACTTTTATTATAAAATTACAGTTACAGAGTCTTGCAAGTCTGAATGTGCTCCCTGCTCCCTCCCTTTATCTTCCTGAGAACTAGGGAGGGTCATGTCTGAGACGCTTTCTCAAATTACATTTCTGTGCTGGACTTTAGGTTTCTTTTATCTGACTTGGTTGCAGCTCTTCCTCCTGTTTTTTAAGGTTACTCCTGCTTCCCATTACATGAATTCTTAACCAAGGATGGATGAGATGCACGATCCTTTCTAGCTCCATTTGGGGGATGTTTATTTATTTGTTCTGCCTTTAGTCTAGGCAGACTGTTTTCAAGTAAGTAGCCACATCCTTCAGTTCTACTGGACAGTTGAACTGAATCATGGTCTCCCCTCATTTGTATCTTTTGTCTTCTTGCAAAGTTGTTTCTGTATTGGGAACAGCAGCCACTGAGAATTCCAGCGGCAACACGCAAAGCCTTTTTGCCATTTGATACAGATACTGAAACACCCCCTGCCCTCCTATCTTGTTTCCCAAGATCACATTGCCTCTCAGTAGACTTCACCCCGAAATCTTGGACTTTGTGTTGCAGTCATTAGGTCTATTCAAGCAAAGACAGGAGGTAGCTACTTGCAGTGCAACTCTGTGGCTGCATAATTAACCTCTGATCTTTTCTCAGCTGAACTCAGGAAATAGACTTCCCTAAACTATTCCTCAGCTTGAGCATGGTGGTTAAAGTTAAACATTTCAAACATTACTAATACATTTCTTATAACAGGAAACAGTGTGAGCATTAATCCACACAAACAGAGACAAACTGTGGGCTTACAAGCAGGTTTATGGGCATTTTTTGTTAGACCCCATTTCCTTTTCAATAAATGAGTTAAAAATTACAGATTGCTTGTGAAAATCTCAGGCTTTTTCTTTCTTTTGGTGATGATTAGGACTGTGACTGTATTTAATGTCTGTAAAATAAGGATTCTAGCTATGAAAAAGCCAAGAAGGATTTAATATATATGTATATGTATATGTATATATATTTGCATTGGGAGTTAACCATGGATGTTGATTTTTTTAAAAAATATTTTCAGAGATTTGGGCATCTAGCATAAGATAAATGGATAGTCTATCTTTTGTTTGTTTACATCAATTTAATAGTTGATCTGTTCCATTAAAATGTTATTAGTGTGCTGCTGGCTAATATATTAGCTGATGGCCAAATGAGTTTAACATGAACCTATTTGTAAAACAGAAAGCTAAATGTGTTTGTGTTCAAAATTGATGGCACACTTTCCATTATGAAAGGGTATTTTTGAGCAGCTCAGACACATTTGTTGGTAGTCTTTCCAAGGATTTTAATTTTATCTCACCAGTAGTTTGAGGTCAATTATTATCCTTCAGCCTAATCTAACCACAGAGGTACTGCAGTAATAAAATTATTGGCAGTGTTAAAAAGCAGAAATACCCTGTCTTGAGTTCCTCAAGAAAGAGCTGGAGAATGCGTGCATACACACACACACACACACACCCAAACACAATGCATACACACACTTTTTCCGTATCATTCCTTTGTCTAATCCAAAAACTGCGTGTGCATACAGTGGTGTGGATCTACAGGGAAAGAGATTCAAATAAATCCTGTATAACAATAATAAGTAATTACAGCAACAACAACAACAATGAGGTATAAAGTCCAGCCTTTCCTCAGGAAGCTCGGCATTACATATGTAGGGGCTTCTTTTCATTTTATCACTAGGGATACAACCCTGGAAGACAGAGTTAATGATCGGCCAGAGTCACCCAGTGAACTACTTGGACAGGTGGGAACTTGAATCTGGGCCTCTCTGATCCTAATTTAACACTTTCACCGCTATGTTACATTCGCTTTTGTTGAAAGCATGCAGTAGGGATAATGGAGAAGTATACAATGGGAGTAATATAGCCATGAATGAGAAGATCTGGAGCCAGTCAGGATTTGTTTCTTCTGGGGAAAAGCTCTAGAGCAGTGTTTCTCAACCTCCACAACTTTATGACATGTGGACTTTAACTCTCAGAATTTCCCAGCTGGCTGGGGAATTCTGGGAGTCGATGTCTGCACGTCTTAAAGTTGCTGAGGTTGAGAAACACTGTGCTACAGGACCTGACTCTCTCCTGCATCTATCACGAGAGGTCTGGCTTCACATCCTCTTAAAATCAGAATTCAGATGGGCAGGACAGGAACAGGCCTTCTCTGCAGAGAGACCCACGCTGTGGATTTTTTTCCTCCCAGGATGCTCATAATAACTTGCATTTAGACAAGCCTTTAAGCTCATTTGGAACTACTGGGCTTTCCCTTAACGCCTTCCACTTTCTCCTCTCCCTGGGCTTGCTGATGTTTTATTTTATGAATGTTTCCATTCCCATTACATTTTTAAATTTAATGTGAACTTCATCCAGTGTTTGGATTCTTGGAACCAAAGGTAGGATCAGCTCTTTGAAACAAGTAAATAGCTTGCTAACTCTCTCTCCTTGTAAGATGGTGGCCCTGCAATAAAGCTCTGGAGTGGCCTACCCCAAACTTGGTGTTCGCCAGGTGATTTGAGCTACAGCTCCCATCATCCCCAGCAAGAATGGTAGGCTGTGCTAAAGCTGTAGTGTGACATCTCCAGATGGTACTCAGGTTGGAAGGCAGCGTTTCTCAACCTCAGCAACTTTCAGATGTGTAGACTTCAACTGAGCTGGGGGAATTCTGGGAGCTGAAGTCCACACGTCTTAAAGTTGCTGAGGTCGAGAAACGCTGCTCTAGAGATTTCTTACAGTTGTTGGGGTGGCGAAAATAACTCTTCAGACCTGCTCCTTTACAGGGATGAAGTGCTAATTCTTTGCTTCCTCTGTAATCCTTCCTACCTCTCAGCAGGTTCTCTCTTCCAAGCCAACATATATCATAAAGATGGTGGCAACCAAATGATTAGACCGCTAAAGCAGTTCCTGTAGATGGAGGATCACAGCATTTGGGCCTCTTTAGTTTAGTGGAAAAGTGGAAAGGAAAGGAATGATAGGACAGAGGTATGTAAAATCAAACACACTGTAGGAAATGCAAACAGAAAGGAGTTTTCCTTCCCCTCCCACAACATTATGACTTGTGGTCAGCTGCTGAAGTGAAATGCAAGGAGATTCTTGATCATTATAGGAAACCCTTCTTTATTCAAGACAGGGTTTGATTATGGCACTTGCTGCCATTGAATGCACATGCCACCAAGCTTAAAAGGTTAAAAATAAAACTTCTTGACATGCTGTATTCATGGAGAATCAGGCTATCATCGCCTACTCGTTGTGATGGCAGTGCGGCATTTCACAGGCAGTCTACTTTAGACTATCAGGTGCCAGAGATCAGCAGTGGAAGACGACTATCACTACCTTGTCCATGCTTGTGATCCCTGATTGACCTCTGTGGCTGATGAATCATGGGGGGCGCCAAAGGCTGGAATAGATGGGCCTTGGTTTGATCCAATGGGGCTCATATTTTTCCTTATGCTTTAATAGTGAGAAAAATCTGAGCTGGTAAGTAAAGCACTTGGTAAGAAAGGCTAGAATGCCCTTATGAAGAGCATGGCGCCTTTTTAAAAAAAAATAAAGTAAACCTTGTTCCTTATTCTGTACACAACTGGGGCAGAGGGGTTTTCAGATGACTGTATTACCCCCCTTCCTGTGTTGCTTGGATTTCAGATTTTGTGACCGGCATCTGGTCTCAGTACTGAATTGCAATGGCTGCTTTCTCAGCCTTGGGGTTCTAATGCCAACTCATCCACCTTTGGTGAACATCATTTCCAAGTCTTTGTAAGGTGATATCAACATTTTAAAATTATTTATGAGTTATTACGTAGCCTATTTTTCTAGGTATGCTTAAGCAATCAGTGCCCTTCCCACCTGAAAGGAGCTGACTGTGTGTGAATACAAGAGACCATTCTTGGGCGAGAAACTCTTAATCCCAAACAAAACACTTACAAAACCACTAATCGCAGTCTCCTTGGGATGGAACAATGAGGCAGTAGCGTTCATTATAAAATGACTCACATATAAATGTGAGTCTTATGCAGACACGTCTGACAATTAACCTTTTAGTCTGAGTATGTAATTCAAGAGCAGTAAGAGAAACCCGTTTTCCATTGTTTTTCCCTGCATTTCACATTCGCATGGCATTAAACTCCAAGGTGAAAATGTCCCATTGCTTGCTCTTTAGTTTTTATCTCTAAACATGTAGTGTTATAAGTGATGAATTATAAGGAAAAAAACTCTGCATGCAGAGACAAAAGCAGTTTCACCCACTGATGTGACCACTTTTTAGTTCCATGTTATGGTTCCTTGGGATTGTTTTTTGATTGAGTCGCCTTAAAGTTCTAAACTAAGACTACTTTTTCTTATTTATTTAATGTCAGGAAAGTCCAAAAAGGCAGGGAAACATAAGACAAAAGAAAGGGGAAAAGAGAAGGTGAAAAGGAATCAGGAATGATAAGTTCTTATAATTTTTTAGTTCTGGTTATAATGACTAATTTGAATGGGAATTGGAATTGGGATGGAAGCACTTCAGGTGAGGAAGAAGCTAAGTTGGGCTGCTCTTTCTTAGAAGATGGCCTTATCTGCTGCAGTGTGTTAGAATGCCTGGTGCCACCATCTCAAATAAAACCTAATAAAGCCCATGGGCAGGGGGATTTGATCCCCACTATATTATAATACCCCAAATAGTTATTATTCAATTTTGCACAGAAGCACTGAAAATAGAAATGAACTTGGGGACTCCCAGAAGGGTATCCAAAGAATATCCAGATGACAATGACATTTGGTCTTTGATGAGTCCATAGTTATATAGCTATGGAACCTCTTTTGAAAACAGTGATTTCAAATTTTAAGATGTTCCATAGCTTTGCTTGCTTTTGCTTCCTCATGTTGGCCTGCAGCTGGGATGGATGATGAGGTCATAATGGTCCTTGCTGTATCTTCAGGCAGACTTGAAATCTTTGCTTTATTAGATGAGTCAGGCCACATTAGTTAATAAAGCTTCTATTTATGAATGACTGTGGTTTGGACAGGAGACAAACCATGATTCCTGATTTACTTCTGAAGATGAAAGCTCCGTTGACTAGGAAGCATACAACAATCCTTCTCCCAATAGTGGTGGCCAAGCAGAACCTGTGGTTTTAACACTTCTAAAACCTTACAAACCCGTTAACTCCTCCCCCCAAACCTAGTAATGACTGTAGGGCAAAAGGCATGATTATGTGCATTGTTAATAATATTCTGTTCATACACCCTCCAGGGGTGTGCTCTGGATTATGTGTATTAATCATGGGGGTGAGAAGCTGGTCTCAATGCTTTTTCTGTAGGCATTTATGAAAATGTGTTTGATCCAAACCATCCTGTGAGTGGCACAAATAGCTGCTGAGCAACATTCCTTTGATACGGATGAATTCTGCCTGCCTTATTAAATGCATTCAAGTCAGACTCACTGAGTGTTTAAACACACACGAGGGAGGATTTCCTTCCTTTGAAGGGCAAGGAGCAACCCTTGAACTCACTCCATGAGCAGGCAAAACCCTCCATGGCTGTACTTTTGCATGAAGTGATCTTGATCTGATTGTCCCAAGGCAGGAATTCTTTTTCCACCCCATCTGCACCCTCTTCCCCTATATTCTTTCTAGTGATAGAGTACCTTATTTGTGATCATCTGAGTTGTACTTCAAAGATAGGAGAACTCAACCCTGTGTCTGAGATAGATTGAGCAGTCATCATATCGACTGTGTTAATTTCAGGGCTAGGTATGACATCTGCCCTGAAATATCTAGTCCAAATTAGTAGGTTACAACTGACCACAAGGCATTTGTTTCACAAAGCTGTTGGATGTTATGTGCTTTGTTCTGTGGTCCCTTCCTTCCTGCCTTCATATTGATTGATTTGCTCTCTTGCTCTTTGTGCCCCCCCTGCACGCACACACGCACACACACACTTAAATTCCATTTCATTGAACCTCTGTTGTTATTCCTAAAGGAAACATAATATAGCACACATAACAAATCTGAGAGAAATCTCAAAGACAGTGTGAAATGGCCTATACCACTGTAGTGCTGAGAAGAACAGCATAAATGTAATTTTGAGCTGGTTTGTAAAATGCTCTCTATTAGGGTACCCTTCCCCCAATTTGGCACCCACCAGATGGGTGGGACCTCAGCTCCCAGAATTCACCAGGGCAACCTTTCTGAACCTGATGGTCTTCACATGTAAATGTGGGTGAGGCTTTGATTGTGTACTCATGCCTACCATCTTGACTCTTTTGACTCCCTTCTCCCATGCACTCCCCTGAGGCAATTCCATTTGTAAACAAAATGGCATCAGTCATCAAGCCTGTAATGGTATGTGGGAATGACCTTGGAAGACGGGAGAAAGAGCTGCAGACTAGACAACCATCACACAAAAAATATCTCAGCCCGCAGAAACAGAGAAGACGTGGGAATCATTTCAGAAAGGATCCTCCCCAGTTTTCTGGAGAGTAGAAGTAAAGGAGGGGAGAAATACTTTCAGACTTGCAAGATTCTGTTAATGTAACTGTGAGTACTCATAGTTTGTGTTTGTTGTCTGGACTACCTCAAACGGCTAACAGTATCAGACTCTGGAGAGCACCAAAAATTGCCAGAATTCCTGCTAGATAGAAATATGAAAGCTATGGCTAAGAAGCCCTTGATCAGCTGTAAACTGATGTACTAGTGGTGGCCCTTTCTGGAGCATGAGACCCTGGCCACAATTACAGGTAGTCCTCACTTCATGACCACAATTGGGAATGGAATTTCAGTTGCTAAGCGAATCTGACCCAATTTTATGACCTTTTTTGTAGTAGTTGTTATGTGAATCACTGCAGGTGTTAAATGATTCACATGGTTGTTAAGTGAATCATGTGGTTCCCCATTGATTTTGCTTGCCAGAAGCAGGCTGGGAAGGTAAAAAATGGCAATCACATGACCATGGGATGCTGTGACAGTCATAAATGTGAACTGGTTGCCAAGTGCCCAAATAGTGAACATCTGACCGGGAGATGCTTCAACGGTCATAGGTGTAAAGACCGGTTGTAAGTCTTTTTTTCAGCACTGTTGTAAATCTGAACCATCAGTAAATGGATGGTTGTTAAGTGAGCACTACCTGTACCATACCAATCAACTCTGCAATGCACTCTACATGGGGCTGTCTTGGAATGCCACCCAGGAGCTTCAGTTTGTACAACATGCAGCAGTCCATGTGGTAAGTGAATGAGAGCTGTCAGTGCCAGGTAACGGTGGTCTTGCAGGCTTTACGATGGCTTCCAATAAGCTTCTGAGTACAGTGCAAATGGCTGGTTTTAACCTATACAAACCTTTATGGCTTGGCACCTGCTTGTTGCAAGATTGCCCTCTTTAGGTAGAACCAACATATCTGGGGCATTTGTTACAAGCTGGAGAGCCAAGACTCCATTCCTCCCCCAGTGTGAGATTAGAGGAAAGGAGCAAAGGCACAGTGTTTCTTGGGATCTGCTCCCTCCCTGTAGAACTTCATAACCTCAGAGCTACAGATGGTGACATTTAAGATTACCTTCTCAAACCCTGATGATGTTTAACAAGGCAATCAAATTAGAGCTCTTCTACAAAGCTTTTTATGAAAAACGTTATGGATCTTATTGAGGATTTTACTGGAAGATGATGGCTTAAGTGGACTCTGTGCTTTGATTTTAATGGTTACTGATTCTTGCCTACTCTAGTAAACTGCTGAGAGTTCATGCAAAGTCAGCGGTATACAAACATTGTAAACTGTATAAAATAATAGATTTTTGTGGAGGAAACAAAATGCAGCAGACCCAGATCTCAGGAGCAGCTCAAACAGCTTGATAGTGTGCAGAGTTAGTACAGCATGTAAGACAAGGATGGAAAACCAACCAGAAAGGGAATAATGTGGGAGTATCCTGGATAGGAACATGGTTGGCTGAGATGGGATTCCTGCAGACATCCACATCTTTGATAGAAAGGTCAGTTATGTTTGTATATGAATAATGAACATGGAGGATATCAATTTCTGGGAACATTCTTGCACCAATGCTTTATTCTATTAACTAAGAATATGAGTCATTCGGAGCATAGAATAAATTTCAACCTGCTTTTCTTTTTAAAAGATGGCATTGTTACTGAAGCTATTCACTTAACCAGGTGCCTCTTGTGCTTGAACCTCTGTGATAAAATTGGCAGGGGAGGGTCACTTCTACTGGTGCCCTTTTGTACTTTTGTGGGACTAAGGAAGAAAGAGAATTCTGGCTCCTGCTGGCAAGCAAAGCAAGATATATAACTGTGCACACGGTTATGAAACAGTTTCTGCTTCAATCAGTGTTGTCAGCTATCATTGCCAAAATTACATCCCTTTCTGGCCTCTGTGATGCTCTCTCCTGCTCTCCACTTGTCATTTTGAACTCACCCCATTTTGCAATCCTTGGGAATCACATCCTGATTTCTCCCCAAAGCCTGTGATAGAATTATGTCATAAGATAGCAAAGGAAACTGCTCTGGCGGATGAAAGCAGGAATAAAAAAAAAAGCAGGTTTCAGGCCTGGTTATGGGATGGAAATGGCATTGGTTGCACTTATGGATGATCTCTGGTGGGAGCGGGATGGAGGCAGTGCATCCATCCTCGCTCTCCTTGATCTCTCAGCGGCTTTTGATACCATCGACCATGGTATCCTTTTGGGGTGGCTCAGGGAGTTGGGAGTGGGCGGCGTAGTCTTACACTGGTTCACCTCCTTCCTCCAGGGCCGATCCCAGTCGGTGTTGATAGGGGAGGAGAGATCGGCCCCGCGGCCCCTTCTTTGTGGGGTGCCACAGGGATCAGTACTCTCCCCTCTCCTTTTTAACATCTACATGAAACCGCTGGGTGAGATCGTCCATCACCATGGGATGAGGTATCATCAGTATGCTGATGATACTCAATTGTATATCTCCATCCTGGGTGAAGTGATGCCGTGACCACCCTCTCTGAGTGTCTGGGGGCTGTGGGGGCCTGGATGGGGAACAACAGGCTTCAACTGAACCCTGGTAAGACCGAGTGGCTGTGGGTTAATGGTTCTTCTGTATCCGGGACATTAACATCTCTGGTTCTGGATGGGGTTGCACTGCCCCAGACAGACCTGGAGCATAACCTGGGGGTCCTCCTGGACTCACGGCTTCTGCTTGAAGAGCAGGTGGCAGCCGTGGCCAGGAGAGCCTTTTTGCAGCTACGTGCTGTGCACCAGTTATGCCCCTTCCTGGACCAGGAGGCCCTTCGAACAGTTACTCATGCCCTTGTTATCTCTCAGATAGACTATTGCAATGCACTCTACATGGGGCTACCCTTGGAAAGTATCCGGAAGCTTCAGCTGGTCCAGAATGCAGCTGCGCGAGCTGTTTTTGGTGCCCCCAGAAGGGCACATGTAACACCACTGCTGCGCGAGCTGCACTGGGTACCAGTTTGCTTCCGGGTCCAATTCAAGGTGTTGGTTATTACCTTTAAAGCCCTACATGGCATGGGACCAGGTTACCTGAGAGACCGCCTCTTCCCCATTACATCAACCCATCCCACCCAATCGTGCAGAGGGAGCATGCTACGGACCCCGTCTGTAAAAGAATTTCATCTGGTGGGGTCCAGGAAGCGGGCCTTCTCCACAGTAGCTCCTGCCCTGTGGAACATGCTGCCGCCGGAGGTGAGATTGGCCCCATCGCTCCTGGCCTTTCGGCAGAGTCTGAAGACCTGGTTCTGCCGCCTCGCTTGGGGTGGAGAGAGGAATAGAGTTACATGGCGATGGTTGTTATAGACCACTCCTCCTGCACTTGGACTGTTTTAGATCTTTCATCGCTTGGATTTTTTATTCTTTATTTCTATTTCTATTATTTTTACTGTATTTTATTTTTTGTACTATTGTGATGGTTTTAATCGCTTGTTGTAAGCCGCCCAGAGGCCTCCGACAGGGGGATATGGACGGGGATAAATTAGATAAATAAATGAATAAATATATGATTGCAAGCAATTGTCCACCATCTCAGCTTGCCTCCCCAAACCAACTCTCTTGGCTGGTCTGCTGCCAAATATACTATGAAATCAGATAAATACTCTTCAGCAAGATCTGCAAAAATGTACCCATGGATTAACTCTTGGTATGCCGTATTCATCAAGTAACCCCTCCTCCAGTTCTATTTTACACATACTTTTACATTGTACATCTCTGGAGTATCCGGAAACCCTTTTTTCTTCTGCTCTTGAGAAGGTCAAGAGCAGTTGTAGGGCATTGTTGTGTGCAACCCTTTAAAATTTGCATTGTCTTGCAATTTCTCATGCCCATAGGAATACTTAATCAGAGTCATGGCTCAAAGGTTGAGCATGCAGACAGCTTTGTAATTCCATCTGCAATATTTTGAGAGACAGCTGGGAAACTCCTTTACTTAAAATATTGCCAGTCAATGTACACCTTTTTATGCTGGTGGGAATATTTTAACATTTTGTAAACCAGCTGTGAGTGCTGGTTGGAAGATGACTGCTAGTGGTCTCGCCCATTTGCAAAAAAGCTGCCATAACTAGACACAAAGCAGTGATTTACAAGAATGCTACCTCCAATCCTTTCTAGGCCCCCTCCATAGCATACTCCCATCTATCATTTTCATTTTTTACATAGGACCAAAGATATTGTGAAAAATAATGATGCTGGAACCTCGTACTTTGGTCTGAGACCAAGCCAGTTTCCCCCTTTTTTTTTTTTTAGAAAAAGTCCAAAACTGTTTTCAAGATATGAAAAGTCAGGTAAGACAGAGTACTTGGTGGGTGCCAAAATATGTATGTGTGAGCACTTTGAGAGTTATGTTGCAGACACCAGATGCAGAACTAGATCTATCAATAGTCCAACTTGGCATGAGACAACCTGCTAAGAACTTTTGGGATTTGTGGGTGTTCTCCTTGTGTGCATATATGTCTTCAAATTTGTATCCCAATTTTCTAATCAACTGAATTCTCAAGGCAGCTAAAAAATTAAAGAGCTTCTTGAGTTTTGGTGACCTTATACAGTAGACTCTCAGTTAACCGGCACCCATGGGGATTGGTAGATGCTGGATAAATGTAGTTTCGGGTTGCTTTAGAGTTACTATTAAACCCTAATACCCAGTAGATGGCAGCAGAGAGATACAGATTTTTTTTTGCCGGTTGCTTGAGAGTGCGGTTGTTTGAGTTCCAGTTAACTGAGAGTCTACTGTACATGCAGTATTCTTGGTAGCACGATGGAAGTCATTTGCTATTGCTTTCTTCTGGAATGTTTTTCAATTCCCCAGTCCAGGCAACTGTTCTGGAATTCCCAGGCTGTCCCTCCATCCTAAGGCTAACCGGACCCAACCCTACCTTAGTTTCTAAGCCACAACTTAAATGTAAGGTTAGAAATCTCTTGGTATGGTTCATTACGCAAATGTATGTCCAGGTGGAGAGGAGAAGGTTGAGTTTACAGACTCTTCCATATATAGAAACAAGCAGTTTTCTAGTTCAGAAAAGCTTAGCTTGCTATTTTTGTACAGATGCCCGTTTCTCTTGATATCCAGTTCCACCCATTTCATATGTGGTTGCTGGCATGGCAAAAGTGGGGCTTCCTTTTACAAGCAGATCTAGAAGCTAGCAGCAATGGCCAGAGGAATGGGGTTTTCAGTCTCCAGAAAAAGCAATTCCTATCGCCCTCGTGTGCATACACTGGCACAGGAATCTAAAACCAAGAAATGGTAAGGTGTCAATTTTGCCCATCCAACTCTTTTCACTTGTTCTTTCCTTCCAAGCAGAAGTGATGGATGATAGGTCTGGACGGTGACAATATCTGAAATCATTTGAATTATGATAAACATACTTTCTCCTGCCTTGTTGAAGCACCCCACCATAAAGGTGACAAGATGATGTTCCCAAACTCTACATTTTCTTCACCAGAGGCAACATTTCAGCAGCTTTGGACTTTGTTAGTAGCTTGTGTGTTCCCACTCAGAACTGGAGGGCTCCAAAGCATTCCAGCTGTCCTTTCATGGAAAGCTGATCCTCTGGTCCTACTTTAAACTCACAAAGTGATGCCTTCAGCCTCCTTTTTCTTTCTGAGGAATGAAATATCTAAACAAAACAAAACAAAACAAACTTTCTGTCAGGATTTTGTGAGCAGCCAATAGTTTTTGATACTTCAATCCATAAACAAACATTCATTCCTTTGAATGTCATTAAATTGGATGTGTTTTCCTTGTATAACACTCCAGCTTCCTAATCGGTTAGACATATATAGGGATAATTCTTGCAATTAATTTCCCTCTTTAGGAGTGCTGGTGGTCTAAATCACATGGAATTGATGCCAAAATGGAAGTAAATAAAAATGAAACAGCTAGTCATGCTGCTTATACTAGGAATTTTGGATCAAGAGGATTCGTTTCACTCCTGCTGCTTAAACAAAGAAGTCAATTTTTTTCTGGAACCAGAGGTGTTTCTGTAAGAGTATTACTACCAGTGAAAAATTCTTTTACTCAGGGTATACTTTGTGGCAGCAATATATCTTTTTATCAGATCCTAACCTTCCAGTCGTTTCCTTTTCTTTTTTGGCCTGAATGGAAATATATTCCAGTTCTTAAAAATGATTCAGTGAATTTTGTTTAGCGGGATGATTAAGAAAGGGCCAGTAGCTATTGCTTCTTTGTAGCATAGTTAATATGGAAAAGACATGAACGAAATTGGAATGCACTGGTCAATATAATGAAGTTCTTTAAGATGACCGGCTGCATCTAAAGACCACATTCTATTGGCAGTTGCAATCATGAAACTCATCAACTAATTGTGTTCAGTGATTTTGAGAATAAAACTGTACTGGATTAAAACAGAATCTGGTCATCTTTCCAGGACCCACATGCCACTATACAATCTTACAAGATGACCCATGCAGCTCCATCTCTAAATTGTCTAAAATCTCATGAGATTGTTAGGTGCATCATAGGATGACTTGCTTTGATTTAGTTCTGACAATAATTTACTTATCCTTTTTATTAATTAGAAAAGATGAATATTGTGTCCTTTCTTCAGGAGCTCAAAACAATGTATACAACATTCCCTTCTCTATTTTTTCCAGCTTTCATATATAAAAATTCCCTTGTCACCCCTATGGGTGGTATGTGTCTTTCTCAATCTTGGGTCATCTTCAAGAGGCCTGGGAGTTTGAGGGTTCTGCGCAGTATCTTAGCTGTTCCTAGCACTGCACTCTTTTGGGCAGAGAGCTCTGATGTTGTTCCTGGGATCTGTTGGGGCCACTCTCCCAGCTTAGGAGTCACAGCCCCGAGTGCTCCTACCACCACTGGGACCACTGTGGCCTTCACTTTCCACATCCTCTCTAGTTCCTCTTTCAGGACCTGGTACTTCTCCAGCTTCTTTCTGATGTTGCTGTCACTTGGCACTGCTCCATCCATCCATCCATCCATCCATCCATCCATCCATCCATCCATCCATCCATCGGTAATCTGGATTTTTGCTGCCAAAAATAGGATAGTCCTACCAATACAAAGGGGAGTCTGGATGCAATCAGAGAGGGCAAGCAGCCATCTGCTGTGCCTTGTGGTCTACTGCTTGCAACAGAATTTTCATCCTGTCTTATGAGATCATTGACCACGAATCACAACTTACTTTGCTTAATTATTTATTACTTGAATCTACATGGCCGCCCACTTGACACACAGTTCTGGGTGGCTAACAATCCATTAAACATACCCCTCTCCCATTCCCTGCATGTACCTTCATTTATACAAATCTTCTTTGTGTCTTTTCTGTTGGCAGATGCTGGGAAAGCCTTTAGCCCAGGAGAGGTCAAAAAAGTCACACACCAAGCATTTCTATAAAAATAATTTATTTACAGAAAGCAAAACAAAAACAAAACATATTTAAAGGACTTAGCTCCCTTGGAGCAAGCCTTGCTTGGCTACATTGCCGGCAGAGAAAAAAGAGGAAGTAAGAACAAGTCCGGGCAGGTTTCCTCCCCCAGGTGATTTGCATGAAGCACGTGAGAGGAGACAATCACTTGCAACCTTTTCACCCGGCTAAAATGACTAGGCACAATAGCAGCTTAATCTATTAGTAGGAAAACCTCAACATTTTCCTCCATCCTCCTCAGTTTTAGAGAAGTTTTCCCAAAGGCTGATATGTGTGCTTCTGCATGGCCTGCTTGTGACCCTTTTGAAGAGACCTTATCTGAGACTGTAATGTTAATTTGGGAAGTGTGAGAAAAGCTGGATTAGGCTAGAACAGGGTTCCTCAACCAGGGTTCTGTGGAACCCTAGAGTTCCATGAGAGATCACTAGGGGTTCCCTGGGAGATCACGATTTATTTTTTATTTATTTATTTTTTTAAAAATTTCAAAGTCGGGCGCATTAATGAGGTAAGTTTCATTCTTTATTTTTAGTTTAAGAACACTGTTAATGCATATATACAGGCCTACCCATGAAATGAATATAATAATTTTGTCACTTCTGGCTTATATTTGAGCCTGAATGTACAGGGGTTCCCTGAGCCCTGAAAAATTTTAAGGGTTCCTCCAGGGTCAAAAAGTTGAGAAAGGCTAGATGACGTGAAGCTCTTTGGCCAAGTTAGTGTTTTCCTACTGGGGGTGGTGGAACAATTTCAGCTTAGCTGGTCAGATCAATTGAGCTAATGAACATTACTGCAGGGAAATTGATTATCGCACCCACCTTGCTTGATGAGCTAGTGAGAAAAGGAGGATGTTACAGAGTATCTTAAATGTTTAATGTCCTGAGTTTCTTGCCGAATCTGTTGCTGAGAGATAGCTAAATAAATGATCTGCAGTTGCTTTGCCATCACTTGAGATGCAGCATTCAAGAGATGGCTATAATATCAAGAGAAATGTCAACACAATCCCTGCCACTGGTAAAGTAAATAATATAATTAGTACCAGAGAATGATGAGAACTGCAACAAACATTGATTGGACAATTTTCAGAAACATTTCTCTGGATCTGTATTAATTTTATTTAAAGAGAAAGCAATAAGAACCCTAAGTAGCCCTTGGTCCTAATCAACCGGGCCAAATATTAGGGGGGGGGGGAAGTGTGTGTGTGCAGTGTCTACACTGAAGTGAGAACAATTTGAGCAAAAGCTGAACCTTCTAGGGGAACGTACTCTGGAGAAAATATTTTCACCCCATAATAGACTTTACTGCAGTGGTGGAGAGAGATGCAGGCCTTCTGAAGATATATTCAGGAAGCTGGGAGTTTGTACTGTATACAGGTGGGTGATTTATATTTATTTATTTTTTATTCTATCTTTATTATTTTTATAAATAACTCAAGGCGGCGAACATTCCTAATATTCCTTCTTCCTCCTCTTTTCCCCACAACAACAACCCTGTGATGTGGGTTGGGCTGAGAGAGAGGGACTGGCCCAAGGTCACCCAGCCAGCTTTCATGCCTAAGGCGGGACTAGAACTCTCATACCACGCCTGATTGGCTCTTGGGCTGAGAGAGAGGGACTGGCCCAAGGTCACCCAGCCGGCTTTCATGCCTGAGGCGGGACTAGAACTCTTGGTCTCCTGGTTTCTAGCCGAGAACCTTAACCACCAGACCAAACTGGCTTTCAGTGATCCTTCATACACCCCAGTCTTAACTTGTGAAAGCAAAGGTGGGTAATCCTTTGGCAGTCACTTCCCTGCTTTTATTTTTTGGAGTAGCCAGAAGCAAAGGATGGCCCTATTCACTGAACATCTTTAACTAGGTCAATGATAAACTCAGTTGCTGCATTTGTACAACAGGATATAACTCAGTTTCTAACAAGTACTATAAATAAAATATATAGAGAGGTTTCTTCAGATATCGATAGATGGGAGTCATTAAACTTCATCCTTTGGGGAAAGGTGAATGCTCTCAAAATGAATATTATTCCCAGATTAATTTATGTGCAGAGAGGAATTCCAGTTCATATATCTGGAAAATATTTTCAGGAAATAAATTCTTTGTTTAGAAAATTTTGATGGGGTTCTTCAATTCTGAGAACATCTTTACAGAAAATGTAACCACCAATTAACAAGGGAGGATTCTGTCTTCTGAACCTGGAGCTATATCATCATGCTTCCCTATTGTCAAGTATTAAATACTGTAAGCCAACAATTGGTGTTATTTTTCTGATTTGGGCAACTTTGGAATATATGTACGTATATAGCCCTTTTGGTTGGATGGACAGTTTTGGGATCAAAATACACTAGAACTCTAGTATCTCTGGAAAGAGTTATGTCAGTTAGAAATTTACGGAATATAATGTCTAATTTAAAAAAAAAAAAGATTCAACCCCTTTTCCCTTGCTAAATTGACTTTATGGGAAAACCCAACTTTAAAAATTGGGAAAAAGATGGTGATATGGAAAAATTGGACGGAAGCGGGGATACGGACTTTGAACCAACTGATAGACAAGGAAGATGAATTTTTAACATATGCTGTGTTAAGAGATAAATATCATCTATCAGATGTAATCCAATGGAAATATACAGATACAGTTACAACATTTGTTAACAACATTGTTTGAACCAGCAGCATTTTCACCTTCTGAGACACCTGAGATACTAGAACAACTTGTTAAATTCCTTAAAACTAAAAAAACGACTATTAGTTTTTATTGATATTTGTTATCAATAAATCCATTTGATATGCAGATACTAAGAAATGAGTGGAATAAAAAATTAGCGGTTCCTATATTGCCTAGACAAGCCTTGTGTGGCGCAGAGTGGTAGGCGGCAGTATTGCAACCAAAACTCTCCCCATGACCTGAGTTCGATCCCAGTAGAATTCTCGGGTAGCCGGCTCAGGTCGACTCAGCCTCCCATCCTTCCGAGGTTGGTAAAATGAGCACCCAGCTTGCTGGGGAAGGTGACGACTGGGGAAGGCAATGGCGAACCACCCTGCTCTATAGTCTGCCAAGAAAACATTACGAAAGTGGCACCCCCCCAAAGGGTCAGACATGACTCGGTGCTTGCACAGGGGACCTTTCACCTTCCTATTGCCTAGACAATGGGAGAGTGTCTTAACTTCTATAGCAAGAGTGTCAGTGGACCTTAAACTATGACTTGTACAGCAAAAAATAATATTTGAATTTATTGGACTCCATTTTGTTTGTATAGAAGAGGACTGTCTAAGACAGCGTTTTGTTGGAGATGTAATAAGGATAATGCTTCTTTAAAACACATGTTTTTACAATATCCTATACTTATTAAGTTTTGGGGAAAAAGCAGTGGACTATATAAATATGATTGCGACAAAAGCTAAAATTTTCAGAGAATAATATTCTCTTGAATTACATGGAATTTGACAACTGGACAATGCACATGGATTCTCCATGCCCTTACTATGGCCAAAAGACTGATACTGCAGCATCGGAAAGATAAACGTATGGCCCTGTTTACTCAGTGGATTGATGACCTGATTACACTTGCCACCTATGAGCGGATTGCCTATAGATGTAGACTTTGTATGGACAAGTGTAATGAAATATGGGACCCATTTATACAAAATAGAGTAGGTTAAAAAAGAATGATAGTCATACAAGTGTATTAGAAATTAATATATATGAATAATATTTACATTAGATAAGTATATATAGAATTATAACTTAACTATTATAATATTTCATATTTTGCTTTTATTTTCTTTTTTTTGCTGTATTTTTTTCACTTTTTAAAGCACCTTTTATGCATTTTTTTTCCTTTGAGAATGTATGTATTTGCATTGTAATTACCCTTGTGTTTTGTTTCTTTTCTTTTTCTGTTATTATTTTAAAAGCAATAAAAATAAATAAAAAACAGGAAATGTGCTACTCAGGAGGAGAACACCTAGTTGAAGAAGTCTGATAAAAATCAGGTGAACTACCTGGAACTTTGAGAGGAATTAGCATGGTGCCTACAAGTGAGTAAAGCCAATGCGATGTAGTGTTTCAGATGTCAAACTACAAGCATGGACCCCCAGGTTCAAGTGTTCCTTCAGTCATGAAAGTTCACTAGATGCCTCTGGGATGGTCAATTCTATCTGACAAGGTTGTTTTTATGACAATAGAACTGAAAGATGGATTACTATTAGGCTAACCATATTCCCTTGAGACAAAAACGGGACATTGGGATGGCAAAACGGGGCAGGGCTGGGTGACGGGCTGGATCGGCAGGCAGGAACTTCTCCGGTTTTCTTGGGCTGGGAATCTTCAGATTTCTTTGTTTGCGAGAGGCAAGGCTGGGCTGGAGAGTCTAGTGAACGGTTGTCCCCAACAAGCCGTTCCTCCTCTGGCAATGCTTTTACGTTCTTTTCTTCCCGCCGTTTCAAAGCAGGAGCCAATCGGCTTGCCCTTTGATCACCGCCTATCAGCTGATCCTGTTTTTTTCTTTTTAGGTTTCCTGCCGGGTTGAGCTCTGTGGCTTTTTTCCTGCTGTTTCTACTGAGCTCCCCCTCCTTCCACTCAAAGTCAGACTGCATTCTGAAAGGTTCGTGGGAACTCAAATTTTTAAGTAAGGTTTTTAAGAAAATGGGACAAAATGGACATTTATATTAAAACGACGGAACGGTCTGGAAATGTTAAAAAAATGGGACTGTTCCGTTCAAAACAGGAAGTATGGTCAGCCTAACTACTATGTATACTTGAGTTCTGGAGGAAAAGTGGGATATCAACACAATGAGCACGGAAAGAAACAATAAATTAGAGAAGATTTAATTTAGCTAGTGAAACTCTGGAGGAAGAACATTATAAAGTTCAGATTAATGCATTTGACACTTGTGAGATCACCAGCGAATGGAGGAAATATTAATGGTAAAAGCGTTTGGAGAGGAGAATCAGAAAAATATTACAAGACAAACCATTTAATGCATGTTGGTAAATATTAATTAGCTCTCCATCTATATCTGCTGCACAGGAGACAGTCCTCTATTTGAAGGCACCTTGATCTGAAAGACCCATTAGCTATTTCGCAGTAAAATCAGGGGATACTTGAGTAACAGGAATTTGAAATTACAATTATCTGCTGTCATGTTCACTAATTCAATGTAGTTTATACATCGTAACATTTCACATGCCATGGTGCTGACGTGCATTTCTGTTTGGGAGGGAGCTGCTGTGAGACCTTGTACCAAGCTCTGTATGTGAAATCAGTACAATGGAATGTGTTTGGGTTATGTTCTCTGTTCAAGGACTTTTCCCGCAGACCATCAGAAACTGTTAGGAGCACCTGGGATTGTGAACTTGAGAAGATTCTACGGGGGGAGGGATTTCATTTGCACCGAGGGTTTTTAGTTTGAATTTGGCACACTTTCATCATTCTCAGCTTTCTCTGTGATCCTGCATACTATTCTTTAATAAATCAGATATCTTTGAATTCATACTCATGGGTCTGATGGTGTTTTAGAATAGGCAACCATTACATAAAGCTGAGAATCCCCAAAGTTGTACCGTTAGCTCCTACCAAGATCAGTCTCTTGTGTGGGAAAATAGTTAACGATGGCTGAGTCAAAATCCATGACTGGGGGACTTGAAGAGATGGCTAGCTTGATGCCCGAGTCGACAGTCAAGAGCGGAGAACTGAATCTCACCACAGAACCTTCAGAATCCTGAGACCTGTCACAGGATGAATTGAATTCCAATTCTGATGCAGAAGAATCTGACAATGGGGAGAGCCAAAGCAACCGGCACCCAGCGAATTGCTCACAGAGTTGATCACCTTGGATGAAGTGGGGGAACCCCAACCAGGGACGTTGGGGACATCCTGGAAGTATCGGTTCCCGCTAACCCCAGACAAAGAATCTACTATGATGTCAACTGAGAGGAAACCGGGCACGCGAAGGAGAGGGGACTCTCGAACCCCTGAGAGACTAAGAGTGGTGGAAGCCAAAATAGAATCGATGGAGTACATGTTGAAAAACCTGTCTTTGTCACTGGAGGGGCAGGGGAGGCGCAGAGGAGATCCAGCTTCCCGCAACCATCCTCCATCCTCCCATCCAGACCACTAGCGGCAACCATTACATATGCTGGATAACAGACTGAGAAAGTACATCAGTCACATTTTATAGTTTTATCTGTCTTATTGGTGACTGGAGGCTTCTGGGTACATGTGTGTGTGTGTGTGTTTTGCTTTTCCAAATTGTATTTATTTATGGACATTTTTTTTACAATGCTCCAATCTAAGGTCTAAAATGTTCCTGGAATTAAGCTGTATTTTGACTTAGCACCATTCCAAGGGCAGTCAGGGAGGAAAATGAAAAAAAAAAAGTATCTCTTTTTAAGGAAGAAAAAGAATGAACTTTTTTTTTTGCTTCTTTTCCCATCTACTTTGAAGTGAAAAGTTCCTTTAGAAGAACTTTTAGCTCAGGGCTAGCATTAAAAATTAGATATTACAAGTTGTATATTTGAATTGCATCAACTGTATTTACTTGAAAGGAAGATAACTCTGATTTTAAGACCCCCCTCATTCAAAAGGAAGATTAGATAGAAAAATACTTGTCTGTCTCCATTACCTGTTGCAGGAAATCTAAGCCTGCTCTCTAATATTAAAGATAATTTTTTAGGGAAACCTTCTTTTTAAACATGCAACATGACGTAATTCATTCAAAAATCAAGTATCTGTTAAAGCTGTTCTTTCAAGGAAGGGAGAACAATTGCAATCTGCTTATTAGCCTGCTCAACTTCTGACTGCAAGCGTAGATGTGTTCCATAACAAAGATCAGAGGAGAAGAAATGCCTTTGTTTAACTTGCAGTTCTCATCAGCACTAGACTGTTCTGGTAACCCTAATATTCCCACTTGATTACCTAATGCTGACCTTCTATTATACCCAGCCCACTTACTGAACATTTGTATTCTGGAAAACAATAAGATTTTCTAGCTTAATTCAATGCTAGCCTGGTGTGTAAACTTTACTGCACTATCTCTCCTCCTTTTAAAAAGATGTTCTCAAGTGAGATCCCATCCCTGACTGGTTATTGGTAAATGTCTGTACTTGAAAAGGGAAAATCAGGGTTAAACTATCTTTGCACCTCAAATGAGGTTGATCACTGTCTGGCAAGATGCTCTGTCAGTACATCAAGGGCTGAGGCTCACAATGAGTCCTTAATATGGAAGGACTGAGAGATAGGTTTCCAATGATGGAGGGGGACCATCCATTGGCCATGGAGAGATGGAGGTGATAGGAGCACCAGTCTTTCCTCTGTGAAATGTTGGCAAATATAACTAACCATGGATGTGTGTGTGTGTGTGCGTGCGCGCGTGTATGCATGTTGGGCAGAGAAGTGTTCCTGCAGGGAAGCACGTGGAGAGAGATATACAGACATTGGCCTTCGTTCTCAAAGGTCAGGAGATCATTAACTATCTCTGGAGGGAGCCAGTGACCAGGCGGGGAATGGTAAGATAAATATTTACACTACTGCGACTCCTCTCACACACCCGCTTTAGCTGACAGGAACTCTGCCCATAAATAATACTATGGAATATCCTGCAGAGGAAAACAGGCAACTATAACATGTCGCAACAGGCCTCTTGCTGCTAATCTCCATCACATGGGCATGCAGAGATGTGTTCTGTAATGGGAATTGCTGAAGCAAAAGTGTTCTAAGTCTGGCAGATCTGAAAATAAGTAACTCTAGCTGGAAGGGAGGGAGAGATGAGCCTGAACAAAGAAGGAACTAATGCTGTGCCAAAATCAGCCTGGCACTTTTTCAAATGTTTTCTCTCTTTGTGAAAGAGGCTTCTGTTTTTCCACCTTATTCTTGGGAGACTTTCAACTTCCCTGGGTGGTAAGTTTGAACTTACTTTATTGTTGGAAGTGGATGATGATACTACTGCTAGTGTCATTTTCTGGTGCACATCCTTTTTATTACTCTGAAGACACCCTGACTTTCCACCTTTGCAAGCTGAAGAACTTACTGGAAGAAGTCACCTTCTGATCTCTTTCTCTGGGATTTAACTGAAACGTGGGAAGTCAAGGAGACTGTAGATTGATGGACACGACTGTATAATAAAAGAAAGATGTGCTCTTTGGCCACCTTGAACAAGAACACCACCAAGAGAATTTCACTGAAACCCTATTCCCCTCTGAAAATAGATAAAAATAAACCATCTTTTATTTGACAATAAATCAGAAGAATCACCTTTCCTGAAACTGAATGAGTATGATAGCAGAAAATGCAGGGGAAATTTTCAGTATAGCACTTTAAGAAAATACCCCGATTTTATGGATATTTGCTAGAAGGAGCTGCTAACATGACTGGCTCTAGCATCTGATCTTTCTTCCATTCCTTGGCAGGGTACCAGCTGGCCAGTTGCTGACAAATCTAGCAGCCCATTGATGAATTACTTAGCCACTAGTACCAGTTGCATTTGGACAACCATCTGCTGTTTTAATACTCCTGTAATATGTTAGGAGACTATGGGAAACTCAATATAGTAGACAGTTTCCTAGGCTTAGATGTTGTTGCCATGTAATCCAGTGGACAGGAGGCAAAGCAAGTGCATTGCAAGGGGGATCAAGGGGAAGTTCAATAGTGGCCTGGTGGCAACCTTGCATGATGTCCAGTGGGATGTATTTCAAGATAAGAGACCTAGGAACACAGTCTTAAAAGCCTTTGGATCCCATGTCATAGTATCATCATGCGACTGAAGCAATTGTGTAATATGAGTGATTATGTCATGACTCACATGCATCACTTACCTCCCCATGCTCCCTGCAGACATGGAGACACTAATGGTGGCCTCTTCATTGTCTTAGACCAGGATTGAGCCACTGTTGGCTCCAGGGTTGCTTAGTCCTCAAAGCTTTTTTCTTTTACTGCCAAATTTCACTTTCCTTCCATGCTGAGGTGGGAAATAGACAAGGACCATACTATAAATGTAAATTATAATATAGCTTTTTCAAAAAGAAAATTTAATCCTTTGAAAAAAGCAGAAACCTCTGGCCTTATACAGTTATATAATCAACTCCTGATCACTGAGGCTGTCACCTCCCCAAAACATGAATGCAACCACCAAGATGAGGCTTGTCCCTGTCCTAGAAGAAAGCACCAATTCACCTTCTATCCCATTTCTGGTGTCCTCCCCTCCCCTCCCTTCAAGATGTCATACAGGGGAGGTCTTCCATCATTTTATTTCCACAACAACACAGAGGTTGATCTGAGAGAGAGAGAGAGAGACTGGTCCAAGGTCACCCAAATAAACCCAGGGTAATGTAGGGACTTTCCAACTCCAAATCATCCCACTGTGGTTCTTTAGTCTCACCTGGCATGCAAAATTTCTGAAAAAGTTGAAGCTTCCTTTCCCAGCAAGGAGTTGAAGGAATAAGACCCCCCTTTTTAACCGATTTGATTTTTGCGTGTCCCGTTTCTCTCAATTTAGGACAAACAGAAGGCTAATAATTGAATAAGTTGGCAGCCCTCTTGGAGGGCTTTGTGAAATGGCCCTTGGGACTTGTCTCCACCCTGTCCCCTCCTCTCTGCTGTCTAAGACTGCTCATTCTTTTCCACACATCCCTCTTTCAACTATAGGTTTTAGCCAGGAGCTGCTGCAGGAATGGTAGAAGCCTCTAAAACAAGTTGATAGTTCTAAAGTGGAACATTGCCTGCCAGCATTTGTTGGGGTTATAATTGCAGGGGGTGGAGTAAGGGGAGAGAAGGATGAGCTCTGATCTTTGTTTTCAATTAATTCAGCCACCAGTTTCATTCCAACATGTCACACGTTAGAAATCAAAAGCTTCTTGTATAAATAGGCAGAGAAGAGGAGGGGGAATGGGACGTTTTCCTCAATTAGTAAGGGAAAATATTTTTAAAAAAGAGACCCACACAGTGAAAAAGGGAACCAAAAATTCCTAATGCTGCCCACATTCTCAAGGTGCAGGTGCTTTTCCTCCTAATCTAATGCAAGTTAATTGATTTGTTCAATAAAAAAGCTTAAGGAGCCATAAGGAAAAAAAAACACCTCAATCCATATGAGGCAATGTTTTTGTGATGCTACTTTCAAGGAACACAAATACCATCTGTGGTTTGAGTATTTTGGATTGAGGGCTCTGTACACATTACACACATAACTTCCATGGTTACCTGAACCATGGTATTTTGAATTAACTGAACTAGTTACCTAGATGCTCATACCATGCTGGACTGCAATAGCAATGGTTGGATTTGCATGAACAATGAAGGACTTAGTAGCCAAACACGTTTTAGACTGGTGTGAAGCACAATTGAAGTTATTGTCTTTGACTGTAGTGGCAACTGTCATTCTCTCCATGATATCTCCGTGTGGGAGAAAAAGGTCAATGCCTGAAACCACCAAGCAGATCTCCAAGAAAACCATTAGGATTTCCATTTCTCTTATAGCTATTACTGGGCCCCATTTTTGCCAAGAGCCCCTAGTTGTCCATGTACAACAGACTGGGACAATTCCAAACTTCGGATAATTTTCAATACATTTACCTAAAAGGCTCTTGAGATAGTTACTACTGCCCTACAAGGCCACCTCTAGTTCAGAAACCGAGCAATGGATTCATGGCTGGCTTTGACCCTGTGGCCAAGGAAAGGATGTCTTATCTTAAGAGGAGATGCCTGGAAAAATGTCAAAATATCTCAGATTTCTGGAACACTTTGGGGGCTAGAAATATGCAGAACAAACTTCCCATGACTGAGATTAACATCTGGCTTGTATAGTGTTATTTTTTTTTAAAAAAAATTGTTTTATTATTTGTTTACTTATCGAGTTTTAAGATATTGGGACTTTTATTTCATTCATTCCCACATTCTCCCAGGGAAGTGCCTGGAGAAGGGAAGCAAACTACTAGTTGGGTCTGAGCTGCATTTGCTACTTTATATAGTATTCATCCTATCAGCCTTTGTGAACATCTTCAGGTTAGCAAATACTTTTTAAATTAGAATAAATTAAATGAACATTAAAATACAGACATGCCATTCAGTGCCTTGGAGGAAGAGCAACAGGAAAAAAACTGATGGAGCAGCTTTTCAGCTAGGAATTGGGTTGGAATATGGGAGCTTTCAAGACAAGAGCTAAGAAAGACTCATGTATTTTCTCTAGGTTCTCTGCTTCCCATCCTTCCCTCCCCCCACTTATTTCACTGCTGCATACGTCTTGATATACCTTCAACTGATAAATCAAAGGTAGGCAAACATTTGAGACTGGTGAGCACATTTCTCCTTCTCCAGAAATGCAGTTAAAAAAGTTATAAGTAACAGACAGTAAATCAGAGCCTGATAAATGTACTAATTTGTAAACAACACACACAGAAGACGTACTCTTGCCATTTTTTGCAACAGTGATTATTTATTCTAGTTCCTCTGTAAAATTATATACTTACAAAAGAACCTTGAGAATAGTCATAGCAATGAAGCCAAAAGCAACATTCAACAGATTTCTCAAAATCAAAGCACCTACTTGGCTTTGTTAAAATAAGAAAACCATATCCCAGAGACTCATCAAGTCCATCGTTCTTTTCCCAACTAGATGTCTCCAGAAGGTCCACAGGCATGTAAGGAAGACAATAGCACTCTTCTCCTATTCCCCAGCAACTGATATTGACAAGTGAGTTGACTTTGATGCTGGATGTCCTGCTTAAGTCAAAACTGTACCTGGTCCAGACACAGAATCCAAGGAAGTAATAGGGAAAGCCTACAATCAAAATTTAGTGAACAGACATTGTTCTATCAGCTAGAAACCTAAAACTAAGGCTATTAAAACTGAATTCGTATATCCCAAAACTCAGTCAGCCTTTTTTCTCCTAATGAGTAATGCATTACATGTAAGAAGTTCTACTTTTCACATACAGCCCCTTGTACCATCAACTGAGCAGTACTCTCTGATGATATTTACACAGCATGCTAACATAGGGCTTACTTAACTATGATTTACTGAATCAAGCTACTTGTCTGGGTTCTCACAACGCACTGAACCATAAACTAACTATAGTGGCAATTGATAGAACACACTAACCATAAATAACATTTTAGTTTATATGTTGTTTGAACCCACATTCTTGCCATTTAGAAAACTGCTTTACATTTGGAGGAAGTAAGTCCAAGAAAATGTCCTCCAAGGAGTAGGTGGTCCCTGTTGCATCTCAGAGCCACTGATGTTCACAGTGATATCAAAAGATTGTGAATCTTATCACAAATACTTGTGTCCCAACATCTGATGCAAGTATGTAAGTCATGGCATTTGCAGGATGACTTTTCCATGTATGTCATTAGCCCCACCAACACTCCCTGGATGCCCATACTCAGGGCTTCCAGAGATAAGCTGCTCTACAGTTTCCCATGGAGTCCTTTAGGAGGAGACTTGACACTACAGTAGAGGCAATTATAACAAGTAGGCATTGTTCTTGTTCAGCTAGTTGATATTCTACAGGACTATGTTTTGCAAGCCTGAGTCCATATATCTGGCAGTAAGGTCCACTGAACTCTGAAAACTTACTTCTCATCAGACATGTATAGGGTATATGATTCTGCAGTAGTAGATTGCCTCCTAGCTAGTTATGCTTCTTCCATTTTCTAAATTTTTAGAATACCTAAAACTATATGGAGTATTTCAGCACCACCACCGTTACCATTACCCAGTGAAAAAGCAGCATAAAGTTGCCATCTTATGATCATCCTCATGGCCATGACCACAAATGTCCAGGGAGGGGGGTAGAATGCTATCTAGGAGCCAGATTAAAGAGACAGTTCCTATCAAAAAGGGAAGGGACTTCCCAGAAGTTTTTTAGATGAAAGGTGAAAGATTAGATGAAAGATGAAAGATTAGATGAAGATGAAAGATTAGATTTGCTTTGGTTTCACATACAGTGCCCAGGAACTATTATTAAATCAGCCCAGCCCCTGAACTCTGCTGATATTGAGAGAATGGGCAGAAGTGGAGTGATTCCTATTTGCCACAAAGAAATGCTGTATGGAAATGCCTTAAGGGTGCTAGTCAGTTTTTTAATGGGCTTTTCTCCATGATGAAAGTCTAATCTTGGCTTTGTCACACCACTGAAAATCGGTCGACTTGGGGATTTCTCAAATCCCTGTCTTTCTTCCCTTGTATCTGAGCTGCAAATAGATTCTGGGTTGAGGACTAACATATTAGACCGCACGAATGAGCAAACATGGTCAAACTGGACATGTTTTTGGGTCAACATTGAATAGTGATTGCAAATAGTCAATTTAGCTTAAACACCTTCTTGACTGAGTTGATTTGAAATAGCATCCTGTCACTTATAAGACAAATACTGAGTGTTTGGGTAGGATTTTAAACAATTTATTATTTTGATTGGTTTAAATATTTTTAAAGAATCTAAATGGATTTCCTGGTGCAGATAAAGTTTGGGAATGGAATCTAATTGACAACTTCCTGACATGAAAGGTATCTCTCCTTTGGCAAGCTGAAACAAAGCAGCAGGGAAGCGTATGTGAAACTTGCTGCCTCCCCCGGTGCTTTGAATAATGTAAAAAAGTTGATTTATCAGGAGAAACAGAGTGGCTTATTTTATCTTGAGGAACTCTTTCATAATTGAATCTAGTTGAAGACACTACTAATAAATTTTATGTGTTTCCACCCAACATGTTCTGTATTTGTGTGTGTGTGTGTGTGTATGAGAGAGAGAGAGAAGTCAGCAGTGCCAAAATCTACAGTTGTCTGTAACAAGAGGTAAGTTCCATAAAACCCACATATAATGACTGAGTTTGTACATCATAGTAAGCCATGATGAATTAATTAAAAGATGTAGACCCATAAAGCATTGTTCACAAATTGCAATGCCTGGGTTCATACAATGCATTAAGCCATACCCAAATAACCCACGTTGGCTTAGCATGTTATTTAGGGCAAATAGGTCTGGAATGCAAAACTCTGGATGACCACTAGATGGAAGCAAAAGGGTACCAATGTTTCTAATTCTTTGCTGCCATGCAATGGTCATGTGGATGTGTGCAACCCAGGTCTGGCAGCCAGGGCCGCAACTGGGTGGAGGGTGCAAGCGGGGCATGTGCCCTGGGTGCCACGCTGCGGGTCAGCTAACACCTTCCTCACCAACCCATGGGGGGGCACAGAATCCATGTTTGCCCTGGGTGACACAGACCCTAGTTGCGGGCCTGCTGGCAGCCCTAATGTTATTTGAACTCAGTCACAGCTGACTACTTACACTGGCTGGATTGACATATTCACCCCAAACTAAACACAACACATTATAGCTTGAATGTATTATATGAGTCCACCCATGAAGCCCTTACACAATACAAAGTGTTAAGATTCAAACACGATGTTAAGCCATGTTATGTTTAATCATGGTTTGTCAAACCATGTTGGGCTGGGTTTACCTATCACACTAACCAAATCTTGGCTTAACATGATATGGAAAGTTGGTCAGAATGCCCTATTCTAAGCATTCAGCAAAAGGACAAACACTGTTAAGTGAAATTGTTTCAAGGAACACCCAGAACACATCCCTTTTAGGTGTACCAAACTAGGATGTCTTTCCTCGACTTGGTAGCGTTGTGATAGGGCCAGCAGAACTTGGCTGAAAAAATCCAGATGACCTTTAGAGGGCAAGAAAGAATTAGAATTTCCTGTAGCTCTTTGCAGCCATCTAGGAATGGTCTGGATTTCTGCATCCTGCTTAAATTGTATTTGTTGCATTGTGCTTCTAATTCGCTGCTGCTTACACAGAAAGCCACAATTCTGTGAGACCCTGTTGACCACAATATATTTTCAATATGATTCCCTAAATGCATATATTCATGATAGCAAGGAAAGCTTGAGATTCAGCATCCCATCACATTTTTGACTATAGAAGAAACCAGGTCCCTACCATAAGGAAGTTACAGTCAAAAAGTGCCATGTATGCCAACAGCAGAATAGAAATAATTAAATGCAAGAAGGTGGTTTGATGTTTTATTTACATATTATGTTAGGCATTTCTGACAGTAAATGATCCTGGCTTTCTAATAAAGGTAAATCTTGTATATCAAAACCAATCAGATTTATAATATGCATAAAGAAAAGGTCACTGTACTGAGCTGCTGGTTGTACATGACCTGGCAGGTCATAAGACGTGCAGCCCTGATTTTTGTCATTACTCAGAGAGGGATGAGTATGGGTGTATTCTAACACCTCTTTTTTAAAAAAAAAATGTATATCAACCCAATAATCCAGGCCCTCTCTGTTCCACTTATCACCCCCTTGTATTAGCAGGCTGAGTGTTCCAGCAGTTTTATACACAGACAACATGTCTATCTCCCTGGTGGGAATCAGGAGGCCACTGAAAGCTTTGGCTTCTTTCCACTCATTAATAAAACTAGCCATAAATTACCAGAAAAGTAAAGTCCTAATATTTGCCCCAAATTATCATAAAATCCATAACAGGAAATTAACAGGAATGCTACCAACCTGGTGTCCGCTTATAAACACAAGGAGAGAACATCTTGTGTATCTAGCAAGTATTGCCCAGTGTAGCTCTTCAGTTATCCCAAGATTTTTCTTTTCAAAGGAACCTACTTTATCCCAGCAGCATGAAAGGTCTTTGTAGCCAAGGCCAGCTCCTGCCCAGTTTTTCTATAGTGTCTTAGTCTCTGCTTTTAGAAATCCTGACATTTGGTCTAAGGTTGTTAGAAGCATCCTTGCAATCCAAAGATGCATTAAGAATGATGCACTGTGTTTAGCAATGGGCTTAGTCTCTGTGGGTGCTAGAGTTTGGTACCATCTTTTAAACCTTTGACTAATGTTACCTTTTCCCCAGTAGGTCTGGCCCCACTGGTTCTTAAAGACCACTTGAAATCTCTGGTTCACTCTCTAGGACTTTTTATTTATTTATTTATTTATCATATTTTTATCACCGCCCATCTCCCCCACATGGGGGACCCTTGTCAAAGAGCCTTTGTCCATTAGCCTCTGAAAATGCCAGAAGTGTCTTTAAACAATGTATTTTGGACCCTGATTTTCAAATCAATCAGTTTCATTCTCAGCCTCTTAGTATGTGAGGACTTGGGTATGTGCCAGCCTCTTGCCTCTCAGCTATCATAGTCCTGAAATTTCACTGGGAATTCATTTTGTCCAGGGTAGATACATTGCCTTCTGCCATTCTGTTGGGGCATTACAAAATATTCCTATACATCAAGGTATATGTCCTTGTGGGAACAGGTCTGGAGAGTCCTTAAGCCACATGTTTGTTCCTTGCTCCTTCTCCAGGGTAACCTGGATAACTGTTATCTACACCATTCTGAAGAAATATCCTAGCCAGGAATATAACTTTTATTTGGTACTACTCCAGGAAATCCGTTGTTCAAATACATCTTTCTGAGGTGCCCAGTCCTGTACCTCTGTCCGTGCTATCCGACTCTCCTTGTGTTTGAAAATCTGTGCTAATTTCTTTTCTTTTCATCTTTATATATTTTCATTTTACTTGCATCTGACTGCCGGCCTTTTGGCTGTAATAAAGGGTTGATTTGAATCTCTTCACTTGATGAAATGAAGACCAGGGTCCTTTTTCACAGTTTTAGTGAGAGGATGCGGGGAAATGGTTCTGCTTTATTAGTTCTCTTCTTCCTCCGACATGCTCCGCAAACAGAGCGTTTTCATCCATTATTCAGGTATCGGAAGGCTGTCAAGATTTGCTGGCTGCAAAACCTGCTGATTGTTTAAAGCTTTTTTTTTTTTTTGGCAAGACAGAGAATTTGTCCAAGCTGACGTAAAGAGAAATGAAAGGTGATATTTCTACAAGGTAATTAGTTTTTGAATGTCTCCCGGTCTAGTGTCCCTGCAGATTTCTTACCCCCATAGCAAAAGGAAGCTGCGTTTCCTCCCCTCCCCTCCCCTCCCCTCCCCCATTCTTCATGTTAAGATACCAGGAGTGAAGTTTCTAACCAATGAATATTGTTCTGTATGGAATCTGGAGAACTCATGGAAAGTGTAAGAGCGCAAGGGAAGGAGGTGGATTAGCAAGGGGAGGCCAGTACTGAAGAATTCTGAAACTGTACATCGCATGAAGTTAATCTAAATAACAGGGAGCTCTGCACATTTGGCATTTTAAAAAAAATAAATCTAAAGCCCTTCTGGAAAAATACTTTCTAGCCTCAATTTTTATAACTGACAAGAGAGACAAGACCAGGAGTTCTAAAAAAATTAAAAGGATTTATATTGATCGGAGTATCATTCCACAGACTGCTACAAGAGATCTGTGAAACTTTAGGGTGTGTTTTTTTTTTTTTTTTGCATCCTTAGGACAATGAACAGGGCTGTTCTAACTGTTTGGTTATCATTATTTTTTTGCAAAGTGAGGAATTTAGAACAAATAGATTCCGTAATATGGGATTCCAGGTTGTTAAAGTGGCCCCGAGACAAGGCCCTTTCGTCACGTATAGTTTATATTCACGGCAAGAAATTTTGATAGTCATAATGTTACCCCTTGATCACCTGGCCTTATCTTGCTCTCAGTCTGTATTTTAAGAAATTAAAAAGAGTTAATTTGTCACAGATCCCAAATAAATAGATTTTATTCTTCCCCCCAGTGGTCTTGATCAGGCATTGCTAGATTCCCAGGGGAATTGCTGGTATGTTCTGATGGAGCAAAAGGAATTCATTTTTCAGCCCTTCCTCCCCACCAACACCAATGACAACAATCCGTTTTGTTAGTCAAGTAGGACAGCAACAGGAATCAGGCCAGCAAATCATTACCCTAGCAAGATAAAGTATTGATTCAGCAAGGGTTGAGTTACACTAAAAGTCTTTAGTAAGAAAAGGTTCCACATACCTGGAGGCCATTAAACTGGGGAAGGTTGGTATTAGTCACATGTAATCAGGTGTGCGCTTCACTGGATCCAATGGGAATTCCTACCTTGTAAATAAGCTAGCAAGTTAGCAAAACAAAATACTGGTTAAATTTCACAAATGATTGGCTGAATCGCTGTTTTTCCCAGGGCTATATTTGCTATTTCTTACATGGATATTACATTCTTTACCTTGAAGCTAAGCCACCATTTACTCTAACCCTGGTTTGTTGAATAAACCACAAAGGCTAAGTTCACATATAATGCTAAGTCAAACATTGTGGTTTACAGACTACAATAGTTGGGTCCATATATTGGAGCAAGCCAAGGCCAGAATGGGTTTCAATGCAGGCCAATCAAGAAATCTGCATGGATTACATAATAGAACCAGTGATATAACATATTTTTTTATTGAGAAATTGAGAAAAGGCTGTGTAAAAAGTAACCCAGTATGACCCAAGGTGGCCCTTTGTCTTTATTAGGATCTTAAATTAAGGCAGTACCTGTCAGGGCCAGCCTCACTTCGCAATAAGACACAGACTCGCTTAATGGGTATTAAGGATTTCTGGTTTATTGTAATGATAGCTGACAGAACGAAAAACGGGAACGGGGTAGGTGGTGTGGGGGTGCCCCTTTTATACCCTCCTGTATTGCCCCGGGCTTCCCCACCCTGCTTTGACCCGATCCCTCTTGATGGGACCCTTGATGGCTGCCTGGGCGTTTTCCCGGTGTCTTCTTTTGTCTTCCCAGCGACGGTTGTGTCCTCCGGGGCACCAGGTGCGTCTTATCTTCGTTCCTCTGACGTCTTTCTTTTCAGCTGCCTATGGGTCCATGGGTGTGGGTGCTTTTGGGTGCTTGTGTTAATCCCTGGTTTGATTATCTCCTTCCTCTTTTCCTTAATGCTCATGATCCACGTTGTGAGGCTCTTTGTGCCTTGCAACGAGGTCATGACAGTACCCATTGGGGGGGGGGAACTGTTCATGCTGCTGATCCAGATGTCAAGCTCCTTCGTAAGGCATTGATAGAATTTCCTAAATCCTGCACTCAACATTTCTTGACTGGTTACTTGTATTTGGCTTATGGCTTTCAGATACGTGACATGGCACAGCTAGGTAAGATGTTTTATTGCACAACTGGGAAGAAGTCCCTAAAATAGTTGCTTGCCCTCTGTCAACACAATGGTGCAATTCCTGATTTTAATAGACTATTCTTCAATTCTGATCCTTCTTTCTTCCATTCTTCCTGTGCTTTAACAGATATTTGGCCGCTGCTTCTCAAACTTGAAGCAGGGTAACTGTTGGTTGCTGACAAAATTGGTTGAAAAACTCTGACTTTCAACTTCCAAGAGGACAGAAACTATTCACAGGCTCTCTCCACTATTTTTTTTTTAATTGTATGGCATAGCAGTTCAGTGTTCATGCTGCTTTTTCTTGCTGGGAAATCCTTGTGAGGTCCAGCAGCCAGCTGTGTAGACTATTTAGCAGTGACAAGCCACGTTGCTCGGGGTGCACCATGAGGAGGCTAGTCTACATTGCACCGAGTTGGGCTGAGAGAGAGTGACTAGCCCAAGGCCACCCAGCTGGCTTTCATGCCTAAGGCAGGACTAGAGTGCTCATACCACGCCTGATTGGCTCTTGTGCTGAGAGAGAGTGACTGGCCCAAGGTCACCCAGCCGGCTTGCATGCCTAAGGCGGGACTAGAACTCTTGGTCTCCTGGTTCCTAGCCCAGTGCGTTAACCACTAGGCCAAATTGGCTCATACGGTACACTTCTCTCCACTATATCCAGGTCCCACAAACTTCATCCTACTAAGAAAAAAGAGCCTCAGTCTACAAGCTCCAGAATAGAAAGTGGAGAGATTTTGCCATGTGAACAAGCCAAACCAGGTGAACACTGTGACCTCTTGGAGATTTGGAGATTTCTGAGAAGCTAGGTCTGTCCTCAAACGTTCAGCAAATATCCTACCACTGAGTCTGACCACATTCTAACTTGCTGGGACTAAATCTGTCCCCATAAGATGAAAGCACCAGAGCAGTTAGAAAATTGCTGTCTGGAGCACCCTGGTCAACAAGGGACATAGTAGGCAGCAAAACATTCCTTCAAATGGCAAACAAAGTTTGGAAGTAACATCTAACCAAATATGCTTCCTTTGGTTGAGAGGCAAAGGGACCCACAAGAATCTCATCTCCAGAGGAGCTGTTTACAATGAACTATGATGAATCCCTTCTTCTTTGCTGCTTCCTGTGACAGTATTAAGGGAACCACCAATGTTAAATGCAGCATTTTCACTGTGCATTGTAGTGCTAAGTATTAAAAGACCTGCCTACTACATGCTCTCAAGATAGCCTGTCTCCTACCCATCCAGCGTGTCATTCTTCTTTCTACTTTTTGTAGGATATAATCTAGCACATTGGTAGTTGTACTGTTGACCACACCTGCTTCATTTGGGCTTTCCAACAACCATATTGTGGCTTTAAACATTCTCTTCTAAAAGATTCTTGTATCTTAGATTTAAAGAAGGATGATAGAAATCCTGACTACTCAGGCTGGCAGGCATTTTTTTTCACAAAACTACATTGCTCCCAAGGCCAGTATTGTTAAGCTCTTGTAAAAGACATGTAAGGACAAGAAAGCAATTGGAGTATTAAATTGTTGGGGTATTGTTTATTGGGGATATTAAAATAATGACTAATAGACAAAGACAATTATAATAAAATAGTGTCTAATAGACTAATAGACAATTTGGTAGGAACTCTAATGACAGCTTCTTACAAACAAGCCGCCGTCTGAAACGCTTAATTATAGATCAGTAATTGCAGATAACAGAGCACATGGAAATGAAAAGGGGAGGGGATAGGACTCTTTTGTGCCAAGTCTCCTCCCAACCTTTTAAATACAGCTTTTAAGAAACGAGTAGCTCTTCCTGGTATAATCCTGTTTCATTTTGTTGTCCGCTTGCCCTATCTGAGCAGAGTCTTCTTTTGATCACTTGAAACAGGTCGTGGCAGAATCTGCAACATTTCCTCTCTCCACCATTCTGGAGGAGGAATCTATTCCTTCCGTTTACAATTAATGTATAAACGTCTTTGTTCACATCCTGCTTGTGTTTTAGTAAAAGGAGAATTGATATTGGGATTAAACAACTGGCATGTGAGATTCTTCCTGACCATAATCTGCTTACAACATTGGCTTTTATTTTGCCTTTTGACCAAGTTTTCTTTTTATGTAACCTAGCGGGAGTTGAACTATAATAAAAGAAACAGATGATACAACACAATGAGAGAGCAATTTGCACCTACAAAATTTCTATTTCTGTTCCATGCCTACCAGAAACTGACCCATGATCAAACTGCATATAGCAAGAAAGCTTTTGCGTTCAGTAATGTTTGTCTCAATGGGAGATGGCACAAAAGTGCCCAGAAAATACATATTGGAAGATCAGACACACCTGTAAAATATGACATGGATCAGCCCATTACAGCCCTTTGAGACAATTTGTCATGGCCCCAGTACTTAACAGGATTTAAAAGCACACACACACACACAGAGGAAAAAAAATAATTTACAAAAGGTGTTTTTCAAAAAACATTCACCTCCAACTGGTCTCATCTCATTTCACATGCAAGTGTTGTAATGATGTCAGGACACCACTCAGCTCTGTTCTTGTTTGTGTTCTTGAACACTTATTGCGCATGGGAGCTGTTGCATCCGGCAGCCTATCCTTGAATAATGGCACGTAGCTGCCTTGTATTCTACTCAAATCACTCTTCACATTGCATAAGATTTTTCTTGAAAGTATGGTGACTCTTTTGGTTGTCCCAATGGTTGGGCACATCCTTGAAATTGGCAGGATGCCTCAGGGGAAAAGTTTTGTTGAGTCATGTACAGATTTCTAAGGAATATCTGCTTTTATATCACAGGGCCTTCTTTTCTTTACAAGTTACTGCAGCCACCTTTGTGTGTATGTGGGTGGGGTGGGGGGACGGAGGGAATGCTTTTCTTGCCAATGTCGTCATCGTCATCATCATCATCATCATCATCATCGCTATTTCACTTGCTTCCCCTTTTGAGACCCTTGTGAGTCCCTTTGCCTCTCAACCAAAGGAAGCATGGTGTAGTGGTGAAGGCACCAGGCTAGAAGCCAGGAGATCGTGCATTCTAGTCCTGCCTTAGGCATGAAGCTGGCTGGGTGACCTTGGGCCAGTCACTCTATCTCAGCCCTAGGAAGCAAGCAATGGCAAACTACTTCTGAACAACCTTAAAACCTTGCCAAGAAAACTGTAGGAGCTAGTCCAGGCAGTCACCAGGAATCAGCACTGACTTGAAGGCATACCCTCTCCCCCATTGCTATTTACACACAGTCTACCAGATAGTTCTGATTGGATTTGGTACTGTCATGAGTACTGATGGCGAGCAGGAGGGGGACCCTATCCAGGGGGGAAAACGCATGCATAGTACTGAGGAATTAAGCAGCCATTCAAAGAGACACAGATCAGACCCACCTTAGCCTTTGGGGTTTATATGTCTGGGTTTTTCCCACGCTTCTTCAGTTTGTTAGGATTCTGTTTAATGTAGCAGAAATAAACACTAGAGACCTATTCCTCATCTCAGCGTGATTTCTGACTGTTAGGACAGGTACTTTTGATTATTCATCCTTCCCAAAGATCTAGGATAAATATATTGTAATGTTCCAAAGAATGCAACTTCTTGTAACTGATGAACTGAGACTGTCATTTCTATTGTGCCCAAGTATGGGGCCAAGTGTATCAGCCATTACTGACACCACTACTACTTCCTTTTTCCAGATTTGCTTGATCTCTGTTTAAGGATCTTTATATTTCCCCTTTTTTAAAGTTCTTTTTCATTGACCCATCTGTCTCCAGCTACTGCAATGCCAATTATCCAAACTTGTTTCTTTGTAATTATAGTCATGTCTGGTTTATTATGGGCTAAATGTTTATCAATTTATATGTGGAAATCCCACAGGAACTTGACCTCCTCATTCTTGAGCACTTTTTCAATTTTGTGATTTCATCAATTTTTTGATGCTGGTAAGTTATAATCCTTACCAAGTTTCCAATGAATCAAGATAGCCACTTTATTGTGTCTCTCTAAATACTCAGTTGGTGCAGGATGATGATGATGATGATGATGATGATGATGATGATGATGGTGATTCCCCTTCCCCTTCCTTTTTCTTCTAACTGACCTTACCACAAATGGGCAACTGCAGCCCCATCTACTTTTTCCTTTAAGTAGCTGATCAACAATTAGCTGAACAGTGCAATGACCGATAGGGAACAAATCAGAGGGTGGAGCAAAGCAGTTAAAGTATTGGAGTTGGACTGGTTCAGATCCACCTTCAGCTGTGGAAGCTCCCTGGCAACTTTGGGCCAGTCAATTTCTCAGCTCAATCTATCTCATAGGGTTGTTGTAGTGGGGGAAGAAAACAGGGATGTGTATGCCAGCAAGCCCCTGGTGGAATAGTGGATTATAAATCTAACAAATACTGTAATAAGTAAGTAATTAAACCTCCCCACCCATTCCACCTCAGGGTTGCAATCCTTCAGGCACTGCTGGTGGGATGGAGATCAAAGACTCCTGGGTCTCCTTTAATTTTGATCAGGATTACCAAGTAGAAGAAGACATTCAATTATTTTCCCCCACTGATCTTAATCAAGATTTCTGGTTTTCCACTGCTGTTACTTTACCTTCCTTCAGAGATGACAGAATGGGGAGGAAAAAATTAGAACATCTCCCTGAAAGACTCTGGTCAGATAAATGAACATATGGAAATTTTACCCAAATTTATATCCTTTTGTAGGGGAGGGGCCAATACTGTAGGCTCCATTCTTACCCCAGAGGCCTATTCATTCTGCTTAAACTCTTTTAGTTCCCTATTGCCCCATCAATATTGGAGTGCATGAACTTCCACCATGTGCAACGTCATTTGTCAAAGGGAAACAACATGAGAAAAAAAAATTAATATATTCTGTTCCAGCCATGATTTTAAAATACTGTAGGTGTGTTGTTCATACACAGCCAGGCAATCTCCGTGAGTCTGAGTTGAACAGTCTATGTTTGTGCTCAACAAAATAAATTATGCTAACTCATTGGAATGGCATCTGATTGCAGACTCATTTGATTTGAACTATTTTAGGTGTAGACATATATTTTTGTAAGAGAAAAGGCTGATCTTTCAGCTGTAACTGCAGAAAAATAAACTTCTGGCCACACATTTTTTTCCAGTTGCTAGTACAGTAAGAATGAAGAACCACCTTATTTTAAAAAAAGAAAAGAAAAGAAAAAAAGGATGGAGTTTTCACAAGCACCTGCAGAAAGGATCAAAAAAGGGGCTGTGACTATGCAGTCCTCTCCCTTTTTATAAGTATTGTGACACGTGTGAAAATGGCACAGGGCTTTGATTACACCAATGTGGCTGCCATCTTGACCTTGATTTTGACACCCCTGGAGTTTTCACAGAAGGAAGTTAGACTTTCCTTGCCAACTCTTTTATAATATTAAACTTTTTCAACATGAAAGAAGGAAACATACCAATGGGCTACTGTGGGGCTTAAGAAGCTAATTCCCAAATTTTGCACATCGGACCTTCAATAAAAACTCAAGAGTATTGAATTTCCTCACTGCCCATTAAGATCACACATAAAGGCCACAAGGCAATGAATATATATATTCTTCCTTGCTTCATCCCATGGATGCTTGGCCAAGCCGTTATGCTGATGAATTTGTGTCCAGAACAATTGGGACTTAAATCAATTGATGGTGGAAACCTGCATTTGAAAAATTTGCTTCAGCTGCAGTCATAAAGCTATTTCTTAAGCTTATCGCTATACTGTGTACATTGGGGTTTATTTGCACAGCAACAAGCACAAGCTCACCTGCTTACTTAAAACAACTCACTAGTAATCAATTCATAAAATGAACATAATACAAATAAATAATACTAAACAGGTTTCTTTTATCTGTCAGATTTTTCTTCAGCAGGGCTACTATACATGATATTTTCTGGGCCTGGGAATGAAAATGGAGATTTCCAAAATATTGCAGAACAAGAACCAATGGCATTTTCCAAAAAGTGATTAGCACCCATCCCATTAAAGTATTTGTTTATTTATTTAGATGCTTTCTAGCCTGTCTCTTCAGTGTTAAATATGATATCCATAATGGCTAGGATTCTTCCATGCATTGGATGATGACATACAAGAGTGATATGAAGAACAAGCCCATCATCACCTCAGCACGAGCAGCTCCTCTAAATCAGTGTTTTTCAACCTTAGCATGTTTGGACTTCAACTCCCAGAATTCTCCAGCCAGCCATGAATTCTGGAAGCTGAAGTCCACACATCTTAAAGTTGCTGAGGTTGAGAAACACTGCTCTAAATGACCTGTCAACATTCTGAAATGTGATGAGTTCCATCCTATCCAAACCAGAATGCAGAGTTAAAATCCTGACTCTTCAGTGAGGGAAGAATTCCATGCCAGAAAGAAATGTGGGCTTGATGTACATCCAGTGAATTCTGGTGGACATCAAGAACTGCACGTGGAAGAAACAGGGTCTAACAATTTGATAGATGCAGTGGTCTGCCAGTGACTTTCTTGAGCTCTGATCTTGACTGGTTTTGGAGTCTGAAATCTGGTCCAACACCACATCCTATCCTGACATGAAACTGTCTTCGTAAAAGTATATAGCAACTCTTGCCAATGAAAGTTCAGCGAAAATGTTTAATTTGCCAGGATCTGAACATTTTAGTTTAATTGAACAGTTTACAGTATTTGCATTTTTCAGTAACATTTCTTAACACATTTACTGACCACCTTTCATTTAGGAGCTCCAGGTGCCCCTACACTGGTGCTTTCATCTTCCATTTTTCCCTACAACAGCCACTCTTTGAGATAGGTTGGGATGAGAGTGATCAGCCCAACAGCACAGAGTGATCCTCCAGGGGTAAGAATAGACTGGAACCCCAATTCCTTCACCACTACTGTATGCCACACAGGACTGCATCTAAAGACTTCATATATTCCGGATCCAATTCAAGGTGCTGCTTTTGACCTTTTGTAGCCCTTCATGGCATGGGGCCAGGTTATCTGAGGGACTGCCTTTCTCCAATTACCCCTGCCTGTCCCATCAGGTCTAGCAGAGAAGGCCTGCTGTGGGTCCCATCAGCCAGGGAATTACATTTGGCAGGGTCCCAGGAGGTGGGCCTTCTCTGCTATGGTGCCTGCCTTGTGGAATCTACTCCCCTCAGAGGTGAGATTAGCTCCATCCCTTGTAACATTCTACAAGTCCCTCATGACCTGGCTATGAGATCAGGCCTGGGGGTCCCAGGGAACCAAGATTTTGTGATGGCTCCCTTACTGTGGTTAAGGCAACAGGCTAGAAAGAGGAGACCGAAAGTTCTAGTCCCACCTTAGGTATGAAAGCCAGCTGGGTGACCTTGGGTCAGTCGCTCTCTCTTAGCCCAAGAGCCAATCAGGTGTGGTTTGAGAGTTCTAGTCCCGCCTCAGGCATGAAAGCCAGGTGGGTGACCTTGGCCCAGTCCCTCTCAGCCCAAGAGCCAATCAGGCATGGTAGGAGAGTTCTAGTCCCACCTTAGGCATGAAAGCTGGCTGGGTGACTTTGGGCCAGTCCCTCTCTCTCAGCCCAACTCACTTCACAGGGTTGTTGTTGTGGGGAAAATAGGAGGAGGAAGGAGTATTAGCTATGTTCACCACCTTGAGTTATTTATAAAAATAATAAAGCTGCGATAAAAATAAAATAAAATAATAAATAAAATCTCATCCCCTCTTGTTTTGTGTGCCTTTTTATAGTTATTTTTTAGATTGTGACTGTTCTTTTTGTATTTATTGATTTTTTAAATTAAGTGTTGTACACCGCCCCGAGTCATTTTTGTGTGAAATGGGCAGCTATGGAAATGTGATAAAATAAATAAATAAATACATACATACATACATACATAAACATTGCATACAGCAATTATTATGTAATAGAGTCAGATCCTTGGTCTACCTAATTCAGTACTGTCATCACTGGCAAGCAATAGTTTTCTAGTTTCAGGCAGAAATTGTTAGCAGTTCTTCCTTGGACGTAGCGGGAATTGAATGGGGGACTTTCTGTGTGGAAACCATGTGCTCCCCCACTGAATTGCACCCATTCAACATCACTTTTGCCCTCCATATAATGCCTATTTTTTAAAAGGGGAATCTTAATGGAGTCCATGCACAGAAGACTCTCAGGGAATAATTTAGCATTTGAAACAATTAGGTGGTGCTTCATTTTTCATTCCAGGCCCTGAAATACTGTAAATCACTTAAAAATAATCCCAAGAGGCTTTTTTTCTCAGTATTTTTGCATTTTTTTCCATTCACTCCTGCTTACTGTGACAGACTTCAATGGACATAAAAAATGGAGGAAAATAATTCCACAATGTAAAACCCAGTAGGAAGAAAATGGCCAGAATGCAGAGCCCAAATTAATGCTCTGTTGGTAGAGTCTCAGAGTCTTAAAAAGACCTTGCCTTCATGATATATACTTGGGGTCATTTACTGTATTCTGTCCTGAACTTTAGAATTGGATCACATAAATGTACAGTAAAATAAACAGGAAGCCTTCCTAAATAACAGAAGAACTAGAATTCCCCACTCATAAAAGAACAGGGGCATCGTGGGCAAAATCTGTTTTTGTTACTGGAAATGCTGGAGGGAGAGAGAGGGAGAAAGAGAGGAGAAATAACTTAATTACTTGAACAATTAGGTGTACGGACCTGATGGAATTCACACTCTGGCTTCCTAGTGATTTTATCATCCTCTGTCATTTACTTTCCAAGCAGTGGTGGCTGTGAGCATTTCAGTAATGTCACAGCTTCTTCTCTCCTGAAACTGTGTGGGTTATACAGGATCCTTGATTTCTTCCTGCCATTGATAGCAACCAGGCACTGTCCAGGGAGGCATTGACACAGCAAGTCTGGGCAACTGGAGAACTCGTTATGAGCATGTAACTGGCATCAGTTGACTGACAGCAACAACAGTGTTGTTTCCACATGGAATAGACATAGCTTGAAGCTGTGTGGCATTAATAAATGACCACCAATTCACCTCCTCTGTGGTTCTTTTCTTTTACTTCCTCTCCCTCTTCACCCAAGTCTAGTACATGATGCTTAGGAAGTGAGACATGAGTACAGTCAACCTGTGACTTGAGCAATAGTCTGGAAAACAACTGGAAATGTTCCTCTTTGCAGCTTGTAATGTCAAGGCTGGAAATCAAAGCATGGAAAATTGAAAACTGGATTCAAATCAAAGTCCTTTGGATATCTCGAAGTAAGATATTGCTTGAAAGACACTGGGAGAAAATAAGAGGTGTTTGCCTCCCCCCTCCCCTCCCCTCCCCTCCGTCCCCCCTCCCTTCCCATGATAAAGGCATGTTTTCAGGCAGATGCAATATAAGATGGTCCATGTCCCATCCTCCCCACTTATTTTCTGTTCCCCAAATTATGCCCGAATTTGTATTTTGGAAATTCCAAACATATGTTGATTTTGTCCTTTGTGATCATACCCACCACTATTTTCACTTCATTGAACAAGAAGCCTTCATTTCTTTACTTCACTTCTCAGCATATTTCTCCCATCCCCTCTGAAAAAACTTCAACTTAAAGTCCAATCTGGATGGACTTCCCTTTATTCCTTTGGGCCTTGCGGTTGTACAAGGAGACTGCTTTAAAAAGGCAAGCTAATTTGGCCTACGCTCAAAAATTAGTTTAATCTTGATCTAAACTTTACCTTTTGTAAACTAATTATATTTTTGTGTGTGTTAGCCTACTTGTGCACCACCTTGTTTCATGACAAGTTCTATATAAATCAAAAGTTTGCACATGTTTTTGTGTTGTTTTGATTGGTCCTAATAAAAACAAGTAGGTTTGGTTGGTATATGATGGGGAGCTATCAGGGAATCTGAAGGCTGTAGGCAAGACTGGGACATCACTAAACATATCAAAAGAAAGCAGTGGCAGTTCTGTAGCATTGACAAGAAAGCTGCATGGATGTATCTATGCACTAAATAGGGGTTCAGTTTCACCTGAAGGAAATGTTTACTTTTTGGGATGTTGGGTTCTTTCTTCTCAGGGATCAATACAGCTGCTTTTGTTATAGAAAATGTTTGTTAAAAAAATAGCACCATTATCAAGAGATGGACCACAGTAGCCTAGAAATGACCAGGATTTGTGTTAGAAGGGAAGAAACACTTTTGAGAAGGGTATGTCTCACCCCACCCCCAAAACTCTCTGCATATTTAAAGGTCTTCATTAGCTTTAGAAACATTTTAGAAAGCTGGCTGCTCTCTTAGAAAAATCAGGTATGCATTTGTCAGGTTAACAATGAAGCTTCAAACAGATATTCGAAATTAAAAACAAAGTTTCCCAAAAGAGAGAAAAAAAAAGTCAGACTGCCACATCTGGGCTGCAAAACTTTGGATGCCCGCTGGATGGCACCAAAGTGATTCCCTGCTTTCCAGTGGCCATCTGGAGTTTTGCAGCTGAGATTTGATTAAGGTGGCCTCCAACTGCTTTGAATCTTCTGAATGGCTTCACCACCTGGAGTACTACATGTTAAAGGCTAATCTTGCCCCATGAGCGTTCCATTCTCCTCCTCCTTCTCCTCCTAATATAAGGATTCCCATCCTTTTTTTTTTCTTTTAAATAAAGCTATATAAAGCTATGTATGGGATTATTGCATCAGCCATTAGGACACTTCATGAATCTCTCTGGGCCTTCCTCTCTCCTCCTCCCCCACCATCCCTGTAGATTCACTGAATGAAGTTTGACAGGCTGAATATATCAGCCGGCTCTCTGGCTAGCCCAGCAATTCCTAATTGGAGTTGGATGTGATGCGGTGGGACCAACTGCCTGAGAGCACGGCCGTGCCTTGCCTGAATGAGTAACTGTGGACTCCCAGCAAGGGGGAGGTGTGCTACCTTCGGGAGCTGGGGATTTGGAGCAGCAATGGTGGCAGCTGCATTTGTGCTCCCATTAAAACCCAGAACACACTTGCAGATCCGTACAGAAAGGCAGCAGAACAACCATCTTAGCTTGTGGCTTAGGTCTGGCATGGTGAGCTGTACAGTGGGACTGCATCATTCTGCCCATGCTTTGCAGAGTGCCTTGCACTTTGGTGTCAAGAATAGATGGTGGGAACGGGGGAAGAATGTAATAAGAGGACTTGAAAAATCCATGTGGGCAGTGGGAAAGATGAATAATTTAGGATCAGACCCTTTTCTTTTAGCATGCTTTCCTACAGGGGTATGATTTTATAACAAGGTTCAGATACCCTCAAGCTGAGCTAGACTCCTGGTGACTCAATGGATAGATCCATGCCATTGTCCTGACAGCAGTATGGAAATGGTTTGCATCTGCCTTTTCCCCAGCTTTCCAGGCTAGCCCACAGTTCTGGTGGCCTCCCATATGGTTACTTCCATTCAGACAACTGGGCCCGACCTTGCTTTAGTTTCTATGCCCAGACAAGATTGATTAAGTGCTGCTATCTGTGGGGGCAAGTTGACCAAGCCTATCAGACCCAGTCTCTGCTCTTTCCACCATTCCTTTCACTGGGTTATAGTACAGTAAGTTGCTTCTGGTTCTAAAGTCTTCCGTGTTAATGCCCTGGAGAGAGAGTCTGCAATAGTTTTCTAATGGGAAAAGGAAGAACTGAGACTGGAGCCAACCAAATGAACAGTTCCAAAGGGTATAGAAAATAGAGCTTGTTCTAGGATATAGGAAAAAAAAAGGGGGGGGGGGAATGGCATGCTGGCTGGGGAATTCTGGGAGTTGAAGTCCACACATTTTAAACATGTCAAGGTTGAGAAACACTGCCACAGAGTGAGGCCTGGGAATCTGTCTTTCTGCTCAGTCTACATCCAGGGGGTAAAAGTCCAAAGGCCTCTTTAGTTCCAATATCCTATTCTCTCTTACATTCTCCTTTCAGTTCCTCAGATTGAAAACAGGGATATGTTTCTTTTCAGCCCCTTCAAGCAGAAAATATTGTACTGTGAGAGGTCTTTTTCCTTACATTCCCTCAAACAGAGGACTTTCCACTATAAATTACAACATGGCCACCTAGTTGGAACTGAACATTGGGAAAGGGCCATATTCATGTGTAAACATGTCTGAATTTTTAGGCCCTGGCCACAGGGATGGCAGCAGAAGTATAAATGAAGAATGAAGTGGATAAGCGATTTCTTGCAAAATCCTTGTATTTGCCAGGTTCAGGTTTAGTTAAGTAATATCTTAGATAAGTTTTTTTCCGTCTGCAAGAGGATTCCCCTTGGAACCTTTGAAGGAAGAATAAGACTATTCCTCATATTTTCTTCTCTTAAAGCAGAAAGCAATACACACACACACACACACATATGTGTGTGTGTTAAAAAAATCAGCCACAATTGAGCCTATTCTTTCAAAAAGCATATATTCTTCCAGGTAGGGAAACAAATTGTGGAAAAGAGCTGTATTATGTGCCCATTTTTGGTTGCCTGGCTTGTACCATTCCACAGGAAAAATAGCACTGCTATTTGTGAGGAAACGCAAACAGTTGCCAAGAAGAGTCTGAATCTTTTGCTCCAACTTTTGGGTTTAACCAGTCGCTTTCACTCCTTGAAAAGTCCAGGTTCCTTCTTTTGCTCTCAGACAACACTTCTGTCCCCATTAGATATTTCTCCTGAATTGTCCCTTTTGCAGATGGTTCTGCAGATCCGTCCTGCTCCCCTCCGTGTCTCCCGATGGGTCAGGCTCTGTTCAGCCAGGAGATCTGCTCAAATGGAATCAGTTCCATGCAGACTGCCTTAGGGGAAAATTACAGACATGCTTAACTGACACGGGGGTTGAGCAGCTGAACTTTGGCTGAAATTCCCTGCCAAGTCAGCAATTAATTATACTTACTGGCTTTCTATGAGGCTTAGTTTCAGTAAACCTTGACATTCCCCTAATGCTGTCATCTTGAGATCTGCTGCTCTGGCTCTGATAGAGCATTTGTTTCTTTTTATAATAAATGCTCAGTGCATTTGTTTCTCAGTGGCAGGGCGTACTGGTGAAATGCAAAGGGCGCTCTGCATCCTATAGAGATGCTCAGCACTGAGACAACACCCTTGGTTAAATCAAGCAGACATTCTTTTCCCACTGGGATGTTTTCAAATAGTCACCTTATTTCCTCGAGCAAAATCTGAGCAGCTGGACACAATGGTTAAATATGGAGGATTTAACCAAGCCCCTTATAATGAATAAGAGACATGGTGGAGCTGCGGGTTAAACCGCTGAGCTGCTGAGCTTGCCGATTGGAAGGTCAGCAGTTTGAATCCATGTGACGGCGTGAACTCCCATTGCTAGTCCCAGCTCCTGCCAACCTAGCAGTTTGAAAACATGCAAATGTGAGTAGGTTAATAGGTACCGCTTCGGCCAGCAGGTAACAGCGTTCCATGTAGTCATGCCGGCCACATGACCACGGAAGTGTCTACGGACAAACGCCGGCTCTTCGGCTTTGAAACGGAGATGAGCACCGCCCCCTAGAGTCGGACACGACTGGACTTAATGTCAAGGGAAACCTTTACCTTTACCTTATAATGAATGCCCTTGTATTTGCAGAGCTCCAGAGATAGAAGACATAACCCACATCTTATCTGAACGTCAATTGTGAAAGAAAGAGAGATATGCAGGAAGTATCATGGACTGCATATTAGACAAACTGCCTGTTTCCTTATATTAAAATGACATATTTGTTTTCTGTGGTCAGAATTTAAAAAATCACACATAATATGGCCCTTTATTTGAACAGAACTGTTCAGCTGAGATCTGCATATGTGAGTCTGATTGTGTTGAACTGTAGGGGTGATACAGAAATATGATTTGCATTTTTATTCTTTTTCTTATTTAATTTGTTTCTTTTATTCTGTTTTTATATACGGTCTTATTAACGTTCTGTGCTTTACATTCTGTACCTTGATATGGCCTAATGGCTAATCAGAAATAAACTCGTTCTCTTATTTCCACCTAAAGGGTTACTAGATAAAGTTGTAGTCCTGGTTTGGCACAAGAGGATACCCCTAGTGATCAGACGGATGGGCTTCTTGGAGAGCAGGAGCTTGTAATTGTGCAAAATCTCAGTATGTCCCCAATGGTTCTATGGAGTGAAACCTTCTGTTTTGGGGCCATTCTTCTCTCCAAAACTGACAATCCCATTGGTAGCCTGAAGCACTTTATATCCCGGAAGGAGGACTTTTTCTCGCCAGTTTACACTGAAGAAAACACATTCTTGCTGTATTGCCAATTATCTCTAGTCAGTTTTATTGCTGCTTATTTCTCCTTGGGCACTGTATATACAAGAAGGATTGCTAGGAAAGGAAAGGGTGTAGATCCACAACAGTCAAAACAGCTCAAGTCACTGTCAGGTGCATTTTAAACTGGAGTCAGAAGTACTGGGAGGCCAAAAGAATGATGATCTGAAGTTCCCATAGGGAAATGCTGAAAATCCTTGCTAACTAGAGGCAGAATTCTTACCTCTAATACAGTGTTTCTCAACCTGGGCACCTTTAAGATGTGTGGACTTCAACTCCCAGAAGTTGAAGAATTCTGGGAGTTGAAGTCCACACATCTTAAAGTTGCCTAGGATGAGAAACACTGCTGTAATCTATGACTTGACAAGAGGAGAAATGCAGCCCTTACATATCTGATGGGGCCCTGTTACTCTGCCTCCATCATCCCAGACTTAAGGGCTTGTATTACAACCAAACTGTGGAACTGATGTCTTCCTTGAAGGACATCACAAAAGGGAAAGGGCTGTAGCTCACCTGTACAAAGCAGAACACCTGTATTCAACCCCTGCATTCTTTAGAGAAGTCAAGGAAGGAACTGACTTTGATAAACCAGGCCACTGCTACTGGTCAGTGTGGACCAAAGATGTAGAACCTGACCAGCTAGGATTGCTCCAAAAGCCTTGGAGACTATTTCCAAAATTTAATAGGATAGGGACAGGGAATGATTACATGTATATGAGTAAGGCTACCAGATTTGGGCTGCAAAAAAGATGGATGACCATATAGAGGGAAACAAAGAAATACAGAAAACTTTTTGGCGGCTGTTTCATTGTGAACATCTAGGGTTTTCTATAGTACTTTGCTGCCATATAGGGAATTCCAGATTTTTACAGCCCAAATCTGGTAGCCCTAAACACTTCATATCCACCATAACTAATGTTAATTAAATCAAAGTGTAAATGAACTGACATTAATTTTAGTTTGTGTCCTGGTCACATCCATTACTTTTTGGCCCTCACTCTGGGAAACGTTGCTTATCCTGGGCTAGAAAATCAAAGGTTTGACTGAATGCAAGACAACTACCCATGTTTCCATTTCCATTCCAATTTAAACCCCTCTGTATAATTCTGTGGAATCTCTCCTCATCTTTACCACTTCCCCATTTAGCAGAACAGCACTTGAATTCTGCAGTCACACAATTAGCTTTTTTTTTTTTTTGGTATTTACAACATATAACCTTTTGTTGATAGGCCCCTGGTTTCTTTCCAGGGGAATCTTTTGCAACACAGGTTTAGCTCTGAGGAAAACAAGACCAAACTCATAACTTCTGTGAAATGCACTAGAGTGCCTGGAATTTATGATCAAGGCTTGGAAGGATTACATTTTTTGTCAATAACGTATTATGTGATCTACTGCAGTTCTCCGCTGCCCTCACCCCCACCTCCATTAAGCCAGCCATTGGAAAACTGGCTCTGCTCACTCCTAGATGACATCTTAAAAGTTAGGTGTAATTTTTAATGTCAGTGTTAGGGTTCTTAATGACACTTTTGTTCAACTGCTGTTGAAACAAGAGTGCTTGTTTTAACATGAGAAACTATGCTATTCAGAAACAGGTTTGATTCTTGAGAGTACTAGAGTGGGTGGGACATCCTGCATTTGGAGTAGGAAGGTAGCTTCATGGCATATTTATTACCTGGGCCAGCTTTTTCTCTTAAGACTTGCCAGCCGGAGGGTCATAAAGCTACAGTATGTGTTCATTCATAAAGAATCAGCATTCTTAACCCTGTGTGTACTTCATGGCAGGAACTGGTAGATTGGAACCTGAGATGTAGCATTTAGTGCTTAACTTAACCCCTGATGTCAGTCGCTACAGTCAGTCACCTTAAGATAGCCTTCTCCAGTTTGGTGCACTCCAGATGGGTGGTGTCATGAGTACTGATGGTGAGCAGGAAGGGCCCCTATCCAGGGGGGAAAATGCATGCGTAGCTTAGAGACTTTGAGCTGTCATTCAAAGAAACCCAGAACAGACCTGCCTTGACTTTTGGGGTTTATCTGTCTGGGTTTTCCCACGCTTCTTCAGTTTGGTAGGATTTTCTGTCTACAATAGCAGTAATTAAACACTAGAGACTTCTTCCTCATCTCGGCATGGTCCTCGCTTAGTCAGGACAGGTTGGGAATGTAACTTTCAGAATTCCAAAGCAGAATAGACAATGACAACTTTGTGTTTTGTTTGTCTGTGCTGGTTGTCTTGGAAGCTGGAGAATAATCTATTAACAAATGAACAAACTAAAAAGAAGCTATAATTTTGTTTGATAGTTTTTCTCCCCTCCCCTCCCCTCCCGTCATCTCCTCTCTCTTGTTTCCCTTCCCTCCTATACTGTAGCATAATGGTTAGGGTGTTAGACTTAGACCAGGGATACCAAGGTTGAAATCCCCTCACAACCACAAAACACACTGGGTCTCTCTGTTCTACCTACATTACAGTGTATGATGGGAATCAAATTAGGGAGATATCCCCATGTGTAAGGAAAGAAGCTGATGGTGCAGGAACCAACAGTTCCCAGGCTAGAAATCACCTTTCTGCCAACAATGACCATAATGAAAACAAAAAAGTATCTCTGAAAGTTGGAAGGGAAAAACCTAGAATTTAAAACCTGGACCTATTCAGTCTTTGATTTGGGTGGGCAAATCTACATGTGTATGGCTTTATCTGCAATGAAGAAACTAATGTTGCTGAGTCATAGCTGTGAACCTTCTGCCGAGCAAGGCAATTCTAAATAGTCAGGTTCTAAGTCATTTGGGCCTTTAAATGTTAATACCAAACTTCAAACAGTGCTTGGTAAGCAACTGACAATCAGTGCAAATCGTTCAATATAGGTGATTCCTGTACGTTGAAGGGCTTAGCAATACAGACATGGCATTTTGCTGCAATCTAAACACTTTCCAGACTTTAACTGTGCAAAAGCACTCTTTGCCACAGTTGTGAATCTAGGAACACTTCAGACTGCTAATCGACTATTTCAGGAGAGTGCAATTACATCCAAAACAGGCTTAACGCCAATCTAGTCTAGTCAAGCCTAGTTTCCTTTTCACCAACAGAATAGCTGCCCAGTTTAGATTTAATTTCAGCTTGTTCTCCTGCATTCAGTTTCTTACTGAACTTAGTCAAAGTTCAATGATACTAATTGCTTCCTAGGAGTTGGATGATAACAAGCAAGAAACAGTAGAACTGGTGTCATCGGTTTATCAATGGCATTGCACTCCCATAGTGATTTCATCCTGAATGGCAGGAAGGGCAAGAGGCCATCCTGTGGGAAATCATAGGTAAATGGGCTAGTTGTTGAAATGTGGTCACCCAACATCACTTTCTGGACCCAGAATAAGAGGAAGAATTTAAGCTTCTGCAAAACAGTTCCCTCAAGGCCCAATTCTGCCTGATGGTTTGGAAGGATATAATGGCTGATGGTATTAAAAGGTGTCAAGAGATCCAGGAGAACTAATGTTCTATCATCTAGTTTCCTATATAGGCAATTCTGAAGACAACCAAAGCACTTTTGGATTTAGTAGACTTAGTACCACATCCTTGCTGAAAGCCAACAATATGTGGCCAGATAATCAGTACTATTCGAATACAACCAGAACTGTGATGTTATAACCTTCTTGAACACCTTTTCCAGAAAGATGGCAACCTTATTAGAGTTGTCCTTTTGGTGGTAATCCTACTGACCCACAAGTTTTTTTTAAAGCCCAGGCCTAGGAAATTGATGCAACTCTGGACTGGCAGCCCCTGGTGTTTTCCATCCTAGTTAGAAAGTCCACTCTTTTTCCTTCTCACTGTCTATTTGGGCCTGGGAGTCATCTTTTCTTCTGCTTTCAACACAGATTTTATTGGTGGCTCCACACAATTTCCTAACTAGAAATAAAGTTAGATGCCTTTCTTTCAGCTTCTTTAAATAAAGGCTGGGGAAATGCAGCCATTCATGTGTTTGTTTACATATGTATCAAGACACTTATGTACCATCTTTTCGGTGGGAATTTAAGTTCATATGCATGGATGTTCCTTTTCATTTTATCCATAGAACAGCTGGGTGAGACAACAGCTGCCAAAGCACCTGGTGACTGGTATTCAGGTCAAGAGAGGACTTGAGGATCCAGCATTGTCCCTTGACTACACTAGCTCTCAGCATCCATCACTAGTTGTCTGCTGGTTGGGGCTGCTGGGAATTGGAGCCTAACACCATCTGCAGGGCTACAGGTTCCCTATCCCTGCTTGAAATTGTAACACATTTACAGAAAAGCGATGTTTCCTAGTTTCAGTATGAAAAGAAGCACACTCTGCCATCTGTTCCATTCTTTGGGTAAGTTTCTGCACACTGTTCAGTTTTGACAACTGTTTGAAGTCTATGTCTAGGATGTTTGCATGGGGAATGCCATATGAAAGTTTCATTATGAAAACCACTCTAGAAAAACAGATTACCTTCTCTGACAAGGAGAGCTAGAATTCTGGGTAAAGACAGATGACAGCTCCTCACAAAAACTACAGGGAAAGTTCTCATGCTGTGCCTCTACAATTAATATAGTGACCGGGAATATTTAACTGCTGGTTTGATTTTGATTGCAAATGATGGCATTTTTTGGAAAGAAGCTGCCTTCATGCACAGGCACAGACACACACACACCTCACCATTTCCTAGGTTACATGTTGCACTTTCCTTCGAGCCCTATCTTACAAAAGGAGGAAGCAACTTCACAATTTTTTGCTGTCATAAAAGTTCAAAATCAGAACAAATCAAACCGAGAGTGTTTTTTATACCTTATGCTAAACTTGTTTCCCCCGCCCCCCTCTTTGTGCCTTAATATAAACATAAAAACTACCTTGGTCAGATTAAAAGTAGCTTGTTTTTAGCCCTGCTTTGAAGTTCGTACACGCACTGTCATCCTGTGGGTGAGGCTCAAAAGTTCTTTGAAACTAGATTCCTTAGATCACTTCACATGTTTAATTTCTTAAGGTGTAGAAATATATCTTTGCAAATTTGGGTATGCTTGCCAGGGTGCTGGACTGGCTGCAACTACAGTAAATTCTCAGAAGCAAACCTGAATGTGCCTTTTGAGTAATACCCAAAAGGACTTTCACTGGAGGATCTGATGTGCAACACCAGCAGAAATCATAGCTGCTCTTTAAAGCCTTGATAAATAAATACACCTTGGCCTATAAAACTTAATGGTCACCCATGAAGCTATTATTTCAAGAATGGACACAAAATCACAATATACTTGGGGAGGGGGGGGCATTCCAGGATTATTTATCATGAATAAGATGTTAATTGTAAAAAAATAAGGATAAATCTGTAATATCATTATTTCAGGACAATTGATTGGAATTATATAATAATTTTATAAGTCAACTGGATTTTTTTTAAATAGAGGAATTCAGTACCAGTTGGTCTACCTTGGTGTTCAGAAGAAGTATTTGTGGCAGGGGGTGAAGAGAGATTATGGGTCCAGGAAATTATAAGTGATCACAATGACTTTCATTTACACTTTCCTAGTTTTGTCCATGCTCCTTGGCTTCCAGCTGTTGTTCATAAAGGAATATTGATTTTCCTCTGAAACAAATCTTGGAGATCAAACTGGCAGGTGGAATTAAAGGTCAGCAAATAAAGATGGAAGGCTAGTTGGGTTGGGTTACTATAATTATGAGGAAGGAAAAGGGGAAGGACTGAAGCTGAAGCTATTCTTGGTGAACAGACACCTGAGATAATGGGAAGAATTCTCTCAGCTACTAAGCAGTGGAGGGTCAACCTCAGATTTTTTCCCCCCAAAAAAATCTTAGATGGAAGGGAAAATAAAGATGTAAAAAGAAAAAAAAGGGGGGGCAGGACTGTACAGGAATGGCAAATTTACAGATTTGTTTAGAATAGGTTAAGCCAATGTTTCTCAGCCTTGGTAGCTTGAAGATGGGTGGACCTCAACTCCCGGAATTCCCCAGCCAGCAAGCTTGGTATCAAAGCAGTTGACACCTAGTTTGGTGTCAAAGCAGATCACATCACAGTTTGTACCAAAATGTAGCCCCTATGCTGATCTCATAGTATTATGTATTTTACAGTGCTGTGTCAATAGAAATCAATACCATAACTGTGATAGGAAAAGCAACAGTGTCATGATACTGGGACTCATGGTTAGGCTTACAAGATATCACTGTTATACAGCTTGTAGCCCTAGGCTGTATGTCACCCACAAAAGTTTTGTGGAAGCTGTCAGAGTCTCTCCAAAAGTTGCCACAAAATTGTAACTTTTCACATGCCAGTAAAGTTGTTGAATATATAGCAAAATATATTAATTGTATTGAATAAATTTAGCTTAATTTTAATTAAAACAAAATGTAAATCAGTCTTATTTTGTTGTCCTGGCCCCAGCTGGTTTTGAAGTGAGGCCTCTTGCTGCACTGAATGTGGCTCTGAATCCCCAAAACTTGTTCATTCTTTTCATGCATCACGGAGGAGGAAAATGCAATCTGACACTCCTGAATTTGGTTGTTTGTTTTGCAGCAATTCCAAGTCTGACATAAAGTTCTTTTCCTTCCTCAGGGATATACTTTGAAAAGCCTTCGGGAGACCCTCTTCTCAAAGAACATTCCTTTGTCTCAGAACATACTCTTTAGCGTGGGAATTGCTTCATAGTCTTGACACCATGCCTCACCTTTTTCTTTACGATAGAATGAAACAGACATTATTCATAACGTGGCTAGATTTTTGGCAATTGGAAAGCAATATATTGAAAATGAGATAAATGGAGTATGAGAGAGACCAATGGCAAGGGAAGCAGCCCAGAGGCAACTTAAGAATCCCCAAGGGAATCTGCTGTAGCTATCATTATCTCTCATTCAATGGCTTGCAATTGATCAGTTGGGAAGGGATGACTCTAGTGACATGTGGTGGACAAGGCTAACGGCTTTGTGCTTCTTCATCACTGAATCACTCCCTCTTCCCCAAATGACTTGAAATTGCACACACTCTTGCTGCTGCTGCTCTTTTGAAGTGGTGAGAAATACAACCAATAAAACTCACCAATAAATACATGTACGTGTTTTAAAACCAGGATTTGTAATGCCTTTCTGACCGTGAGGGGGCTATCATGCAAGACACAGATACAGACATCACATGCTGGAGGACTGCTTTTCAGGTATCCCATCCAGAAATGACTGGGGGATCAAAAAAAGTCAATATGGTGGTTGCAATTGCACAATCAAAGCAACACATGTCAAAACCAGACGTGTTTCGATTGTGCACTTGTAGCTGCCATCTTGACTGTTTTGACTTCCTCTGTGGATGCCCCTGATCTCATGTCACCTAATCCACCTAATCCATTAAAATCTGGCCCATGTAAAGACATGCTCAATGGATTCTATACTTTCACACCTTTGGTTCATACATTTAGTTGGGGGCAATAAACAAACAAGGTGAAGGATGAAAGGTATGATTTTGTTTCCCTCTATCAAGCAGAAAGCCTTTGTGGTGAACTGAGTCTTTCATCAATTGTCTCTTTTCTTTTTTAGGATTTCTTCCAGTCATGGATTAAGCTCTAGTTTGGTGAGAGATGGATCAGATATATCTTTACTAAACAACCACCAAATTAATCTCAGGTGACCAGGGAAAGAACATTTGTGTTTTTGGTTTCAAGCCAGCAGAACAGACTCTATTTCCTTTGATTTCTTTTCAGTCTGCAAGATTTTTGCATAGATTACCTTTCAAACTTTTCTGAGCTTGACTGCTAGAACTACCAGAACCTCTAGACATGGAATAGATGGGATGGGACAGCAGAAGTAACTTCCAGGAGGTGTCTACTGCTGAAGTGTCTGCTGTATCTGCTTAATGAAAGAATCAGGCCTGCATCCAGGTCCCCAGCTGGGCATGGATTTTAAAGATGAATAACTACATTTGAAATTATGAAAACAGATTGAGTAAGCAATAACCCCCCCCTCATATTCCCAGTCTTTTCTTTTTATGAATAATTTTTATTAAAAGAAGATTTTACAAATATTTAAAAAACTACAGAAACATAGAAGAAGAAATAGAAGAAAAAGAAATATTATAAAAGGGCAAAAGAAAAAATGAAGAATAACAAAAACGCAAGGAAAAGGAAGCTATCTAAAGAAGCAACTTCCGATCTTCTTTGCAGCAGTTACAAACACAACTATTACCTTCCCATAGTGCATATCATAATTCCTTTCTCCCCATAAACAAACCTTTTAAATCAATAAATCTGGAAATCAGCAGTTTATTTTTATCCATTTTCAGCAAAATATCCATTAAAGGTTTCCAATCTTTTTATGAAAGTAACTGCAGTTCCTTCCTTAATCAAACAAGTCAATGTAGCCATTTCTGCAAACTGTTCACGATCTATTCCTCCATTATCGGTACTTCTGTAGTCTTTTGTGCATATAATAGCCTTGTGCAGTTACCATATATAAAACCAGTTGTCCATAACCCTTTTTTAGTTGAGTGTCCATAAGTCCTAATAAGAAAAATTCTGGTTTTCATCTCAATGTTAATTTTTAAAACTCTCTGCATCACAATATGTATTTGTGTCCAGTATCTTTTCACTTTTTCACAAGTCCACCATGTACAATAAAATGTCCCTTCATGCTTTTCACATTTCCAACAGTGATTAGAAGTACCTTTATACATCTTAGACAGTTTCTCTGGTGTCATATACCATCATATTAATAAAAAGTTTTGCTCCCAGTCTTGAAAAGTAGCCTCATGTACAGTTATGCTCCATAAGACTAATATTGAGATTACTGGAGCATGAATACTCAAAACAGTGGACTCTTTTCAAAACAGACTGCAAGGGTTTTATGCTACTCACATTAAAATAACCAAAATTTGCACAGAATGTCTTTGAGAAACAAATTGTTCCAGGGGAGTCTAATTTAACATAGTTTCCATGCTATGATATTTTTGTTGTTGTTTGTGTGAAGTCCTTAGGAACGCACTTTTATGATTTCTACAAAAAATGGAATTACTTTAGATTAAATAAAGCAATTACAGCCACCAAAAAGGATTAACAATTTAATAACTCCCTCTCACCCCCTGCACAGATAATTGCATACCTAGCAATGGAGCTGGAGAAAGATGATTTAGCTTGGATTCCTGAAGCTGATTAATTTCAGATCTCGGTATGTTCCTTCTTTTTCTTTTGCACTTCAGGTGCATGCTTGCACGCAAATACCTGTTCCTTATTGACTGAGCGCTAAGTTGCATCGGGCTTTTTGACAACTGAAATGCCTCAAGGGAAGAAACACCCACCAAACTGAAAACATTCAGAGGGAGCTGAGCTGCATTTTAAAATCAGAAGGATTAGCCAAAGTTGGGCACAAATGTCCTTTCTAATGCCTCCATGAAATGTGTGGATGGAGAAACTGGGAAGATGATCCCTCAGAATTCCAGCAGGGAAAGGAGAAAATCTCCAACAGTTTTTCAAGGGCAGGATCCCCTTCAGCTATGAGAGCTGGATTGTGACTGAAAAAGCCCACAGTAAGGTGTTTCCTTGTAATGAAACTACACAAGGAGTAGACTTGTGAGATACCCAGGAGCTCAGACTAAATTGCTAATGGGCTGTACTTATTCTGTTAGATCCTGTTTTGTGTGCTCAGATGAACTAGATTACAGGTAGTCCTTGCTTAACAACCATTCGTTTAGTGATGGTTTGGACTTACGACGGCACTGAAAAAAACGACTTACAATCGATCCTCACACTTACGACTATTGCAGCATCGCTGTGGTCACATGATCATGATTTGGGTGCTTGGCAACTAGTTTGCACTTATGACTGTCGCAGCATCCCGTGGTCACGTGATCACCATTTTCGACCTTCCCAGCCAGCTCCTGGCAAGGAAAATCAATGGGGAACTGCGTGATTCGCTTAACAACCATGTGGTTTACTTAATGCCCACAGTGATTCACTTAATGACCACCACAAAAAGGTCATAAAATTGTGCCAGATTCACTTAATGACCACTTCACTTAGCATCTGAAATTCCAGGCCCAATTGTGGTTGTTAAGTGAGGACTACCTGTAATTGTGTAAGACCTATGGCCAAAACAAGTTTCAAATAAAGGCAAATTCCAGGATGTATCCTCCCTTCATGTTACACAAACCCAAGAACAATGAGCTCTCAGCTTTCAGTTACAAGCTCCACTGAAAGAAATGGAGGTTGAGCAGCAACACTTTCCAATTAATTTGTGGTTATACATAATACTTCTCCATCTCAGAAGTTCACATTGTGCTCTGCACATGGATGTTCATTACTTACTGGCATCAGATAGTTTTGTTGGAAATTTTGAATTTTCTTTACATAGGTCTGGGATTGGGTTTTGAAGTCTATAGACTTATTTGAAAAATCTAAAAATACAAAGGTGGAATGAAAAGTAATGCCCCTGGAACTTTAAGGAAAGATATATTAATGAATGAAACAGGAAACAATCCTTTAAATGAGCTCTTCTGTCACCTGTATGTACTTTTCCACATAATAGCTACCACTGGCTGCATACTTCTGCCAACAATGGACAAGCTTCTTAAAGATGTCAAAAAGGAACTCTGCATTTTGTCTCTTTGATCAGGTCCTGACAGTCCTTTCCACCTCTTCATCTGAGTCAAACAGATGTCCACAAAATATTCCTTTAATTTGGGGGAAGATAGCAAGTCTAGTGAGCTCCAACTTTGCAGTTGCCTCTTGCGTGACTTGTGAGATGTGAGGCCTAGCATTGTTATGTTGCTGCAGAATTTCTTGCTTGTGCTTCTAAGTGCCAGCTTGGTCTAGTGGTTAAGGTGCTGGGCTAGAAACCAGAAGGCTGTGAGTTCTCGTCCTGCCGTAGGCATGAAAGCCAGCTGGGTGACTTTGGGCCAGTCACTCTCTCTCAGCCCAACTCACCTCACAGGGTTGTGGTTGTGGGGAAAATAGGAGGAGGAAGGAGTATTAGATAAGTTCACTGCCTTGAGTTGTTTATAAAAATAATGAAGGTGGGATAAAAATAAATAAACAAACTCTGCTTAATCATCATTTCAAAGTCTTGAGTATTGCAGTGTAGCACTCTGAGTTGAAAGTGGTGCCAGGTTCAGGAAAATCCATGTGAATAGCTCTATATGTCTCTCCAGAAACTGTAATTGTGAGTTTTCCTGCTGAAGCTTGGATTTTGATTCCCCCCCCCATGGGTGAAGCTTTGTAATGATATTCTATGGATTGACGCTTCATTTCTGGGTCATAATGATGACCTTTGGTTAGTTGGATGTCACACTATTGTGAGGAATATCCTTACCTTTATTCCTGCAATGTGACAATAATTACTGCAAATTTCAACTCTTGAAGCTTTCATCTCTGCTGTCAGCACTCAATGAACCCATCTTACCCAAACCTTCTGATATTGAAGAACATATTCTGTGAAATGCCAAGCTTGATAGCAATTTCCCTTTTAGTGATCCTTAAACAGTTTGCCTTAAACAGTGATCCTTAAACCTTTCTCATGTGAAACTCACTGGTTTGCTTTCACTTCTTTCTTGATCCACAAATCAGCTCTTTTTGGTTCACCATCTTGATATTTTTTAGCCAAGTGATGCACAGTGCACAGTTATCACCATAAACAACTTACATTTTCTGGTAAACTTCAATTGGAGGTATATTTTTGGTCATTAAAAATTCAATGACAGTGTGTTGGTTCAGGTGCAATGACAACTATTCAATGCGGGCTTCCATTTCATGATCAATAGCAACATAACCTTTCCTTACAGTAACTTCCCATCAGCTGAAATGAAAGAACAGAACAGAACATGTCAGAGCTTCTAACATCTCCACACTGCCATCTTTTGGCAGCTTGTAACATTGGAGGGATTGTTTTTCATTCAAGCCGTATATAAAGAAAATAGTGCAAACAAAAGTTGAACTTGATTGAAATATTTATCCCTACCCATCCTCAGAATACATTACTACCAGAGAAACATAGACTGGATGGGAACAACATTACACAATAGCACTAAGTCTGAAAAAAAAGGTGATCTCATCTGTTCTCATGCCTTTCATAACCACCTATACTGTAGTGATGCCAGATTTATTTCTCTTGGATATATCATTGCTGTCTGAAATTCAATATATCCAAGAATGGAGTTCTCAACTTTCCTCCAATCCTGTCTTTTGTCTGCATAGTCATGACATCCATTGACTCAATCACATCTACTCTATCGATCAAAAACAATGCCTTTACTACACCTTTGATGCATTTGCCCCCTTTTCTCTCCCTACTTAGTCCATCACCATGTCAATCAAACACTTAAAAGTCTTCTCTAAGTTTCTTGAACACAACAGAAAATTGACTGTTAATCTTTTTTCTTCCACAGTCCTTCTGCAAAAGGTCACATTTACTTCCTAGTAATCTCCTTTTTTGTCCATTAAGTCTTTTCTTCTGTTGCATTTTATTGTGTTGCTTCAGTTCTGTTCAGAACTCTGTCCATCTGCTACTGTTCTGAACCCTTGCCTACTTCCTTAAATCATTACTCTGGATTCCTGACCAAACTCTACCTCTTTATCTTTACAATCTTCCATGAACTTGCTTCACTTCCCTCTTGACTCCTATGTTGTAATATCCTTCTCCCATGACATTTGCTCCTTTATTTCTCCTGTCAGCCAACCAAAAATGTCTCTCTGCCTCAAATAATTCTGCTATTCTCTCTCAGCTTTTTATGCCCAGAGCTTCTTCCAGAACTTTGCAAGCTCTCTCCCTTCCTTCAGCCCATTTCTCAGAACTTACCTTTTCTATGAAGCCTTTGGTGTGATTGCTTCATTGTTCTCAAGTACCAGATTAAGCTAATGTGGATTATTTCCATTTTAGGACATTTTATTTATTATTTATTTACAGTATATGTTATAATTGTTTCTATCCCAAAATTCAGCATAAAGAGCTAGTTTTGTCTAGTGGTTAAGGCTCCAGGCTAGAAACCAGGAGACCGTGAGTTCTAGTCCCACCTTAGGCATGAAAGCTGGCTGGGTGACTTTTGGCCAGTCACTCTCTCTCAGCCCAACTCACCTCACCGGGTTGTTGTTCTGGGGAAAATAGGAGGAGGAAGGAGTAAGTATGTTCCCCGCCTTGAGTTATTTGTAAAAATAATAAAGGTGGGATTAAAAAATTAAAATTAAAAAAAAATCCTCCCTGGCAATATGAACAATTGTAAATAGCAATGCAATAAATGCTGTTTAAAAGCAAGCCTCCTACCAGGCAGCTGGGGTGAAGGTAGAAAAAGAAGAGCCAATCTAAGCAGACTTCTGTGGTAGAGACTCCTTCCTTCCTTCCTTCCTCTCAATTTATTGAGATTGCTCATTTAGCTTTGCAGTACAACTCTTGTTAATGGCTTTCAATGGAGATTGGGTGACTTGACTTGTCCTTATTAGACCCAACAAGACTTACTTCTGTGTGAATATGCTTTGCAAATGCATCTTTGGTCTCTAGGTTCTCATCTGTTTCTCCTCTCTAGCTGGATTGGGAGCAAAGAATCAACAAGTAAGACCGACCTGGGCCAGCAATCTAAGCCAATTCCACTGTGCATTCTGGAGCACACGCTCAGGCTATTGATCACAGTACAGTAAGCTGTCAAGCTTCCCCTTGAAGTTTGAAACCATTTAAAAGAATATGAATATCAACAGGATACAAGCCAAATCATGCATGTCTTTGAGAATCAGAAAGGAACCTCTTCCAACTATCCAGGTCTGCTAAATTAATTCAGGGTTTTTTTTTAACACATACACATCAAAAGGGAAACAACACCACCACAAATACATGGCTGGGTAAAAGGTATTCCTGAAATACAAGAATATTCATAAAATAGTATTTCAACTACATTCCATCCATCAATTGCTATATCACAGCTCTGTTTCCTGTATGACATAAATTGCGGTGTACATTTCATAACCTTGTAGAAATTCATGGTTTATTTTGAAGATGAGACAGCATGGGCTAGGATATACCTTTGAAGAAAAACATTGAGTTATGGGTGGAAAAGGATGTGAACTATATATCTAAGGAGACTTAAGGCTAGTGGAAGTAAGAAGTAGAATCACAATCTCTCTTTAGAGAATCTATAGAACAATTTAACTGATTTATTTATTTATTTGGGTTGATGGCCTATCTTTTCTTCAGGAGATCAAGGTAGCATACATAGGGATCACCTGCCTTTTTATCTCCATAACAAAAATCTTGTGAGGTTGGTCAGGTCAAAGAAAGGGTGACCAGTCCAATGTTATCCAGTGATTTTCCATGGTTGAGGATGGACTTGAACCTGGGTCTTCCAAGTCCTAGTTCAGCACCTTAACCATTACACCACACTGGCTCTTGAAATCCTTTACTCAGATCACGAACATGACTAATTTGAGTTTTCAAACAATAAGATTAGGTTCTCCCAGGGAGCTACTAATAAAGGTAGAAAAGCTAGCCAATTTTAAAATCAGTGTGGCTAGTCTTCTGAAATCAGAAGTCAAATCATTGACCCTTATGAATATCAGTTCAGGGACTGATAATTTGGGAGGGCCAGGTTACCAATGGGATTGATTAGATGTCCAAAGCTACGTTATTCATAAGTTATTGCGCTCTGTGATGAGATTGACAGAGCCAATGGAGAAGGCAGCTCCTTTCTGAAGTATTCACAGTCCCAGATAAAACTCAAAGAAGCTGCAGAATGCAAACTTCTGATCCAGCATGCTCCAAGTGAAGAATTCCACTTCTTCTTTCCTTGTTCCTGGCAATGTGTGTAAAGACTTCAGTAGCTGAAATAGCTTAGTTGCTTTCTGCTGTGACAATGATGAATGGGCTGATGAGTGATGAGTCCAAGGATTGCCAGTCCCCCGTATAAGCATGTTTTTGTTCCCTTGGTTCTAGTATGCCTCTTCAAATACTCTTCCTGACTTCTTTCTGGGCTGTTAAAAATTTATTCCACCACTGTTAGGTGTATCTTTATCATCACTTCAAATGTGCCTGCTTTTAAGCAATGAAGGTAGGACTGCGACATAGTCAAAACACAATTAAAAAACATGAGATAAAAATAGATAGAGAACATCAACTAAATGATTATAACAGCAGTGCAGGAAGACCATAAAGTAACCCAGGTTACAGCAGGAATGAAAAGCTGCAGACAAATGGAAGGCACCATGAAACAGAAGGGAACTCAACACTCAAAAGAAAGATGGCCAAATGAAATTCTTTGGAAATGGAGTTCAGCATTTTGGGGACTACTGTTACATGCCTATCAAGTGTAACTTCAAAGGTGTGAGAATTAGGAATATGCATTGTCTGGCAATTCCAGTTCCCAAAGACACATGGCTTAAATTTGGCTTTGGACAAAATTTGCAGGGCTCCAGGGTGGAGTAGATGAATCAGAAGATGCTCCCTTCCAGATCTGGACCCTCACAGAACCTCTAGACCTAAATGTAATCCCTGGAATATTGCAGTGCTAGAACGGATAGCCCTGAACAAAAAATAAGAAGCATCCATAATTTTCGTATCTGCTGTGGTGGAGAGGTAAATGACATCTACTTCTGTTTAGCAATACCATCCATAATATTGTTTAGCACTGGCCTCTATTGCTGTGAAAACAAAGTTATAGGCATTTGAACCCTCCCCAAGAATTTAAGGAACTTAATTTGAAAACCCTTGTGTTAATTTTTATGAAATTTGTCTCCTTTTGCACTGCTGGCCTCCTGTTGAGAGTACCATGGGAAAAGGCTGATAGGAGCCTTCTCTTGCAGCATTGGCCCAAGAATAGGACATGGACTTTCATAATAAATTCATACCAATAGTTGGCAATTCTTAACTGTATACCATGGAAGAAAGAAAATGAAAAATTTAGAAAACGACAACATAGTAACCAAAATAGTTTCCATACATTGACTTCTGACAAGGTGTGAAAAAAATGCAGCTGTTTTTTCTTGGTTGGAATGGCTGCCCCATCTGTGCTCCACTGCTGAATTAAAGACCTGTCTCTAGATGGCTTTGGGTAAGCCCTGCACAGCCTTTACATGTGGCATGTTTTTAGATTTCTGATTCAGCTTCATTCTTTGTTATTCTGATTTGGTTAGACTGCACTTAGACTATCGTGTCCAGTTCTGGACATTGCATTTTAGGAACAATGTATTTACTTGGGGATGATGGTTTCCCCTGATGTATATCAGCTATCACCATGGTGGAGACGTCTTTGCAAGGTACATTCACCATGGGAAATCAAGGCGGTGGGAGGTGATGTCTTTATGATTATGTTAAAAAGTTCTGGTTGAATGGTGCATTTCTTCATGGTCTGATGGCCCTTGGTGCTCGGATGGTTTTGTATCTATTGGCAGCTACAGATTTTTTTTTAATCCAATTTTTGTAGTATTGGGTATTTCTCCACTGTCAATCCAGTAGGCTGCAGGGGAACATAAGCACAGTGTCTGCACAATAAAGGTAGGACTGGCTTTGTGGCTGTTTCTGTCATCAGATTGCAAACTAGAATTGGACTGACCTCACACAAGAGTAGCAATCGTCTCTCCCTACACCCCCAGCTCCCTCTTCTGCTTCTCTATTGAGTCATTAAACATTTATTCTGGCAGATCTGCTCTCTACTATTTGGCTGGTGTTACCTGTCTGCTGGTAAGACTTCCTGATGTTTGCTGCAAACTTTGGGTGGGGACCAATGAATGGTAATGAAGATACACACAGCGCATAGTGTGTGAGTGGCAGGCTGAAATTTATTCTGGCCTAGAGCTTTCAGCACCTTCAATTATTTCTCACTATAATCATGTCCCGCGGTCATTTTTCATGCTGCTGCTTCATTTGTGAGTCCGGTGCCATCCATGTGCAATCACGGAAGCAGTTACTCAGAAAAGCCCTGTATCTAAGTACCAACTGAAAAAAACAGGCAGCAAGTAAATAAGCATCTCTCTAGTAGAGGTGACCGGTGAGGCATTGGGGCAACTTCACACCCTCCATATTCGGTTAGAGATTAGTTCCAAATAATATATCTATTGTTAAATAATCCCTTGCTTTGGTTTTTCTTTCTTAACAAAATTAATACCTGATTTCTTGTGCCATCTTCTCCATTTCTTCTTCTGCAAGGATAAGGATGAATGTTTCCATATGTGAGCACATGAACATGTAGTTAGTCACATATACGTGACTAATAATAATAACATAACAAGAATAACATAAAATTATTATGTTATGTATAATAACAATAATAACAACTTATAAGAAGCACATACATATATGGTAATGCACAGAAGGGATAACCTTGAGAAACAGGAGGAAAAGCCGCAACCAAGACAATGGCCAGATAAAAGAAATCTGACTCTGGGCCAGGATTATAATCTGAGAAAGCATCTCAGACAAGCCCTTCCCTAGTTCTCATGGAGATAAAGGAAGGGAGTGGGTGTCAGCCCGTTGAAGTAGATCAGACTAGGAAACCAAAATTATGAATATGGATATTACTTTTATTATAGGGTCACAATAACAGTAACAGAATTGTGCAACTCTGAAAGTGCCTTCCCCCTCCCTACCTTTATCTACAAGAGAACTAGGGAGGGTCAAGTCTGAGATGTTTTCTCAGATTACCTTCTGCCCCGGAGTCAGATTTCTCTTATCTGACTGTTGACTTGGTTCCAGCTCTTCCTCTTGTTCCTCAGGGTTATTCTTACAGCCCATTACAGGGGGAAGTGCATTCAGACTTGCAAGATTCTGTCATTATAACCTTATAATAAAAGCAGTATTACCGTGCATGACTTTGGTTTCCTAGTCTGCTCTACCTCAAAGAGCTGACATACATGCAGACAATACAGACATGAGATGGGTATCTAAGCTGATTATCCTTAGCATCTCTTGGCATGAATAGCTCTTTGTGTGAAGAAGTTCTCTGCAAGCTCCTAAGCTCAATGATCAGGCAATGAGTGCGTTGGGATGTATGATATAATAGGCAGAGCAGATATTTGTAGTCCTGCTGCGGGTTAAACCGCTGAGCTGCTGAGCTTGCCGATCAGAAGGTCGGCGGTTCGAATCTGCGTGACGGGGTGAGCTCCCGTTGCTAGTCCCAGCTCCTGCCAACCTAGCAGTTCGAAAACATGCAAATGTGAGTAGATTAATAGGTACCGCTTCGGCGGGCAGGTAACGGCGTTCCGTGTAGTCATGCTGGCCACATGACCACAGAGGAAGTGTCTACGGACAAACACCAGCTCTTCGGCTTTGAAACTGAGATGAGCACCGCCCCCTAGAGTCGGACACGACTGGACTTAATGTCAAGGGAAACCTTTACCTTTACCTACCCCTACATTTGGGAACAAAGCACATCACTGCAGTCATATAGAGACTAGTAAGATATGATGGGATGGTAGGAAAGTTTGAAGCACCACTCTGCTTCGGTCAGACATTTCATCTTATATTGAAGGCCTCTGCCTTGCTGAAGCATTGAGATGAGACTGAGGTGCTTCGATTGGCCCCACTTGTCAGCTGGAGCTTCAGTTTGACTTTTGGAGCTGCTGGGGGCCTACTTCAATATGTGTGTCAGCTGAAGCTCCATCAAGCAAAGCACCTTTTTGAAGCTGCTCACTCCCCTGCGAATGCTACAACAGTTTGTTGGGCCATGCTTCTCATGGGAAGGAGCAGTTATCTGACCTGGCTTCGTGCCACCACAATAAGGGTTTTGGCATGTGGTTACTGGAACATGAAAGTAAAGTCAGGCATGGTGCTTCTGCATTCTGTAGACACAATGGACAAGCATAATGTACAATGTAGAAGCGGCTGTATTGAGTTTAGGTGATTGTTATTCTCCCACAATCTTTGTTTTTTATTTTTTATTTATGTTTAATTGTTTTAATGGTTGTTATATTGTTTTAATTGTTGTTGGTTGTACGCTGCCCAGAATCATGCTCAGTGAGATGGGTGACAATATAAATTTGCTAAGCAAGCAAACAAACACACAAACATTTTATTTCCTGTGAAATTTTAAATTGCACATCTTCACAAAAACTTACAGGCCAACCTGCATCACCTAATGATAGCGGTTGCAGTTTTTAATTGAGTGATAAAGTCTTGTGTCAACCTTCCTGCCCTGTATTTGCAGTTAAACAGATTTTCTTTAGGTTCTTCTGGGAATGGACTGAAAATAAAATGCAACCAGAGGTTAGATGATTTTGAGGATTAGTGAACATGTTTGAGAAGTCTGGTGCTGCTGACTCCCAAGATCTGCCTATGACACCATCTCTGTAAAAGCCCAGGAGTGTATATTAGCACAGCTGGGGAAGAAGACAAATAACTTCCCTTTTGCGAATCATCTTTCTGGCTTAAAACATTGTGAAAGAAGGCTTTCAACTTTTTTAACCATGCAAAAGAATGAAAAAAGTACTTTAAAATTACTTTATATTACGCAAAGAAGAAGAAAACAAGAAGGAAGAAGAGAAGAAACCAGAATTTTTAGCCTTTGCTTCTGCTACTATAGCTTTCCTAGAATTGTGTCACCAATTCTCAGAATCCATGGCCGTTGGTGAGAATTCTAGGACTTAATCCATACATCCAGAGAGTGCCCAGCTTTGGGAAGGCTGCCTCATTACTTCTTTTGATACATCCATGCTACAGCCCCTATACAGGTAGTCCTTGCTTAACAACCATTCATTTAGTGATGGTTTGGACTTACGACAGTGCTGAAAAAAAGACACGCAACTGGTCCTCACACTTACAGCCATTGCAGCATCCCCTGCAGCATCCCCACACTCACATGATCATGATTTTGGCACTTGGCAACCAGTTCATATTTATAACTGCTGCAGTGTCCCATAGTCCCATGATGGCCATTTTTGACCTTTTCGGCCGGCTTCTGGCAAACAAAAACAATGGGGAACAGAGTGATTCACTTAACCACATGGTTCACTTAATGCCCACTGCAAAAAAGGTTGTAAAATTGGGTTGCCTTAGGTAATTTGAGACCATGAACTTGTGCTACACGGCAATGTCTTTGACTTCACTCCTTCAAAGCACCTTCAGTAGGGCTATGGAAAGCCTCAGCTGAGGTGGCCTTCCAGGATGCTCCATTAAGTTGGGAATCTACCAAAGGCACAGGCAAATGAGCCTCATCAAAACAGCTGTTTTGCTGGACTTCCCTTGGTCTGCACATAGGACACTTCCACCAGCAGGACTGAAGGGAAGCAGCTCACTCTGTCATCTTGACTGGAGTCAAGGCAGCATCTCGAAGCAGATCCTTCCAGTGATTAATGTTGAGTCAGTACCATAAAGTGATGTCACTACATACAGGCTTAATATGGAATCCACATTCTATAGTTTCAATATACTGCATTTGAGGGCACTTGTCCCTGTTTTTGTTCTACATGTCCTTCCCTGAGAAAGCTTTTATATATCCTTCCAGTTTTGTATTTGTCTTGTATTTCTCTTCCCCAAATCTTCATACAGCATTGAAAACAACTTAAGTAAACATATTTATTTAGAAAATCTATATGGGTACCTATCTTATACATGATAATCCTAGGCAGCTCACAACATTCCATAAAATCAGAATAAATAAAACCCACAAAACCCCATAACAACATCACAGTGCCACAACTTCTCACTGACTCTATATTTCCATTTGCTGGGCTTGCTTCCATCCTAGCCCAATGCCTGGGTGAAAAGCCAGGTCTTCACAGCCTTCTGGAAGGCTAATAGGGTGGGGGTCCTCCAAATCTCAGGAGAGAGTCTTTCCAAAGGGTGGGGCAGCCATGGAAAAGGCACACCTTGAAGGACCCAGCAGATGGCAGCATTTAAAGGAAGAACTTGGAGCATGCCCACCATATCTGACCTAATGGCTGATGACCTGGCCCCATGCCATTTAGGGCTTTAAAGGTGATAACCAGCACCTTGAATTGTACTCAGAAAGCAACTGGAAGCTAGTGGAGCTCACACAGCAGTGGTGTAACACAGGCAAAACATGAAATGCCTAGAACTGCACATGCTGTTACATGTTGGAGAAGTTGTAACTTCCAGGTTGTCTTCAAGGGCAGCCCCATGTAGAGTTAATTATAGTAATCCAACCAAGAAGTAACTGAGGCATGAATGTCATGTCAGTGAGCAAGGCCTCCTGGTCTAGGAAAGGGTGCAATTGGAGTATAAGACAAATCTATGCAAATCCCCCCCACCCCAGCTATGGCTGTTACCTGCTCCTTGATCAAGAGCCATGAGTCCAAGAGGATCCCCAAATTCCACACCAACTTTGTCTGGGGGTTCACTACCCCACTGAGAGCCAAGGATGACAAATCACTGGACAGCTAAAAACCCAAGCCACTCCATCTTACCAAGGTTGTGTCTAAGCCGGTTCCTCCCCATCCAGACCATCACAGCCTCCAGGCACTGACTGGGTCAGCACCTGAATGGCTTTGCCTGCCCAGCCAGGGGTTGAAATGTATAACTGACTATCATCCACATACTGATGATACTGTGCCCCATGCTGCCAAAAGACCTCACCCAGAGGCCCATGTAGATGTTAAACAGGACGTGGGAAAGACCAGAGTCCTGAGGCATCCCACATAAAAGAGGTCCAGGGGTGGACCTCTCCCCCCTACCAACACTGATGGAACCAGCTCATGGGCTGTACACAGATCTGTTCTCTTGTCCAAATTCATTGGGGACATTCAAAAATCTAGAAACCAGGAGACTGAGAGTTTTAGTCCTGCCTTAGGCATGAAAGCCGGCTGGGTGACCTTGGGCCAGTCACTCTCTCTCAGCCCAAGAGCCAATCAGGTGTGATATGAGAGTTCTAGTCCCGCCTTAGGCATGAAAGCCGGCTGGGTGACCTTGGGCCAGTCACTCTCTCTCAGCCCAAGAGCCAATCAGGTGTGATATGAGAGTTCTAGTCCCGCCTTAGGCATGAAAGCCTGCTGGGTGACCTTGGGCCAGTCACTCTCTCTCAGCCCAACTCACCTCACAGGGTTGTTGTGGTGGGGAAAAGAGGAGGAGGAAGGAGTACTAGGTATGTTTGCCACCTTGAGTTATTTATAAAAAAAATAAAGGCGGGATAGAAAATAAACAAATAAATAAACAAATCCAAAAATCTTTTGCAATGCCCCATTCCTACTTTTGTACAACTGCAAAATATTTTACATTCCTTCATGGAAAATAGATGCCGTCTTGCTGGGTAATGTCAGTGTTGCACCAAAGCAAATATGTATGTAAAAGTCACGATTTCAGTAAGGAAAAAAGAAGTTCCACATATTTTCTGCGTTCCAGAGTCCCACAGACTTCAGTTACATACCTATACCTGGAACTGCCATGCGTACCTGCTCCATTTATATTTCCACCTGTGCCTGCTAGCCAAAGTGCATTTGTTCTTTCCCCCAAGGTAACAAGAACCTAGAAGGATGATGACCGCCCACAAGAAACATGTGCTTTGCCAAATTTCCACTAGCTACCTATTGACGGTTCTTGCCTTTAAGTGTGTCCATAAACACATTGCATGCCCCCCACACGAGAGTCACTATAAACCTGCATGCAGGTTTTTTCCCCGCAACACTTCTCAATTTTCCTCTCTCCGCTTTACTTTTCCTTGATTCGGTGATTCCTACCTGGCATAACTAATAAAACAACCAGACTATATTCATCTGTGCTTCTGATAAAGAGAGAAAGAAAAGAAGAAATGTCAGTTTGAGGACTTCTAAACAGTGATTAAGCAGAGGGAAAGATAGCAATTGCTGTATGTGCTTGATTGGTGACATGTGTGAGAATTAGCATTACTCCTGAGATCTGCCATTGGTTAGCTGGAGGGAAAATGGATATCAATTATATATAATTTAAGAAGCCTCTACATAATAATCAGGCCCAGTAGAGGTTTTGGGGCAGCTTTGCTATTCTCTTGTAAACACAAGAGCCCAGATAGAAATGTCAGTCAGGGCGCAGTGACTGCGAGTCCTTCTCTTCCTGCCGCTTTCCCTAAAAAAAACTCCGTTCGCATTCAATTGCTTCAATATGCAAACAAGGCTGTTTAGCAGGAGCTGAGGCTGTGCTAATGAGATCCCCTGCACAAACCCTGAAGTTTTTTTTTTTAAGAAAAAGAAAAAAGAGCTCCATTTCACAGCTGCGTGTGGAGGTGTTCCTCTGGGCACGCTCAGGTATTAGAAAAATATTTTGCTTTTGTAACTCGGTGACACTAGATGGGATAGGCTGCACCTTGCCTGGTGAAGTCCTTCAGCCTAGGCACCCCCCAGCCCAGCTGGCTTATGAAACTCCCCCAGCCCTCACAGAATTTCTGACGACTAGACCGGTGGGTTGTTTGCCTCTGAAGTATATATTTTGTCCCACTCTCCCCAGACAGGAAAGAAGGGTTGGAGAAAAATGCAGCTGATGTAAAATTCACTTCCCTCCTTGATTCCTGGAGGACTGTAACTCAAGGCTAATTTACTTATTTCCTGCTCAGTGGTGGACCCTCCTTGTATCATTTCTCCCCTTGGCGCTGCTCTCTGGATGACATTATTTCCCTTGTTCCCTTTTATGGCTCATGTCTTTGGGATGACATGAATGACAGAAAACATTTCTCAGATGCTGCCACCGAAACAGCTCCCACTTGATCTGGATGCACCCACCCTTTGGTTGCTTTTGGATCAGGCTAAGGATATTTTTAGGCCATTGGAGCATCTTAGCCACTGAGTGATTGCCCTGGAAGCCCCATGCTGACCATTTTTCTGCAAATCCCTCCCCCCTCCCCCTCCCCCCTCCCCCCTCCCCTCCCCCTTTCTTTCTTTCTTTCTTTCTTTCTTTCTCCCTTGAATATCCAGTTACTCTCATGAATTAAATAAAATCTTGTGTCTAGAACAGGCTTCTATCCCCGCTGGGTTAATTTAGAGATCGCTTCATTTGCTTATTTTAAATAGGACAATCAACACTGGCAGACACTGTGAAGGTTTCCAAGGCCATGGTTTCTTCCTAACGTCACACAAGAGGTCCCACCTTGGTACTCAGTTGGGTAAAAACACACATTGCCTTTCACTTGCAGGCCTCCAGAAGTTAACGCCATGCTCCAGAGAGAAGGCAGCCTCCTTCTGGAGAGTCAGAGAGGACCATCCTCTTGTTTGAATTATATCTCAGTTTTTCAACTGCTATCTCTCCATCTGACAATCCTTATTATGCAGTTGAGGAGAGAGGCGCTCAGGTCACTAAAGCAGAATTATTCACCGCTTCAATTATTTATCATGCCATTGTTCTGGTGCATTAGATTCCCCCCTTTTAGACAAGTGGTGCCAACTCCCTTCCACAGAGCCTGCAGCTCATTAAATGGCCATCATGACTGGACAGCCCTAATTGCACTTCACCCAAGTGATTCTCTATCATTTGGATTTAAACCCAAATCAAATCAAGCTCGCCTGGGTCTCAGGAGTGTTTGATCATGGCTGAGCAAAGGGTGAAGGTACAATGTGAGTGTCTGGCTGATAGTGTAAATGTATTCTTGACCAAAGGAATGAATAGTAATATCGATAATGCTAGAATGATCCTTATTAATGATAAATTGTTCGTACAGGGTTATATCTGTTGGAGACAAATCTCTAAGATGGAACTTCTGTTCCATTCCATTTGCAACTTACAAGTTGCCTCTCCCTTCTCAAGGTGAAGTTCATTTTGTCTACTCAAGCAGGACACTAGAGTCCTTCAGTCTCCAAACATTTTATGATGGGTTTGCAGAGCCAGGTCAAGCACACATGGCCATGTTTAGCAATTCCATGAGCAAGAGCCCAATACCTAGGAAAAAGGGTGTATTTATAATCAAGCAGGAGGGAAATACAAGATTATAATTGTGATTGGTTACAAATCAATTATAAAAAGACAGTTTTAAAATAGGCCCAAGTTGCTAAGCTGTGACCACTAAAGGTACCTGTACCAGACATCTTGCCACAGCTTCAGCTAGGTCTAGCTACTCAGACCAACTACTTCTTGAAGCCTAATAAATACAATATAGCAACTATTATTATGTACCTACTTGCTTCTAGTGCTTGCTAAATATTTTCTGCTACATGCAAAAACATTTATTAATATTCAAATAGCTTAAATCAGTGTTTTTCAATCTTGGCAACTTGAAGATGTGTGGACTTCATCTCCTAGAATTCTGTGAGATGAAGTCTACACATCTTAAAGTTGCCAAGTTTGAAAAACACTGGCTTCAATTCTTCCATAAGGGTTTCAGTTATTTTTACTGTTTTGTGGGCCACCTAGGGTTGTTGTTATAATGGATGGCCCTATAAATCTTTTAAAATAAATAAATAAATGGCTTCTGGTGAGGACTTACGGTGGACTAGACATCCCTGAAGAAGTGAGGACGGCGTTGTGGTGGAGATTGGCGGCTTGACGGTGAATTCTGGCCAGTGCAGTCTTTCTGGGTAAAGGAGAGATCATTAGATCATCCACTTGCGCTCCAGACAACTACTCTTCACAAGTAGGCTGCAGGAACTGAGGTTTTTGTGGTTGGCTCATGAGTTGACTGGCTGGGAGTCAAAAAATTTCAACCAAGATCACAGTTGTAATGCAGCCTATATGGACACAAGGTTTGCACAAGCCTCATTTCTTAACCACTTTCGGATGTAATTAGTTCACAGCTAAAGAGAGATTTTCTGAACAGCAGGATAAGAGAATGCCACTTGGTGAGTCAACATTCTTTCTGGATTAAAAAGGAAAAAAAGAAAAAGGGTTTCAAAGATTTAAAAACTTTTGGCAAAAAGCTTAACAAGGAGTAGATGTAAGAAAGTTTAAAATGGATAAAGGGGATAATTATTTTGAAATATTATTTTTTGGTGACAGTGCTTTTGAACAAATGGGAATTAAAATAGACAAACAAACTGGACCTTCATGGGAAAGTTTTTTGTTTACTATTAAAGAATGCAGACCATTGGTGAAATTTACAAAACAAAAGATAAAGGTAATATGAGCCAGACTGTGATGCTGATTGTAACTATAGAGTGCCATCTGAGATGAAAGGAAATATTATGTTTTGAAATAGTAGTAAGTATTAATTTTCTCTTTTTCTCTCTCATATACACACGCACACAAACTATGCCTTAATTTGTTTTTGGAATTTCATGGAGGTGATAGTTCACTCAGAGGCTAAACCCTATTGAACAGTTTTATAGGCATGTTGCTTAGCAACCAGCTGGAGACAAACTAAGATTTCCTCTTCACTTAGTTTCTTGAATGCAGTATAGCTTTTCCTAAAAAAAATCTGTTGTGCTTCTTATTCCAATAGCATCGTTCATTTGTAGCTCAATAAAATTTGTAAAATCCTTCAACTTGCTGGATTCAGCATGTTTTGTCCAACAGATTCTGCAAAATATTAAATATTCACTTGTATCTTGTGTTGCTGGTTTCGGTTGGCTTCCTGACACAGAGTTGGAAGAAATCATAAATGTGTGTTAGCAATCAAGGAGAATGGACAAATGACAGCACATACCTCAGCATGCTTAAGCACATCACCCTCTATATCAGTGTTTTTCAAACTTGGCAACTTTAAGACATGTGAACTTCAACTCCCAGAATTGCCTGGCCAGCATGCTGGCTGGGGAATTCTGGGAGTTGAAGTCCACACATCTTAAAGTTGTCAAGTTTGAAAAAAAACTGCTCTATATTCTCAAGCAAGCCTAATGGCTGAACTACACAGTTGGTAAAGAACTTCCATTTGGAACTTCAGGATTCTAGAAGAATACATAAAAGGCACTTTATGAAACAAGGGATGAATAGAAGAGGTGGGGCTTTCTCCAACACTTTCTTCCTCTCTGCATTGGCTACCCACCCTCTCTCTTGATATTTCTCTTAATTCATATACTTGGAAGAAAGCCACTGGAAGTTGCAAGAAAAGCATTTTGCACATTTCTATCTATCTGTACAGTTTTTTCTGTAGAGACAAAGACAGTATCCCTTTGAATTTGAATACTGTTTGCAGGGAACACCACCAGAAGAAGGCCATTGCATTCCTGGCCTTGTGGCCTTTCCAGAAAACTGTGCTTGATTATGGTATGAAATGAAGATGTACTAGACCAATGTTTCTTGAACTTTTTTCTCTCAGGACACCTTCCCACTTTTAAAAATTATGGAGGATCCCAAAAGAACTTTTATTTGTATGGGTTATATTTATGAATATTTAGTGCATTAAAAATTAAAATTGATGCATTTGCTGCTACTACTGTTTCTCATGCTTGTTTGCTGGATTTTAATATTGTATTATTGTTCAACATAGGCTGGCAAATAATTTTGATTTTGTGGACCCCTGAGAGGCTCTTGGGGGCCCCAAGGGGTCCTCGGACCACACTTTGAAATAACACTGCGCTCGACTGATGTTTGGTGAGGTGAAGTCAGGCCCTTAGGTTCTCATGCGTTCTTCAGATTTGCACACGTACCTTTGCAGGTCTGTAGATGCATTTCTGCTTTAACTCTCTGCTTAAAATATTTTGCTTTAATTTCTTTAATTATTGTCTTAGAAAGAGCTGAGTGCTTGGGAGCTGCCAAGCAGTTCTACCTCTAGGCACTCAGTTTGCCTTAAAAAATGCCTTCTGTAGTAGTTTGACAACTAGTGGTCTTGGCAAGTATTGCCAGGCAAGAACCTCTGGCAGCCTTGTAGTTAACAGGGCCATAAAGTTAAAGTGTGCTGATATTAACACCCATTTCCCCACTTAAAATCGTGGGGGTGGGGGTAAGGGATAGGAACTCCACTGGCCTGGTCATGTGCAACTATTGTCTATGTGTATTATTTGGTTGAGAGGCACATTCTCTGATTTGGCATGATATTTTTTGAAGAGGGCAGAAGAAGCACATGATAGTGTTTGTGACTGTTATGTACCTCTTTGCCCTGGTGTGTGCCTCCAAACTAAATTGCCTTGAAGCTGATATTGACCAAAGGGGACAAATATTATGTGTTTAAGAAGAATTCACACTACTACAGTGTTTTTGAACTGTGGCAACTTTAAGATATATGGACTTCAACTCCCAGAATTCTGGGAGTTGAAGTCCACAAATCTTAAAGTTGCTAAGGTTGCACTAAGACCACAGAGGGGGAGAATTGGATCATAGAATTGGCTAGGCAACCAAGCCCAACCCCTTGCTTCATAGAGAAATCAAATCCAGCCTCTGCAGGAACATGTCAATTAAATGGGATCCTTCTACCCCATTCTTGTTTCCACTGTCTATTGCTGAAGCTTCAATACTGAGGCAAGAACTGTCTACCTCTCTCAAATGAAAGCTGTGAAGTAATAGATTTGAAAGCTACAGGCTTTCCCAATCCAGTGCCTCGACATATTGAGACTACAATTCCCAGAATTCCTTTCAACATGGAATTCCAATATATTCTGCAGAAACTGTGGCTTGGAGAAGGCTGAATTATTTTGTTGCATGAAAGCAAAACTCCATTAGCTTTTTCAGCCATTAAAAAAAAAGCAACTGTAAAACTTTTTTTTTTTTTTGCCTTTTGGCCTCTATTTAGCTTAATTAAATATTTTCAGGACTGAAATGTATTTATAATGAATGCCAACTCTATGAAATCATCCAATGTACTGATGTAGCTGCAGGTCATTTACTCAATTATTTAATGTGAGAAAGAACATGAGAAAGCTTTGCATTCTCCCTCCTTCTGTCCACATGCCTGAAGTAAACTTTTGCCTCCTTCATGCCTCTTAAATTCATAATTAGTTTGAGATACTGGAACTGAGAAAACTTATGGGGATCAGATCTTTAGAAATGCATGTGTTTAAAAAGTCAGTTTGTGCCAAGTGCAAAAAAAAGCCAAACAGTGGATTTATTTATAATCAAATGTAGCTTTTTGGTACTTCAAATGCATTAAAGAAAGTGAATTAAGACCAAATATAAATTTAAATCATGAATTCAAAAAAATCATAGAGTAAAAAAGAACCTTGGAAGTCTCTTGAAGAGTATTCAGTGTAGGATGGAACTATCTTCACTGGAGATATTTAAGCAAAGTCTGGATGCTTTTCTCAAATGAAAGTGAATTCAGACAAAATAGAAATGTAGATCACAATTCAAAAAAAAATTATAGAATGGAAAAGAACTTTGGAACTCATTGATGAGTTATCACTGCAAGGTGGAATTATGAATGATCTGACAACGAGCCTTTGCTTAAATATCTCCAGTGAAGTTAGTTCTCTTCCAAAGGCTTCCACCTTGAATAGTTTGAGCTATTAAGTTTTTCCTAATGAGCTTTGTCATATCACCAGCCATTCCTTTTATACAAATCTTCCCCAACATGCTTTAAAGCAAACCATCTTGACTTTACAGTCTGTGGGTCCACATTATGTTTAACCTGCACCTGAAACTTGGCCAATTGTGGTTCAGTTCAAGCTAGCCAATGTTTAGCATCCTGAATGCCAGCCAATCAGTTGGCCTTCTTTCCCTGCTTTGGGGCTTGCCAGTCACCAAGTTTACTTTCCCCCTTTCCCTCCAGAGCTTCCAATGCTTTCCAAAACCACAAAAGAAGTAACAGCAATAAATCCTGAAAGTACCAAGAAAGCAGTTTCCCCCCCTGAATGGGGCTAAGAGAAATGGAGGGAGCCTTGGAGGGGGAGATGGGGCAGAAAGCCTTTTTGATGAGAATGGGAATACCCACAAAATGGGGTGACTTTGCTGGGAACATGTTTTATCCACAGCTGAAGCATGGGAGAAGGGGAAAACGTGGTCTGGTTTTCAAATGGCTGCAAGGTTTTAGAACTTTGAAGCACTTGTTGGCTGTTAGTATTGTGTGACAGACAAGGTAGGAGCAGAGGCGTATTAAGGTCATGCCATCCTGGGAGCAAGAACTGTGCTTTCAGAAACAACCCTAATCTAGACAGCAGAGTCTAGACAGCAACTGGCTGAATTCCCTTGTTTAGAATATCTGGAGATTCTATCCAGTCTTTCAAGATTTTCAAGAACCCAAGGAGAAGTTTTGTTGATAATGATGTCTTGGGATCATCCTTATGGCTTGGATTAAAGACATTACAATCTAGTAAATATAATTCATGGCTGGCTGGCAGCATCCAAGAACAATACTCAGGTGTGCCATGAGAAATTCTTCGTGAGAATCTAGCCTGAATATGCTCTGGATATTCCACCTGTGAAATTTAGTTGATGTAATTCAGGTTGCATAATACACATGGGAGAGAATTAAGTTCCTTGCTAAAAGAGAGAAAACTGCCATTTTAATGGGGAGAGAAAGGACATAGGGACTGAGAAAATAATAACATTGGAAAAGTCCCTCCCTCCCTCCCTCCCTCCCTCCCTAGCTCAGAGCTTCATCCCAGAAGCAGCAGTGATTCCTTTTCCTGCTACTCTTGTTTCTTTCTGCTGGATGAATGTTGGGTAAGGTCCATAATCAGTTGGAGTCCCATTAAAATGTTTCTCCAGCAAAGCGGTTTGACATTTGGAAGCTCTGGCCTACGTAGAAGGTACTGATTCCCTCAAATGAGGCTCAGTTCTTGGTGACTACCTGGAGTGTTCATAATTCTCCATGAAATCTGTGGCAGAGAAATTGGATGGGGGCTTTTTGTCTGAATCTTCTCAAGGCCAGGCCAGGCCAGGCCAGGCCAGGCCAGGCCAGGCCAGTAACACTGCTACTAAAAAAGCCTAATGGGAGGAGTTCCTCAAGAAATCTTCCTTTGGCATTGACAAAAACTGAAAGATGGGAAGGCAGGGAGGCTGTTTTAAAGAAGCACAGAGGTGACCTTGGAGAAGGTGTGCAAAGACTGTTAGGAAAATATGGACTCAGTTTGGGAAGACTGGATTGTGTGAGAAAGAAACTTGACCCACCTTGACTCTTTGGTATAAGAGTGGGGGAAGGAGAAACATTATCAGGCTTTCAAGATCCAGTTGTTACAGTATAACCTGTAGCAATAAAGATTTCCAGTATTTTTGGAACCCATTTCCTGGCAATCAGCTGCTGATAGCTGGAGAGACAAGACATTCATGCATACCACTTAGCCAACTTATCACTAAGTAAGTACAAGATCACTGTTTTCCACCTCTGACCATTTCTTCCACATTTCTTTTCTCTTTCTTTAAAAGAAACCTTATGAAATAAACTATCTTTCATCAAATTGAAGGAGAATTAGTAAAAAGAGGGAATAATACTGCCCCACACTATTTTCACCCTTCTTTTGTATTGGCAGACGTAAAACATGTTGGAATTATCAGGGATCAACTCAACATTGTTTCATAAGCATAAGGGAGTCACTCTAGTAAAGTCATCTCTATTGTGCTTGTGGGAAGTCACGTGGGTCACCTGATTTCCACTTCCTCCTTCTTCTTGGGCTTGGGGATTAACAATCTCCATTATCCTTCTGGCAGACCTGCAAGCAGAAGCTGCTGCAGGATGCAGCTCTTGCCCTATAGAAAGTGTCTACAAAGAACCAGTGATGATTAAATACTTTCTACTATGAATCTACCTGTATCCAGATCTACTGAATAAAAGTAAGCTATCTCTATTTTTTCTTCATCTAACTACAGTGCGAAGACTGAATTTGTTTCTGAACGTAATTAAGCTTAATGTGCAAGATCTCTTTTGGTTCACACTTCTACTCTGCAAGATTGCTGTTAGCTGCTTGGAGTTCTTTTATTAACCTTTAAAAACTCCATCAAAGCATTGGGTTTGTATAAGTTAATTTATATGTATAGTTACAAGTTCCAAAAGCTGGCTGTATTTTAAACTTGCCATACTATATTTTAAATGGAAATGAAATAAAGTTCAACCTAGTTAGAAAGAGTTTGACTCTGATGACCAGGATGTCTGCTTTATCTTTATTGCCAAATGCCTACTGGAAATAAACTGTAATGGTTAAGATGTTAGAGTAGAACTGGAGAGACCCAGGTTCCATCCACCCTCAGCCATGGGAACTCGCTTTCTCTTAAGCCAACCCACTACACAGGGTTGTTGTGGGGAAAAAATGGAAGGAGTGCTGGGTATGCCAACCTAAACTCCTGAAGGAAAGACAGAATATAATCTAACACATAATCAATACATTTATCTTTAATTCTTCAAATTCATGACACCTAACAGAGGACCTTCCTCTCTATGTAGGATCTTCCTGTCTACTTTATGTAAACACACGGCCACTTCAGTTCCAGATTTCTTAAATATGACATCTATCATGCTTTTCATCAACTAAGCCAATTGTCTGAAATTAATTGGAGAGATAAACAAAAGTGTGAAATAAAAACTTAGGGATTTCTAGTTACTTGAGACAAATTCTTGTAAATCCAGTGCTGATCTTAGCATATATTTTATTTTGGCCTATGATGCCTGCCACATTTTGCTCTATGCCTAGCATGGTATATACCATGAATGTTATCACCCAGATATTCTTGTTGTCTTTGTCCTCTATATTTTGCATATTGCCATGGATGATTTTCAAACCATGGTTATTCCCTCTGCTCTTGTTATGGTTTGGAGGGATTTATTACTCTTCAGCAGACAATCAGCCCTACCATCTTCCTGGTGCAAATTGATGACAAGGTTGAATTTGACTTCCAAATATTATGGCTTCAAATTTGCAAGCACTTCTGATTGTTTGGGTCCTGATTTCTTATTGGTGCTGGGTTGGTGTCCCCATCTGGAACCATTTTTCAGGAGAAATCCTATCATTTCTGCAGAAGCTGGTTACAAGGCAAATGGCAGGATTTGGAGTTAATGTGGAAACCCAGGATACATATCTATTTACACGCAGAACACTGTCTTTGAATGGGATGTGGGACTTTTTAAACACACACATTTATATTTGCAACTCAATGTATTCCAATCTCTAGAAAATGTTGTCTTTGTGCATTTCATAAATAAGTTCAAGGCAGAATGTTTCCTAAAGTAGATGGAATAGAATGGAAAATATTATAATTTAGATCAGCAGTGCTAAAGCTGTTTTTCCCCCCCAAGAAATCTTCCTAATGCCATGAGGAAATCTGATGATTGCATTATCCACCTAATATTGATTCTTCCATCCTTTACCAATCTGGTATCCTTAAAATATATTCCTGGGAATTCTGGAAGGAGAAATATGTTGATCTACTCTGCCGGCAGGATCCAAGTCAGTTAATCTTTTCAACCCTAAAGGCTGAGTTCCATAGCTGCAAAGCATGGGCAGAGCACTAAAATGTGGTCCTACCCCTAGGCCGACAATAGACCACATTTCCCCTGCAAGCAGTCTAAGAAGAAAGCAAGAGGAGAATCCTACAGAGGCCTGAAATGTCTGGATTCTGAGATCATGTGATAGTTTCATTCTCAATGAAAATGTCAGATTGAGTTGCGAGAAGTTCAAGATAAGGCAAGAAGTGCTGGGTAGAGTTCTTTGACAGCCCATGTGGAATTGAGACACACCCATTTCTTCTGTAGATGGTGTGTACATTTCAGGGAACAGTAGATTTTGGTTACCTCTACAGTACTGGCAAAGAATCATATAGGTAATATATCATATAATATTTGAAATTATTGGTAAATAAACAAGCTAAGAATAGGCATAGAGACAGCATAATGTTCTTATAACCAGCAATAATTCCACTGCTCTTCTACCAGGTAGGAAACACCTTCCACATCCCAAGATGCTTCTCATTACAAAGCGGAAGTCTCAGTTCAGACCTCCCTGAGCTTCTGAATTAGGCTTGCCACTTTCACCTTATTTTAAGGAACAGCTCATTATTTAGGATCAAAATACGGTGTACGCTTCCAAATTAATAAGTAATGCATTTTGTCTTGTGGATTGGGCCAGGCAATTCATTACCATCATCTATCCAAAATCCCAAATGTTAATATAGTAATGATATCTAATGGATCAGGAGTCACTGGGGGCAACATGGCGGGGGCTCATTATTCAGGTGGTGACGGTAGGGGACGTTATGGCGGGAGCCGGAGGGCAGGCCATCTTTGGGGAAGACGCCCCTGGTGTTTGTTACCGGTGGTGTGTTCTGGCCCTCTGCGCTCAGACCCAGACCCTGGTCAGCAGATCCATAGGGGCCCTGGTTTCCGGCTGCTGCTTCTTAATACCAGGTCAGTTAATAACAAGGTCCCCCTCATATGTGACTTGATCACTGAGGAGGGGGCAGACCTGGCATGTATTACTGAGACCTGGCTGGGCGCGGAAGGGGGGGTGCCCCTTTCGGGAATGTGCCCAGCTGGGTTTATGGTATGGCATCAGCCGAGATCCCAGGGCAGGGGAGGAGGCATGGCTGTTGTCATCCAAGAGTCTCTTGTGGCCTTCAGGGGTCCTGCTCCACAAGTGGCTGGTTGTGAGACCCTGTTCTTCAAGTTGGGTTCCCGAGAACAGTTGGGAGTGTTGCTGCTGTACCCACCCTCCCTGCTGCGTGGCAACCTCCCTGCCTGAGCTGCTTGAGGCCGTCTCGGGGTTGGGGGTGGAGTTCCCCAGGCTTATGGTTCTGGGGGACTTCAATATGCCATCCCTGGGGTGTGCCTCAGAGGCAGCTCAGGAGTTCATGGCTACCATGGCAGCCATGGGCCTGTCCCAGATAATTCGGGACATGACTCGAGACAGTGGTCACACCCCAGACTTGGTTTTCTTGTCAGAGCAGTGGCAATGTGATCTGAAGGGAGAGATAGATCTGTCCCCGTTGTCATGGTCAGACCATACCCTGGTGGCCCTGAGATTCTCTTATGCCAACCCCCTCTGCAGGGAGGTAGGACCCATTCGATTGGTCTGCCCCTGGCGACTGATGGACCCGGTAGGGTTTCAGAGGGAGCTGGGGGTTATACCTGGTGATCTGCTGCACGGTCCAGCGGAGGCCGTAGCTGCAGCCTGGAATAGGGAGGCAGCCAGGGCCTTGGACAGGATTGCACCTGTGCAGCCTCTCTTGTCTCACTGAACCCGGCACTCCCCATGGTTTACAGAGGAGCTGAGGGTGCTGAAGAGGGTTAAGAGATGCCTAGAGCGCTGCTGGAGGAAGACGAAGACTGAATTCGACCAAACACAGGTAAAAGCCGCCATTAAGGCCTACCTTGTGGCGATAAAAGCGGTGAAACATCAATATTTCTCTGCTCTTATTGCATCTGCAGAATGCCGCCAGATGGCTCTGTTTAAGATCACTCGATCCCTTTTGGGGAAGGTGGGTTCAGCGACCCACCTACAGGGCTGCACAGAGGAATTTGCTGAGCATCTGCAGGACAAAATCACTCGGATCCGCTCCAAGTTGGACTCCAGGCGTGAGGCGTGGTCTGGAGAGATACCAGGGGATTAGGCTTACCCAGTTATCTGGGAACAGTTTGATCCTGTTGGACCTGAGGAAGTGGACAGGATCCTATGGACAGTAAATGCCACAACATGCCATCTAGACCCGTGTCCCTCCTGGCTAGTAAAAGCAGGCCGGGAGGTCACATGTGGTTGGGTCCATGCGATGGTTAATACATCCTTGGGAGAGGGGGTGTTTTCGTCAGCCTTTAAAGAGGTGTTGGTACACCCCCTCCTCAAGAAGCCATTGCTGGACCCTACTGTTCTGGACAATTTTCGTCCAGTCTCCCACCTCCCCTTTTTGGGGAAGGTGGTTGAGAAAGTGGTGGCTTTGCAGCTCCAGAGGGTCCTGGAGGAAACGGATTATCTAGACCCCTTTCAGTCAGGTTTCAGGCCGGGTTATGGGACAGAAACGGCATTGGTCGCACTTATGGATGATCTCTGGTGGGAGTGGGATGGAGGCAGTGCATCCATCCTCGCTCTCCTTGATCTCTCAGCGGCTTTTGATACCATCAACCATGGTATCCTTTTGGGGTGGCTCAGGGAGTTGGGGGTGGGCGGCGTAGTCTTACGCTGGTTCACCTCCTTCCTCCAGGGCCGATCCCAGTCGGTGTTGATAGGGGAGGAGAGATCGGCCCCGCGGCCCCTTCTTTGTGGGGTGCCACAGGGATCAGTACTCTCCCCTCTCCTTTTTAACATCTACATGAAACTGCTGGGTGAGATCATCCATCACCATGGGATGAGGTATCATCAGTATGCTGATGATACTCAATTGTATATCTCCATCCCGGGTGAAGTAAGTGATGCCGTGACCACCCTCTCTGAGTGTCTGCGGGCTGTGGGGGCCTGGATGGGGAACAACAGGCTTCAACTGAACTCTGGTAAGACTGAGTGGCTGTGGGTTAATGGTTCTTCTGTATCCGGGACATTAACATCTCTGGTTCTGGATGGGGTTGCACTGCCCCAGATAGACCCGGTGCATAACTTGGGGGTCCTCCTGGACTCATGGCTCCTGCTTGAAGAGCAGGTGGCAGCCGTGGCCAGGAGAGCCTTTGTGCAGCTACGTGCTGTGCACCAGCTACGCCCCTTCCTGGACCAGGAGGCCCTTCGAACAGTTACTCATGCTCTTGTTATCTCTCAGATAGACTATTGCAATGCACTCTACATGGGGCTACCCTTGGAAAGTATCCGGAAGCTTCAGCTGGTCCAGAATGCAGCTGCGCAAGCTGTTTTTGGTGCCCCCGGAAGGGCACATGTGACACCACTGCTGCGCGAGCTGCACTGGGTACCAGTTTGCTTCCGGGTCCAATTCAAGGTGTTGGTTATTACCTTTAAAGCCCTACATGGCATGGGAGCAGGTTACCTGAGAGACCACCTCTTCCCCATTACATCAACCCATCCCACCCGATCGTGCAGAGGGAGCATGCTACGGACCCCGTCTGTAAAAGAATTTCATCTGGCGGGGTCCAGGAAGCGGGCCTTCTCCGCAGTAGCTCCCGCCCTGTGGAACATGCTGCCCCCAGAGGTGAGATTGGCCCCATCGCTCCTGGCCTTTTGGCAGTTTGAAGACCTGGTTCTGCTGCCTCGCTTGGGGTGGAGAGGGGAATAGAGTTACATGGGGATGGTTGTTATAGACCACTCCTCCCACACTTGAACTGTTTTAGATCTTTCATCGCTTGGATTTTTATTCTTTATTTTTATTTCTATTTATAATATTTTTATTGTATTTTATTATTCTGATGGTTTTAATCATTTGTTGTAAACGGCCCAGAGGCCTCCAACAGGAGGAGATGGGTGGAGATAAATTAGATAAATAATAAATAAATAAATAAATATCTGAACGACTTCAGATTCAAGCCTTCCTCACTGTTTTTATAAGCCCTACCCACTAACTGGGATCTGGTTCCCAACTGGCAAATGTGAAGGAATTGCCCCCTTCCCAAAGTTGGACATCTCTGCTCTATCATGCCACAGGAGTGTTAGCTACTCCATGTAGATTTTTGGACTTACATTAAGCCCATATTCATGATCAATGCTAATGGGCTGCAAAAACACTGCAACTCTTTTATGATCTGGGGTAGTTAAGAAATTGTTTTAGAGGGATTTTATTAGACTTTTATTGTATATTTATTGTTCTGTATTGTAAACCGCCCAGAGTCCCTCCTGTGGGAGGAGACGGGCGGTGACAAATTTGATAGATAAATAAATAAAATAAACTCTTTTTGGCTGAAAAATCACATTGGTAAATGACCTGAACACAGAATCAAGAGATGTTCTTAACTACATGCTCTGCCTTCAGGTTACTCTAAACCAGTGTTCTTCTAAGTTGGCAACTTTAAGCATGCTGGTTGGGGGATTCTAGGAGTTAAAGTCCACACGTCTTAAAGCTCTAAACTATTTTTTGTGCTGCTTATCTGTCTTCTTAAGCACAGCAAGATCTTGCTGGAAGGCACATGAAGGATTGGAAGCCTGAGGAGCTGGTTTGTTACATACTGGGTGACTCAAAAGTCTCCCCAAAATACCACTGGTATTTAAGAATAAGCAGTGATATCATATTCTCAGTCCTTGGCCATCTCTGGATTCCCTGGTTTGACCAATGACATTGCGAAATCTTTGGCTGTCCCCACCCCCTGCTTTGCTATTTGGAGTTCAGCTTTTAATTTCAAGCTTCTATTAATGCTGACCTCAGCAGTAACCCATGTGATCTGCTCACATCTGCTCATGTGTGGCCACCAGGGAGCTGTCTGGCATGGCTACATGCATTTTTCCATGTCTGTCAGCTAAAGCAAGAAAAAAAAACATGTATAAAATGTAGGGCTCTGGAGCATTTGTGGGAGGATGGATTTGTGACATTCTGCAGAGCCTCTTTAGTCTCTAAAGCAATGAATGGATTAGGTGAGTCAATCAGGCTGGAATTGATTAAACCCTTTACAAATTTCCCTTGTCTGATTTCCAGCTCAGGCTGAACATACCTGGTTGCTGGAAAAGAGGAAGAAGAGAAAAGATGGTTACTTTTGAGAACAAATTATTTTGCTTTCAGACATTGCTTTGTCTCCCGTCTCTTACATATACTTCTTTTAATTTCCAGTCTAAGGAAGGTTGTTTTAGAACATGTAGAGAATGGAGAATATTGCTTTTATAATGATCCTGGGAAATATTTTAAGCATACAACTGAACTGAATGAGTTATAATTCAGCAACCTTTTTGTTGTCTGCTGTCTACTTTGAGTATTTAGAGAGCTGTAGGATGCTTTGCAGTGACATCTCATGTTGGATGACAATGTTTATGAAATAAATGAAAAAAGCACCTAACATTGGTGTTCTTCCACTCAGACTCACTTTATATACCTGTCAGATTCATATGAAGCTGTGATAACATTCAGTGCAAAACATATGCAAGAATACAAAAAAAAAAATTGAAAGGAAGGAAAAGCTTCTTCACAGAATTGTATATATAAGAGGAAGGAATTCCCATTGGCCCTACATAGTGTGACCAAGGGATGGTGGAAGATGTAGTACAACTGGCAAGCCATAGGAACTTCAATCCTGACTGAAGATCTCCTCTTCAGCAAGATGGGAAAAAGTGAAATTATTAGGCTCCTGAGCTAGACACCATATGTTAATTTGACTCATCTTATAAAGATATATGTGTATTTTCTTTTTAAAAATCCACAATCATATATATATGTAGTTCTTGTCTATTAGAGTCCTCAAGCAAAGTGAGCCAATGGAAATACAGTGGCTGAGTAAGAAGTTTGGAACACCTTTGAACCAGGAGAAAGAGGAGTGCCCTTCAGATGCACTGAACTCAAGCATTCACAGAAGTGGATGGTTTTGTCAAACTGAAACAAGCATCACAATGCTACAATGCAAGCTCCACCTCTTATGAATGTGCGTGTGATGTCATGATGCAAGCACCAAAAAGGTTGAGCTTGTATTATGGTGGCTCAACTCTTGTTTTGTCATTTGTTCCCCCCTTGCCTCTTCCTTGTGGATGCCTCTGGCTGAACTGTCAGGCTAGCATGAAATGGCAGGGAAGAAACCATCCTAAAATCAAAGAGATCATCCATCCCATCATATCCAGCTTTGGAACATTTTGTCAGTGCAACAAAAGAATGCCATCTGCAGCCTTTATAGCCCCTCTCAAAGTTATTGCCAATTTGCAATGTGAGAGAACCAATAAACAAAAATATTAACTCTATAAGGATAACAATTTTAAATATATTTAAATTTTCTTCAAAGCAAGTTTGGCTCTTGGTATTCTCAGAGAGATGCCCTACTTCCATTCCCCCCCCCCCAAAAAAAAAATCATATAAATTTTCTAGTCTATCTTACTATCCTGGGATTTTCTGCTGGTCTCCCAAACAAACAAACAAACAAACAACCCTGCTTAGCTTTATGAGTTCATTCAGGATCAAACTGAGTTAAATGAAATCAAATCAAAATATTTTCTATTTTCTATTTTAATTATATATTTTGACATTTAATAAGGTTCTTATAACAAAAATCAAATCGATGTTTCTGCTGTCCCAATTTCTTTATATATTTTAAAGTACAATGCCCAGCATTTCCTTCAAAGACTAATTGGAGTTTTTGTGTCCTGAAAGTTTACTGTTCTGCAAACCCCAGAGACCGTGGAAATTGGACTACAAGATTGAGGGGAAAGGGATCCTTGCCAGGGCTAGTTTGGCAAGTCAAATCATAAATCATTGGGCAGTGAGTTTGACATCATTCACATGGGGGTCAATTGAAGACAGAGCTGAACAAGAAGATTTGCTGGGGGTTCCAGATGCATTTACAGAGGGCACATCAGGAAAAAGCAAGGCCCTCTGCACAGTCTAGTAGAACTTCTCAATCCAATATCCTCCTCCTTTGATCCCATTTAAGGTATAGAGCAAGCTAGCTCTAGGATTCCGCCTGCCAGATCAATGTAATCTTGTTTTACGTCATGCTGTGGCATATAGTACACAAAGACGGATAAATTACATGCTGAACTAGAGAATGTTACGTATGCACAAACTGGTTGAATTATGTGAATGTTCAACAGTCTCACTGGAGTTTAGTAACATATGACTCAGACTAATATCAGGAATTTCTTCATGGGTGAACTGTTTATTGTGCAACCCAAACACTGGCCATCTCCATCTATTTATCACCTAGCACCTATCAATCAGTGGGACTGGGGGTGGGGGTGGGGAGATTTAAGGGCAAAATGGGTTTTATGTGAGCTTAAGACACTCATCACACCCCTCAGAATTTCAGTCCTAACCATCAAGTGCTGGCCACATCTACTTTTACAGTACACTCTCAGCTTATGTACTGTGACTCTGAAGTTGTAGAGAAAAACAGGAAGGGAGAAAGTGCTGTGTGAGTTGACCTCATGGAGGAATAATAATAACACGTGCATCTCTCATATTCTTTCTTGGTATTTTTGTTCTCCCTTTGTGCTGAGTTTGTGTGTGTGTATTTGTGCATTGGGAAACCCAGGGTGTGCTTCATATGCTGTGGAAAGAGGCTTAGAATGGATGTTGGCAGCTTTCTGAATCATTGCCCATTGCCTTTCCCATAGAGATGCATTGGAGGATTTAATTTTTTTTCCCTGGATTTTTTCCTCCATAGCCTCTGGCTAGCTGTCTTTCATTTCTGAAGTCAATCTCCTTTTCACTGGCTTTTCCCACTATGGCAAATTTGATCCTGTTTGTTTCTGGATTTGGCGAATTATTCTGCAGATGGACAGGCAGAATCCTGGGACCCTTTATGAAAATTAGTTCCAAAATTCTACTGGATTAGAAGGAATTTAATGAACAATAAGGTTGGTCCAAAGCTGAAATATGTTCTCTTGCAAACTGTGCTCACCCCTTGCTCTTTCCATTTTTAGGAAAGGAATTAGGTCCTTCCTCCTGAGCCAGACATTTTCAGAGTGAATTAGCTGACAGTTTATCTTAATTCTTTTATCTGATTTAACTGTGCTGTATTTTAGCTCTTTTAGCCACCTTGAGAGACCTCTGGGAAGAAAGGCCAGATACAAATGGCTGCAACAGCAACAACTGTACGTATGAGTGTGTGAGAAAATATAACTTCCTATAATTTTGCAAAGCCCCATAAGATCAAGATGATGATGATGATGGGAAACTGTACTCCCTGTGTCTTGACATTCAACCTGCTTAAACATTAAAGAGCAGCGCCCTTGACTTTCCCAGCTGTTTGCTTCAAGCACTAGAACTGCACTGAGCTTCTGTCCCTGGCCCTGGGAATGACCATCTGGCAGATGTTAAGTCCCCCTGCTCAAGAGCTTGCCAGAAACTCTTTTATCCCTGTATGTAAGTCTGTGAGGACTGGGCAGCAACCATGATAAAGCTTCATTTGCACGCAATAGGAGCAAAGCCTGTGGAATAAGGGAGATGACCCAGGCAATTGAACCTATTGCTCCTAAATGTCCTCTCCCATCCAGCAGAGCAAAATTAGCCACTTGGCTTACCAGGAACCTCAGGGCATGGCAGTAGATACATTATCTAAGTTATCTAAGTTAGTGAGACTCACAGGCATCAAGGCAACCCACACACACATTTTTGCTTGACAGGGTTTTATGAATTTTCAGGCTTCAACTTGTTTATTTAAAACGACTGGTTTCTCGGCGTTAAAGGCTTTGGAACAGCAAGAATGCACAGAGAGAAATTAAGTGTAGCAAAATTAGCTCTTCTCCTCTTGTCCTAGTAAGAATCAGATGAATTGTGCTTCTTGCTGCACTGGAGCTCAACTGCGGCATGGTGCTGGCACTGACAGCTGTGATGCCTTATTAGCCAGAGGCTATGAATCCTATCACATGCTCTAATTTCTGCAAAGATTTGAACCTCTGAGGAACACCAAGAAAGTACTGAGATACCTTGGGGAAAACAAAATGAGGCAACAGGTTGAGTACTTATCTGGGAGAGCAACTTTTACTAATAAACTGTTCAACACCAGGCTAAAAAATGGCTATGAGTTACAATCAACTTTGAAAACAGGACCATCTAGAGTGGTAAAATCCATACTGATAAGTTATTATTCTCTCTACATCCTGAACAGGAGATTCTTTCCCAGACTTTCTACTTCTTAGTTCTTTTAAAAGGAGAACCAACATCTTGGAGACTTAGGAACCTTGACAGCTTTATGTCATGACAGGTCATAGGTTCATCCTTGCAGATGACAGATATGTAATATATCATAATTTATAAATTTTTACTGTTTCATTTTATATTCTGCCTTTCTTCAGGAGCTCAAGGTGGTTTAGATCGGTGTATCTCATCCTTAGCACCTGTAAGATGTATAGACTTCAACTCCCAGAATTCCCCAGCCACCATGGGAGAGTTCTGGGTGTTCAAGTCCACATATCTTAAAGTTCCCAAGCTTTAGAAACACTGGTTTAGTTGAGAGTTTCCATGTCATCCCCCAAACAATAACTCTTTGAGAGGGAAGGTTGACTGGCCCAAAGACACTCAGATACTTCCATGGCTTCAGATGGCTCTAGGTGAACCCTAGAGGTGAATGTGCCCTTCCTGAGACACCCTTAATTAAATCTATCTGTCCCCTAAACTCCTCCCTTCTTGTCTGTCTCTCTTTTTTTTCCATTCTGACCTAGCCTTCCTCTTTGTCTCCCTCCAGATCTGTTCTTCCTCCTCTTTTTTTAATTAATCAAATACTTTCTTCTTGCTGTTGCCTCAACTTTTCAGATATGGTATTGGGCCAAGTATCTGGGCTTAGCTCCTTTTCTGGCTGTTCTGTGTTCTTTGATTTAAACACAGGCTTAGGCTGAGTACCTGCCTCTATCAGATTAGTAGTCCCTTCTACCTTTTACATCTCTTCTTGTTTGGTGTAGGCTCAAATGAGGGTCTGGTTTGGGAAGCCAAAATGCTGGCTATTGCCTGCAAACTCTGAGGTCTACAAGGGCCAAATTCTCTTCATGTTTTACTTTTCATACATGGTACTTAATCTTTTGAATCTGAGCCAATCCCACTGCTCATACCAATTGTCATGAGTTCTTTTTGAAACCATACCCAATCAGATTGACCCAGACTCAAGACAGACACAAAAGCATTGACTTCTCCATTTGCTGGTGGCTGCAAAGCTCCAAAAACAATACATCTGTCTCCACCCCCTTCCACACACACAACTCTGTTGAGGTTGTTTTATTGGCAACTCAGCTGGGGTGAAGCTGGGGGAAAGGCTCAAATGGAAGGGAAAGGAAGGAGCAAAGGTGGTTGTAATCTTCTCAAGCAGCCTGCTCTTCCACATTTGGTGTCCCCAGAATCTAGTCCAACATCTTAACTCTTGTACCACACTGGCTGTTTCAGTAAAACATTTGACAAAGTAGCCCATCACATTTGGAGTAGCCAGCTGAGTAGGCACATAAACTATATAGATCCCTAGCTGCTTCAAACTTGGACTGCAAGAAGATCAAACCAGTCCATCCTCCAGGAAATAAAGCCAGACTGCTCACTTGAGGGAATGATATTAAAGGCAAAGCTGAAGTACTTTGGCCACATAATGAGAAGACAGGATACCCTGGAGAAGATGCTGATGCTGGGGAGAGTGGAGGGCAAAAGGAAGAGAGGCTGACCAAGGGCAAGATGGATAGATGATATTCTAGAGGTTACGGACTCGTCCCTGGGGGAGCTGGGGGTGTTGACAACCGACAGGAAGCTCTGGCGTGGGCTGGTCCATGAAGTCACCAAGAGTCGGAAGCGACTGAACAAATAAACAACAACAAGCTGCCTCAAAATTCATACTCAAAGAGTGCTCATTAGGTATCTAGCAGAGTGCTGCAAGGATCTGCCTTGGCCCCTGTACTCATCAAGATTTTTATGACTGAACTGAATGAAGGGGTGGAGGGAAAGTTTTTCACATTTGGCACTAAATAGGATGGTATAGCCAATATGCTAGAAGACAGAAATAAAATTCAGAATGATCTTAGAGATATGAAAATAAAAGAATTCAATTTAACAGGATAAATACAACTTTCTTTATTTAGGACATAACAATCAGATATCAGATTTATAAATATAAGTATAGGTATAGGGGATGCCTGGCTTAGTTTCAGTACTGATGGGAAAGATCTTGGGATAATATTTGAAAGCTAATGAATCAGCAGTGTGTTGTAATTGTAAAAAAGTCAAATGCCATTGTATGTGTCTGTGAGACTTTAGGTTATACATACTGCCCTAGGCATAAACCAAAGATCAGATCAGATACCCTATAAGGCAGGTTGCATTTGAGCATGGAAATAATTTCCTAATTTATCCAGAGGGATGTGGTAGAAAAAAATGAAGTTGCTTTTGAGTCAAGCTCAACTTGTGTTGGAGGAAAATTCTGAGAGTGCCTTGGACTGCAAGAAGATCAAACCAGTCCATATTCCGGGAAATAAAGCCAGACTGCTCAGTTGAGGGAATGATATTAAAGGCAAAACTGAAATACTTTGGCCACATAATGAGAAGACAGGACACCCTGGAGAAGATGCTGATGCTTGGACACCCTGGAGAAGATGCCTTGACCAAGGGCAAGGTGGATGGATGATATTCTAGGGGTGATGGACTCATCCCTGGGGGAGCTGGGGGTGTTGACCGACAGGAAGCTCTGGCATGGGCTGGTCCATGAAGTCATGAAGAGTCAGAAGCGACTAAACGAATAAACAACAAAATTACCAACTAAAGATTGCTTGGATTTTGAAAGGGAGAGGGGAAGACTGGTTTGGGAGGGGCTGTAACGTAAATCTGATTGTACCTGTTAAGTCCTGGGCTGAACTCTACTCTGTAGATGCCTGGATCTTACCTCTGACCTCCTCCTTGAAGCAAATGCATGTGCCAAAGCAATGATATGTTTAACATGTTAAATGCAAGGCAATTCGCTTGTTTACTTCATTTGTTCCTCCTAATTAAAAATCTCCTTACTGTACCCAATTAATACAAAATGCATTGAGTGGAGGGTGGGAGAGAGAAAGAGAGTGATGGCAGAAGAAAGGAGCAGGCGCTTTAGGAGCCCACATCTTTGCTGCAGATTACTTGGGTTTGCCTGGGGCTGCGTTCGCTGTCAAGAAAACCCCCGGAGCACCTGCAGTTTGCAAGCTTTACAGCCAATCAGAATCAATAAAAGTGACAAGTCCGAGCTAGGGGAGGTGAATGAAAGCAGGTTGTTGCTCTGACCGGCAGAGAACAAACCAGGCTTTTGCCCAATGCAGAGTTAAGAGTCATCTCAAATAAGTACGGTTAATACAGAACAAGAACAGCCAAGTATGTGCAATCACACACAAACACACACACACTCCTCTTCAGAAATATTTAATGCTTCTATGAAAAGCACTGATCAAAGGGAAGGAAGCGATTTGTATAGACTTGATGTCGCCTTCTTTATGGTCTACACAATTCCCTGCCTCCCCCATTTGTATTAAAAAACTGCACCTTTTGCATTTCTGTGCTGGGAAAAACTCACTTCCATTAATATGTTTGTTTGTTCTTTTTTTTTTAAGTTTCATCTCTTGCCAAAAAAGATGGATAACTCAAAGCCAGTCTGTGAATGATAGAATACACTTAGAAATATAGGCTAAATACACAACAGGTGATGATAACAAAAACCAGGAGATGGTGAAGGAGGAAAATCTGGTTTCCTCATCAAGCTTTACTTCTCTTGGGCAAGTTAATTGAAGCCATTAGTGGCCTGATAGAACCACCTAATGGAGCAGAGCTTAACACAGCTGAGAAACTGTGCACAGAAAAAGAATATTATCTTAAATAGCTTCAATGAGCATGTCAGAGAAATACAGTTTATTGATCTTATACACATAGCCCTCCAAGCATAAAGAATCACACGCTTAGGTTTTAAAAGTAAAAAGAATCTTACTGACTTTTTATTTTTTGGTCCATTTACATCCATCTTCGGTGGAAGGATGAAGTTCCTTGTTTCTTCTGTTCTTTACCTATACTATACTTGGAGATCCCTTAGCCCTATAGCTGCTAAGAGCTGCATGCAGAATAGGGGCATAATTCTTCATCAAGGCCTGAGCATGTGGCCCTGATGAAGAGAGCAGCATCCATGCTGCCTGTTCAGTCAGTGGAAGAAGGAAGAGGAGAGAGAGGAAGTGAGAGTGGTAACAAACAGCTTCCTCAATAGCACGGAGTGTTTGCATCCTAGAGCAACCATCCATACGTTAATGAGGCATGCTGGATTTGCTAGGACTTCCAACATTAATGAAACTGACTGGCAGTAGATTGCAGACTATATAATTTGTCATGTGGAACTCAGTGGCACAAGATGTGGTGTTGCCCTAAAGATTAGAAAACATGCATGTACAAGAAATAAAGATGTAGGGACTGTTTCACAAGGGTAATTAAAAACACAGGACAGAGACAATCTAGCGAAGAGAGAGAAATTTGAGGGAAAAAATCAGAAGAGCCTAGATATTATCCTTCATTCAAGGAGTTTAGATTATTGAAGTTGGGGAGTTTAGTATGATGGAAACATGAAGCAAACCTAATCCCAATTAAATCAACCGGAGCTCAAGGATTAAACCCCCCCCCCCCCAGAAAGAGATCTATCAATATTTCACAAGATAGTTAAACATGTATTTAAAGTAGAGATATACCACTCTTCCAGAAGACTCATAGAAATAAGGGGCCTGCGTAATGTCTGACCAGTGCTTTCTGAAGCACAAATGAGGCATTAATTTGAAAGTAGAAGCTTAGGGCTGTGGTGACCAACCACTTGATTAGCTAATAGGGGGTGGGGGTGGGGATTTAAGAGGGCAGGACTATGTCCTGCAGGATTTTCTATCCTCTTCTACAGGTTTTGCTTACAGCCGTGAGATTTTCTGAGAAATTCTTACCCAAGCACTAAGCAGGTTTGATCCTGCTTACCTTCTGTGATGGGTTGTGGGCATGCTTCTCTCTTCAAAATGATAGGAAACCTTGCTACCAATTTTCTCTAATTTCAGTTGGAGAGAACTGAAATGATGAGTTTTAGGTCTTCCTACAGATCTAAAAGCTCTGGTTCTTCCCCCACTGTCCCTTTTTCTCACTAGATGTGCACAAGAATAGAAAATAAAATCCAGGAATAAAATATCTGTTGTCATGGGAATTCTGTGCAAAACTGAATGGATGTTCTTAGAGCATGACTTTCCATCCTAGGGAAGTTTGAATGGAGAGTGAAGGGTGAAGTTGATAATTTGAAGTGTTGTGAAATGAGGGCTTACCCTCCCAGTAGTGGAAACACTTCAGAGATGTGAGTTTTCCCCTCATGAGTGTGATGGGTTGATTACTTCAGTCTGTCCTTTGAGTGATTTGATGGGTTGATTACTTCAGTCTAACCTTTGAGGAAGTGATGAGAAAGATACTGGAATTAGAGTTCTCATATTTTGGAATATCAGCAAGACTCCATCTCTCTCATAGAGTTTTTGCTAAAATTTTTACTTTTATGTACTGCTAATTGTGTGGTTTTATGAGTGGGTGGCACAGCACTTGGAAAATAAACAAACAAACAAACAAACAAACAAAGATTTAATTAAGCTGGAGGACTACCTCTCTTTGATCTAGCCCAAAGATTTGTTCATGGCTTAGATGCGGTCGTTTTCAAAGAGTATTCAGGATCATAATAGGATTCCTCAGAGGTCTATTATGGGATGCTCTGTGACAATAAACTATATCAGCAGAAATATGACAGCTTTCCCCATTGGTTCCACTCTTCTCTATCTTTGGGGAAGTGTTGGATGGATGTATTCAAGAGCACACGGTTTACACCAGGCTGTAGTAAGCCCAGTTATTCTGTTTTGTCAGAGTATACATCCAGCTAATGCTACGAACCCATTTTCTGCAGGAGTGAGTTTCCTATTTGAAATTGTTTGTTGGGGTACTCTCAGTAGCCAAGCCAATGAGGAATTACTCTCTTCATAGAGCCATAAAATTGCATAGAGGCCATTTAAGCCATTAAATTTAACCCCCTGCTTCAGTGCTTCTTTAAGGATTTATAATCAATAAATTTATCCTTGTTACAGTTTCCTGATTCTTGTAGCAAGCTAGTAGTTAATCGGAAAGTGACCCCCCCAAGGCTGTTAGTATTATTACAGGTCCATAGCCACCTAGCATCTCTCCCCCTCAAACTGTTCATCGAACTGTAAACCACTATATTAGCAAAACAGCACTGATTTTCTCAAATTATAGATTTATAGTGCTATATCTCAAGTGGGGTCACCCTGGCCATCCCCCCCTCCACTTTTTATTTTTTATTTTTAGCCACTGAATGCCTTATCCCAGTGTTTCCCAATCTTGGAAACTTTAAGCTATGTGGATTTCAATTCCCAGAATTCCCCAGCCAGCATGCTGAAAATACAGTAATTGCTAGTGAGCAGAAGTTCTTAGATACTTTTCCTGCTAGTGAAGAATTATTTTAAATTATTGGGATTTCATCATGATATACAGTATGAGTTTGCCAGACATTTTAAGTAGTGCCGAGTAAAAATGAGGAAAGAATGATATGGACTGCAACATACTCCCCAAAGCAGAAATGTTTAAGAAGGGATGAAAATACATATTATTCTGCTGAAAAGGGAATAATCCTTCTTATCCTTCTCATTCTCCTGGTAATGTCAATTCTCAATTTTTATTTTAGTTATTCATAAGCAGGGACATCTGTAGGGGGGCCAACAAAGTCAAGATAAGATGGTGGCCACATGATCAAAGCTTTTTATATATGTTGCAGGTGTGTACCTAAAAAGGGGGTGGGGCATTGATCACACAGCTGTGGCTGCCATCTTAAAAAGGGGCAGGGCTTCAACTGCACTGCCAAGGGTGCTATCTTGGATCTTTTTTTGATTTACCCTGCAGACACTCCTGCTCACAAGACATTCAAATTAGAACAGTTGAGGCAGCTGTTGGCTGAAATATATTAATCCTGCCTCATGGGGCCTGCTGGGAGCCAGCATATCCAGACTCTGAGAATTCAGGCAAGGGTTGAAAGGAAAAAAAACCCTCCATTCTCTGTGGCTGTTCCAATTGTGTGAACAAGGAGAGCTTTAAAGGGAGAGGCATGTTGAGGAAGTGGGATCCATGGCACATTACTTTTGGGCTGGTAAATATTTGGAGACTGGGGAGCCCTGATGCGTAGGAAAGGATGGTTCCAAATTTAGGACTGGCTTGGTAAATGATTATCTCTGCATTTATTTCTGGAGCCACTGGATATAAGCATAGGGCATCTCACTTGTCTCTGTTAAAAGATTGCCATAACTTTGATCTTGCCTCCTGAGCAAAACAGGAACATGTATTCCCAATCCCATCATGCACAGCTACAGTAGGGTCCTAAGTGGTCACCCTTCCTAAGTCCAGAGGGACCTCAAAGAATTATTTCCTATCAAAGTTTTTGCTTTGAAAGAATTCATTTCTCTTCTGCTTCAGGAAAAAAATAGATGCACTGGGATATTTGCACAGTGTACCAAAGGTCACTTCAAAAATGCAGATACAGAGAAGAAACACTGACTGATTCATTTCCTGAGCTAGGCTGACAGGTTTGGGTGAATTCAGTGACTAACCCCCCAAATTTCATATCTTCCCTCTATCTCAGGAAGTTTTATGAATGTATTTTCAATAAGGCAAAAAATAAGTGGATTCCATTGTTCTACAAAAAGTTGACTAATCAGGTTTGAACTGCTGACCCTCCTAGACAGATCACATATCCAGGATGTGCAGGTGATACCATTTCACCATTGAGAGATATTCCCAAGGAAATTATACAGCATTTAAATCTCTCACTGTCCCTTTCAAATGGGTTCTGAATGAAGAGATTGTCAGGACAGCTGATTTTAATCTGGGAATCCACTTTAAAGAGACTCAGGAGAATAAACTTGAAGCCAGGGGATAACAAAACGGCACTTGAGTTGCCTGAACAAATGAGAGGATGATAAGGGAGAATCCAAAGGTGATAAAAAAAGAGGAAATAGATCCTTTGCCCCAAAGGGAATGAATGTAGAGAATATGGAACAAATATGGAATGAGATGGAATATCATCTGAGAGTGTCCTTTATCAGTCAAAGTATGGTCTGTCTGGGGATTGAATTTTTCCCTTGAAATTTGGGGAGAATTCCAGAATCTGTAACACAAGATGTAGCTAAAATAAACAAGCAGGTTTACTCAGAGCACTGCAGATCCTCAAATCCTTTATGACTCATTTCAGAAATCCCAAAATGAGCTTCACAACCACCCTCCCTCCAGAAGACATCAGGTAAGCATGAAAAAACAAACTGGGTTAAAAAATAAATAAAATAAGGAATTCCAAGTCAGATCTTGATCTCCCTGTTTCCGTGGTGTTTCATTAACGTGACTGAGCTATAGGCTGCTGTCAATTGGAAGTTGGGAGCAGAGAAGTTGAGCCAAAGGACAAGTCAAGTTTCTGAGCCAGGAAACAAGTCAAGGATGAGTCAGGAAATGAAGGAGGAAAGAGCAGATGATAATCACCCAGGCAACAAGGCTGTGTAAGCCTTGAACATGATTCAGGAAAAGTGCTTTGGACCCCACACAGGCACAGCACCTCTCTGCTATTCATTAAAGCAGCCTGACTTTTTGCTGCATAGCCTCATATGAAGCTTAAAATAGGTCAGGGTCAGCCCTTCAAGGTAGAGCAGACTAGGAAAGTAGAATATGAATGCTAATACTACTTTTATTATAAGGTTACAGTAACAGAATCTTGCAAGTCTGAATGTGCTTCTCCCCTCCCTCCCTTTATCTTCCTGAGAACTAGGGAGGGTCATGTCTGAGATGCTTTCTCAAATTACATTTCTGCGCCAGACTCAGATTTCTCTTATCTGACCATTGTCTTGGTTGTGGCTCTTCCTCCTCTCCCTCAGGGTTATTCCTATTGCCCATTATAGTCAGGCTACTTGATGAACAACAAAGAGGTAATATGTTCATACTCATGCAAGGCCTGAAGCACTTCTGAATCTGTCTTTTTTCTGATCCTTCCTTCCTTCTTAGCCGAGACTGTCTCAGTCCCCAAGGACGCTAGGCAGTGCACAAAACTTAAAATACAGTAATAATATAACAAAACAGTAATAGTAGAAACATGCTAAAAAACCCATTCTGGGATCCAGGATGCATAAAGCCTTCTGAAAGAGTCAAGTCTGCATTGTCTTTAGAAAGCCATGACAGTGGGAGACACCCTAGCCTCAGATGTTTCAGGGGAGGGGATGCCCCATGAAGAATGAATACTCATGGCCCCTTGTGATGGGAGGGGATGCTGGGGACCTTCAACAGACCTCCCCTGTTCATCTGGATTGGGTGGACAGAGTATCTGGGAAACAAAAAAAATGTTGAAACATACAAATAATGCTACTTCTTCCTGTGTGAAGCCATTTGTGACTCTTGACCGGACAGTGCCATTTCAAAAATCAAGGGGATAATAAAAAGTGTGGTCCTGGTGGCTTATCAGGGTACTGGGCCATTGATTCTAGCATCAGCAAATCCCCAGCCACACATTTATTTTGCTTTCAGAGTCTCAAAAGTCTCAAAATGCAGCACATTTTGCCAAAGTATAGAAGTGATTCCATGCCGAATTTGATGTGTTTATGCCCCTCTGTGCTGGATTATGACTCTAACACACTGTATCGCAGAGAGATACCATATATGAGCAGGTCCGGTATACATCTCTGAATAGATGCTTCACGCTGTGAAAACTGCCAGTGTCAGGTATCTGTTCAGTTCATGCATTCACAGCAAACTCTAGGGCGCAGCACCATAATGCAGCTGATTGATCTATATGAGTTCTGTATAATTGGAGGAAAAGGTGCTGACATGCAGCGAAGAAGAATCGTAACAGAACCACCGTATATCTGAAGAATGTAAGATTCTGGGCATAGGGTAGTAGCTAGAATTGAAGGGAATTGATCTGCATGTTTGTGTATCAGATATTAACTCACATATGCTGTATGTGAGCATATATTTTGTTCAGTGTGGTCCAGTTCTACATCCACTTTAAATAGTTTTCCTTGCTTAATGATCTTGATGGGTATAATTGCTGGATAATTTCTTTAGCTGCTTGGATAGAGTGACTTTCATGAGAAGCATATTTCATTTTTTAAAACCAAAGAAAGGAACAGAATGGGAAGCAGTTACTCTAGAATAACCAGATTGGGTTCTGTTTGCGTATTTGTTATGCAGCATTTCCTTGAGCAGATATCCCACAAACTTCATCACGTTACCTCTGAAGTTTCACATTGTTTGCAGTGCTAAGCATTGATACAATAGATGCAGAACAGGTGGTGTGCATAATTCCTATGAATTAGCCCAGCTTAATTTCCTGTATGTCAGTCCTGTCAGCTTTGTCTCACAAAGAAGCATTTGCAAACAGCTTAGCTTGTAGCAGTAATTAGGTTACTTTGGTTTCACCGTTTTGCTACACGGTTTGGCAAGTGATAAATATTCTACTATATTATCTGTTTATGATACTGCAGAAAATGATGAAAAAAAAGAGCCTTTCCAAGGGCATTCAGAACTGAGGCCTGGCAGGATTTCCAAGGGAGAGAACTCAGTATGAGAGGTGTTGCAGTTGGAAAACACATGAGTCTGGCAATTAACGATGCTGACCTCTGTGCTTGCATTGGAGACAACCAGGAATTCCCAGGGCTGTAGGCCAAACTGGGGAGTCAAAAAACATTCTGGAAGAAGTACCCCTGAAGTCACCTGGTATGGTGCTTGACCCAAGGATGTCTCTTTTTTTTTTTGCGCCTTCAAGTCAGCTTTGGACTCCTGGCAATTGCCTGGACCGGTTTTCTTGGCAAGGTCTTTTGGAAGTGGTTTGCCATTGCCTGCTTCCCAGGGCTGAGAGAGAGTGACTAGCCCAAGGTCACCTAGCTGGCCTCACCGTCTCCCAGGTTCTAGTCTGGTGCCTTAACCACTACACCAATCTGACACATCCTTATATGGAACACGAAATGGAAGAACCTTGAAGGAAGGGAGAAGGAACCAAGAACTGATTGAGGGGACATCCATCCAGAGCATTGAATGTTAGGAATGAAACAGGACCTCAACATTTGAAGGAGCTCTAGTTTATTTCCAGGGTTGACAGAGCTGTACAAATCCTTCCAAACTATAATGGTATGTGGGAATGACCTTGGGAGACGGGGGAAGAGATACCGCCTAGGGAATGGTCAGATGAGAAAGGACATAGCCCACAGCAGGAATGTGGGCAGAGCAAGAGGCTCAGAAGGGACCCTCCCTAGCTTCTCAGACTGTAGAGGAGACGGTGGGAGATTTGTACTTTCAGACTTGCAAGATTCTGTTAATGTAGCCTTACAATAAAGTAGAATTAGCTCATCTGGCTGTGCTTCCTGTCTGGTCTGCCTCGCAAGACTGACAAGAACACATGGCTGCCTTTACAAAGGATCATCTCTGTCTATATTAATAAAGCAACTGCATCTTTTCCCAAATTCCTGGCTATTTCCACATGGACTTTTCCTCCCCCCACCCCAATCACAATAGTTTAAGCAACTTTCCTGAGAGCTGTCACACTCATATGCAAAAATATGGTTAACCTTGCCTTCTCTTTCCAGAAATCTGTTGAGATCTCAGACAAGAAGGTGGAAATTTCACAATAGCTTGGCTGTTCCTTTCCTTTCCTTTCCTTTTTATTTTAAATATTTTAATTGGTGTGGTCTATAGATCCTTGTGATGCTTTGGTCTACAATGTCTATCGATCGTTTAAATGGCAGCACACTTATTTCTATATTACATTTATCTCTTGCCTTGTACTTGGGAACTCAAGTTACATGGGGAATTCATCTTATGTTTAAGAACATCAAATAGCTGTGCACACCTAAAATTTTATGTTGATACTATACTAGTATTAGAGAGCCAGTCTGGTGTAGTGGTTAAGGCACTGGGCTAGAATCCAGGAGATGGTGAGTTCTACTCCTGCCTTGGGCACAAAACCAGCTGGGGGTCATTGGGCCAGTCACTGTCCATCAGCCCTAGGAAGGAAGCAATGGCAAACCACTTCTGAAAACCTTGCCAAGAAAACTGCAGGGACTAGTTCAAGCAGTCACTGAGAATCAGACATAATTGAATAGCAACCCCCCCAACAAAAAACTAGTATTAATATGAATGATATAGCAGCAGCAGTAATAACCAGTGTAACTATCAGCTTAGATTTGTATCTAAGATTTCTATCTATTGCATCCCCCAACAACAACCCTGTAAGGTAGGGTGGGCTAAAGAACTGTCTGGTCCAAATCACCAAATGAACTTCCGTGGCTCAGGGTGGATTTGATCCTGAGTCTTCCAACTCCCAAACCAACATCTTAATCCCAATACCTGCTCTCTCCCTCCCCCAATTCCATTTTCAATGCAAAAATGAATTCAGATGAGCCAAACTGCATTGCAAATGGTTATTTAACATGAGCCAAAATGAAGCGAAATGAGAAGGTACACCGTGAGCTGGCTAGGAAAAAAAATACCACGAAAGAAATAGTTTGGCATTGATGGACTCATCTTTGATACGTCTTTAAAAACTGAGAAACCCTGGACTGTATGAATAAAGTAGAGTTCCAGTCAGATTTGTGGAACCTGTTTCTTGACCTGGGTTTGAAGGGCTGACCTTGAGAGAGATCCAGCCATTTTAATGTCAGGCAGAAATTTCAATACTGCTGGTGTCTTCAGAGGTTGGCTCCTTGGATTTGCACTGGCTCCAGTTTGGTTTGTGTTGGATCAGTGGTTAAGTGCTTGGCGTTTTCCTAAATTGCTTCGTCTTTCCTGAAGATCCTTGGCAATTCCTTGGAGGTGCTCTTGGATTGAGCAAAACAGTTGACTTTCCCACTGTCACTGCTGCTTCTGTAACTGTTCTCACCATCCCTCAATGTGCCTTTGGTTTTCTCAAGATGTTTTTGAGATGTACTATTGCTTTCCTTTTAACAAAGACATGGAAGAAACTGAAGATCAGTAAGAAGTTGGTTTGCAGTTTGCAACAAGGTGAAAAATCATGTGACTGTGTTGTGTTGTATCTGCCTGGAGCACATAAAGGTGTCTGAAGATCAGAGGTATTGTTTTTCACAAGTGCTATCCATTCGTATTCAGGAGCATTAATATGTGCCTGCCCTCTGTGTTGCTCATGTTCTGATTGCATTTATTCCTGTCACTTTGATTGAAGCTGGCAACTGACCTCATTATCCTGATGATCACCAGGATGCATATCACAGCTTATATAGTTCACAGCAGTGAGCATGTTAGTAATGTGTCTCTGATCTAATGACTACACGATGGGGTCACCTTCCTGGCATTCCAGTCTTCCTTTGCTCAGTATGAACAACAAACTTAACTATGAAATAATATGGGTAGTTCTGTAACCAGCTGCTTAAAGCAGTCCTAAGAATGGTTAACCACGGAAGTTAAGTATAGTCCACTAGACAGGCATGGAATAATCTATTTTGTTTTTAGCTTCTTGCCTGGTAGTGAATATTTGAGACCTGACCATGAGCCCTTGCTGCATCCTTTGAGGAAGTCTTCACCACACAATGCTGGGCAAATACATTTTCTGCATTTGTTTTTCTGCTGGTTTTCATTCAGTTCGATGTTAGAGAATTTGCTCTCAGAATTTCTTCAGAGGAAAAGAGAATTGCTGGAAAATGGGTCGAATGAATGTTCTTGTGCCTGTTCATTACAAGGTAGCCAAGGAACATACTGTATATGTGAATGTAATGGCTTTTCACTGTATGGTCATCTCTGTAGACTCATTGACATACAATATCAAGGGAAGATGCCATGAGGGAACTACCTCCGCTGGAGTTTTTCAGGAGTGACTTGTTCCCCTTAAGATGACTCATGTACTTGAGAAATTGGTGGAGAAACCAGAAATTTTGAAAAGCCATCCACCCAATTTCTGTGCCAAAATTTGGTGGAGAACTTCAAATGGCTATTTTTGTAACTCTAGTTGTGATGAGCCTATAACAGAGGCAAAATGGTACATAGGACCAGTACGTTTGAAAGTATGGGTACCTTTATGTATCATTATGTACTACCCCCATCCTTCTTCTTTCTGCAGCATGCCTGGACTGCATGTAAATAAGGTCTCTAGACATTACAGAACATTGTGATGAGCCAAAGTTATCAACACAAGGAAAATGGAGGTCATGATGAGTCCTCCAGTCCTTGATATGCACATGAGAGGTTTGTTATGTGATGTGTACTTCTACACATCAAACTGGTAGTGTGCCAGCATCTCACTTCACTGATCATGGAACTGGCCACCATGTAAAGGAAACATTTGCGTGTACATAAAATCACAAAGAGGCCTACAATATAAAGAAGAATTCTCATCCAGTCAATATCCCTGTGTGTAGCTCCATATGTGTAAATCTGTATACATCTAGGCTTCTTTCATACTGACCAAGAAGCATGGGGGCATATAGAGCTGCTGTGTCCCTATGCCCTGTTATGACATTGGGTGAACCTGCAGGTGTGGAAAATTTCTATATAGCTTCCTCATAGCTTTGCAGGACTGCCCCTATCATGCAGCAGAGTGAAGTAGTTGCCTTAGGGGAAAGATGCTGGAAATAGGGATAAATTGTTGTAATAATGATAACAATAATTTAAACTTGTGTGCCACCTGACTCTCAACAACTCAACAAAGTGACAAAAGGCAGATCTGAGTATACCACATACATTGCCCTGCATTTTATATGAGATGGCTTGCCACCCCCCCGCTCCCCCAGATAGCATGGACATTGCAGCGTATATCAGTGTTTGAATGAATGAATGAATTGATTGATTGATTTGTATCCTGCATTTCTGTCCAAAGAGCAAGGAAGACAACTGATCATAAAAGATAAAAACAAAAACAGTTACAATCTGTCAGAGCCAACAAACTAATCAAACCGAAAAGGCCTGGATAAAGTGTTGACTCCCTTCCTGAAATCAAAATTCATAGAAGCTGAGCACAACTCCCAAGAAAGCATATTTCATGGTCTGGGAGAATATCAAAGAAGGCTCTTTTTCAGGGAATTCACCTGTTGGTTCAGTCATACATGGAATGGGGATACCATCTTGTTTTTCATCTTGGACAGCAACATGTTGTGGATCAACAGTTTGGGTTTGCTAAAAGGGAACATGAATTTCCAGACAGTACCACCTGAACAGCAAACATTTACACAGGAGTGTTGCAGGGACAAGGAATACTTGGAATATAGTTTTGGTGAAAAAAAGATCTGCCTTAAGGTGTGTGTACCATTCAAAATGGGCAGCTTCCTGGGAGTGTTTTATCCATATCTAACCTCAGCAGGTGGCAGCACCTGCCTAACATTATCTTGGCTTAGAAACTAAGCAGGCTCAGGTTTTGTTGGGTTGACAACCAGAAAATATGGTTGTAGGCTAGTCTTGGAAGTCCAAAATAACCTCAGAAGAATGCAATAGTAAACTGCTTCTGTATAAAAAAAAAACTGCATGAAGTGTCAAAAGAGACCTCTAGGAGTTAATCCTGACATGAAGGAGCCCCTTTTTTATCCATATTTAAGTGCAGATAGAAAGTGTTAATGAACCTTTAGATGTTGAATCTAAATTGGCAATGGCAAGAATACAGCTGCTGATGACTTTGAACTCAGATCCTTGGAGGCAGCTGAAGGCATCTTGGTATATCCTTGGCCTTTCTCTCCCTCTTTATAGACTGCAGTTTGAATCTAAAGGAATCATGTTCAGTTCTAAACAGGACACATTGCCACCTGTTCATGCGATGCAAAAAAGCTTGTAAAGTTGACAATTATCACCCTATTTTTGTCCCCTTGCCACTGGTTAGTATGAAAGGCAGGAGAATCACATTAGTAATTGCTGGGTTCTCTAACAATTCATATTTCATATTAAATGTTGATCCAGTTTTGGAATCTTCCTTCTGCCAATAATTTGAGACAGCAGTTTTGAAACTGCTGAGTGTGCTGCTAACTTTAAGCATATGAAATAATCACATTATCTTATGGCTGAACTTGTACATTAGACTTTGCCAGAAAAACCACTATGCACAAAAATAGAGCCAAGAGCAATTCCCATGTAATTCAGCTGAAAAATAATGAACTATTTCTAATTTTGTGTTGGATTAAATCCTTTGGCTGACAATGTTTATTTGAACACATTCAAGTATGTTCCTAGTTTTTGCAGAAATATTCAAGTGAGGTTTATAAAAATCCCTGTTTGCCAAATATTCTTGCAAGTACGTAAGACGATTAAGACCATTAAGACCTGCTTCTTTCCCAGGTGTTTGGGTCCAGTTGAGTGGAGTCCCCTTTTGGTTACTTTCATTATTGTGTTTAGTTGCTATTTCATGTGTTAACATTAAAACATGCACAATATGTAAAATTTATCTGGCTATTTGGTTCCTTGTTTGTTTTTCTGTTGTACACCACCCAAAGTCACACTGTTTCAGTTGGGTGGCCCTATAAATCGAATGAATGAATGAATGAATGAACAAACGATTTTTCATATAGGTTTTGCTTGCATGAGTCCCATTGTATTGAATGGTGGTTCAGGAAATTGCAGAGGACTCTAGATGATGGCTGCAATCCTACCGACATTGAATTGGAGAAGGATTACTTCTGAATAAATATGTAGAAGATAGGATTTTTAATTTGTACTTTACAGTTTTCACTTTGTATATTTGCACAATATATTTATGAGTGAGCATGTTCTTAAAGAGGAATACTATAAATCTCATGTTGCACAAGAAAAACACTTCAGAAATATATTCCTTTAGGCTGCTTTTCCTGTACTCTTAACATGCTGTATGTTGTTCATAGAGTGTTTTGGGCCACTCCTCAGATTCATGGAAATAGAGACCTCTTCGAAAATGTGTCTTGGATTAGTTGAACTGGAGGCCTGGAATTCGCAGGAATTTTTACTAGGACTTTGCAGATCTTTGAGGCAGTCATTTCACTGATGGCTGGAGTGAAGCATGCCCTGGAATCTGCTTACAAAGTAAAGTGGACCTCTTGCTTCTAAGCACAAAGAAAAGGTGCCTCATCACGTCACCTTGGACTTTTCCAAGATCTCTTTGGAAACTTTCTATGGCTATCACAAGTGCTGGAGAGGACTTGAACAAAGGTGATGAAAAGTATCTCATTGAGGCAAATCTCACTTCTTCATCTTGCTGAGATGAATCAGGCCCAGCTGATGTTCCTTTCAAAAAAAGTTGGTTTTTTTCTCTTTCTTTAGGTCAAAAGGAATTATAGGAATTCCAATCAGAAGTCAAACTGGGAGGATGCCTTACTTTATCTCCTTTGTCATGTTTCATTTTTTTTATCTTCTCTTATCAATTACATTTGGTAAAAAATGCTACACAGCACTAGTGTCAATCCATGGAATCACATAGTCATTTAATCTGGGCTTGCATACCACATTTTCCTGAAATAAAAAAGCAAAACAAAAACAATCAATATGAGATTAAGTTGTCTAACTAAGATAGGTTGGCTAATTAGTAATGCTGTGATTCATTGTTAGCCCTAACACCTGCTTTTTCCAAACAAACATCACCACATTAATCTGAGCAGTGGCATATCAATCGATTGCCTGCTTGTTTCTGGTTAAGTGCCAGACAGAATGAATGATTCATTATATTCATGGTTTCAGGTCACTCAACACTCATTAAAACACCAAAGCATTAGTTGTTGTTGTCATAAGTAAGTTCAGAAGAGAAAGATGTTTTGTTGGTTAAAATGCATGTTCTAGAAATAAATGGCACAGGCAATTGATCAGCCTTATCAAGTGATGGCCAGATATGGCTCCTGATGAATTTAAGGTGGGAAGACAAAGTCCAAGGGAGCAAGAGGAAAAAATAATAATAAAGAAGGTCTTATGGTACCTATCAAAATTTAGTCTTCTAGTTTAAGCAGCAAAAAAGACTGATCCAAGAGGATGCTTGGGTCAATAGTGCTCTCTTTCCTTGGAGAATCCTGCCCTTTCACCTATGTCCAAGTCAGATTCAGGTGCAGTAAACTGAGTTTCCGAATCTTACTTAGACATGGGTGATGGGACAGGATTCTCCATTGGGCTTAATATATCAGGGTAATTTAAGGGACCCAGGAGAAGACATGTTAAATGGTAGACCCTAGTTTTGCCTTCAACAGGATGAATGGGTAGGGTATAGGGTTCACTGGAGACATAACAAGAGGGATGGTGCTGTCGCCTTCCCCAGTTTGGATTTGGCTATTTTTAGATTTGTAGACTGTGAAAATTATGGCAGCAGGAAGGACCCTTTCTCCTTACCTTTTGTGAATTCCTCCATTTTCAGTAACTGCTTTTAGAAGGCTACAAGGAGAATATGACTTGTTTATAATTAGCTAAACATAAGATGCTTATCTATTTGGTTGAAAGCCATTTGGTGTAATGATTAAAGGTATCGGGCTAGAAACTGGGAGACCGTGAGTTCTAGTTTTGCATTAGGAATGAAGCCAGTTGGGTGCGTTTGGGCCAATTCCTCTTTCTCAATCCTAGGAAGAAGGCAATTGCAAACCTCTTCTGAAATATGTTGCCAAGAAAATGCCTGGACTTGTCAAGAGCCAAGATAGATTTGAAGGCACAAATGTGCGCGCGCACACACATGCCTATTTGGTTAAGGTCTGTATTTATTTAACCAATAATTCTGAAGCCAGATTATCTTTGTCCAGGCTGTATACCATCAATCTTCTCAAATGGAAGCTAGGGGTATTCTTGTCCAAAGTAAAAATAGGGAAGTAAGAATAAATGTACAATTTCAACTCTTTCTTTTCTTTCTTTCCTCCCTCTACATAATTATTTGCAGAGGAGATTCTCCCATGGCCTCAAGATCATAGTATCTGGGAAAATTAGGATTTCAAAATATTAAGGGGAGCTTCCATGCATAGAGCAGACTGTTATACTTCTTACATACTAGTCAATAAGAATTCCAATGGAATTCTATGAAATTCTAGGCTATGAAAATGATAGGGCCATCGTCTCACATGGAGTTTGCATTTATTATTAATCAAATTTATCACCGCCCATCTCCCAAAAGGCACTCCGGGCAGTTTACAATAAAAAATTGTAGAATGTGGAAAATAAGATAGAATAACTTTTATGAATGTTCTTAAAGTAAAATTCTTAGAGATTAGTGAACTGACAGTTTGCTTGCTATTTTGAGGGGGGGGGGGAGTCAATTAATTGAGCCCAGTGCAGATACTGTCCTTATTAATGTTGCAATTTTTCTTGTTAATCACAGCTACCTAATATTTCTGTTGTACTGTATATCACTTAAATTTATGTAGGAATTGTCCATTGACTGACTCAGTTTTCTACTTGGGTTATTTTTTTCCCTTTTTTCCTTTTAATAAATGCTTCCATCTTATCTTGTCATGAAGTAGATTCCAATGATCAAGGTCATGCAGTCGCCTCTTATGTGATATTTGTATCTGTATTTGGAAGGTAGTCTTCTAAAGCCTTTCAACATGCAATTAAAAACATCACTACTCTTCTTTCAGCACAGATGTCCATCTGTGCACACGGCACTAATTGCCATACAATAAGTGTTTGGATAAGGTTGAATCCGATCAAATCCTGAAGGGGTTCAAAGAAACTCAGCTGGATTTAGAATGAAGTCCTTTTGCCTTTTTTGTGTGCTTGGAAGTTTTCTTTCCAGAATAATGGTTTGTTTGCTGTCATTTAGTCAGCAAATGTGATATTTGAATATTTGGGTTGAATATTAGTTTACCATCCCCTTGGGCACTATAGTTTTGGTTCTCATATCTATGAGCTGAATTTAAGAATATGATTTTGCTAGTTGTTGTTCAGTTGTTAAGTCATGTCTGACTCTTCGTGACCCCATGGACCATAGCACGCCAGGCCTTCCTGTCCTCCACTGTCTCCTGGAGTTTACTCAAATTCATGTTCATTGCATTGGTGATGCTATCTAGCCATCTCACCCTCTGCCATCCCCTTCTCCTTTTGCCTGCAGTCTTTCCCAGCATCAGGGTCCTTTCCAGTGAGTCCTCTCTTCACATTAGGTGGCCAAAGTATTTGAGCTTCAGCTTCAGTATCTGTCCTTCCAATGAACAGCCAGGGTTGATTTCCTTTTGGATCAACTGATTTGACCTCCTTGCAGTTGAAGGGATTCTCAAGAGTCTTCACCAGCACCACAGTTTGAAAGCATCAATTCTTCGGCACCCAACCTTCCTTATGGTCCAACTCTCACAGCCATACATCACTACTGGGAAAACCATAGCTTTGATTATACGGACCTTTGTTGGCAAGGTGATGTCTCTGCTTTTTAATATGCTGTCTAGGTTTGCCATAGCTTTCCTCCCAAGGAGCAGGTGCCTTTTAATTTCATGGCTGCAGTCACTGTCTGCAGTGATTTGGAGCCCAAGAAAATAAAATCTGTCACTGCTTCCATTTCTTCCCCTTCTATTTGCTAGGAAGTGATGGGACTAGAAGCCATGATCTTAGTTTTTTAAATGTAGTTTCAAGCCAGCTTTTGCACTCTCCTCTTTCACCCTCATCAAGAGGCTCTTTAGTTCCTCTTCACTTTCTGCTATTAGGGTGGTATCATCCACATATCTGAGGTTGTTGATATTTCTTCTGGCAATCTTAATTCCAGCTTGTAATTCATTCATCCCGGCATTTCTCATGATGTACTCTGCATATAAGCTAAATAAACAGGGTGACAATATACAGCCTTGTCGTACTCCTTTCCCAATTTTGAACCAATCAGTTGTTCCATGTCCGGTTCTAACTGTTGCTTCTTGACCCGCATACAGGTTTCTCAGGAGACAGGTAAGGTGATCTGGTACTCCCATCTCTTTAAGAATTTGCCACAGTTTGTTGTGATCCACACAATCAAAGGCTTTAACATAGTCAATGAAGCAGAAGTAGATGTTTTTCTGGAACTCTCTTGCTTTCTCCATAATCCAGTGAATGTTGGCAGTTTGATCTCTAGTTCCTCTGCCTCTTCAAAACCCAGCTTTTTTCTAGTAGGGTTGGTTAACTGAGTCCAAAGGATGTTGAAATATATATGTCCAAAGCAGGACTGAAAATCCATGAATTGGTTCTGAGAAACTTCATTCCATTCCATCATAGAGAAAGGTTGGATGATGTGCTTAATATACAATTGAAGTCATATTCTCACAAGCATTGGAAGAAGTCACTCAGTGACTCAAACTGCTAAATTCTTGATAGTGGTTTGTATGCATGTCAATGCCTCTATTCAAGCTATCTTATATAATAAACTAGCAAATCAGGAAGGAGGGTAGACGGAATATTGGAAGTGTGACATTGGAAGTGTGTTAAATATTTCTTGCAAATGTTTCCTGATGATAACAGATCAGTAATTATGATGTGTTTGTAACAAACTGTGCCTATTCTTTAGGACAACAAAGATTTCTCCTGATTATTTTAGCACATACTGGGAAAGGTTCTTTGCCTCTCCTGATGAATCTAAAAAAAGAAGCAAACAAGAGCCCTTGGATACCCCATGCTTCATCAGCCAAAATTTAACCACCTCAAATTCAGTATTTAACTTTTTTGAGAATCAAAAGCATTTTCTTTAAGAAACTGTCACTTGAGTTTTGGTTTCTGGGTTTTTTTTTTTTTTTTTTTGGAAAATGAGGTGGTAGTCCATTACGAAAATTTAGAGACCTAGTCATTTATTTTCTGGGGTTTGTATAGGATGCTCCTGGTTAGCATGTATGAAGCTTTCAAGATAGTGATTGAATAGCTTGGTAATTGGGAAGGATACATTTCAAACTTGCTTTAAACTAATACTATGCAAACAAGGCTTTACACATGTGGAGAAGATTCTGAAATACTTGCCTCATTATCTGCTGATCTGTCATCTCTGTGAGGATTTAGGATATAAGTCATTATCTCAGTTACATGTAAGATTTGGATTCTGGCCATGTGCTAGATATTATAACAGTTAATAGCAAAGAAAAAAAATTACCCCAAAGTACTGTATCTGCATTAGCAATGAGCTCAGTTGTCACACTGGTAAGTGTCAAGAGCTTTGTTATAGAACTGTTTAGAACTTCATTGAGGTAGCGACAACCGTTTATTTAGAAGCAGACAAAAAGCCCAGTGTATATTTAGTGCAGTTCTGTTTCTTTTACTCTTATCATACACAAAATGATGTGATAATAAATTAGGAGAATGCTATAAAGTGAAAAGACACTCATGCAATTTTCTCCTATAATAATTTCTGTAAGTTTAGTTAGTTCCATTACTGACTGAAAGTGTCAGATAATTTAAGAAATATTACTCAAGTTCCATCACTTTGTGCACAGCTAAAAAATTAATATATCTTGTTTTTATATGGTCCATATGTTTCAATTGGGGTCATCTTAGAAGAGGTATTCTCTCTCCCCCAACTGAGAGGGAAGGAGAAATGCTTATCATCAGGGATACATTTTCTTATTTCCTTTCCTTTCCTTTATTTATTTGTTTAATTTAAAATATTTGTTTAATTAATTAATTAATTAGTTTAATTTATATGGCCGCCCATCTCAAACAAGTGACTCTGGGCAGCGAACAATCATAAAATCAATTAATTAAAACCAAATTACAAACACAATACAAAAGAACATTAAATAAATACAGCAGCTGAGAAAATTATAATCCCTAGATGTTAACATAAACAGGAAACGGGGCCCTTAACACATTCAGGATCCCAGGCCTGGGCATGTAACCAGATCTTCAAGGTCTTACGGAAGGCCAACAGGGTTGGGGCCATCCTAATCTCTGGAGGGAGAATGTTCCAGAGGGCAGGCACTATGGCAGAGAAGGCATGCCTCCTGGTCCCCACCAGCTGACATTCCTTGGCTGATGGGACCTGGAGCAGGCCCATCCTGCTGGACCAGATTGGATGTGTAGAAACAACTGGGAGAAGACGGTCCCTCACATAAACCAGCCCCTTCCCTTCCCTTCCCTTAAAAAAAGTTTAGGTAAGTGGCAGAACAAACTCACACCTTTCATTTTTCTTTCTCCAAAGAACTTCTGGGGAAGGAAAGGTCAAGACAGAATCTCTCTTTTTTTCAAAGATATATTCAGCACTGAATTGGAACCTTTGAACTGAAACCTGGTGGTATTAATTTTCAGTTATGCTTTTATTTATTTATTTTTAAATTTTTAATTACAAAAAGAAGAGGGAAAAAAATACATTAGAAGTGCTTTAACAAAAAAGTGAAAGAAATACAAGGAAAAAAACATGTTAATATTCATTATAAGAGTAAAAAATTGCAATTCCGTTTACAGTATACTTATCTAGTGCAAATATCATTCAAGTTCATATATATATTTCTAATAGATTTATATAACTATCATGTTTTTTTAACCTACTCTATTTTGTATAAATGAGTCCCATATCTATCTATCTATCTATCTATCTATCTATCTATCTATCTATCTATCTATCTATCAAATTTGTCACCACCCATGTCCTCCCACCAGAGGGACTCTGGGCAGTTTACAACAAAAAATTATCAGTAAAACAATAGATATACAATATAACTACAACATATAAAAATACACTATATAAAATGCAATTACAAATAACCAATAAATATAGATAAAAATAAAGTCCAGATGGCAATGATTTAATTCAGTCCTTGCGTGGGATGAACACTTTAGGGCATTATACTTGTCCATACAAAGTCTACATCTATAGGCAATCCGCTCATAAGTAGCAAGTGCAATCAGGTCTTCAATCCATTGAATAAATGGGGCCATGCATTTATCTTTCCAATGCTGCAGTGTCAGTCTTTTGGCCATAGTAAGGGCACAGAGAATCCATTTATGTTGCCTGGTTGTCAAGTTCCATATATTAGTTATATACAGTAGTTCAAAAGAATATTATCCTTGAAAATTTTAGATATTGTTGCACAATCAGATTTAGATAATCCACTACTTTCTCCCAAAACTTGGTAAGTATAGGACATTGTAGAAACATATGTTTTAAAGAAGCATTATCCTTATTACATCTCCAACAAAATGCTGTTTTTGACAATCCTTTTCTATAGAAACATAATGGAGTCCAATAAATTCTAAATATTATTTTTTGTATCAGTCATAATTTGAGGTCCATTGACATTCTTGCTATAGAAGTTAAAACACTCTCCCATTGACTAGACAATATAGGAACATCTAATTCTTTATTCCACTCATTTCTTAGCATCTGCATATAAAATTGATTACCAATTCATTTAAGGAATATCAGATCCACATTTGTACTGAATCCATTAAATATTTAGGTATGTGTCTACCAAAGGATATAACTCATTTTAGTAACTTAGTAACATGTAATATAAATAAAATATATAGAGGTTTCTTTGGAGATGGATAGGTGTGAGTAATTAAACCTTACCCTTTGGGGAAAGGTGAATGCTCTTAAAATGAATATTATTCCCAGATTAATTTATATTCTAAGAGGAATTCCAGTTTTTATATCTGGAAAATATTTTCAGAAAATAAATTCTTTGTTTAGAAAATTTCTATGGTACTCTTCAATTCTGAGAATATCTTTACAGAAAATGCAATTACCAATTAACGAGGGAAGATATGGTCTTCTGAATCTGGAGCTGTATCATCATGCTTACCTATTGTCAAGCATTAAATACTGGAAGCGAACAACTGGTGTTAATTTTCCAATTTGGGCAACTTTGGAATATAGCACCTTTGGCTGGTGGACAGTATTAGGATCTAAATATACTAAAGCTCTAATATCTCTGGAAACAATTTCATCAGTTAGAAAGTTATGGAATGGAATGGCTAATAAAAAAGGATTTGACCCTTTTCCCCATGCCAAATTGACTTTATGGGGGAACTCAACTTTGAAAATTGGGAAAAAGATGGTGATATGGAAAAATTGGATGGAAGTGGGGATATTGATTTTGGACCAACTGACAGATGATGAAGATGAATTTTAAAGATACTCTGTGTTAAGAGATAAATATCATCTATCAGATGTAACCCAATAGCAATATGTACAGTTACAACATTAGTTAACAACATTGTTTGGACCAGCAGCATATGCAGCTTCTGAGATACCTGAGATACTAGAACAACTTGTTAAATCCTTTAAAATCAATTATGCTTTTTATATTTCCCTGCAATCTCTGTTTTAATTATTGTTAGCTGGCTTGTAAACAGACTAAAAGAAAAACCAAGTAACCCTGTTCTGAATAGTGATTCAAGACTCAGCTTAATTGTTCAAATACATCAGAGGAAAAAATTCCCTTTCTACTGAAGAGTGAGATCATTTGCTTCCACAGATGTACGGTACTATCCTGGGAGTCAAGGAAAGAGATCTTTCCCTTTCATACTAGTCTGACAAGCAGCTGTAAATTTTTATTTCAAAATCTGAAGTGGTGGAATCTGTGAGCCCCGGGAAAGCCCTGCACCGTTCAGGGACTCTTCTCTGCAAGTGAGAACAGCCGCAAATGATAAAAATGATCATAAACCCCATTTTAGTGTTCCTCTTGGTTGTAGCAAATACAGCTCATCTATTTAAAAGGCACGGAGGAAAGGTTATGCTCACATTCTCTTTACAAAGCAATGAGGAAAAAAATTGGGTTGCAAAGGAAGATCCACTTGTCTTTTATTTGAGGGGGCCTGTGTTATTTTATGGGATGCATCAGAGTAAGTCAGTAAAATATATTGAGATTCACTGGGGTTGGATTATAGGCCATGTGAAATATCTTAAGATATGAATTTGGTGGAGGACTCTGCCATCTCCTAAAACCTGTAGGAGGATGCATGCCTTCAGTAAGTTAACTTCCAGGATCTTCCACCTCAATCCACCGTAAAGCATTAGGGATATGGGAGGGATGAAGATTCCTAGGCTGGCCCTAAGGGCTTAATTAAGTAATAATTTAGCAAGGGAAGGAAGGGAGATCATTAAACCAATCCTGCAGACAAGAGCAGCTCTATGAAAGAGACAGTTCCTTCTATTATGGTTGTCAGGACAAGAAAGGGGAAAACTACACTTCCACGTAGATGAATTTCTTCCTATAATCCTGTTTAAATACCAAGGGACAAGAATTGCTGATTCATATTTTTTTATTCCTTTCTTCTGGTAATGGAGAGGCTAAAACAGCAGAAATAAGCAGAAGAAAGGTGTAATTAGTAAAAAAGTCATGTAGTATCTTAAAGATGAATATTTTTATTAGGAGCTAATTGTTACACACTCCCTGTATAACTTGAGCTAATGACTTCATTCATGTAGGCAACTATCAGTATGTCTTTTTATTATCCAACATCCATAGTAGCCCAACAGCTTTACTGCAGACAAGTAAAATGGCACAAAAGAGGTGCATGTTTTTGAGTTCTTCAGATGTTGTAAAAAAGCAGGTGATGGGAAAGAAGCAAGGAAGTCCAAATATTAGGGCAGGTGTTTCAAACATGAAGCTTCAAAATTAGCCCCAAGATGGCAATTGTAGATTGAATGCATCACTCAGTGATAGATGTTGTCATCACCAGGTTACATCTAGCATTCAGGTACAAAAAACAAAGATTGACCCCTACTTGAGCTCTGAAAACACAAAGACAGTTCCCAGTCTATTATCAAGGATAAAGCACCCATGTTCCCAGATTCCTGGCTGGGCAGAGAGCAGGCCAGAGAGTAATTGGAGGTGGTGGTTCAATCACTTCATCACTTCAATCATAGTAGTCCAACAAAGCTGTTGGACTGCTATAGACGTTGGATGATAAAAAGACATACTGATAGTTGCCTACATGAATGGAGTAACTAGCTCAAGTTATACAGGGAGTATGTAATAATCAGCTCCTAATAAAAGTATTCATCTTAAAGATGCTACATGACTTTTCACTAATTACACCTTTCTTCTGCTTCTTACGTCTGTTACTTTAGTGTCTCCATTACCAGAAGAAAGGAATTCTTTGTGACCTGATGGACATCATTTCACCAGAATTGTTTGTCAATAACTGCTTCTTTGAATTCTTGGAAGCTCCTGCTTGTGTCATCAGTGATAGTATCTAGCCATCTCATCTTCTGTTGGTCTTTTTTTGATCACCTTCAATACATACCCTTGTTGACGGTGTCATTTCTCTACACTTTAATAGTTTGTCTAGATTTGTCATACGGTCTTTCTCATGAGAAGCAGACACCTCTTTATTTCATGGTTGCAGTCGTCAGTCCTTGTACCTCTGGTAATTCTCATTCTAAATATAGTTGAAATCAGGATTGTAAATATTAAACTTTATCTTACTAGCATGTGAGCTAACTGCAATTGTTTGGTAGTTTGAGTAGTAATGCTTCTTTTTTTTTGGTGTTGGAATATAGATTGATATTTTCCAGTCTTCTGGTCACTGTGGTTTTTTCCATTCCTACCCACAATCACAGCATCATCTTGCAAGTTTTTAAACAGTTCTGCCAGTATTTTGCAAACCCTGCATCTTTGCTGTTAGTAATATTTTCTAGGGTCCATTTAATTTCACTTTCCAAAATGTCTCATCCTAGTTTGGTGATCCTACCTTTGTATGTATCAGTGATTTGGGGTCTTTATATCTTTAATCATGTCTGTCTTTGTGTACGTTTCCCTTAATTTCACAAATGTGGTTGAAGGAATCTCTTGCTGTGCTTTCCATTTGATCACTATCCTCAATTTCCTTGCATTCCTTATTTAGATATATCTCTTTGCCACTTCTTGCTTTTCTCTGGAATTTGGTTTTTATTGGATGAATTTTCCTCTGTCATGGTTGTCTTTTGTTTTTTGTCTTTCTGCAGCTATTTTCAGTATAAACATAGACAGTCATTTCAACTACTTTTGCTTTTTACAATGTGGAATATTTTTGAATACTTCATGAATATCAGTCCAGAATTCTTTAGCCACTCTGTTTAAAAAATCTACTCCGTTAAATCTGTTCTTTACTGTCACTGCATACTCCTATGGAGCATTGCTGAGGTTGCATTTTGTTGGCTTAATTATTTTGTTTGTTCTCTTACATTTAAGTTGGAATTTTTAAAGAAATAGTTCATGATCTGAGCCATACAAGTGTTACTTTAATTGAAGGAATAGAGCTCCTCCATTTTTCTTTTAAGAGTATATAGTCAATTTAGTTTAAGTGTCCAGCAATGCGTAGACTTGTCTTTTAGGTTGTAGGAAAAAGATATTGCTATGAATAATCAAATGACCTTTGGAGGACTATGCTAGTCTGTCACCTTTTTGTTCTTGTATCAAAGCCATATTTCACCATTATCCTAGGTGCTATCCTACTTCCAGCTTTAGTATTCCAGTCAACTATGATGAGTATGTTGGGCTTATCCCATTAGAGTGTGAGAGACAGAATGCATGTTGACAGTGGGAGAGAAGAGAAAACATTAGGCACCACACTATGCACAGCACATTGACATAGAGATGTCTCTCTTTCTGATTATTATATGTTGGGAGCTCTTTAATGTTTAGTTTGGTCCAACATTTATCTCCTACCTTTGTTGCTTCTGTACCACCTTGGAAATGGAGAAACAAGGAACTTTCTTTCTCTGTTCCATCATCCTGGTAATTTATCCTTAGAATTTTTCTTTTTCAAAGATGAGAGGGAACCTATCTTAAGAAAAATCTGAATTACTGGCACCACTTTAATTGCAAGGTAAATAATCTTTGTAATTAGAGATCAGTTTATTTTCCTTAGTGACATTATTATGGCAGATAGAATTACAATGGGGGCATGTTTGCACAGTAGCTCAAAGCTCATCTCTGGATGTGCAGTGGGTTCTTTTTAAAAAAAAATCAGACTGATGTAGATTTTAATATTTCTGCCAAGGAAAACAAATAAAAGAGAAACATGAGGTGTAATTTATATGAGAAGTATCTTGGAGTAAAAATTTTATCTTGTTCCATGTATCTCTATTGTATAGTCAGATTTAAGGAGGAAAAAAAGCCACAGTTAAAAATGACATATGAAATTATTGGTAAAATGCATGCTTCTCTAATAGCAGTTAAATCGATTGAATTATTTGTAATAAAGTGGATGATATATTTCACTTTTAAGAACAGAGGGAATTTTACATGTTTTATCAATGTCCTACTGGGTTCAAGATTCTGTGGGGCCAACCCATCTGGACCCTTACCTTAACCTGGATGAGTTTAAACTGAGGAACTTTTAGGCTTCATCTTATCTTGCGGCATATGCTGCACAAACTATGGCACCGTCTGTCCAAATTACCTTCTCCTGTTCTCAAGACTTTGCAAATGCCAATCTTTCCAATCTTGGATACTGCCTTTGCATGGATACTTAAGCAGTGGTTTCTCAGTTCTCTCTCCATCATTATCACAAATTGTCCTTTTACAGTTCTAGTCTTGGTAAACTTGAATCTGTAACATTTTTCCTCCCTTTTGCTGCAAGAAAGAAGGATTTCCCCCTGCCCCTCTTCTGAATTCCTGCTTCTGGAATTAGAAAACAGTTTCTGGCTTTGGCTTTATAACATTTTTTATTCTTTCTAATACCAGTGCAAGCTTTCTTGTGCATGTACCTCTGAAGCCCAAACTACATGAGCCACAGGGAGTTATTGGCAAACTTAGGGTAAATTTAATGGGTGTGTGCCTTTGAATCAGTGTTGACTCCTGGTGACTGCCTGGACAAGTCCCTGCAGTCTTCTTAGCAAGATTTCAGAAGTGGCTTGCCATTGCCTCCTCCCCAGGGCTGAGAGAGACTGACTGGCCCAAGGTCACCCAGCTGGCTTTGTGCCTCAGGCAGGACTAGAACTCACAATCTCCTGGTTTCTGGCCTGGTGCCTTCACCACTACACCAAACTGGATCCCATAACCTTGATGTGGATGATTTGTGGGTATAATTCAGGATGGGAAAAACTCATATTAACTTGTAAGAATGCAGTAGTATGAATGTTGAGACTGAGAGGAATAAACCAGATGACTTGTCTTTGAAGCATGTTGGCTGAAAAAGGATAGGTAAGAAGAGGTTTAGATATATAATATGTAGAAATAACCATCCCATTAACTGGATAGAGCATTACCTGCTTTATATTAAGATGCTATTTTTGAAAACAAAATACTACAACCTAGAATAAAATGATGCAACCTGGGAGAGGTCAGCTGAAAGGTGAGAAAATTAAAGTCTTCTCCAAATGAGAACAAAGAGGAATAGAAACTTGCAAAAAAAGGAGATCACAAGAAGTTTAAAAAGATTTTTTTTTTCAGAATTTACTTTTAATAATATTAAGACGAACAATAATAAAAAAGCCCTACTTTCTTTGAAGGCATGGTCAACTTGAAAGGCCAAGTGGACAAAAGACAAGTAAGAAAGGAGAGTTGAGAAGTTTGAAGTTGCTCATCAATATCTAAACAAAAGATTGTCCCACTGCATAACTCACCTGGAGATGATCTCCCCCAGAAGATGGTATTTTGTTTTAAATTATAAGACTTTCCAAACGAACATATAAAATATATGAATTAGCAATTGTAAATTTTATGTAAATCAGCATAGTCTTTTTTATGATGAATAAATTGCCAGTATACTATATTTATGCTCAAGAATTAGAGAAAGTCATTGCTTCTCACTTCATTGTACAGAAATAAAAATACAGTTTGTAATTTGATTTTGATTTATTCTTTTTAAAATATATTGCTTGTCTTTTATTTATACTCAGCAAGTCTTTCATTGTCCAATGGAACCGATATTGTCTGCCTCAGCAGTAATCATGAAGGAAATACTAAGGCTTGAAAGTAAGTCTGACTGAAGGCGTAATTCCATCTTTCCTATCCAAGTTCCTTTCTGTCTTTTTAAATAGAAGATTAAGAGAGAAGAATGATCACATTGAAGACAGATGACAGAACTCAATTATACCTCAGAATGGTTTAGCATTTAGCTGTTTCTCAAGAGGGATATTAAAATTTTACCTTGGCATACATTCTTCCTCTTTTTCCTCCAGTTTGGAAAATCAGGATATGGTGAATGATTAAAGATTGCATTTATCAGCAAAGAGAAGACAAGCTTTGCATTAAGATCACCTGCTTTTTGAAATTCCAGCGGAGGTTATCCATCTGTAGGTATTTGCTTAACCAGGTCAACTAGCTTCTTGATTCTGAAGAATGAATAAGTGACCTTTCTCAACACTGATTTTCTCCCTTCTGAAAACCAGCTCAGGTATTTCTGGACTGCAGGAAGAAACTTGTTGATTTGCCCTCTGCTTCCTTACAGGGAACTTTACTTGGTTTGGTCACGCTTCCTTGCTACTATTTACTTATGATTTGGAACACGTCTTAATGGTTAAAATCTACCAGGAATGAATGAATGAATGAACACACACACACACACACATGAATGAATGAATGAATGAATGAATGAATGAATATGATGCTGTGAAGCACTGATTTATAAAACCCTGTATAATTTGGGATCTACAAATGCCAGAAACCACATTTTCTCCTATTTTACCTCATGATAGAGTTATGAATGTATGAATGTGTGTGAACATATACAGCACACATATGCAAGGGTGAATAGCTGGATCTTAAGCCTACCTAGAACATTGATAGGAACATTGATTCCAGCTATTTATTGCTCTTTTCTAGGTATGCGGAAATCCTTTGTGGCTGGAACAATCCTGAGCCCTGTTCAGGCATTCACTGAAGGCCCCAATTGGGTAGATAATGGGGTATACATACTGATTCTGTTTCTTTTTCTCCATGATCTGCCTATATTCACTGGAGGTCTGAAGCAGACCTGTTTGTTTGGAGACCTGAAAACCCAAAGGAGGACTCCAAAGAATAGAGAATACAAAAATAGAGGCTACGTCATGAATAGCTGCTTAAATCCTTTTCTTTACCTTTAAGGATGGCATTCTTTAGCTACCACCATTTTTCAGCAATGGTGTCCCACCTAGAAAAACATCTCCCCAGAGGGATAGACTTAGCATTTATATGTTGTGATGTTTTGATACTTTTTAGACTATGGCATGGATGTTGCAAGATTCTGTTAATGTAACCTTACAATAAAGTAGAGCTAGTTCTTCTGGATGTGCTCCTTGTATGGACTACCTTGCAACGCTGACATCAATCTTGCAAGTCTGAAAGTGTCATGAGTACTGATGGTGAGCAGGAGGGGGCCTCTATCCAGGGGGGAAAACGCATCCGTAGTACTGAGGAGTTAAGCAGCCATTCAAAGAGACACAGATCAGACCCGCCTTAACCTTTGGGGTTTATCTGTCTGGGTTTTTCCCACGCTTCTTCAGTTTGTTAGGATTTTCTGTCTAATGTAGCAGTTATAAAGCACTAGAGACCTATTCCTTGTCTCAGCATGGTTCCTGACTGTTAGGACAGAAAGTACATCTCTCCTCCCGTTGCTTGTACAGCCCAAGTAACTAGGGAGGGTCCCTTCTGAGACGTTTGCCATTCCCACATTCCTGCTGCGGGCTAAGCTGCCTCTTATCCGACTTATCCTGGCTGCAGCTCTTCCCCCTGTCTCCCAAGGTCATTCCCACATACCATTACACATCATACACACAACACCTCTAAGCCAAATATTGTTCTGCATCAGCAAAGTGAAAATTGACTGATTTGGGTTGTGATCCACAAGAGAAAGACAGCATAGCCTGTGATGGCTGATGCCAAAGTTTGAAATCCTTTTTTATATAATTTTAAAATGGTATTAAAAAAGGCATTCAAAACAAAAGACAGCATGAACTGATCTCTCACCAACAAGGAAACAGTGCAATTCCAGAAAAGAATAAATGTAAGAAGATACTAGATAAAATCAATGATGAAAATTCTGCATTATTATTATTATTATTCCCATAATTCTTTAGCCTCTGTTGAATCAAACCATATATTTTTTTTACCACTAGGATGTGCACTGCTAAGATTGCCAGCATCCTGGCTGAGGAATTCTGGGACTTGAAGTCCACACATCTTAAAATTGCTGAGGTTGAAAAATACTTTTTTTCATTTTTTTTTAATCCCACCTTTATTATTTTAAAGGACAATCCTGTATGTGAAAATTTTAGATGGTGCCAAAGTTCATGGAAACCCTGGAGACAGGATGATGCCAATTCTTTTTTTATAGAAGCTTTTTCCTTTACCAAAGTCAGTCTTAATTTAACCTGCTGCCAATCTTCCTCATATTTTCAATAAAATATAAACATAAAATGCAGAAGTAAAAGTAGTAAAAACATTACCAAGCACTGGAGGAAAGACCAGAATCATATTTCATATGCAGAAAATGGCTATCATTATAATCAGCCAAGTAATAATCCATATTTATGCTTTATTTATCTAGTTACATTCCATATTATGAAAGATAATAAACCGAACACCATGGGAAATAGCCTCATCAAATCCACTGAGGAAAGTGGGGATGAAGTTGTAATATTCCTTGGCTGCTCAAATATTCTTAATAATATCTGATTTCTTGAATGTTGTGGGTTTCTGAAAGCATGGGCTGTTATTATTTTAACTGACTGAATCCAGAACATAATTATGCATCATTATATCCTGAGACTTAAGCACAGAAAGAAACATATACCAGAAGAGGAAAGTTGTTATTGTTTCATACTGCATGTGGTGATTTAGAGACCAATTCTGGAGAACTCCATCGGTTCCTGAAATAAACTTTTGGTTGTAGTCCTAAGCATGCTAACCCATACAAAGGGCTAATTAGCCTCAAAGGGACATGCCATTGAGGGGAATTGTGCCTAACTTTCCAGAAGGTTCAGTCTGAAGAAGAAAGGTTAACAGGACCGAGTGTGGCTATTAAGAAAATATACGTGGCGAATGGTAAATGGGAGGCCCAGAAAGTAATCTAGCACATGTGTTTCAAGGTAAGAGTAAGTGTGAAGTTCAAGGGGATTTGAGGATTGATCACACTGGTTTTACAATAGGAAAGCTAAAAAAGGAGCAATTGAAATGGTGGTGAGGATTGGATCTATGGTCTGTCTTGTTTAGTTACAGTTCAGACAAAGCCAGTTTGGTGTAGTGGTTAAGGCACCGGGCTAGAAACCGGGAGACTGTGAGTTCTAGTCCTGCCTTAGACACAAAGCTAGCTGGGTGACCTTGGGCCAGTCACTTTCTCTCAGACCTAGGAAGGAGGCAATGGCAAGCCACTTCTGAAATCTTGCCAAGAAGACTGCAGGGACTTGTCCATGCCAGGGTCAAGACTGACTCGAAGGCACCCCCCACCATCAGACTGTAGGGAGTCTCATATTAGTGACTGCTTTTCCACCAAAATGTTCATACAGAATATGAGAGGGAACTTGATATGAATAAACCTTTCTTTACTAGCTTTCTGCATGAAGAAAGTTTCTGCATGAAGAAAATATTGATACTGAATTCACATTTTATTTCTGGAAAACATCTGCACTTTTTTCTCCTGATTTGCTTCCACTTCAATATGGTGTTTTAATCACCATCAGTTGTAAGATATATCTTTTAAGAAATTCCAATGCAGGAACATTCATGGAGGTTTTTTCCCCTGCCAAGTAGCAAATATCAGCACCATTGTGTCCTCCCCACTTTGTCATAAAACCAGGGTGCATAACAGTGCCTACAGTTTGAAATAATTGTGGACAATGTGGGTGAACTTACCATTTTCACCATCACTTTTTTTTGGGAAGAAAATGTCACAATGAATGGGAAAGAAGTTTCAGAAGCTTAGATCCCTACAAGATGTTATCAAAACTCCTCCTGCTTAGATCCATTCAGGTTCTGTGGGTGTTCACTTAAAAATGAGAAATCCTAATGAGAAATTGGTACTTAAGAATCGAAAGCAATTGATTTTAGGCATTTCTAGCTAATACTTCTAATTTTCAATTTTTAAAAGTTTACTTAACTGGCTGCATAAAACTTCAAAAGGGCAATTCTCTTATTAAGATTGGCAGAAGGGGCTTCTAACTCACTATCAATCCACACACCTCTAAGGCCTAGCAAATGAAGTATAAGTAAAGAAGCATTTGAAACCTAAATATTACACAGGTACAACTTAAGTAGGGATAGCTGACATGCTGGTTTATGTTCAGTGGCCAGACCAGGTTTCTTACTATGTAATATGTGAATTGGCCTCTAGATGCAGGTGTGAGAGGTTAAGATAGATACCAGGGATAATTCTTCCCCATTTTTCAGAATCATAGAATTGGAAGGGGCCACTTAACCTACTGAATCTACCCTCTCCCTGCTCAGTGTAGGAATCCAAATTAAAACATTCCTGTATATAACTATCTGTTAGAATCCACTGTTGTTGTTTATTCGTTTAGTCGCTTCCGACTCTTCGTGACTTCATGGACCAGCCCACGCCAGAGCTTCCTGTCGGTCGTCAACACCCCCAGCTCCCCCAGGGACGAGTCCGTCACCTCTAGAATATCATCTATCCACCTTGCCCTTGGTCGGCCCCTCTTCCTTTTGCCCTCCTCTCTCCCTCGCACCAGCATCTTCTCCAGGGTGTCCTGTCTTCTCATTATGTGGCCAAAGTATTTCAGTTTTGCCTTTAATATCATTCCCTCAGGGGAGCAGTCTGGCTTTATTTCCTGGAGGATGGACTGGTTGGATCTTCTTGCAGTCCAAGGCACTCTCAGAATTTTCCTCCAACGCCACAGTTCAAAAGCATCGATCTTCCTTCTCTCAGCCTTCCTTATGGTCCAGCTCTCGCAGCCATATGTTACTACGGGGAACACCATTGCTTTAACTATGCGGGCCTTTGTTGTCAGTGTGATATCTCTGCTCTTAACTATTTTATCGAGAATCCACTAGAGAAGGGAAAATCGCCACCTCCCTTAGGAACGGATTCCACTGTTAAACTGCTCTGTTAGGAAATTTTCTCTAACATTCAGCTGGATCTACCTTTCCGTAACTTAAGACTGTTATTCCTGGTCTGCATTCAGTAAGAACAGGACTTGACCTTGTATGGAACAGTTTGTAAAATGCTGTCTTATCACCCCTTGCTTTGAAGACTAAACAATATTCCTTTTTTTTTCTGCCATTCAATCGTGTCTGATTCTTGGCAACTGCCTGGACTAGCCTGCAGTTTTATTGGCAAGATTTCAGAAATAGTTTGCCATTGCTTCCTTCCTAGGGCTGAGAGAGAGTGACTGGCCCAAAGTCACCCAGCTGGCTTTCATGTCTAAGGTGGATCTCTCCTGGTTTCTAGCCTTAACCACTAGACCAAACTGACTTTCTAAACAATATTCCTAATGCTCCTTAAAATGGGGTGCTGAGATCAAGGCTCAGTACTTGAGGTGGGATCTGATCAATGCAGACTATAGTAGAAACATTACTGCCCATGATTTGGAAACTATACTATTGATGCACCCTAACATGTAATGAGGTGCGATGTCAAATGCTTTGGTGATGTCAAAATATATGCTCACAAAATTCCCACAATCTACTATTGGAATGCCAGATTTTTTAAAAAGTAAAATTGATTGATATTGATTTGATGCTGCCCTACTTCAGATGATTCTGGGCACCTCACAATACACCAAAACAATATAAAAACAATATAACAGAAACAAACAACAGAACCAGACTCAGACAAGAAAAAGAAAGAAGAATAAATATCATCCTGGAAATACTTCTTTAAAAATACAGGCTGACATTGTTGCATTTTTTAGGTTGCCTATGGATCAATGCTTTGACTGATTCCTGGAATCTTCCCATATATCAGTGTGATTAGTCTATAGTTCTCTAGGTCCCACTTTTCCCCTTTTTCAAAAACATTATTCCCCTCTAGTTGACTGGTACTCTATACCTTCTCCAGGATTTCTCAAAGATAATTGACAGATGTTTGGCCTCTGTCCATCAACAAGCTCCCTCAGTAGTTTAGGGTGCAATCCATTTGGCTCTGGAGATCTGAACTTAATTGAAGTCAGAAGGCATTCCCTAAGCCTTTATTAAGCTCAACCTGGAATCCTGCTCTTTCAAACTACCTCTTCATAACTGCCTGGTAGAATAGCATATCCTCTTCTCAGAGAAGATTGATCCAAAACAGGACTTAAGTAATTCGACCATTACTTTGAGGTCTGTTACCTTTTGCTATCTTTACTGAGATGTATCTTCACAAGTAGTCCTGTTCCTCTTATCTTTTTTGTATTATGAGTATCTCTGAAGAAGCCACCTCCCCTTTTGTTCTTCTTAGCCTCCTTCAACTTCTGAGCTTGCCTTCTCTAAGACTGTACTCTTCGTTAATGACCTGCTCCTCTTTCCACCTTTATATATGCCCTTTTTGATCTTTAGGTTTCATTAATTTTTTTGTTTTGTTTCATTGGCTGCTTCTGCTGTCTTCTACTCTATTCCCTTTTGGGCGGAGATGGGCGGTGATAAAATTTGATAAATAAATAAACAAAAAAAATTGTTGGGCACTGTATGTTGGCAGGGGATGGGATCTGAAACATTAGGGCAATGGAAACAGGGCCATAATTAATCAGAACTAGAAGCAAGTGGGTGAAGCTTACAAAATGGGAGAAGTTTGAAAGCAGGTATAGGATGCAGATTAATGTGTGGTCTGAAGGCTTCATGTTCCTAACCCCTTACTTTTAAAATACCAAAGATGGGAGAAGCAACTGTTACATTCTATCTCTCATTCCTGGATAAAGCTTCTATCACAGTGTCTCCCTTTCATCTCCTTTCTTGTATGGCATCTAGATTGGTTTCATACAGTTTTTAAAGGACTGCAAAATATACTAGAGAAAATATAAATAAACTAGAGATTTTCAGTTGAATTTTCATTCCCCATTTTTTTTTCTGAAAAATTTTACAACTGAAAATAAAAACATTTACACTGGTGGAAAGTTATGACCAGTAAACTGAGTTTCCATTTCAACCCACAATTAGTTTCTGTACTTTTCACATTATATTCCAGTTGATGAAACCATTTTATCTCATACTCCATAGCTGGATGGTGGTAGTATAATTTTTAGCTTGAGCCTTTAGAATAACTTCTAAAGGTACTAAAATTTTACCCACTGCAATTTTTGTGGCTGGTGACAGCACATGAAATCATTTTGCACAATTCTAATTGCTATTTAAATCATCTGCCAGTACCTGTCTAACTAGAACAATTCTACCCAGAGGAGAGGAAGCCAGCAGTAAAACATACTAGCTTTTATTCACTAACCACCACCACCCCCAACACACACAGAAAACCTTTTGTCATGTGCTTAAAATTGCTTTAGCTGAGGTTATTTAGAGGAGATTGGTTTTAATTTACTGCGCCATTCAAGTCCATACAGCTCAGTTTGCATGACACAAATGTACATACCCATACGCTCAAATGTGCATTTTTTTTTTCTGGGGCAAATGCTGAGAGGTTCACATTGGATCTAGTATGACTTCACAGAACTATCTTAATCTGTAAGGCAATTTGCTCAACAGCTCCCTACGGAAGGAACTTGTTGACTTTGGCTGTGTTTACTTTTCCTACAAACAAATTCAACCTCCCAGACCGGCTGGCTCTTGAAATTCACTTGAGAGATGGGGTGGAGAGTTTAAACCCCCCCCCCCCAACAAGTGCCCCAGGCTCTATCAGTATTCCCCCACCCCCACCCCTAACATTTTAAGGAAAGCCTTTGTGTTCTCTACGGTGGCTTGAGGGTAATCTGTAGAGTAAAGATAATTCTCAGTCAATAGAGAAGTCTGCAGAGTTTTTCACTTCCCTCAGTGAAGAGAGTGAAAGAATCTGTCAGAACACCAGAAATTACATTCCTATCCTTGGTGGATTTTAATGCAGTAAGATTATTTATATTAGTAAGAGAGAGAATGTTTTCCTATATTTATTTCTATCACTTCTCATTCAACCTGATGAAAGAGAAATTGTTTCCAACGTTCTTTCAGGGGAGGAGACAATTTCAGAGAAATTGTCATGGATATGGTATTATGTTCTTATATTTATTTAGTGATGAGGTGGCCAAGGGGTGCATGTAAGAGCCCTCTCTTTCATTGTGCATTCCCCTCTGCAGCCTCCATAACTTCCCATATTTCAATTAACTTGTAAAGGAAAACAACATGAAGAAACTCTTCCCACTGTTTTTTTTTAAATAGTGGTGCTCCTATAATGGTGATGCTGTTCACCCCTTAAGAAATTCCCTTAAATTCCTTCCTCTGAAAAAATGTTGAGAAATCATCTAGCTAATTTTTCTCTCCATTGTGCTGTAGTGGTTAAGAGGTTGAACTTGAACTGGGAAGATCCATGTTATTTTCACTGTTTCTCTGCCCAACCTACTTCATAGGGAAGTTGTTAAGGGTTGTTAATTAAGAGAGACCCCCTTGTAAATTGCCTTGATCTCCTCCTTTCTATTAGAACCTAGTCCTAAGCATATTTTTCTTAAAATAAGTTCAATAGGCCTTCCTGCTAAAGTTAGGTTTATAGAATTAACATGTAACTAACATGAATTCTGAGGGCATATCACAGCCTTTTTCTTTAATGTACTACTTTTTCTGGACTGCATTTAACCATAAGGCCAAGCCAAAATCCAAATCTGATTTGACTTACATTTAATTACAACTATATATAGCTAATATGATGACTTTTCAGTCTTGTACTTAATAATTTTCTTCCCCATCACATTAAAAATTACAGTTTGGTAATTGTTCTTGGAGCTTTCAATGGGCAACATCTAAAGTTTTTGCAGGCCACATGTGCTACTAAATCTACAGGGTTGCCCTGGAATGAAATGGTGATCATTAATATGCAGTACCTAAAGTTTTAAAACCTAAAGTTTTTGGAATCTTAAGAAGTGCTCACAATACTGCTTTCTTTAAGGATATGGGGGTCACTGTCTCTCGAGCAGGAATGGATATCCTTCCAGATTCAGTTGCCCATTCTCCACTACCATTTATAAGGGATGATGGGTAAGGCTTAAGCAAACTCATGGTTTCAGAAAGGAGGGAGATTTTGTCAGTGGCCAATCGAGTCAGAGGGCACACTACCAAGGCCACTAATGGCAAGATAGAAACGAGAAGAGCACTACCTTTGTAGCAGGTTTCTGTGAAACCTTGAAAGCACCTCTGAGCCTTTGTACTCCTGATGTCAGCAGTGTTGGAGAATTGAGCGGATTTGTTTCCTGTGACATAACCTTTCGGAAGCTAGGATTGATGGGCATTTGTTTTTATGATCCTGTAACTAGGGCTACCAGACCTGCACTGCAAGATCTAGTGGACTGCTAGATGGGAGGAAAGAGTGCTATTTGCTGCCACCTCACAGTCGTTCAAATTTTTGCAGCCTAAATCCGGTAGCCTTAACATGATGCTGTTTCCCTGTTGAAGGCAGCTTTGGCTTTTGCTTCTCCCTGTGTATGAACTTCAAGACCTGTAAGGAAAATGCTAGTTGGATGGCTGTGCAGCTGCTGTTAGTAGCAGGACAAAGTGAAATATGCAAAAAAAGGGGTGTGGCTTTGATTGCATGGTGGTGGCCAGCATTTTCACTGCTGATTGCCCCTGTTTCTGCCTTTCTTCCATTTTAGCAGGGAAGAAGAAGAGGGATTCTTAGCTCCAGAAGCAGCAGGAGAGGGAAGAAATGGTTGCTTCTTGTTCCCAGCATTTCAGATGGGCTGAAGTGAAAACAACCGGTCTTCAAATTGCTTCTGAAGGTTTGGGGCATGAAATAATGGCAGCATGGAAATGGAAATAGCAGCAATATTATTTGTAATTGTTCTATTCATTTGGCATGTGTCAACTTTGAGCGCCATATCTCCCACAATTACCTTAAAGGAATTTTTTCCCAGGTGATTAACTGAACTTTCTTCTAAGAATATGATATCAAAGGGTAAGGTAACATCTCCCTAAAGCTGAACTTGATTCCTGGTGACTACAAGATTCATGCAGTTTTCTTGGCAGCAGTATGGAAGTGGTTTCCCTACTTCTGAGTTTCTGCTATTTTTTCCCCCAGCTTCCAAATCTGCCTGTAGCCCTGGAATTTGTTAGTGGAAATCCAGGTACCAGGTCTAAGCCTGCTTTTTCTGCTCAACAAAGGTTGGCTCAGACAAAAATAAAAAAAATCAACTCCTATAAAGGACAGCTCAACACCACATCTCCAGTCATCTAATCATCTGCAATTAATTGGCTGAGACCATTCCAGGAATATCTGCTCCTATGTTTAAATTCTTCAGCAAAGGATCATTACCTTATTGTGGTGCTGGAGCTTGAGCACCTCAATGATGCCATGAGCTAAACCGTGAAGGGCCACCCAAGACGGGAAGGTCATGACAGAGAGGTCAGACTAAATGCAATCCCTGGGGAAGGTAATGGCAACCCACCCCAGTATTCTTGCCGTGAAAACTAAATGGATCAGTACAACCAGAGATATGTCGGTATACCATCGGAAGATGAGACCCCCAGGTCGGAAGATGGTCAAAATGCTACTGGGGAGGAACAGAGGATGAGTTCAACTAGCCCCAGACATGATGACGCAGCTAGCTCAAAGCCGAAAGGATGGCTAGCGACCGACAGTGCTGGTGGTGAACGGCGAATCCGATGTTCTAAGGATCAACACACCATTGGAACCTGGAATGTAAGATCTATGAGCCAGGGCAAATTGGATGTGGTTATTGGTGAGATGTCAAGATTAAAGATAGACATTTTGGGTGTCAGTGAACTGAAATGGACTGGAATGGGCCACTTTACATCAAATGACCACCAGATCTACTACTGTGGACAAGAGGACCACAGAAGAAATGGAGTAGCCTTCATAATCAATCGTAAAGTGGCTAAAGCAGTGCTTGGATACAATCCAAAAAATGATAGAATGATCTCAATTCGAATTCAGGGCAAGCCATCTAACATCACAGTGATCCAAATATACGCCCCAACCACAGATGCTGAAGAAGCTGAAGTAGAGCAGTTCTATGAGGATCTGCAGCACCTACTGGACAACACACCAAAAAGAGATGTTATTTTCATCACAGGAGACTGGAATGCTAAGGTGGGCAGGCAAATGACACCTGGAATTACAGGTAAGCATGGCCTGGGAGAACAAAACAAAGCAGGACATAGGCTGATAGAATTTTGCCAAGACAACTCACTCTGCATAACAAACACTCTCTTCCAACAACCTAAGAGACGGCTTTATACATGGACTTCCCCAGATGGACAACAAACATAAATCAGATTGACTACATCCTTTGCAGCCAAAGGTGGCAGACATCTATACAGTCGGTAAAAACAAGACCTGGAGCTGACTGTAGTTCCGATCACGAACTTCTTCTTGCACAATTAAGGATCAGACTAAAGAGATTAGGGAAGACCCACAGATCAGCTAGATATCAGCTCACTAATATTCCTAAGGAATATGCAGTGGAGGTGAAGAATCGATTTAAGGGACTGGACTTAGTAGATAGGGTCCCGGAAGAACTATGGACAGAAGTTTGCAACATTGTCCAGGAGGCGGCAACAAAATACATCCCAAAGAAAGAGAAAACCAAGAAGGCAAAATGGCTGTCTGCTGAGACATTAGAAGTAGCCCAAGAAAGAAGGAAAGCAAAAGGCAACAGTGATAGGGGGAGATATGCCCAATTAAATGCAAAATTCCAGAGGTTAGCCAGAAGAGATAAGGAATTATTTTTAAACAAGCAATGCGTGGAAGTGGAAGAAGACAATAGAATAGGAAGGACAAGAGACCTCTTCCAGAAAATTAGAAACATTGAAGGTAAATTCCAGGCCAAAATGGGTATGATCAAAAACAAACATGGCAAAGACCTAACAGAAGAAGAAGAGATCAAGAAAAGGTGGCAAGAATATACAGAAGACCTGTATAGGAAGGATAACAATATCGGGGATAGCTCTGACGGTGTGGTCAGTGAGCTAGAGCCAGACATCCTGAAGAGTGAGGTTGAATGGGCCTTAAGAAGCATTGCTAATAACAAGGCAGCAGGAGACAACGGCATCCCAGCTGAACTGTTCAAAATCTTGCAAGATGATGCTGTCAAGGTAATGCATGCTATATGCCAGCAAATTTGGAAAACACAAGAATGGCCATCAGACTGGAAAAAATCAACTTATATCCCCATACCAAAAAAGGGAAACACTAAAGAATGTTCAAACTGTCGAACAGTGGCACTCATTTCACATGCCAGTAAGGTAATGCTCAAGATCCTGCAAGGTAGACTTCAGCAATTCATGGAGCGAGAATTGCCAGATGTACAAGCCAGGTTTAGAAAAGGCAGAGGAACTAGGGACCAAATTGCCAATATCTGATGGATAATGGAAAAAGCCAGGGAGTTTCAGAAAAACATCTATTTCTGTTTTATTGACTATTCTAAAGCCTTTGACTGTGTGGACCATAACAAATTGTGGCAAGTTCTTAGTGGTATGGGGATACCAAGTCATCTTGTATGCCTCCTGAGGAATCTGTATAACGACCAAGTAGCAACAGTAAGAACAGACCACGGAACAACGGACTGGTTTAAGATTGGGAAAGGAGTACGGCAGGGCTGTATACTCTCTATTCAACTTGTATGCAGAACACATCATGCGACATGCTGGGCTTGAGGAATCCAAGGTTGGAGTTTAAATCGCTGGAAGAAATATTAACAATCTCAGATATGCAGATGATACCACTTTGATGGCTGAAAGTGAAGAGGAACTGAGGAGCCTTACGATGAAGGTGAAAGAAGAAAGTGCAAAAGCTGGCTTGAAGCTAAACCTCAAAAAAACCAAGATTATGGCAACCAGCTTGATTGATAACTGGCAAATAGAGGGAGAAAATGTAGAAGAAGTGAAAGACTTTGTATTTCTAGGTGCGAAGATTACTGCAGATGCTGACTGCAGTCAGGAAATCAGAAGATGCTTAATCCTTGGAAGAAGAGCAATGACAAATCTCGATAAAATAGTTAAGAGCAGAGACATCACACTGACAACAAAGGCCCGCATAGTTAAAGCAATGGTGTTCCCCATAGTAACATATGGCTGCGAGAGCTGGACCATAAGGAAGGCTGAGCGAAGGAAGATCGATGCTTTTGAACTGTGGTGTTAGAGGAAAGTTCTGAGAGTGCCTTGGACTGCAAGAAGATCAAACCAGTCCATCCTCCAGGAAATAAAGCCAGACTGCTCACTTGAGGGAATGATATTAAAGGCCAAACTGAAATACGTTGGCCACATAATGAGAAGACAGGACACCCTGGAGAAGATGCTGATGCTAGGGAGAGTGGAAGGCAAAAGGAAGAGGGGCTGACCAAGGGCAAGATGGATGGATGATATTCTAGAGGTGACGGACTCGTCCCTGGGGGAGTTGGGGGTGTTGACCACCGACAGGAAGCTCTGGCATGGGCTGCTCCATGAAGTCACGAAGAGTCGGAAGCGACTAAACGAATAAACAACAAGAATGTTTAAATTGGGATGAAGCTAGTTAGGAACCATTTTGAAGCATCAAATCTCCAATCTCCAAAGGCTGTTGTCCTTCACCCAACCTGGAGGAGCAACTAAAAGGAATAACTCTCTTTATCTTAATTCTCATAACCAAAGAGTAAATCAACTGTAGGCCTCATTTCCATGCCACCTCTCTGGAGAAAAGTATTACTGACCTCTGACTGGAGTATGCTATTCTAAGAAGACGCCCTGGCAATCTTCTCCAGCTCTGATCTTACCACTGCTCTGAATCTGGACCTGCTGAATGGCAAAAGCATTCTCTAGGCCATTGCTGGCTGGGGAATTCTGGGAGTTGAAGTCCACCCATCTTAAAGCCACTAAGGTTGAGAAACACTGCTCTAGGCATATATTTCATGCTTTCCATCCCAAAATCACAGCTCTCAAACACATTCAAACTCCTAATCAGGACTCTCTGCATCCTTCCATTTCTGTTCACTTATCTGATTGCCCACTCAGCTGTTAAGATTATCTCAGTTTAAAAAGCTCAGAATCACTGTCTGGGGAATCACTAAGGCATTATTGATGCCTAACAGCTGGAAACATAAAAAAAAACACCTTGCAGCAGAATATTCACAATTTCCTCTGGAGGAGCATAGAGGTAATGAAGGTCTAATAGGCACAAACAAAGCATTTTATCCAGAGAAGAGCAAGATGTCATTTATTGAATTATATGTAGCTGTGCATTAAGAACACCTTAGGAAAGAAGGAAAACTAAAAAAAAGAAAAAGAAATGAAGAATTTGAAAGAGAGAAGTGCTAGATGGCTCTAAAGCAAAATTAAAAGATCTTCTGATGAGGGAAAGAGGAATCAGATCCTGGAAGAAAGTATGCTTATTGGAATGGATTGCTAACAAGTAAGAATAAAGATGGTCCATTTTTTTCTCCAGTGACTCAAGAAACCTTTAGAAAATTTTTTTTATAATGGCTCTGAAGCAAACCAGAATATCAGACATGGATTCTTGATGTTGTTCCCTGTTCTCTCCCCTCAAGTGAGAACATGACTCATTGCATAGATGTGTATTGAAAAAGAGCAAGGGAGCTTGCAATCGTAATGGGTAATTAGCTAGGCAGTGACATTCCCATGAGATGCATGTTCATTCTGATTACAGTGGAACTTGGCCATGCAACATCTCCAGTTCTGTGTGTCTATTACTTCACCATTATTAAATGTAGATTTAATGTTTTAATTTATACCTTGGGGAATGGTACCATATTATTCAAACCATTCCAAAGCCACCTGTCTCTTTACATTAAGATTGGATAGGAGAAGTATTAACTCAACCCTCCCCCCCTTTAAAAAAAATTATCCCTCCAGTCACCCCATCTATTAATAGGGATGTAGATTTGACACTTGACAGCTGCAACTGAATATTAAGGCTTTGCTGAGTTCTATGTACAGTTCCTATGGCCAATAGTTTAGACCAGTGTTTCTCAACCTCAGCAACTTCAAGATGTGTGGACTTCAACTCCAAGAATTCCCCAGCCAGCATTCTGGCTTGGGAATTCTGGGAGTTGAAGTCCACATATCTTAAAATTGCTGAGGTTGAGAAACACTGGTTTAGACCAGCCTTTCCTTATCTGATGCCTTCAGTTGTTTTAAGACCACAATTCCCCAAATGCAGTCTGAGGGAATTCTGGGAGTCCAAACACATTTGGAGGGTATCCATTTGGAGAAGCTATTTGTCTACTTATGATATACCAACCTATCATAAAACTTGATTTGATTTCTTGAAGTTTCAGCATGCACTTTTTTTCCCCAAAAGAAACCACCCTCTTTTTAGTTATTTTGGAATGTGTTGATCATTTCCTTTGTTTTATTCTTTGAATAAATTAGTTGTTGTCTTTCTCCCCTGTAAAAAATAAAAAAGGAAGGAATATGTGCATGGCATTCACTGCATTATGGATTAAACCCAGAAGTGCCATTCAACCAGCAGGACAGAATAGTCTTCACTGCATAGATTTATTGCTTCCAACTAAATAGGGAAACATTTCCTGAAATTCAGAGAGTTCTTTTGTTTGTGTAGGTCTTACAACAGCCTGCCTCAGTTCCAGCTGTTTTAGGATTATAGTGCCCCAATTTCCCCAGATGACATGGTCATTGTGCATATTGGGAAATACTGGGAATTGTAATTCCAACACATCTGTAATTCCAACACATCTGAAGAGCATTGGGCTGGGATGAATTTATTCTGTACTGATTGTGCCTTCCTCATTCACTGTTTCTTATCTTGTGAGAATAAACATATATCTACAAATGCACCCTTTGGCACCTGCTGGGCTCCTGCCCCACTTGAATTTGTCGTTTTAAAAAATCTTATTCAAATATTGGACGTATGTCAAGTAGTGCCAACCTCTATCATTAGCTTGAGTTTCAAGAATGCCTGTGGAACCACAATGTTTCCCTATAATATTTCATAGAAAAAGAAACAAGGGGGCCCTGAAGCCCATTACTTTGCTTACCTACTTGTTCTAGGAAAAGACAAAGCTAAGCAGTAGAGTGTTTGGATCTGTAGGTCTCCCCAGAGTGATGGGCAATTCTTGGCCTTTTTTATTGCTTTTATGCAGTTAGGTGGAAGCAAAATGAAAATATTTTAGCCTATGTCTAAGTATAATTTGTCTCCAGATAACCACTGCCTAGGAACAGCAAATATACAACTAAATCCTCTTTCTTAATTTTTATGTGAGATTTGGAAGACCGAAACCTCAGGTGTTATCAGTTGCTCATCTTGTTTCCAGAGGCTGAAGCTGGTCAAATGGCAGTGAAATATGTTGGTAGACTTTAATTTCTGGTTTCTGTTGGACCCATTTCAAGAAAGCAAGTTTGTTTCTACAAACTTTCTTTATCTCTTCCTGGATCAGTAGCACACCTAACTAGTAGCAGAATTGTTCATTTCAGGAAAGGAATAATAAAACTACCAGCCTGGATACAGTTTTAATTCATTATTTATCCTAGCAGATCTGTAAAGCCTGCAGAAGGAAATGATAACTCACAGCTGATATCAAATATAGCTGGACTGTAACTTCAAGCAGTGATTTTCAGATACTTCTCTGGACAGTAAAATACAAACTTAAATGCTTGGTTTAAAATATGACCTAATGCTGTCTCAGCATTTGCTTGAAGGGAGCTATCTTCTCACATTTTGAAACTTTTGCTTATGGAAGCTGTTCCAGGAAAACAGACCCCCTTTTTTTTTCCATATGGACCAAGATCAAGATTATGCACATCTGTCCTTGTTAAGATTACTTCGACATAATTTCCTTTTGGAAGTCTAAACATTATGATTCATGCTGGATAGGGAACTCCGCTTTCCTTAATTGCTCTGTATAGCAAAACAGTCTTTTAAGTAAACATCTCATTTAAAATCCAATCAAATGTTACAGTTTTACTTTCAATGTGTATTGAAAATGGCTGTGCTCTGAACCAGTAGTAAGCTGAAATTCATGTTTATATTAAGCTAAGATCAACAGATTATTGTATTTAATTTAATGGATAGAGTAGTATTTTTTTAAATGTCTGGATAAACATCTGTCAAGGATGGTTTTGTCTTGATTTATCCCAGTGCTGGTCCTACCATTAGGGAGAATGAGGCAGCCATCTCAGGTGGCAGATACTGGGGCCAGTTATGACATCAAGGTGTTGAAGGACAGAGTGATGAGTGCCACATGGCTGGCACTATGACCTCTAAGCTAATCTGTTGCCCTTGGGTGCTATGGAAGAGGCTGTCCTGTCACTAGTATTTAAATAAGATTCAATACCAATCTGGTTGGCTTCTGTTTGTTGGAATAGGCGTTATCTTGGGGTGGGGGGTGGTGGCAAAGCAGAGATGGTGATGCTTCAGACCAACCTTTATGCAGAGCAAAGACACAGATAATTTAAAAAGATACTAAAACCAGGGAAAACCAGTTACATCATGAGTATGGATAAAATTGAAACTAATCTATGAATGACAAGCTTCAGAAAGGGGAGTGCATGATGACACATTAACTGTGATCTAAACTGAACAACCCTGTAAAGAAGTGTGATGCAACTCAATCAAGAGATGGGACTTGATGAATTGCCTTCCTTTCATTGTCATTTGGCTGTTTTTAAATCAAGAAAAAAATAATATTATGTAAAGTCCCAAATATAACAAAGTGTTTGGGCATTTGGGGGAGGTGGAGTTGCCATTATGTACAAAATGTATATTCTGATGTCATTGCACAAATGACATAGTTTGTATCATTTCCATGATGACGTCATTGTGACTTGTGCTGGATGCCTGTGTTGGTATCAAATTTGATTTTTTTAAAATTAAGACAGCCAGTGTGGTGTAGAGTGGTTAAGCCGCCAGGCTAGAAACTCAGATACTGTGAGTTCTAGTCCAGCCTTAGGCACAAAGCCAGCTGGGTGCCCTTGAGCCAGTCCCTCTTTCTCAGGCCTAGGAAGAAGGCAATGGCAAACCACTTCTGCAAAATCTTGCTAGGAAAACTGCAGGGATTTGTTCAGGCAGTTTCCAAGAATTGGACATGATTGAATGGATTAAAAAAAAAATAGTATGGGCAAAATTTCTAATTTGCCAACAGAATCCCTAGTCATCTGCAATTGCCCCATGAACTCATAAGTTCATAACATTGAAGGGCTTTGGATGTCTACTAGTCCAACCTCCTGCCCTGATGAGGGTACTTTCCTTTAACATAACACTGAGAAGGATTCTTTTTGCTCCCACCTAATATCATGCCTTCTCTGGAGGAATTCATCAGAGGATGAGCCAATAGACCCTACATATCTTAGAGGCTAAGGTTGAAGCTCAGACCTCTGCATTGCAAAATATTCATGCATTTGGCCCTGAAGGCAATGTGTGTGTCTGTAGAGAATGGGTCTCCTTAGAAGTGAGAGCTTTCTTAGAAGGAGGAGTTTTGCTTCTGAAAATTGGTAGCATGCAGAGCATGGGTGGTGTTCCAACCTTTATTTCTGAGAAGCTGAAATATGAAAACAGTATCCTATTACAGCATCTAACTTTGCTGTGTGCACAACTTACTCTTCATTAATGAAATCCTGGCATTTGAACTCACGCTGCACTCTGCTTTTAAGACTCTGCTTTTGTCTGATTCCTCACCTTTAGCCTCATGCAGGGATCCTGGCCAGCTTCCGATCCTGTTATGAATTATTATTTTTGCATAACTGCCTCAATTAGTTCTCGCTTAATCAGCAGCCTAATCACACTCTGTCTGGGACAACAGAACTGTAAACCATTAGTTTTGCCTCTCAACTGGTTGCTTATCCAAGCTATCACAGCAGTTATTCCAATGGCAGCCAAAATAGCTGTGACAGTTTGGATCATTGAGGACCATTGCTATACCAGAAAACACAACTCAACTCATCAAAATTTCAAACATATGATAGTACGTATACACTGTCTCTGAAAGTGGCATAATGCCAACACTCTTCTGAGTTGGATCAACATCTTTGCAGGATCAGAGGCAGGGAGGGTCTGAGAATGGTTTCCAGTGCTCCCTAACCATACAGCCATATAAGGAGCTTCATGGGTCTCTGTTGCCACAAAACAATGTTATTTGTTTATGCATTTATATCTTACTTCATCTCTGATTGCTCAAGGTGATTTACATGAGAGTATCTCCCTATTTTATCCCCACCACAACAATGTTGTGAAGGAGGTCTGATTGAGAGGTTGAAGTCTGAAAATTATCCAACAAGCTCTATGGTTGAGTGGTGATTTGAACCTCCAGTTACTCTCAGTATCTACCAAAAGGAAGTGGGGAGCCTTTGACCTTAATCATCATCAGCCGAAGAAAATACTTTCCACCATCAGCTGTATATCAGCTGTCAGTGGTAGAGAGGTCATAGATCAAAGGTCAAAGAAGAGATAATTGATTGAGAAACTCAGGATATGGGTGAGGGGAGGAATGAAAGGGACTGAAAATCAAATCCACTCTCATATAGCTTAACTGGTGGAACGGCACTCAAGTTGGCTTACTGAGATAGAGGAAAAAAATATGCAGCATAGAGAGATAGAAGAACAACAACCATACATTTTATATGTCACAAAGAAAAGAAATAAGGAATGAACAGCAGGGAAATCAGTAAAAAGGAAGGAAGAGAATACTGAAATGCTCATCATGACTCAGCTCCTCAGTTATGAACATAAATTTATTGGAAGCCACTTTGAATGGAGTAAAGGAGAGCCTCTAAGACAGCAGCTGTGACTCTTTTTGTGACCTCAAAAAGAGCTTTATGTTTGTCTCCTCATTTTCCGTCACAGCAAATCTGCAAGGAAGGTAAGTCTGAGAGATGAACATTTGATCAAAATCTCTAGACCAGCGAGTCATGTATCTGATAAGGTGCTGATCCAGAAAATGGGCAGCATTCAGCCAAGAAGTCACCAGATCCTGAGCTGTCTTGGTCAAAAGGACCATGAACAATGAAATAAATCCTACATCCTGAAGACTTACCAAGGAGCAAACAAGTATGAAAAGTTTCAGCCAGTTGGATGTGATACTTTGCTCAGTATTTTGATGCATTTTCTTAAAAAACAACAACACTCCAATCCTCCCATGGCTCTTCATTCCTCCTTTAAAATATTATATTGATTTTCTCCCGTCTCTGGGGAATTTCAAATTAATTTGTAATTATACACACGCAGAGGGGATGATGAAGAAATAACCTAATTATAGACCAAATGGATGCCCAGAGGCTATCATCCAATTATTCCAGCCGTTGGAGTGATTTAAACAAAAAACAAAACAAAACAAAAAACCAGGCCTGTCCTCTCGTGGTGAGATTTAATTGTAATTTGCTGTCCCATTCTCTAATTCTGCTTTATTCCGTGGAGTGATTTCAAAATATGCACTTAGCATCCGTACAAAGGAAATGGATAACAAGCAAGTAACAAATGCAAATGATAATTTTGGCCATTGTTCCCGCAGTTAAAGGCACATACATCCTGTGACCAGTATGCAGGAGGGGAGCAGAAGCAGTGAGCGATTTAGTGTGGTGTCTCTATCCCCAAAGACCCTAATTATCTACAATTATGCAGATTGGAAGCGACTCTTAACTCTAGGAGAAAATGCCTATCGAATTGTATAAATCCGACAGTGCTGCAGTATTCGCTTTCACCGTGAAGTTGATTGGAAGGTGCACAGAGATCTTGAAAGGCTCTGTAGTAGCTGCTCTGGAGTTTGCAGAAAAATGAGTGTTGTAGGAAAGGGATGGGAAAGGACTGGGAGAAGAAAGATTCAGATGGAATGCATTTCTCCTAGGAGAAAGGTGGTCTGGCAACTTGAACACTTCCAGCTCATTCTTCTCCTTCTTCCCAAAACACCCCGTTGCCACTAACCAAAATTGACCACTCTAACCAACAATTTTCATCATTCCATCATATGCCAAAGGATATGGCGTCACAAGGCCAGCAAAGTTTTACATGGGCCTGTCTTTAGAGTTTAGCCAATTTTGATCTACTGCAGGTTTATTGGTTGTGACGATTTCCTCCATGGGCATAAAAGATTTTGTGGCTTTCTGGTTAAGGCAGCTTAGTAATGGCCCTCATAAGTTAGAAGAGGTGGGAGGCTGCCAACTGAAAAGTCACTCATGCTATTTCTGGTCTTATACATTTCCCCTTGCAAATGTGGATAAAAATATCAGGATTGTGATTACAATTTAGACAGAAGCAATGAGTTCCAGGCAGCACCATGGAGTAAGTGGAAAGAGGCAGAAAGAGAGATGAGGGCAGGAATGAATATCTGGATGATGCCAGAAATATTAACTTCATGCTGGGGTAGTTATAAAATCCAGAACATAATCCATTGGGGATATTGTAGCTCTGGATTCCGTGCAATGCTGGTCTAGTGGGTTTGCAAAGCATCCCTTGGTGTGGGACGTGGTGGCGCTGCGGGTTAAACCGCTGAGCTGCTGAGCTTGCTGATCGGAAGGTCGGCGGTTCAAATCCGCGTGACGGGGTGAGCTCCCATTGCTAGTCCCAGCTCCTGCCAACCTAGCAGTTGGAAAACATGCCAATGTGAGTAGGTTAATAGGTACTGCTTCAGTGGGCAGGTAACGGTGTTCCGTTTAGTCATGCCGGCCACATGACCACGGAAGTGTCTACGGACAAACGCCGGCTCTTTGGCTTTGAAATGGAGATGAGCACCGCCCCCTAGAGTCGGACACGACTGGACTTAATGTCAAGGGAAACCTTTACCTTTACCTTTAGCCTTGGTTTATGATTCTGATTGCATTTTTATACCCACATTTCTGGGAGTAAGGCACTTTGAAGTCTGTGAAACAGACTTCCAACTAGACTTGTATTGCATTGCCCTGTTAAGATAATATATTTGGGGGAAAAATGTTATTTGCTGAACATAAAATTATGGATGAGATTACACTACCTTGCCTCAATGCATAATCAATGCATAATTGCCTCAATGCATAATCATGACATAAATTTTAGAGTGATAATTTTGGCCTTAACTATTTTATGAGACTTGAAGAGGCACATCTGAGAGCCAAATTAAGCAGTAAGAAACATGGCGGTGCTGGAGGAAAAATGAACATTAATTTCACATCCCCTGCAAACCTCAGTTTAGATGGATCTCTGTCAGAGGTCCCATTGTCTGTGAGAAGGCTTGATGCCAATGTTTCTTTGAACGTGACCTTGTTCTCCTTCAATTGGTGTGGAGCAAAGGCAGCATAGCCTAATGAAGCATGACATTAGATGCTGTCTATTTTAGCAGCTAAGAGGCTGAGGTACAAATTGGAAAATTCCTTCTTTGGATTTACCTCCACCATTTATATTTATATCCCATCTTCTCTTCAACTCAAGACAATGTATAAGATTTTCCTAACCTGCCAGCACATACTGTAGGGGTCTGTATGGGTTAAGGAGAGGGAGGGGGAGAATCCAGTGATGACACATGCATGTGATATTATCATGCAAATTCATTCTTGTGTCAGATGTGGGAATGCAAGTACATAATGGTGGTGTTTATGTGAGGTACAGACTGTCATTTGGTGTCATTACAGTTTGCTGCAGATGCTGATGAGCATATACATTTTATTCCCCTAATAACTTTGCAAGATAGGTTGAACTGAAAGATGGTAGCTCAGAGCCATGCTTAAAAGATGGAGTGGGAATTGAAATTGGGGTCTTCTTGATAACTTGTATTCCACCACGCTGATGTTTATTAGTAGGTTCCTCGGTAGCTTATAACAAAACAAAACAAAACAAAACAAAACAAAACAAAACAACTCTTTTTCAGATTTTCCCCATCCAATAGCAGTATCATGCTGACACGATTACAGAAATATTGAAAAGTTTATTACTGAGTAATGTGTAAAAACAATTTGGCTCCATTGGTGAAGCTCAGCGTTACCTCTCCTGTTAATCACAATGAAGAAACCGCTGAAAAAGATGAACCAGAATAAAGGGGACATTGCGGCCTATCATCGCTTTCCCTTGTGCCCAAATGTGTCACCACTGGTACCTGTGATTTTTGTTTCACCTTTTTGACCACCCTGCCCCCCCTTGTTATGAAATGGGTTATTTTTTGACTGACTTAAAATCAAAGCTCTCTCCCAGGCAGCCATTTTGTGAGAATGCTCATGACAGCATTTCACAATTCTTCAGGTGCCCATCAGCTCCAAAACGGTAGAAGCTTTTTTTTTTGCCATGGCAAATCTGTTTTGAAGGAGAGGCTAGCTGTTGCTTAGAAATGTCACTGCAAGACCAGAAGCCAAGGCAATGTTTTGGAATATTTTGGAAAATATTACCAAAATGGTGGACCAAGTTAGGAGCAGAAATCTGCCATCTTTGCACAATGCATTCATGTACTTCCTCAGTGCTTTGTTAAATTAAAATTTACATTTGAAGGACAGGTCCACTTTTCCTCCAAACTGAATATCCATGCCTTTTATGGTTTGTAACAGAGCACAGGAAAGGAAAAATCTCTTCTGAATGACCCTTTCTTTCATAAAACAAATGCTCGAAATGCACTGTGTTGCACATATATTTTAAATGGAAAATACAGATGTCCTAGAAATGCACATGTGGGTTGTTATTTCAATACATTCAGGGCTAAACTCCAGTGGGACTACTCTAAAGTAAATGGTTTGGAGAATATCCAGTTTCTGTCTTCCTAAATTGGGTTGAAATTATACAAGCAGTCTATTAAACTCACTGCAGTTAGTTGTGGGGTGGGGTGAGGATTGTTGTTTTTGCAAATTTTTATTTTTCTGAGGCACAGTTTCTTTCGTTTGGCCGGAGAGGTTTGCTAAACTTTAAAAAGAGTTTTAATCATGATTATTTGTGCGGATGGGGGGGAGGCACACTTAGGTGCATTGAAGCTAGCCCATTTTCTTCTTTCAGCACTGCCTCTATGTTCCATTTATGCTGTGTTTAGATTAGAGCAGACACGAATTTCCTCTGTCTCACAGCCAGTCACGAATCACCCAGAAACGGAGCTGCTGGCCCATCAGGAAAAACTGACAAATTCCAGCTTTAAACTAACAAGTGCTTGACAGCTCAGTTTACAAAATAGCAGATTGTGGCTATACAGCACAACTCAGCTATGGATGACATAATAATGACAGACTTAAGACTTATTTAGTCTTTTTTCTTCCTGCTATAATTTCCAATAAATAAAACTGCCGAAGACAGGAGAACCATTGTTCCCTACACGGTCCCATTTTCTCTGCCCACCAAACATCCTATGTTTTGCTCCTCAGAAGCCAGGGCCTGGGAGTTGTAATTGAACAACGTTTCCTGATGGAAATTAATTTTTGAAATTTTGCGGGAATGTTTTTTCCCCCTCACTATTTTCTTTAAATAGTCATTTAAAGATGAGATCCTAATAGACTGGAAACATTCTTCCTTCAGAATGTGTATGTCTGTGAATGCATATTTCTATTCCTTATGGGGGTAAATGTTCCTAAAATAGACTTGTAAATTTCTAATGGTATGGAATAATCCATTTCACACCTGAAATGTTAGTTTTATTCTGACAAAAAACAAGCCAAAAGAAATAAACCTTCTGTTTCTATTTACCTGATAATTTCAGATATGTAAATTAAGCTTCTTTTCTGTACAACTTTCGTCTTGCAAATTATTAATGTGTACATTAAAAATTAAAATAACACACACACACACACACATAGATGCATGGGCGCATGCACACACACAAGCACACACATATATAGGGATAAATTCTTAGAAAGAGCTTTGGAAAGGGTTTCATAAAATAGAATAGCAGAGTGTCTACGGGGAATGCGGTAGACATACTGTATCCAAGCAAAGCCTTAATGGAGGTTATATATATATAACTGTGTATATGTCTGTGTGTGTGTTTGTATGTATGTATGTGTGTATACACACACACACACACATACATATACACACACACACACATATACATATATACTTACACAGTGTGTGTGTGTATATATATACGCACACACACAGACATATATACATACACACACACACTGTGTAAGTATATATGTATATATGTGTCTGTGTATATATGTGTGTGTGTGTGTATGTATATATGTCTCTCTGTGTGTGTATATATATATGTATATACACACACACACAAATACTTTTAAGAAAGAAGATAAAAACGAATAGAAACTAATTTAGAATAAGAAAGAAAAGAAATCAAAGAAAGAGTTAAAAGTGCAAAAGCAAAGAAAGAAGAAAGATACAAAGAAGTAGCTTCCAATCTTCTTTACAGTAGTTATAAGTACAATTGTAAATTTACCTCTTGCTCTATGGTTACAACGTAACTCCATTTTTTCCTATAATTTATTCTTTCTAATCATCAAAACCATAAATCATAAGTTCATTTTTTTTTGTTTCATGCAAAAAATCTATAAGGGGTTTCCAGTCCTTTGATGGAGCTTTTCATGATAGTTTCCTTAATAAAATGATAATATATGGACTAGATTATATTACTTTAGATGGCCTCATAGTTGAATGAATGGCAGTACCTGAAGAGTATTAATTAATGGTGCTACTTAAGCTTAACGAAAAGAATGAAATTGAATGCCACGGGAACAGGGGTGTCTATAAGATACGTTTTTTTAGAAAAGTAAATATGGTGGCCATGATGGTGCGATCAAAGTTCTGCCTCTTTTTTATGTGCATTGAGTATGCAACATACACAAAAAACCAGTGGAGCTTTGATCGCACCATCATGGCCACCATATTTACTTTTCTGACCATACCCTGTGAATACCTTTGCCTGGGACTATGTCCTGGACTCCATGCTTTACTGTGTTTTCATAATGTCTTGGAAGAGTTAGTTGAAGAAAAGCTGATTTCATGGTGGCAGAAAGCTAGGAGGGGTGGCTAATACTTCAGATGAAAAAGAAAATTCAAAAAGATCTTAACAGGGATGGAACAAGATAGAATTTAGCAGGGATAAATGTAAAGTTTTGCATCTGTGTAGGGGAAATGGGAGGAACAAATATAGGTGATCTGACTTGGCAATAGTTCATGTGAAAGGGATCTGGGTTTCCTTTCAATCACAAGTTAACCATGAACCAACAATGTGGTGCAGTTGCCATAAGGTCAGCTGCTATCTTGAGGGACATTTATAGAAGCATAGAGTCTGTATAATGGGGAGTAATTGTTCCATTCTACTCTGCCTTGCTCAGACCCCACTTGGTCTGAGTGCTGCATCCAGTTCTGGGTGCCATGGTCAAAAAGGATAGTGACAACTTGGATCGAGTTCAGAAGTGGGCTACTCTATTGGTGAGGGGTCTGGAAACTAAATCATATGTGAAACTGTTAAAGAATTTTAATATATATAGCCCACAGAAGAGATGTCTGAGATGATGGCAATCTCAAATTTCTGAAAGGTTTTCACACAGAAGAGGGGGTGGACTCAATCAATCAGTCAACTAATTTATTGAGGACTGGATCCAGTAGGTTAAAACCCAGGGATATAGTCTCAGGCTAGATTACAGGAGGAACAAACTGCCACACAAAACAGTGAGTGCTCCTTCACTAGAGGTCTAGAGGTCTTCAGACAGAGGCTAGATGGTTATCTGTCAAGGAGGCTGTAGTGGATCCTGCACTGATTGGACTAGATGACTTCTAAGGACCCTTCCAACTCTATTCTTCTATGACTCTATGTAGACACAAGTGTCTACAGGTTTCTCCCTTGACATTTGAGGAGTTTCAGTAGCTGCATATAAGTTCTACCAAAGTAGTTGACCTCTGATGATAAAGGGAGGATTTGGGAAAAGAGAGAGAGAGAGAGAGACATTGTGGCTTGAATTTGTCAAGGGTGAGAGGTATAAAACATGTGGAGTCCTTCAGCATCAAAGCCAGTATGTTCACCCTTATACAAGGAAGTGGGTCAGCTGTTTCATTTCTACTGTATATGAAACGAAAACAGACACCCTCAAGATGTGAAAGAGGAAGTGTCAGGGCCTTGTCCACTCTGTTGCTCTGAAGCTCACCTCACCTGAATGAATGAATTTCAAAACATTGGAGTGGAGAGTAAACAGTTGAAAAGGCAAAGGTAAACTTAGACTTTTCTTCTCAATGAAACCAAGTCTCAGCTGAAGAACTTCTGCAAAATTGATTAACCCTGAGAATATCACCAAAAAAGATCTTGATGAGTCTTTCCCACCAGCCCCAGTTAGTCAGAGGGCTACAAATACGACTTTTTAAAAACTTCACATTCCTCAGCCAGTTGAGCTTGCTTGCTTGCATGCTTATTTATTTATATATACATACAATTTACAGGCCACCTGACACACAATGACTCTGGGTGGCTTTTAACTAAAAAGGAAGAAAAACTACAAAAAAACTACAAGTGGTCCAAAGACAAACATATAAACCAGGGAAGTCCATCTGACAGGGGCTTTACCATCACCTTGCCCCCAAACCTGGGAAAATAGCCAATTTTTTAATAGCTTCCTGAACGTCATTGGGGTGGGAACCATCCGGATCTCTGGGGGAGTTTCTATGCCATTAATACTTTCTTTAAAAATCCTACTGTTTTCCCATCTGGTGAACTATTCAGTGTTCTGGTCTTTTCCCATCTCCTTTCTAACTTCCCTTCACCCTATCAGGAAGGATTTGTTGCAAAAAGGCCCATAAACGTTTTGTATTTAATGGATTGTGGCTGACTCTTCCATTCAGAATCACCCTGCTGTGAGTATGGGAAGCTGAAAAACTGCTGTAGAATCTGTAGGTTTTAAATATTTCAAGCACTTAATGTTTTTTCATATGCATCTGATGGCATTTAGAAAGACCTTACTCCAAGCCATAAGTGACTTGGTGAGCAGAAATCACCCAGCGATACTGTACATTCCCCAGGATTTCAACAGTATGAAAGAGGAGGAATTTTGGAATAAGTCCTGCTATAGCTGATGTAGAAGATATTATCTTGCTACTAAGTTAATATAAAAATTAACCTTATACCTTCCAGATGCATTGGACAATTATTTCCATTATCCCAAGCCAACATGGTGGAGGACAATGGTAACGTAATTCTGTACCTCAAGAAGGCACCAGCTTGAGGAAGATTCCTTTATATCTTTCCCATAAGGTGGATTCCAAAGCTTGTTAAATGATGTCAATGAAAAACTTTCCCTAAACTTCCTGGAACTGTTAGAATTAAATCACCAGAGACTGACCCCCCGCCCCATACAAGTATCTGAGGTTTCTGCCAACAGTGTTCTTTTTTCTGTTGTCTGGTATCTCAATATGCTTTCCCCCCTCCTTCTTAATTGGTATTATGCAGTTTTAGAGATTTACAACTGGGGAGATGAAAGAAAAGAATAGTGAAATTTAAAACTGACAATAAGCATTTTATCACGTGAGTAGAATAATTCCAGCTCTCCCATCAAATCTAGCTACTTCAAGAAGAAAAGCACTTCTTTAATCACACATAGTTTTAAAAATACTTACATCAACCACTAAAGATTAAATCTTATCAGTTGTTTATATAATGAAGGATTTAATCTGCTGAATAAAATGTTACAACACAGGGGATGTTTTGGCTTCACTGAAAGCCACAGGGATTTTTTCATTCAGCTACAGAACTGATGTAAGGCATTGTTTACTGTTTCATAAGGTGTGCTTAAGTTGGCCACTATTATTCCAAGGAAAAACAAATCAGGCCCCTTCACTTTGCCACTTTTGCACTCCTCAGAGGGAGGGTATAATATATACTTGCAAATTTTATTTATTTGTAGGCTGCCCTGAGCAGTAAGGTGGGAAATAATCAATATAAAGAATTATATAGTGGGGATATAGCTGGGGTTTCTAATCCAATGTGTGGCCTAAAGAAATCCATATCTGTTTCTTGTCTTGGAATCATAGGGTGGCCCATCATCCTGATTTTTCAGAATATCCTTATCTATTTAAAGTACTTAAAATGAAAATAAATTTGACAAGAAAGGTTAGACTGTTAGCATAAAGTAGGAACTCCCTCAGGATAAAAAAAAAGAAGGAAAAAAGCTATCTTCTCTCTATTTCATTATTTCTTCTGTCTTCCTTTATGGAATCTGCTGCAAATAAAGTAAAAGTTGAAAGCCTGATTCACTTCCCAGAAAGAGGAGTAGATTTCAATTAGCCTGAGGCAGATGACATAGCTGCTATTCTGAAAAAAAAAAATCCCTCAGAAACCAACCAAGGTTTGCTTTCCCATATTTCTCCTCCACTCTGCCACCAGCTTTGTTTGTGAGCCACAAATCAGCCCATTGCCTTTTAGCTTTGCATGCTGTACAGACCCAGCCTGTGTGCTTAGCTTTAGTGGGTCATGTGAATTCTGAAAATTGGGTTAATTGAGGAAGCCATGGGTAAGAAGTGTCATGTGAATGTTGCCATCATCAGCGAAGCACCCTTGAAGCTTAGCAGGTCATCAGCCTAACAAAATGAGCCAGCCAGCATCTTGAATCCTAATAAATGAAATTGGCAACAGGATTATAGTAATCACTCTGAAGTGATTGGCAGAACATTTGAAACCTCTGGATGAAACAGAGCTCCCTTGGTGCACATTTGATACCATCATTTCAGTCCTAAGCTCTTGGAAACATGCTGGCAACAACTAACCTAGAGCAGAATCAGCCAAAACGCCCTTGGGTCATGCTTGAATTATTTGCATTAAACTTTTTGGAGTTGGGTAGAATGTCCTTTAGAGAAGTATTTTCATCAAAAAGGGAGTCTGCAAAGGGCAAAGGTATGAACAACTGCCTTTTCTTGAAGAATTCCTGGCCTTCCTTCCTCTGTTTTCTTTTCATAAATATTATCAATCACAAAAAGAAGTCTACAATTGTGAAGGCTTGGAAAGATTGGCTTCCTCCCTTTCAGCGGTCATACCCTATGATATAAATCAGCAGCAGAACACAGAAAGCAAACAGAATATAATTGATCCAGCAGCTACAGGCAGAATTTCTGACTCTGTCCCTCTCTTTACTTAACCAGCTGCAGATTAAAGTGAGGACAAGATTTCTGTGAAACTCTAAAGTTTCTAGCCCCACCTTAGGCACAAAGCCAGCTGGGTGACCTTGGGCCAGTCACTCTCTCTCAGCCCTAGGAAAGGGGCAATGGCAAACCACTTCTGAAATCTTGCCAAGAAAACTGCAGGGACTAGTCCGGGCAGTCTCCAGGAGTCAGCACTGACTCAAAGGAATACCAGCACAACAGCATGAAGGGCTACTTGTGATGTTACATGTGTGCAGTCGATTGACATGTGTTGGAAGGTTGCATTCATTTAGCTACTGAAAATGCACCTGTGAACCCTCACAGAGAGTTGCCAGATAAACTGTAGCTTGGACCTTGAGCTTAAGCCCTAGTGCCACTCTAAGCTCAGTCATTGGAAGATTTTAAGCACCTTGGTGGGTTTAACCTATCCTCACTCATTGTGAGACCCTGGCTGCAAGCCAGCACTGGGGTTGCCAACTGCAATTTTTTAAAGGGTTCTTTGTTTGGCCACCTCTAGGGAAATAGCTTTTTCTTTTTTCCTTCATTGGTTGGATGAACATGCATTCCAGTTTGTTCCTCCATGTATGGAAGTTTTGTTTGAGTTTCCAGGTCTGGGAGAAGCCCTAGAAGGTAGTCACTGTTCCTGGGCATAGTCTGTGTGAATGAGTGAGAAAAGCCTTGCTTTTGTTCATTTTCTGGAGCAATAGAAGCTTTGGGAGGGAGGTATGAATTGCCTAATTGACAAATCCAGTCATTGGCTTGCTTGGGTTGAGCAAGCATGTCTGAAGGTGCTCCCTGGTGAGCAAGTCCTCAAGTTGCAGATGTGAGAACGACAGGAGAGAAATGTGAATTGGATTTAAAGGGCAGTGGGAGTGGATGGCAAATGGAATTGATGGTGATATGGCAGAAAGGGGCTATCTGTTCGTGGCTGCAAAAATCAGGCTAACCATTAGATGGTAGCAGAAAAAGACTGAGAACTCGAACTCCTATTAATTATCTGGATTTTTCCACCCCAGATCTTGTAGTCCTAGTGGCAAATCTATTCTTGCGAGAGCATTTTAAAGAATTTGCAAACCTATTTGATCCTTGGTGCAGGATTGTTCTCATGCCAGAAAAGTATGTTAAAAATATTCATATTTCATCTTAGTTTCTTCCAGTCATTTCCAAAGGGGAAAAGAGAAAAAGTTGTTGATAATAGAACAACATCCTGGGACAGAGAGTAACTTTGGTGATAGAAAGAGTTTGGGGAAATGGAAATATACTCTTTGGGAAATAGGCTTGCCCATTTCTTCTGGTTTCTCCCAGAGAGATTTAATGCTGTTACCGAGGAGCCTGGGAAGATGCTAAAACACAGAAATCTCAAGTCAAATATTGGCAGTCTTATTAGTCATTTGATGCACAGCAACTGTGGTGGGAATTCAGAGATCTGGATAGCTTAGCGCATAATAGTACTTCTTATCCTCTGTTATTGTACAAAACATTTGGTGGAGTTATTCAAAATTGCAATAATAGAAGTTCAGTTAGAATAGATACTGCATCCATGAGGTCACCAGCATGGTCAGGGTACATTTTCGGTAATGCTATTAGAGAAAAGGAGACTTCCATCGGAACATGGCAGTCCTGTCCAAAGGGGGTGGGGAGGAGGACACATCTTCTTTCAGAAGAAATGCATCCAGATACTATGGAATTTCAAGAAGTATATTGTTTTAAAAAATTAAGACTAATAATAATTAAATTAGTAAGAAAAAATAACAAAATGCAACAAAAGCAGGAAACAAGCTAGAGGGATGGTTGGCTCAGTGACAAGGAAGTTAAAGGAAAATAAGGAAATGGCAGAGAAGCTGAGTCCTTGAGAACATCAAGAAGAGATGCATTATTTACTTGGACTTTTAAATGGCTTTGACAAAATCTCTTGCAAACTCTCATGAGTAAATTTAGCAGCAATGGGATGAAAGGAGAAGCCCTTTTATGCAGACAGCACACAGCAGGAATAAATGATCAGTTCTCGAGATTGAAAAAAAAAATCTGGTGGACGGGACTGCTGCCTTTGAGTTTGCTCAGAAAGTGTTTTGGAGCTTGGGAAAAACAATGAGCTTTTCAAATGACACCAATTTATTTTGAATCCTTAAATGATTATGGCTTCTAGTATCAGAGGCCGTGTGACTCTAAGAACTAGTAATAGATGGGCACAAGCTGAAACATGTTATTGAGCTCATGTCTGTTCTAGGTTTCCCATCTGACTGATTATTGTGGAAACACAATATTCTTCTAGATTGGTCTTAGTTGCCTCTTCACGTTTATCTCCACCCAGAGGTTGCCCACCACTGTAACTTAATCATCTCCATGCCCACTGTGTATTGCTGCTTATTGTACTTGTGGCTGAGTCTCGGAATTTAGATTTTGCTCTGATGATTAATCCTTTTCAACCATCTCTGCTTGATGCTGCTGGCTTTAATATTTGATTGATAGATTTGTGGGGTGTTTTAAGCCTTCATTCTTACTTTGTATTCAGTTCATTGTACATTTTATATTTTCATTACATAGGCTTTTATTATGAACATTCCTGCTTTTGGATTGCTGCCTTTTTCAATTTCTCTCTGATGATTAATCTTTTTCAACTATTACCTGATCTGTACAATTAGCAAATAATTCTTAACAGTGAGATTTCAAAGATATTGAGGTAGCACACACTCAACACCATCAGGGTTCAGAAGCTAAGCAGGGTCAGTCCTGGCTAATATTTGGATGGGAGATGATTAGGAAGTACCACGGCTGTAGACTAGACTGGGAAGTGTGAAAAGATCCCTAAAGAACAGAATGACAAATCATTCTGGTGTTATTTCAAAGAAAGCAGGACAGCTTGTATTTTGAGTCCAGCTTTATCAAATCAGGGGACACTACTCCTTTGAAAACTGGAAATCATGTGACAAATGAAGCAGATTTATTTTACCAACCAACACAATCTTTTTTAATTTAATGAGTCTTAACTTCCAGATAGGTATGCTGAAGAATCCAGCCTCGGGTTGCTAGTAGAGATCTTGACCACTTAATATTCAGACACATATTGATTCTCATAGGCGAGTGTGAGTGTGTGTGTGTTCAAAAGAGTCAAGATGGCAGCTGTGACCACATGATCAAAACCCCACTCCTCTTTTACATGCATTGTAGGTAAAAAGGCCATGGCTGCCATCCTTGACCCACCCACAGATGTCCCTTCTCTTAGGTTTAAAATTATTATTTTTCCAAACGTGTCACCTCAGCAGCTTGGGGTCTTTAAATCCAACCAAACAGTCCAGTATTGCAGGCAAGCAAGAAATGAATGGCTGTATTTTTAACATTTTCTGAGGTCCTGACTTTATTCACATGCTAAATTTGGAGAGGTTTTTAGTTCAATCTGATGAAGAGACTTTATGGGAATTCTTTACCACTTCCATATCCAAGACTTAGGAATGTTGCTTTCTGACTTGCTTATTGCTTGTCTGTGTGTGTGTGTGTGTATGTGTGTTGGTGAATGCAACTGATATGTGTATTCCAGATTGCTTGTGCACATCTGCAAACCTCCTACAGTCTTGTGGACTTACTTCCAACTGAAGATCACTCTGAAAATGCACATATACAGTTCATTTGGAATAGTTAGGCACGAATAGCAGTAGACAGGAGGAAGACTACAATGTGGGTTTTACTCTTGTGGTTACACAGTCGGAACAAGGATGTATTTATCTGAGCCAGGACGTAGGGTTAGATTTGTTCTAAACTAAATAATTAATACTCCTCCAGTTTCCAGAGGTTTTTGATCTTATTTTGTGGTTGTGTGTGTGGCTCTGGAGTTTTCCATTAACAGTGCTATCGCTCTGTATCGCTCCCTACCTGTCAAAGCTCCCTGATTTGATAATTGACTCTTGATTTCTTCCTTCAGTTTGAGTGGAAGCAAGGGGAAGCCAGAGAGGCTTCTGACAGCTGGTGAGAGGATTATGCAACCAAAGGACAGATAGTTACCCACACCCCTTGCCCATTGCATCATTCAGGTACATGCAATGAACTGTGCTAATCTCACCAAAATGTTCTTCTCCATTAAAGCATAATTCAAAAGTGATGTTGTCTTTAAACTGAAAGAGGATGGCCAAAAAAAAAACAAAAAACACCCCAGAAAGAAGCTTTTGGCCCTGCACTAAAAATAACATATTCCTGTGCACTAAAAATAACATATTCCTGTCACTCTCTATTTATTTTCAAAGCTTTGGAATTGCATTTATGAAGTTAGAGCCCACTGTTTGTGTCTTGCCTCATGAGCAAGACACTCAGTTCTAAAACACATCAATTTGGACAGCATGGTGGATGATCTTCATATATTCTTGGAGCATGGGTGAGATTGTTGAGCAGCATGGATTATGTCTGTCCTGGAAAGCTGCTATGCCTGGTGGCCATGATTACACGTTATGTACACATTAAGTATGCCTAAGAAATAGGCTTTCCCTTATGCATACAGTAGCCTATCTGTGTGAATCTCCTTTTCAAGGCACAAAGCAGCATTGGAGTCTGGCTTCACTCTACTCAGAAGAAAGCCAAGAACTTCAGATAAGTAATGTTTATTGAAAAACGTTAGAAGCCATACCAAAGAATTTCAGCTATTGCTGTGAGTCAAGGACAAGCTCTTTACAGAAAACTGAGATTCTCTTACATTTTTTTAACCCTACCTAATGGACTACTTGCCTCCCCCACCTTTTTTTTTGTGCAGGCTAGCCTGCCTCCATCTGTCCTGTTTTTTTCCTGCCTTATTTGCTATCTTGTTGTTGTTCCCAGTCTGCTTGAGAATTAACTCAAAAAAATATCTTGGCAAGGAGTAGGTTTGGAGGATTGATTCATTCATCCTATGCATACATTCATGGAATACGTGTGTGTATGCGTTTGTGTGTGTGTGCGTACGTACATACATGGATATATTGGAAGCTCATCTGAACCCTGTACCCCTGAAGATACCACTGAAAAGGAGATCTATGGTTTTATATAGGTTGCCTTTCTAATATTCCAGAAAATCAGTAGGCCAGAAACGTGTCTTTAACAGGTCTGTTTTGAAAGAGTGGGATGCTATAAAAGAGTTTCTCAAATTATCTAAGTCAGAATGTCTCTTCTGAGACCAGTAAGGAATTTGGAATTTTGAGAAGACATTCTGTGCACACTCACAAGATGGTTCACCCCTGCATTTCCTAGCACTGTAGCTGATCGCTCTCCATCCCTGTATAGCAGTGCTTCTCAGCCTTGGCAGCTTGAAAATGTGTGGACTTCAACTCCCAGAATTCCCCAGCCAGGAAGCTGATTGGGGAATTCTGGGAGTTGAAGTCCACACATCTTCAAGTTGCCAAGGCTGAGAAACACTGCTGTATAGACTTTTTTCTCAAGAATCTTACACGTGCCATTTTTTAACAGTACATTTACCATAGCCTAGGTATAGACTTCAGCATTTCAGTGAGTGAAGAGAAGAACCCCTAAATGTTTGGGTGGATAACAAAGAACCAGAGACCATCAGACCAAACCACCACCACAATAACAAAATCCATGAGAGAAAGTCTACAGCTGCATTATGGAAGAGAATATTTCAGCCAAAGATTGATATAAAAAGGGACAGTTGGGAATTCCATCCCATGTGAGGTTGCTTCATTCTGCTACTCAGGCTTTTCCACTCTGCAACAGTTGGATTAGAGAAGATTTTTCTGTGCCAAGACTGTTGGTAACAGCTGGAGTCATGCTTCCCCCCTTCCCCCCTTTTCCATCAGACTGATCAGGCTTAAATTCCCAAATGTACTTGGAGTTAATTTTTTTTTAAATACATGCTCATTTTTCCAAGCTACAGAACAATTCATTCACTTGAGTTATACTTAGGAAATATACAGGCTATTTGGTTCCACTTTACATTTACAACTTCAGGAAAAATGAAGCATAGACAATTGATTCCAACCCTGGGTCACTTATCTACTCATTTGACTATGGAACAATAGCATAAATACATCAAGGAAGGGGTTAGTTTTGGACAAGGAAAACTGTTACATGCAGATGTGGAAGGAGTTTAACTCTTCTTGAAATATCAGCCTATTGGCCAACACTCAATCCCTTTTCCAAATGCTAAACGGATTAAATCTAGTGATAACCATGTGTGCCAAGATTGATGGTTAATTTGCCCAAAATTAAATGGAGCAGCTGTTTAAAAACTAATTTTGATGAGGATACAGTAGCGTTAGCAAGGAAATTATCCCAGCACAATATATCAGACTGAGAAGTAGCAAACTTTTTTTTTAAACAGGAGTATTGTGCAATATTAAGAGTGTATTAGCTACTGGCTGTTCATTCACTCCTGCAATGGACAGCCGTATTTGGTTTTATTTTTGTTATAGTAATGCAAATAAATCTTGCATCTTTTAGTTAAAGTTAGATCTTGCTCAGTGCAAGCTGGATTGGGTTACGGCCTTCTTTCCTTTTTGTCCTGAAGCTTATGTCTGGAATGTAAACATCTGCTTTGTTCAGGCAGTGACATAGATTTTAGGATTGGTATGAAGGCACCAGCTGTGGCTTTGTGACAACATACTATCCTCTGGCACTGGGTCTTAGCAGCTGTTGTCTCAACCCAGGACTTCCTAAGACTAAATCATAATGGTCTGATAATGAATCATGCTAGCCCTTCAAAAGGAGAAATATTGAAGTAGGTAATAGTCAAGACGTCTTTGGAGAAAATTCTAATGCTGGAAAAGGTAGAAGAAAAGAGAAGAGGATGGCCAGCAGCAAGATGGATGGATTTAGTAACAGTGGCAATAAGTGCACCATTGGAAGACCTGAAGGACCAGATTAGGGACAGATCATCATGGAGAAGATCTATCTATGTGGTTGCTAGGAGTCAATAACTACTTGATGGCACATGATAAATCAATCAAAATAAATAGGATATACCAATATTTTTAATCTTTTTAAAAGCTATACTATTTTAACAAAGATTTTAAAAAGCCACAGTGAGTCATGACAGGGCAGTAAGATTGGGGTTCTCCAACTTTGTAGTGCCATGATGTTAGCCTTCTGAGGTAGTCCAGATAGGAAGTGTGCACAGATGAACTAATTCTACTTCATTGTAAGGTTACCTTAACAGAATCTTGCAGGTTGGAAAGCACATTTCTCCCTCGTCACCTTTACAGCCCAAGAAACTAGGGAGGGCCCCTTCTGAGACATTGGCCATGTCTACATTTCTTCCATGGGTTAAGATGCCTCTTATCTGACTATCTCCCTGGCTGTGGCCCTTCCCCCTGTCTCCCAAGGTCATTCCCGCATACCCTTACACATGGCCTCAACTTTCAAATAGGTTTGACTTCTCTCATCAACTTGATATCCTACAAATTCAGGAATCTGCTCTAAACAATACCATTTAACTCAAAATAAACTGAAACCCTTGAGAAATGCAGTGCTTTTGGAATAAGAGACTGATAGAAAAAAAACAAAAACCTTCCATATAAAGAATTCCCTTTGAGCTGGATGGCACTTCTTGATAATAAAAGGTTAGAAAATTTGGTCCTGATTGCTTTATTCAGAGAAGTGAAGACATAAGAAGAACTATCTTGATCTCTTGAGTAAGGATGGTGAAAGTATGAGCTCTTAGAGATTCTTTTTTTTATTTAACTCCCCCCTCCCCCTTTTAAAATTGCTGATATGGTACACAGATGATTAAAAGTTTGAAAGGTTTTAATAGTTAAGACTCATCTGTTGGAATCCTAAACTCAGTGTCACATTTTGGCTTAGAACTGGATTGATGTAGTATAATTTTGTACCCAGAGTCCTACCAAACTAAATAGGTATATGTATAGATAACAACATAGGCACAACATTTTCGTCCTTAAACCACAATCTTGCACATCAAGTTCTATTAAAATGAAGTTCTTCATTAGCTGCTAATATTTTCAATCCAAATTGAGCTAATACAGAAACTCACATTTCAACGTGCTCTGCCCAGACCAGCTGGCTATCCAGAAACATTCAATATATGGCCTAAATTGTCAGAATGTAAGGATATTGAGATGTATAGATGGATGGACAAACTGGTAGATATTAAGGAACTCAGGGTACACGAGACTAGAGTGCAATCTTTCCTAACTTGACATCTCCAGATCTGTTGGACTGCAATGTCCATTACAGATAGTCTTCAACTCACAACCACAACTGGACTGGAACTTCCATTGCTAAGTGAGGCAGTTGTTAAGTGAGTCATGCCTGATTTTACAACCGTTTTTCCTGCAGTTGTTAAGTGAATCACATGGTTATTAAGCGAACACAGCTTCCCTGTTGACTTTGCTTGTCAAAAACTGGCTGGGAAGGTCACAAATGGCAATTACATGACACTGGGATGCAGCAGCCATTGTGAATACATGCCAGTTGCCAAGCGTCTGGATTTAGTTCATGTGATTGGGGGGATGCTGCAACGGTTGTATGTGCAAGGACTGGTCATAAGTCACTTTTTCCAGTGCCATTGTAACTTTGAACGGTTGCTAAACGAATGGCCATAAGTCAAGGATTACCTGTATTTCCAGTTATCTTGGAAGTTGGCTGATAATTATAGAATTGTCTATGTAGCTTACTTGGAGAGTGGAAAGTTGGGAGGGTTTCCTTAAAATATGAATTCTGCTTATGGACAGAAGTGTAACCATTCATGAAATGTACATATGGGATCAAATCACCTAGGAATTCTGCTTGTTTGTTTGTTTGTTTGTTTTATCCTGTCTGGCGTAGCTTACTCAGTTCAGGGCACAATCCAAACTTGCCTTCTCAGGGATCACTCTTGTGTTATCCAATGCAATGTATTTCCTAAGTGTGTTTAGAATTTCAGCCTAAATTAACTGAAGACATCATTTCTGTAGGAGCCCAGAAAAAAGAGTGTTTGGCATAGAACTGTTTAGATTTTGTAAAACTGATTTAAATAAAACAGAGTCACCCAACCTGAAGCTGGGGGCATAATGGAAGCTCTAAATGGCTTTTGTTTTGGTGGTCTCTGGACCCTCCTCCAACTGGGATTGCCAAGAACCGGCAGCTGATTGTAGCATAAAATAAATATGTGTTTTAAAAAAAGAATAAAACGCCAGCACCTTCAAAAATCCCTTAAATCCTGATTATTCTCACAAGTATGTTCTGATCCTACTCATTTTTCATCTTTGCTCCACCTACGGTGCCTCTAAGGATCTCCTTGCAAAGCTAAGTGTGGCCTTTGGCTGCCAATAGTGCAAGCCCTGGTGGAAACAGCTATAGTATATTTTTCCTTGTCTTAATGGGCTCGCAGTTCCTTCTTCTACAAATATGATAAATATACTGCCTGCTCCAGCATCCAAATAATAAACTAAATGAAACTATTTAAGGAACGCACTGAAAAACAATCATGACTAGTCAATGTGGTTTTGGAAATTAGACCACCCTGGTATGGAGTATAAGATTGCCATGGCTTTGCATGCTTAGCTGTCGTTCTGGCATAAATATCCTATGAGGTAGGAGTTTAAATTCTAATAGTGTGAAAGATACAGCCGGGTGGTCCAAACAAATAAGGAGCAACAGTATCTTTGTTTAAGCCATCTCCCAAACCATCCCAGTGGAGATTTAAGCTAACATGAATTTTCTAATGTCTTAACTCCCAAATATGTAAAAATGAGTCCAATATTGGTAATGTATGATTAACTGGTGACTTACATTTGCTCCAATTTGAAACAAGGCATATGCTATTGCTTAGTGCTGTTAATCTGGGATGTCATCAGTAGCAAACAAAATCCAAATTTGGTTGCACAAAATTACTGTTGGCTTTCCATGAAGAGAGACAAATCTTACTGATTACAGGAATAATTGCCTGAAAACATTTGTGTATGATGAGGCTTATCTGAACTTAATTGCCCTTATCCAACTGCTTCAGTTCAGTGTAGAGTTGGTCAATATATTTTTCAGGCTGAAAGGAAAGGAAAATATGAAGCCGCTCCCTTCCACCTATGGAATTTTACTTGAATGGTGGTAACTGGAGCCCATGCTCTCTGGAATCCACTCTATACACATACAGGTATGGCATTCTTACCTTTTTTTTTGTTTAAGAGAAAAATCTGATATTTGGGTAGAATGCACATCTTATTCTACTATTGAGGTCAATGGGTGTTCTCACCAAAGGATGATTATGGGAGGAGACATTTCCATTCAATTGCTAGATGCCATGATGTCCATGGTAAGCCATAAAGACAGCCTTTCTCTAAAATAAAAGTTATTTATTTATTTATTTATTTATTTATATATATATATATATATATATTTCGAATTTTGTCACCACCCATCTCACTCAAAGAGTGACTTATACCTGTACTTATCCAAAAACTTAAGTTAAAAAGGCAGAGGTGGGCTCTAAGCTTCCAAATTTAAAATCAGTATTTTCACACCTAATACCCATTTTACAGAAGGGAAACTCACGAAGCTCAGAGACATGTAATTTGGCCATTTTAAACAAAATAAAAAAGTAGTAAGGAGGGATAAGGAATCTGCCAGATGCCAAGGGAGCTATTGAAAGAGCTCCTTTGAAAATGATCCAGAAATATAAACTGGGACAAACAGAGCAGCTAGACAGCTCACTGGGACTGGCAAGCATGACGATATTATATAAGTGCTTTGTCATCTACACTGGTTGTTGGCACTGGTCTTGATCTTTAAAGCCCTAAACAACTTAGGACCAGGCTACTGAAGGAACACCTTTTTAAAGTCTTTTATTGTGACCAATCAAATCAGTTATGCTTTTTGATTCAATTTTTTCCATCTGTGAGCATGAACAGAGTTATGCTTTAACTGCATACTCAAACAAACAGACCTTTTTCTAGGCAGGTAGACCACAAACACTGACCATTTCCATTCACTCTTGGGCCTCTGAATGGCGTAATCACTTTTTCAGTATTTTCCATCTCATGCCCACACTTCCACTATGTCATCTAGCAGAATAATTTTTCCTCTGGATTGCATTCAGTCAAAAAGTGGCATAATTTCTTCCATTCACTGGTGCATAAAATGCCACTGACACTTACATGAATATGCCATCTACAACACAAATGCCACACATTCATATGTTCTGACATTCATTATAGCTCTTTCAAAGCTGTATCTCCACTGCCATGCATGGATTCTTCATCTCTACTCCACATGATCAGACTACCTTCACTGAGATTGGCAATAAGCTTCATTTTTCTCTAAGTGTCACCATTACACAATGTATCTATTTTTATTTCATTTATTAATTCATGTTCCTTACCATTTATTCCTCTTACATTTCAAGTCATAATCTTTCATATGTCTTAACCTTCCATTTGCCAGGCAGGCCCCTATAACTAGTCTCTTCTGCAGCCCACCATGGCTTTGGTTAACTGAGGCCTTCAAACAATGCTTTTCACTCAGATATAGAAGGAATTGACTATACTACAATCCTTAAGTCATACCCATGTGACTTCAAGCATTCCCTGCTAAAAGTAAGAACAGGACTGGTCCCTTTGGGCACATTTTGGCTGTATTCTAGAAGTCCAGCCAAACCTCAGTGTCAGCTGGGATCCAACCAAAACTAAATCTGATTTAACTGAATTTAATTAATTAAAATTACGTTTTATGAGTGACATACCACTAATACGATGACTTTTGATGTATTTCATAGTTCACTCATTCTGTTACATTAAGGGAATGACTTGATACCAACTTTTGGAGTAACTCTGGTAAGCCTAAAGTGGTGTTTCTCAACCTCAGCATGCTGGCTGGGGAATTCTGGGAGTTGAAGTCCATACATCTTCAAGTCACTGAGGTTGAGAAACACCACTTTAGGCTAAAAAGCTATGCTGTCCTGGAACCTCAAGTTATGCCCCACAAGTGTAGAAAGTATGAGTGAAATGCTGTCTGTTCCTATTCTTTTCTTCTACTGTCTATTTTATCAACATCTCTATTTGCCAAGCAAGACAATTATTATTCAAGGCGGGAGGGTGAGAGTTAACAGAGACAGAGCTGCTGTTTCCCGCAAAGTCTTTGCCTTTTGCTCTATGTGCTTCTCTTTAAAAAAATTTTTTTCACTCTGACCTCCTACAGAGAGTCAACGTGCTCCAGCTGCAAGCTTTTTGCCCCCCTCCTATACTATCTCTAATTTCAAACCCACAAGAACATTAAAAAGTCAGTTCACATCATCTCTTTAGTCAGTCTGCCCCCGGCTCTGTCGTGGCAGTACCAGCTTTATGTTAGCTCAGTTCTGGAAGTTTGCAAAATGTGGAAGAGTCAATTTGAGAAACGTCCTTCTCAGACTTTAGGAGGTTCAGTTGTACTTTGGGCTTTCGAAGATGAGGCCAGTTTATTGAAATAAATATTCTTACTTGAATGAAATAGCACCATCCCTTACAGCTGGAATGGGTGGGCTTAGAAATGTAGTGTACTTGCATGCATACCATTGCACACAGACAGAGTCAGATCTCCCCAAATGCATATATCCCCCTTTCCCACTTTAGCTTTTGGGATTTTTAGCTTTTGGCTCCCAGAAAAGCTGGTGAAACAACTGTATTTTCATTGGCCAAGGCAGGCTCCAGGCTGGAGAAGCAGGAATGGGGCATAATCTTTTCACCACCAACATTTCCTCAGATACTTTTCATTGCTTTCTTATTTGCCTAATATTTATAGGTAGGTAGGTAGGTAGGAATCAAGATTATGAAATAGATCATTGTTTGCAGAAGTAAGTTACACCTACACAGAAAAGAAGATTTAAACAGCATCCCAGATTAATGTCTTTGTGAAACAAATTCCAGTAATGCAAAAATGGTTTCAGTGTTATGGAAAGATTGAACTTGCATACATCGTCATGTATATTTATTTTGTCTTGCTCATAATAGGTGTCCTATGCATTTCTATTCAGATGTAAACTCAATTAAGTTCTATGGGACCTATTCCCAATGAGGTTGCAAGATAATGCAAGTGCACTTTCTCTCCCTCCCCCCTAGACATGTATATTTAAATTCCACGGAGCTCAGTTGGCATTAGTTGTGAATAGGTGGTTACATAGACTGGTCTGCCTTAGAATTGAGTGAGAAAGAGCTCCTTCTAATTTGGAAAGGCTGCCTGTTCCTTTCCCAATGTTGAACTATGTTAAATACAAATATGTGAACTGACTGTGGAACAAAAGGCTCCTGAACTAGCATAAAACCCATCTCTAAAACCTGAAAACCACACACACTGCTTTGGGCTACCTTTTGCTCTAGTAGACTGCAAGAGAACAGCAAACGTACTATTTGAGAATGATCTCCACAGACATCTGATAAGTATACTCCAAATGGTCTCCCAGATGACTGATGGCCTCTGTGAAAGATTTGAAAAGTTGGGGAAGGGGTAGAGAAGCAGCTGGGAAGCCAGAGCATGGAATTCAAGCCTGGGAAAGTCATGTGGGAATTACACAATCTTCTGAAAGGAATCTCTCAGATTGCTGGATTTAATTCTGCTCCCCACAAATGGAAAGCAAAAAGATACCACAGAACACAAGGAGCAGAAGATACACCAATGAGATGGAGAGTTTACCTTAATAAGATGGAAAATTCACTCAAATCTATTTGCACTAGCAATATTTGAGACAGCTGCCAGGAGACTGGGTAGTTCAATCCTTACATTTGAACCCCATTACATGACCACTCAGTTGATCAGGACTGGTCTTCAGGGAATAATTTGAGGTTGAAAGATATCCTCAGAAAATAACCCCCACTAAAGGAAACAATCCAATATACCCTGCAAAGCATTAGAAACTGGCTTGGATGATGGAATTCAGTGTTGGTTTTGGAAGAGCTTCCACTTTTGTTTAAAGGACAAGACAAAAATGATTCATGATGAGAACTAGAGTTGGCTTAACCCGAAGATGAATGGACTTGGTCCACTGAAAGTGATTTGGAAGATATGACTTGAGCCAACAGAACGTTCTATATACTCAAAGTCTGGAAAAAGCATTTTTGATTAGGAGCAGAGTTCCATGTTGGAGAGTCCCATTATGGAGTTAAGTCCCTTACTAGTCCTGATGAAATAATCTTTATGTGTATGTATGTGTGTGAGTGTGTGTGTGTGTGTGTGCATGCAAAATGGAGGAAAGTATAATAATAGGAGTTTCTCACATTTCTGTTGTATATAATGTGAGTGATGTGGGTGTGTTTTCTTTTGTGAATCAGAGAGAACCTGTAACTCAGTGGCAGAACGCTTGTTATGCAGAAGGCTTAGAGTTCAACTTGGAAAAATCTTGTCTAAAATTCCACTTTCTGACAGTCCAGCTTCCTCTAATCTGGATCACTCAAGATATTTTCAACTCTAATTCCTGCCAGCCATAGCCTCGTGGTGAATGATGATGGGACTTGTAATCAAAACATCTGGTTACCCTGGAGTCTCTAGTTCAGCAAGTTGTGGATAACATGTCCTGGACTAGATGATCTTTCCGTCTGATTTAGCAGGGCTCCTTTTGGCTTCAAACAAACATGATAGGGCTTATAGTTCAATGATGAAGTGCATATTTTGCATAAAGGAAGTCCTAGTTCTAAACCCTGTGAAAAAGATCAGATTGCAAGGAATGGGAAAATAGCTGCCCAAACTGAGGAGAAACTCTGTAATCCTGGGTTAGATAGATAAATGGTTTGACCCGGCAATTCCTTTATAGTAGTAGTCAAGGAAACTTTTGTGTCCTGTTAGCAACAGCTCATGGTTACATGGTGAAGTTTTGTTTTTTGCTAGTAGGAAACATTTAGCAGAGGGAATAACAGTGTTCATTGTAGGCATTTGTTATGCATGATGAAGAACCTTCTACATTTAAGCATCCAATTGCCTTGCATATAAGCATGAGCCGACTACTTGAAACTACATAATCTTGCTTTCTCAGAAAACAAAGTTCAGCTTAGAGGGTATGGCTTTCAGTCACCCATGGCAACATATCAGGGTTTGCTTTCTGGAGAATTCGGCAGGACTGCATTCCTACCCTGATTCTCCAGGGCACCCAATGGAGATTGGCTGTGCTTGATCACCAGTACTGCACCATTCTGTGAAAAGAATCTGACATTTATAAAGCAGGCCAAGTGTTCTACTTTCTAATTCATCTTTTTTTTCCCCTTGTGGTAGATGCTTCTGTCAGATATGGCAATAATCAATCAAAGGAATGTATTCCGGAGTGTATTGACTCTGATCTGATTCGAATCAGTAATTCAAAAGGGTAGCTGAATCTGATCAGTGATTTAAAATGATCTGTAAAATCAGTTTGATTCAACGTTTTGAACCCAATTGCCTATCAGAATCAGACTGAACTGATTCAAATTCATCCAGGTCAGTATGAATGACTGAGCCAATATGGAAAGCTGACACAGTTCAGGGACAGAAGTGATATTTATGAAATGTTTATTTCCAGGAGGACAAGTGGGAATGGCAGTAAAAAGCAAATAATGAATGAGGGAAGGACTCCCTGAAAGTAGACTGTCTAACAGAGGTGGGCAACTTTTTACTAATTATGGGGAGCACTTAGCATATGTACACAAACTGTATGCATTACTGGCCAGTAACAGAAACAAAGCTGATAAAAAAAATGTAAGAAATGATATAGAACCACCTCCTAGGCCTATAGCACAAGTTGTAGGACTATGGAAATCAGCCCCCTTCCTTCCTTTGGGGATAGATCAATCTCACAAGCATTAAATAAAGTTTCTTAAAAAAAACCCCAAAAGGTCATAAGAGAATGTAAATATTTCTTGCCTTGCTTAAATACTTGGTGGTAGAAGAAAGAAAAAAGGGCTGCTAAAATCCCAAACAAGGCCAAAAAAGGATCCACTGGAGTTGGGCAACTAATAAATTCAAATAAATAAATAAAAGAATCCCCCATGCAAATTGAAAAGGAGAAGATAGACATGGGCAGGGTTTCTGCAGGCTGTGGTCATAAAAGATGGTGGTCATGATGGTGCAACACACACAAAAAACAGGCAGAGCTTCAATCAAACCATCAAGGCCACCGTCTTGACTATCCCTAGAGTTGGGGAAGATGATTAGAGGATGAGGACCTGCAAATAATATAAGGAACTCTGTTGCACAGAGAATCCAAGTTTTATGAAGCAGACGATAACTGCTGCATAGATACAATAACTCACCAGGCACAATAAAAATATCGGAGACAATACAGGAAGCATATCAGAGACAATTAATCAGTCTTAAATGCCCACAATCAAATAAAGCATCAAACTCTAACTAAGATTTCTAGCTGAACTGGTTGATGCATTCCCAAGAGACAAACACATTTTCTGAATCAAAAGCCTGCTCCTTAATTCCTTGGATTGATTTGCCTGGCAATTGCAAACTTGTTTAGGAGGCTCAAACCTCAATCCTCAAATTCTGGCTTGGATCTTTTCAGGACAAAGACTTCTCTGGTCTCCCTAGCAGAAAAGGAGACTTGTCTTCCTGAGTACATGGTAAAATAGGCATCTCACCTCAGGAAATTCTTCCTGAGTTAGAAATAGTGTGCATTGGCCCCCTGCTGTGAGAAATTAGGAGAGGGCTACACTTACAACCAATTTTTAATTGCAGTTGACCTGTCCAAAGGGTTACACTACAGCTCCCATGTATTTCTCAAATCACAATGCAGTGCACACTCTTGATTTTCAACAAATATATTGCCAAATTTAATAGTATAATCAGAAGGGACTCTGAGACTGCAAAAAGCCACCAGCAACAAATGGGATCTTGGAGATACAGATTGCCCATCCTTGGCTTATTGACTAATTCCACCTGAATAGCACATTGTGAATCTGCTTTAAAAAGAAATAACCCAATTAACAACCCTGTCCTTCCTGATGGTGCAAAAAAATGGAGGAAGGGGTCTCCAGATGCAGCTCTTTCTTCTCTTTTTGAGATTATCAGTATTATTTAGACTGCAAGTTACCATTGAGCAGTGATTACTCCATTCATAAAAGCTCTCTATAGTGAAAAGTATTTAAATGGACCCAGAGTTCATATGCGGTTCAGTCATTCTTATTAATTCAGACAGTCAATCCAGCAGCCATTGAAAGCAAAAGAGATGATATGGTCTGACTCTGTTTAATGCCATAAAACAATTTCAGCTAGCTTAAGTCCTAAGGTTTTCATGTAGTGACATATTCCATCCCTGCCCTCAACTAAAACACCACTTTGGATTGTCCGTATGTATGTGTGTAAGCATGTTGACACAACCTTCTAAAAATAACACCTAATAAAAGTGAAATATAAGGTGATATTAAATATTATCAACACAGAGTACCAATTGTTAAGGGCTCTATTCATCAGAAACTCCACCTCAATGAATACTGGCTGTGGCAGCCCTCAGCAGAACCTTATCATGATTTATGAAGCTATTCTGTGGCTTTAGCCTTTCAAGTTGTTTGCATTAAGCCATAAGTCATTCTTTCACCCAGTAGCTCAATCAACTCTGATAGCTGTCAGAAGGGGAAACACAGGAGAACCTTGAACCTTCCTCACACCCAGCTGGGAGATTTTGAAATCTAGATAAGGGCAATTTCCTCTTTGCTTTCTAAGCATAGTTAAACATAGCCATGCTCACTTTTACTGGTTGCAGTACTGCTGTGTTGGGAATGTGTCAAACAGAAGGGCAATCTTAAAAATGCACCAAAATCTGGGGAAACAAACGCCAGTATCTATGGAAAATGCAGTCTAAGTGTTGTCCTTAAACATTCAGAAAACCTGATTCTGAACATTCAGTCATGGCTTCTGGTTTGTGGAATCAAATGATGAACATGGGATTGGTGGTAGATTTTCTAGTACCCTATGGGTGGATACCATATAAGGCACTAGGCCTGCCTGCACACATCATGTGTAATATGCTAATCTCCCATGATTGTCCAAGAATTTCTTTTTACAGAGATGCTTTCAAGCTCTCCCATCCCTCATTTTCAATTGTGAAATGGCAAAAATTCCAGGGATTCTATTATATGGCATTTCTGTAATATCTAGCTTAAATATATGGCAAAAAGTTAAGTTCATGTTCTTTGAAACTCCACAGGATACTGAACATGTATACACATCTAACAGACTACAAGGGCATTTTAATTCTATCTGAATTTGGAAAACTAAGACACAATCTAGGGATGTTATTATTAAGAAGACTAGACAGCGATGGGTTAATCTCCTGACCATAACTGAAGAGCAGTTTCTTCATTAGTGACTTGATATGTACTTATCATTGCTGCTATTAATAAGTGAGTTTCTTTATGGCAGTGGCACCTTTTCAGATATTGGGCTAGATTTCAGCAATCTCACCCTGCCTGAGCATGCATATTAATTCCTGAACATTTGTAAGATCTCAACATGAATGCCAGCATCTTGTGAGATTTGACTTGCTTGCAGAATTTGGGCCATCATTTAAAAAGTTGATTTGCAGGGTTCACAATTGTCATCAGTGTGTTCTCTGGTCCCCTGGCCCCCTTGAAGCTGATACCGCCCAGAGTCATTGTGTACGAGATGGTTGGCAGAGAAATTTGATAAATAAATAAACAAATGTACTTGGCAAGCATGTCAAAAATGCAAGTCCTACGGAGTTTGCCCTGTATGGGTTGCTTTTCTACAGCAATTGCAAGTTGTAAAAATGCACAACAAATGACTGAAGAACACCTTGCATCATCACATGAAGCTGAGTTTTCACTTTGAGCTTTTCTCAGGAACTTGTCCTTCCTTAAAAATCTTTCCTTTCATCCTCTTCCTCCTCCTCATGCAGAAAACATACTATTTGGTGGGGAAAAAATGGATCTCATCCCTGAGAGGCAATAAGCAGAGTCTCTTGCACATCAGCCCAGCTGCTGCAGAGCAGGGAATTGAGGTTTGAAACACTGAGATGCAACTTTTGTATATTCACCCAGATTCCGGAATGGAGGAACAACTAGATTTTTTATTCTTGAAAGAAGGTATTTCTTCAATAAGTCAGCCCTAATTGCCTGCAGGGTGTACGGCTTTTGTTGTTTTTTTCCTTCAGACTTGACAAGTTGTTCTCCTGAGCAGGGAATAAAATGTAATTGCTCTTGGCCATATAGACTGAACTGTGTATTACATTGGCGTGTGTGTGTGTTGTGTTGTGTTTTATGAATAAGGCTGTATGCAGGGAGGTGGGAGGTTAAAAGTTCACACCTTCTTATGGAACAATCATGAGAAATGAACGTCTCTAAGTCACCCAAGAAAACACTTTAAAACGTTTGCTGGAGGACAAAGAAAAACAAGTTAAAAACCAACTCCCAATGGTTGGAAATCCCAAATCAGTCATAGAAGATTTGTACAGCACTGTAAACATTACTGTGCACAAAGATTAGGAACTATATTGTTAGAGGCATCAGTTCTGTTGCCTAACCATGCAAGCTGGCAGGATTTTGTCCAAATATTCCCCTTTGATTGTTGATGACTGTGCTAACACTTAAGCTTTATTAGGAATGCAGGTCCCCAACTGGTCTTAAATGTGGTGATTGACTGTTGTAACAGAGCACAGGACCCAAGGCAACACTTCTGGCTATTAACCTTTAAATTAAGGTGTCACCCACATATCATTGTTAGTGAATGACACCCAAGAATCACATGTAACACAAAGGACATTCTATTCTGCCTGTGTGACTCTTGGACACATATGATGGTGTGAGCACAGAATTCTGCACGTTTTACAACTGCGGGGCATGACATGCTTCCATTTTCCAGCAACTGATAGGAATGAGGAGAAATGTGCATTTGAATGCCAACTTACATAATTTTGAATTTTGGAGCCAACACACTGAAACTGTATTCAAAATTCACAATTCTCCCAATTTCACAGTGCAGAAAAGATGGTTAAAATGTATATTTTCATGAGAATAATGTACAAAAATGTATTAAGGAAAGATATTTGCCAAAACTATGTGCATCAGATAAAACTGGGGGGGGGGGGAAGCATCTGTTTAGAGAAATAGGCTTTTTAAGGATGAGTTTTCCAAAAAAATCTCAGGATTAATGACCTCAACTTGAATAGTTCTGCAAAAATGAGAAACTGAGGGAAACCAAATGGATGGATTGACTCACCACTTGTAATCAGTATTGAAACTGATTCTGCCTCAGAACCTGGGACAAATTATAGACAGTATAGCTAGTAATCATTGGTAACCATACTTTTCATCTGCTTAATCCCTTTTTACAGCCACCCAAATGGGTGGCCAATAGTAAATTCTTTAGTTGGACTAAGCTTTGTGAAAAAAACATTGCTTTGCAGCTATCCTGAACCTTCTCCCAGTCATCTTCACACAGCGACTCCAGGTTCTACTGGGAAACAGTATGAAAAAAGTTGTTATCCACAGATCAGTTAAAATATACCCATGAACCATGATAATGGTAGATTCTGCTTCACATGATGCCACAGAGTTTATGTGCATATGCTTATATTCATGTGTGCAAGAATAGTCCAAAAATAACATGGAAAAAGCTTTTGGCTGGTTCTGTAGGGAATAATAAAGCTACTTGGTTTCTCACTAATTTATGTCTATGGGGATGAATATGTGTTGATTTCTAAATAATGTTGTTATACATGTTTCTAGTATTTCCTGGAAATGGTTTCCAGGCCTTGCAATTAAAGTAAATTCTATAGAAGGGTGCAAAGCTGGTACCTCTACAATGTCTCAAGTAGGGTTCCCCCAACCACTACAGAATGCTGCCAATGGAGAGGTTAAAAATGTCAAGATGGCAACCATGACATATGAAACCCCCTCATGGCACATCATATAAAAAAGGAGGTTTTGCATACTGGTGGCTGCCATACTGATTTTTTTGACTCACTCTCCTGCTCATCTCTGTGCTGATGCTTCATTTTAACCCAACAGAAAAGGAAAAAAAAATTAATATATGGAAAGTAAATTGAATGTAGCTCCCATTTTTGGGGAGTCAAGGCCCAGCCTGCCATTCAAAGGCTGGGTTCTGACCACAACAGATAAATAAGTGTGGAAGAAAATGAACGAAAATTCTATTTGGAAAGGCAGTTGAAAAAAATCTATTTTTTTTAAATTGTAAAGGAGCAGGTCAGTTTAATTCTTTTGATGGTATCGTCAAAGATTTACTTTAAAATATTGTCTTTCTTTCTCCGAGGCTGGTCAAAAAAACAACAACCAACCAGAAGTATATGTTGTAGGATGTACCAAGTGCTGGAGAAACAGAAATGCTGAGAGGATATTAGAAGCTCCCAAGAAGCCCCATTCTAACTTCCCATTTGTAAATGATGGCTGAAATATTTCCATGGTCTTCTCCTGAGTGCAGTGAAAAAGTGTGTGAAGTGATACTCAGGCTTCAGCTAGACTGGAAACACTAGGGAATTTTTACCTCCACTTACTCCCTCCCTCAAGGTTGCCTAGAAAGTTCAGCTACCTTTTTTATCATAAAAAAAGAGGAGAGCGAGATTAATCAAATAGGGGAAAAATTCCCCTGCCTCTGTTTTTTTGTCTCTATTTTGAGAAAGAAAATATTTAAGACTGTTCTTGCTGGAGGGAACTTCATGAGATTTAAGTATAGCATTTTCTTACTGCACCCTTCCCCAAGTGGGTGCTCTTCAGGGGTAAGGTAAAGGTAAAATCTCCTTTGAGTTGCTAGTGGTGTGACTTCATGAGCATGTCCATGGAAGTTTTCTGGAAACTACCAAAATGGTTTGTCATTGGCTTCTTCCTAGATTTTTTAAAAACTTCCCATTCTAGCCTTTAGTCCTGAGATTTCCTGATGCTGTCCCATACAAATCACATTCTTGAGTCTAGTTAGCTTTTAGAAATCAGTCAAAATCAGTTGAGAGCTGCAACCTAGCTAAGCACCCTCTGGATATACTGGATATACTGGGCTGCATTTCCTGTTATTCTCAGCCAGCATGGCCAACAGTTCTCAAGAATATTAGATGGGAGACAACTGTTTTATTGTATGTGTTATATTTACAAACCATTAAACTGGAGAGATTCCTTCAACCTAACTTTATATGATCTTCAGCCCAGTTTGAAAAACCTTCTAAAAGAGAATAGAAAGCCTAACCAGGGAGGGAGAAAGAGGGAGAGAGAGAGAGCAGGAGGAGAAAAAAGGAAACCCAAGAGAGAGGTGATAGGGAGAGAAGAAGGAAGGAAGGAAGGAAGGAAGGAAGGAAGGAAGGAAGGAAGGAAGGAAGGAGGCAATGGAATAGCTCACTTCAGGCTCAAATTTCAGCTACTACTGCATTTAGCGCTAGCTGATGCTGATATGTGAGATTTGATAGATTCTTCTTGAATCACAATGGCCCTCAACAGTTAATTAATGCCTCCTTGGAAAGAACATGGCCAACATGGACATAAAAACTTCAAAACTATTAGGCAATCTCTCCTTCTCCCTCCATTTGCCTATGTTACTTTCCCTCGAGGACTACTGTGGAGGAAAGCAAATGTTCTAATATCTTAACAGGTCACAGTAATAGATGCTCTACTGAAACTAACCATGGCCTTATTTTAAGTCAAGGATTTCTTCTGTTTAAAGAGGACTTCTAGCTTGCTGGGGAATTCTGGGAGTTGAAGTCCACACATCTTAAACTTGTCAAGGTTGAGAGACACTGAACTAGATCAAGATCAGCCAAGTTGGTTAGGTGATGCTACCTAACTGGGCAGTATCTATGATATGGGATCATAAAAGAGAAGATGTAACAGAATGACTTCTTTTTTGTTATTGGTTGAAAAAATGGTGCTTATCTACTTGGCGTTAGCCTATTAATTTCTGAATTCCTGGTATATATACCAGTACAGTTACAAGTATGGGACAGAAACTGAATGTTAACATTTAAGAGCAAGTTCACACACAAATTGTCTCCATCTCATTCAATAATTCTACCCTCAGAGCCCCGGCACTGAATTTTACTGGAGTGCCTGCAAACATTTAAGTTCAAGTATACAAGTTGATGAGAACCAGTTTGGTGTAGTGGTAAAGGCACCAGGCTAGAAACTGGGAGACTCTGAGTTCTAGTCCTGCCTTAGGCTTGAAGCCAACTGGGTGACCTTGGGCCAGTCCCTCCCTCTCAGCCCTAGGAAGCAGGCAATGGCAAACCACTTCCGAAAACCATGCCAAGAAAACTGTAGGGACTTGTCCAGGCAGTCTCCGAGAATCAGACACGAATGAATGGATTAAAAAAAAAAATCGATACTTTACAGTGAAATATGTCCATTCTGCATCTATAACTGTTGTTAATGGAATCAGGATTGAAGGATAACTTTAAAATAAAATATGACTCTGCATATTTCACTTCTGAACATGACTCTGAATCTAAGTCATTTACAAAAGCTGTATAAAACTGTATATATGGAATCATAGTTTCAGTGTAATTTTGATTATGTGCCAAGTTGTTTTTGATTCCTAGTATATAGTGTATGAGTACATAACAAGAGAAAAGCAAATATATACAGTCCACAGAATTATATACAAAACCTCTGAAGGGATACAGTAGTAGCCTCATAACTGGATGTCCAGTTCAGCTATCCAGGCGATTGCTTCTGGTGTTGCTTTGATTCCTAGTGACCACATAAATAGATTTTCTCTGTGATGATCTATCTAATCATTAAGTGTAGTATTACTGATTCCATAAAACACTATGACTTTTTTCATTTTTATCACCTTGCAAATGCATGCATCACATTCTCTTCCTATAAAACCAATGATTGCCTTAGAATTGAGAGATTTTTAAATTCAGGAAATTAGAACCATGACTCAGTGCCACCTGAATTGAAATTATGAGCAACTTCTGAATTTTTCTGCATATTTGTTCCTCATACAGGAGAATCAGTTTGTAGTCAGAATCTGTAAACTGCAAATCCAAGGTGCAGCACAACTATGGTTGAATTATGTTGGCATGAAAAGAGAACATCAGCTTGCTTAAAAATAGCAAGGATAGCTGAGAAAATAAGGGCCAAATGCGGTGAGATGTCATTCATTTGGTTTAGTGAAGCACTAGTGGTTATTAAGCAAGAAAAATCCAGTATATGGCAGCCTTGGAAATAATAATAAAAAAGCAGCAGATTTCATGTGAAGACTTATTAGGAAATAAATCTGTGGGTCTTGTAAATTCCTTATAAATAAGTATGATGAGGTCACACTTGGAATACCATGTCTAGCTTTAGTAACTATATATCATTGTCAAGGATGTTGTAGAGCTAGAAAAGAAGCAAAAATGTACAAACAAAATGTGAAGTACGATAATATTGCTCAGGAACTGTCAGTGTAGCAAGAAGGTGCCTAAATTGGATTATTTGTGAAATTGATGTAGTACGATGTTGACAGAGTGGGGATATCAATGTTTTTGCTGCCTCTCCTAATAATAACATGTGAGACATTCAGTTCAGGCAATTGGCAAGTCCAGTCCTTTTACGAGATAGAATGAAGTGGATTCTGAACAAGGTTGAAGACTGAACTAATGATATCACCACTAGTAGACCGTCTACATGTGCAATGGAAGATGTTGTTCCACTACCAGGCCATATTCAGCTACAAAGCTACTCAGTTTTGGTATGGAATGGAGACAAGGCCTTTTTTCCTTTCTCAGGCAGTAAAATGTTATGGACGGGCACTGTTCCTAAGGATACTTAGAACAGATTCCATCTTCCTCTTGGAAAGGGTAGGCATATGATATGGTGATGACTCCAAAGGAAGGGTAGTGTGTGTCTTTTTTGGGGGGTTGGTATGCCTTCAAGTCAGTCTTGACTCCTGGTGAGTGCCTGGACAAGTCTTTTGCCATTGCTTTCTTCATAGGGCTGAGAGAGAGTGACTGGCCCAAAGTCACCCAGCTGGCTTTGTACCTGGGACAGGACTAGAACTCATGGTCTCCTGGTTTCTAGCTTGGTGCCTTAGCCACTACCCAAAAGCTGCTATTCTGGCTGGAGAACCTGCAAGGGTACCATGGTTGGGGAGAAAGCACAATAAAGATCTACTACCTTCTGGGTGTTCTGGGGGCATCCCCTTGGCCTCCAAAAGAGGAGATTGATTGATGTGAACTTTAGTGTATGGATCTAGAAGGGCTCTTTTTCTCAAAGATACTGGGAAATGACTTATGCAGAGAAGAAGTTGAAGGATGAGACTATTTCACAATCATTTATCATGTATTTAAAATTCAGGTATTCATACAGTATTAGCATAGCCCAGTGGCCCAGCCAGCTGCCAAGAATACACCTCATTTATATTTCTGAAAACAAACTTAGTATTGTTCTTGGCTTAGTGTGTTACATTTAACCCCAGAAAAATCTATACAATTTCTGCAGAAACTGATAAAAAACAGGGCTTCTTGGGGAATGAGACAACTTTTTAATTGCATTAACAAGTAATGAGAGAATTTCAAATTCAACTTTATAAGGCATCTGTTTCTCCTTCTGCCAGTTTTGGAGAACACAGCAAGGTTTTACATAATCTTCCACAACATGGAAGTCAGAGGTCTTTTGCCACACTGGGCTTAAAAAAATTTATAGCATTATTATGAAAGGAGAGTTGTGTAATATCTTGGAAAGAGGCCCACGCAATTTAAAAACTATTATGAGTTTGGCTAGTGCTACAGATACAGGGCCCCACAAAATTCACCTGAGGCTTTATTCCAATACCAGGACAGCAACAAGTCAGGAAAAGTGTTCAAGAGTGTAATGTGATTTGATGCAGATTATAATAAAGACACTACAGTGAATACCCATAGAACCATAGAACCATAAAGCTAGAAGGTAGTCTAGATATATTAAAAAGATGGAGAAATTTATCTTAGAAACCGGGGTTCCAGAATGGAGATATGGATATAGTCAAATTATATATGAGCTCAACATTCCATATTTTGCCTCATTAATTCAATGCCCCTTTGTCATGGTAAACGTATACATGCCAAACCCCTTTCATTCTAAACATGTTCATAGAAGCTATCACACTGAGGGATGGAAGACTTGTACTTTTTGTCAAAGTTGCAGTTCTGTCTGAATGCATAAAAGAATCAGCTGAGATGAGCAGGTCAGATTATTTCTGGTTGATGAGAGTTTCACATTGGTTCCAGCAGAATTCTGTTACATTCCCTTTTTGCATCAATCAGTCGTCATCACCATATCTTCTAAATCCCTCATTTGAGAATGAATATTGCCTAAAATGAGCAATTTTGCCTGCATTTCCTTTAATCAATATGCAATATTTTATCGTAACTTGGAGCCAAAAACTGCATCAAAAAAATTAGTGCAGCCCAAAGGAGAACTGAATTCTAATCTATATCTTGGTCTTGGAAGTACAAAGTATTATATTGTCTCACTACAAAAACTGAACTCCTGTAAGTAGGAATAAGGTCAGCAAGTGACACTGTAACGTTAGTATAAGGTATCTTTTTTTTTTTTTAATTAGAAAAAAGATGAATTCAGTGACAGAGGAAATTGTGAGCTAAAAAAAAAATCCCAAGCAAAATGGTAGGGACATGGCACTGGGCATGTTTAGAATGAAAGGGAGTTGACATGTATATGTTTACAGTGAGAGATGGGCATTGAATTAAAACAAATTAAAAATGCTCCAGAAGAGAAATAAGAGGTGCAACCATGTTTCTGTCCATATTTTTATCCTCCTGGCTTGTTGCCAATAAGTTTCTGGGATTTGTTGGAAGCCTCTGTAACCTACAAATAGGATGGCTTTGCTTTTGATTATTTCAACATCCCTGTTAGCAGAAGCACAATCTTCTGCTTCCTGACCCATTTTGGGTGAATGGACCAGGAGAATCTAGGATGTGGATGGCAATAGGGATGTGGATTGTGACTTATAAGGAAAGCCTAATACAGTTGATTACTCGGTTGGTAACAAAAGATTAGTAAAATATGTGGACCAAATGAAAACTTTAGACAGGAAACATCAAGTGTCTCTATACACCTTTTTCTGTCTGGAAAAAAGCAAAACAAAACTCATCATTTTTACTTGCCTGCATTACACATCTTACCATGTTGTGCATGTTGGGACAATCAGTCTGAAGCCTGCTGCTTTGTTTCTTGTTTTCACTTGGCTTGTTTTGATGAGTTGATTTTCACTTATTTCCCTAAACAGAATTTTATTGAAACTGAAATCACATCACCCTCCAATGGGTTTTCAAAGATCTTTGCAATCCCAAGGGCTCCGCTGCTTAGCATGGTCTATGTAATAGTGTTGGCAGCTCTCAACATCATCAGTTAAGAGGCAGCTCCAGAAAGTCCAAACTCCCAAACAGTCTTGAAGCCAAGCAAAATACTACAGACTGTAAAAAGCCAAATCTAAACATAATTATATAGCTGGAGTTTGGGTTTGGAAGGGAGCGCCTTGCCCACTCCTCTATGGTTCCAAACCCACAGATGCCTGCCACTTACTATTTCTATTCTATACCAGCCTACTATTTTCTGCTTGACTGCTGAAAAGAAGTTGCTATACAATTTATTTTCCAGGCAGTATTTATTGTCATCCAATCCCAATCAACATATGATGGGCCCAGCTGTACGTGCTGAGAGGTTTTGGATCAAGTGAAAACACTTTTTCCATGTTTATTGGCTATGACCATCAGCCTGAACCTCACCATGTGTGTGTAGCTCCATTACTTGGAGTGGGTGGGTGGGAATTGAGGTAGATAGGCAGTAAAGATATGATAGACCATGATGATCAGCATCACTGGATTTGGCTGAGATTCATGGTCTTGATCGTGCTAACTCTTCTTCATTACTGTTGCTCATTGTTCATCCTTCTCCAAGTGAAGGAGCAACAATTTCTGCTTTTCGTCTTCCTTCTATGTGGTGACATGGATTGTGTCCAGGGCGATAAGTCAAGCTACTGTTCAGTAGAATGGTGATGAAATCTGGAGATGCTGATGTGTTTCAAAATCAGCAGGTTTCTGATGGTGGTAACTCCCAGAACTAGTCCAGAATTTGGGGGAACAGTATTGTCACCTTAACTTCCAGCTATAAGGCTTTTCTGTTTATGGATGAAGGTGTAAGTTTGCAATGAAATAAATGAAGCACCCATTTTGCTGTTTAGATCAGAATCCAAGGTGGTGAATTTGGTTTAAGAGCCTGGATCTCTGAAAGTAACATCTACTGTCACCAGGGTGAGTACAGGTTGCCATTCTGGCAATGCCTGCCTGGCAGCTGAAAGGAAGAAAGAAAAAGAAAGAAAGAAAGAAAGAAAGAAAGAGAAAGTAAGTTGCTCAAACACAGTTTTAGATCTCATCCTGCCAAAGTTCTCATCTTAGTGATTAGGAATCACATCAGTTTGGGAAAAATGATTCAGAGTCCATGGGACAAATTACAAAAAGAAAAAGCCAGTGAGCTAGTATTACAGTATTCTGTGTATATTCTGTAGCAAGGATTGCCAAGGAAGGAGGATTAACAATGAGAGCAGCCTGGGCAGGATTAAATTATGTTCTGTAGATGTTGGAAAGACTTGACAACATGGGGAAGCTCTGTTGTGACTAAATTAACTACAAGTTTTTAAACAGAATTACTCAGTTTTGGATTTGTAAATGAATATATTTCCAGTGGAACTGAACTTCTGCTTTGGCTGAAACTTATATGCAGGAAGAACTACAGAACTATGTGAACATATGGGATTTTTGATAAGACTTTCACTTTAACATGGCCCACACTTCAAAAGGGGTTGATTATCATTTGTTATTAAGCCTGTGTGAGTCAGCCAGGATCTACCTCAGTGAAGGTCAAAGGGGCTGATTTACCTTGATGAGGCGCTTTGCTTTGACATCATGGGCTTATTTGTATGTTCTGCACAGGTACAGAAGCTCCTGTTAACTTGTAGAGTAAACTGGTGCTGTTTGTTTTTGTGGTGTTGCATCAGAAAGGCATCTTGTTCACATCATTAATGAAGCAATTTGCCCTTTCAAAGAGCTCTACAACCCTACTTTTTATTAGATTTATATCCTATCTTTTCCATGGGGATATAAGCTGGACTGAGAGAGAATGCTTTGCTCCAAGTGACCTTCCTTGTTGAGTAGTGCCTTAACTTTGAGGCTCAGATCATTGGAGAGAGGACTAGAGAGGCTGGGCACTCACAGAGACATCCTTTGATAGACTCATAGAAGCATAGGGTTGAAGGGACCTTGGAGGTCTTCTAGTCCAAACCCCTACCCAGTGCCCAGTTCCAATTCCATCCCAGACAAATGCCTGCCAAATCTTTTCTTGAAAACCTAATGGAGCACTCAGACTCAGAAGGCATCCAGTGCCACTGCTTAATAGCTGTTGCTGTTGGGAAATTCCTCCTTATTTCAAGTTTGGATCTCCTTCTGTAAAGCTTCCATCCATTGTTCTTGTCTTACCCTCAAGGGCCATGGGGAATAACTCCACAACCTCTGCCCTGTGACATCCCTGTAGTGGAAAACTGCTATCATGTCTCCCTTTAGCCTTCTCTTCTTTAGGCTAAACCTACTTAATTAAATAACAATTAAGGCAAATGCAAAGGTACCCCATTTAACTCACAATATTTTCCTTTAATTTTTCCTCTCATTTGATTATTGAGGCAAGCAGTTCCCTTCTCATCAAATTTAAGACGGTTAAAAAATACACTAAGTATAGTGAATGAGCAAACAAATGAATAAAACAGCTTTCTTTTCTGTTCAAAATGTTGGGAAGCCAGTATCTTCTTTTATGTCAATCTTACTATATTTTAAATTACTAAATTAAATTTCTAACTGCTCCACAGAAGCTGGTGGCTTTTCCCAGTAGAGAAACTGTACCAGTCTCTTGATTTAGCTGTCAAAAAGAACAAGAAAGGCATAAGGAGATGAAGCCAAAGCACTGAATGCAACTTGCAAAAATTGAGTATCCTCCCACCCCATGTGAAGAATACTCTATTTTCACAGTTCACAAATTTAACCAATTTAACTAACCACAAATGCAATGTTTACTATCCACATAACTGCAGCCTGAGATTGGACATTCATGACATGCTTGGAGTCCCCCCATGAAGGGGAGATGGGCAGTGAATAAATTTATAAAACAAACAAACAAACAAATAAATTAGGGCCCCAATGAATTAATCTAGAAAGCAGTCATATGCTAAGTGGGTCTATCTAGTTCCCACCATTATATCAAAGTTTAGTCTCTAAGTTCTTCATGCTTGACACCATTCTTACTGCACATCAAGTGCCTTGAACATTTATGCTGCAGTAATAAAGAATAGATTTCTGAAATATAGTCAGATTCTGTGAGATGGTAGAGTATTTTGAGTCTACTTGTACTAAGAAACAAATTGCAAATGGTCTTTTAAATTAAAAAACAAAAAAACAAAAAACAGATATGCACCATTAAAAAATGGACACTGAGATTGAGAATCAAAAAGAAAATCGGCTAGGTTGGCCAAGACCCAGTCAGACATCAAATTTACTTACAACACTAGAACAGCACAACCTCATGCTCTTTTAATGGATTGTTTAAGAGTATTTACGCTTTTCAGTGTCTACACTGGATTTCCACCAATGCTGTTCAGATTAGGGAATGTTCAAAAGATTTGTCCATTTCTTTTCTCTTTCCAGACCTCACCCGGAGTGATTGCTTGAATAAGAAGCATATATCAATGCATTGGTGTGCTCAGGCTTCAGAATCACAGCCTTACACATTTCTTTTAAAAAGAAAATTAAAAAATCAACAACACCCTCTTAATTTATTGTTATTGATAGTTCTGGTTGCTGTTGAGCTACTGCCTAAAAGCTGGATGCAGATTTTTCAATTTTCAGGACACAGCTGGTGAGCTGTTATTTTTGGTCTGAAAAATAAATCTAGATCAGTCTGTTCCATGACGGAACCATTACAGCTTTAGTAAGAAATGTATGTTGCAGACAAGAGAGAATGCAGTGATTTAGAGGCAAGATTACACTATCAAGGTATACCTAGGTAAATATCCTAACCTATCATATTTATTGAATTAAGTAGACAAATCAATTCTCATTTTTAGTTGGTTAAAGCAGTAATTTAAGAGCAGCCAACTTTAACTGTGGATTGTTACTGTAATAGAAAATGAAATGAAAACTGTTTAAATAATCTTTTCCTTCTACTATTAATAATAGTTTTCATCTGATAAATTGAAAAATATCTTAATGAAGTGTAGTGAAGTTTCAGAATTATATTAAATATATTATTTAATGACTCTTTAATTAAAATGGATGCCTAGCTAGTTTGTTGTAGTGGTTAAGGCATCAGGCTAGAAACCAGGAGACGGTGTCCTAGTCCTGCCTTAGGCACAAAGCCAGCTGGGTGACCTTGGGCCAGTCTCTCTCTCTCTCAGCCCTAGGAAGGAGGCAATGGCAAACCAATTCTGAAAAGCCTTGCCAAGAAAACTTCAGGGACTTGTCCAGGCGGTCTCTGGCAATTGGACACGATTGGATGGATTAAAAAAATAAATCTGAGAGTGCACATGAAAAACATTGCCCTAATACACCTGAAAAATGTTAGGATTTCTGTTTTGATGCCATATACAGTATATGCCACCTCATTAAAAGGTCTAATTAAATTATTGGAGCTCACTCCCAGATAAATATATATTTCAGCTAGAACTGAAATCTCAGGAACATTGTTTTTCAACACAATCTCCTCATTTGGAATGCTGTTGGGTGACTCAACAAAATATATGTGCTTAAGCCAAATACTGTATATTGTATTTGCAAATATATGTATTTTGAGGGTCTTCAGAAATAACTGTTAAAAAGTAAGCTTTTGATCTGGCATAATACAGAATCAGTTTGCATTTGGGGTGTGGGTGGCATGTCCACATGTGCCCTTCTCTAAATTTATTGCCGTACTGATGAAGTACAAGATTCCTTACCCCCTACCTGCAAAACTCTGACCTGGCCAGTTCTGTTCCATTCCTTGAATTCTCTTAGAGAAACCAGTATTTTTAAATGTCAAAACTTGGCAACTTTACCTACGGGCTCTACCGCTGAGTTCTGACGTTGCCTGGCTTCAAGTAACTTTTGTTAATTAGGAAAAGACAGCTGGCATATTTTGCATTGAAACAAATGGTGGTTTTCTCATAGTTGCGCTTACTGCTTCGTTGCTGGTCTCCCTTATGAATGATCTTGCTGGTGCAATGTCTGGACTCAGTAGTGATAATGCTCATTATTTCTCCAGCTGCCTGTTCCACAGCTGGATAATGCAGCCTTTCAGACAGTGTCTGAAACTGGCTGATCTTGTCTCTACCCTTTGCCAGTTCTTCCCTACTACCTTTTTCCTTCTTCCCTTTCTTTGTGCAGAGCTTATGTGTTATCCATAAATTCTGAATGCCATAAATTATGGAACAAAAGCATGTGGATTTTCTACAAGTCTGAAGCGCAAGCTGAAAATAGTGCAAAAAATATTATGTAGGGTTATTTGCAGTATTCCTGGTTCCCACAGGAATCTTGGCAAAACTCTCCCAGGTCTTATGTTTAGAAATGATCATGATTCTCTTATAAGCACAATGCAAGTGTCTTCTGGGTCCTTCACAAACGAACAATGCAGCCAATATTTATTGATTGTAGTAATGTTGTGATAACTTAAAATAAATAAATAAAGCCAATTCAATTCATGCTCCAGTTCATGGGAGCAATGCTCCTTTCTCTAGAAAACTAAATGTGAAAGATAATGAAGTGAACTTTCCGAAATGCTTGAAGCCAGGAATGGACAAAACAGCTTCTTCCGACTGTGTACTCCTGGTGGTTGGAGACTACAGACGTTGAAGGCCAGCACATCTGGTTGACATCAGACTGGGAGAAGGATGAAATAAACAACATTGAACCAAAGGTTGAATTTAGTGCATGCACGTTTATGTGTTCTTGAGCACTACCCAAATGCTCATGACTGTGAAGCAATTGCACATTTATTTGTAAGGAGGATGACCCTGAATTGAAAACAACCCCCCACCCTGCAAGCAAGGGAAGATAAAGAAAAATTTGAAATACAAACAAAAATCCTGTGTGATGCCCGTCTTCCCTACCTTGTAAACCTCGGCTCCGAACGTCCAGTCCTGGCAATGCCCTTATAACGCATGTGAGTGAGACAGCATAAGAATAATTGAATTAATATTTACTACATAAAATTAAATGAACAAAAATAATAGAGCTGGAAGGGATTTTGGAGATCATCTAGCCCAACCTTCTGCTCAGTGCAGCATCTGCTAAAGCATAAAGGCTCTCCAAGTTGAAAGCCAATTCCTGTGAAAAATAGTTGCTTTCAACAGTCTTCTAACATATAGTATATGGTATACTACATAAGATATAGCCTTAGTTTTTAATTTTTTATCTTTTTGTCATTCATTTGTAAATCACAGCATGATGTAAATTCAGTTAATAATAATGGCTGAATGTTATTTTGAAAAGATAGGATATTAACTGCAAAATAAATATCTAAATATAATAATGATAATGATAATATGATGGAGACATCCAGGACATTAAGTTCTCTGTTTCATTATACTATTCATTAGTATAATAAATTCTTTTGCAAGACCCTTATAAATGTAGTTCAGGTAACCAACTGATGGATCTTGGGGCAAATTCCATAAGATATTATTTCCCCCAAAGGGTGAAGTAGAGGATAGATTTGGGGACCCCACTGGGATGGGATCTGAACATGTTTCCTATCCTAACTAAAATGACCCACTGAAATGGAAGATTACTCTTTCCTTCATAGCCCAAACTATTGAGATGCATAGCCTAATTCACCTAAGGACCTTGGCATGTGGGAATGACTTTGGGAGACAGGAGGGAGAGCTGCAGACTGGACAACTGGTGTGTAAAAGGTATCTCAGCCCACAGAAGGAGGGAGGGCATGGGAAATGTTTCAGAAGGGACTCTCCCTAGTTTTTAGGAGAGTAAAAGGAAAAAGGAGGGGAGAAATACTTTTTCAGTCTTGCAAGATTCTCTTAAAGTAACCTTACAATAAAGGTAGAGCTAGTCCTCCTGGTTGTGCTTCTTGTCTGAACTACCTTGGAGAGCTAACATTAGGCAAGGTTCTATTCCCAACGGGAAGCTATTTATATCACTTCCTGTTCAGGAAGGGCTAGCTAAGAAGGGCTGGTCTAGAGCTTGCAAATTCTTCATAGTATGGCTTAATGGTTCACATTTTTTGCTAGTTTAGCCTTGATGGATCCTGATAATTGGGGGTTGCAATTTTTAAATATGCATTCTCTTTCTCCATCGGGATAACCTAGTACCCAAAGACCGAGTTCATTTACTTGCAAACAAAAACAGGGATGCTATATTTATTATGGGATATAGAAGGCAGAAAATAACTGCAACAAATTGTCTTAAAATACTACTTTGCCTTTCCAACTTTTCCCAACCTAGTTTGCCAGCCAACTCCTAAAATTTGAAATAGATGTGATATGAGGACAACTGTTGACTCTTTTTATCCAAAGAGAGAAAACAGGGAAATGGAAATCCAGAAACACATCTGTGACTTGGATTAAAGGAATGATAATCAAGAATTTAAAAATGCAAATCATGACTACACATTCAGGGTAACTTCCATATCAAAGAAGGCATGGAGGCTTCAACTTTTGCCCTCACAGCCCTTCCAAATGTTGCCATGGAATTTTCAGGGTGCAAGAATGGAGGAATGATTAAGTACCTGCAGACTAATCATCTTAACTGCATTTAATTTAATTTCATTTAGCTATAAATGAAATGAAATCAAGTGCTTTTGTCCTGCCTCTGTTCATTCTTTTTCCTGGCTTTGCATAATTTTGAAGTGCAGTCCCCAGTACATCACTCAAGAGCCAAATACGTCCTGTGGCACCAAAACATTGTGCAGTTCACCCCTGTCTGACATGGACAGGACATGAAAAACAGGGCTGAAGTTTTTTTCTTCCAAACTCTATATGGGGCGGATAAATAAATTATGACCTTGTCTAAACCAATCTGGGATTAATCTTGGATCCTGAAATTATAATTCACCTTAGCTCTTATGATAAGGGTGGTATACTCTACCTTTTCAGTTATTGCTTAATTGCAACCTCCAGCAGCAGATCTGGACAGTAGGGATAATAGTGATAGCAATGGAAGCTGCATTTAGCAAGATATGGACGGCGAAATTTACTTCTAACACAGAACTGAAGATGCTGTTTTATATTTGATTAAACTAGCCCAACATTGTCTACTCCAACCAGTGGTGGCTGCTTGCCAGAAGTCTTACTCATTAACTCTACCTGATAGAGACAGCAAAGACGGAACCCAGGAGCTTTGGATTGTAATGTATGGACTCTTCCATTGGGTTGTGGTTCATTCCTAGCTTGGCTCATTTTCTTTAAATACTTCCACTTTTTCATTCTGTATTTTTTTTTATTTCTTGCAAAGGCAGAAACACCGGACATTTTTGCAAGAAATTCCAATTAAATGTGGTACGTAGTTGTGTGTAAGTCAGACTAACTGGGCTTAACTGTCTGTTTCTGCTCAGTTTCAGGCTTGGTTATGATGGATAGTGTTTCTTTCAAAATGATATTTCCTGCCCAGCTTTTCTTTCAGAAAGATAGCTCACACTCCACCGTAATAAAGCCAAGAAATGTTCTTATGTGGTCATATTTTCTGTCTCTTATAGGAATGTCTTGAATTTAATAAGCGTGGGTTTTGAGAGATCTGTTTTTGTCCACTATAACAGATTGGCTCCTATAACTATGTCCATCAAAACTGCTGCATACAACATATAATTTAACAGCCGCAGTTAGGGACCAGAAGCCAAGTCCTTGAGGCTGGGTGAGTAACATGATCTATTTTGTTAACCAAATAGCTCTTAAAATACTTTTAATTTTTGAAGAAACTATCAATCTCAACATTCCTAGCTATATGTTGATGCAACATTAAAACACTCTGTTCATCATTATATGGTCATGTCCAAGTAGATTTCATATAAACCAACTACCTCTATTTTCTAGTTATTTTACTATTTTCCAGTAGCTCTTCTTGGTGATGACTGGTCCTGCTTTTGTTTTTTTGGTTATACCTTCTGAAAGTTCTGCTAGCTGTGCCTTGCTAGAGATCTCTAATATACCAGATCCACCTATCTGTGATCATACCTAGTAATAGTGATGTGGACATAAGATGTAAAACCAAGCTCCAACTTTATTAGATTACCATAACAGAGATGGAATAAGCTGTTTGAGTATAGCTCAGCCTTCCCCCAGCTGATGCCCTCCGGATGTGTTGAACTTCAGTTTCCCAAATTCTCAGTCTGCAAGGAAGAATGGGGAAGGATTATCTAGTTAAGTGTTTCTTAAAGTATGGCCCTAGAATCCCTGGGGGTCCCCCAAGACCCTCTCAGGGGTCCGCAAAATCAAAATTATTTGCCGGCCTGTGTTGAAAAATAATGTATTTTTTAAAATCCGTGTCTGTTTAATCAGTGTCTGATTCTTGGAGACTGCCTGGACAAGTCCTTGCAGTTTTCTTAGCAAGATTTTCAGAAGTGGTTTGCCATTGCCTCCTTCCTAGGGCTGAAAGAGAGCGCCATCCAGCTGGCTTTGTGCCTAAAGTGGGACTAGAACTCACAATCTCCTGGTTTCTAGCCTGGTGCCTTAACCACTCAACAGACTGGCTCTCAAATACAATATTAAAATCCCATAAAACAATCGTGAGAAGCAGCAGCAAGTGTGTCAGTTTTAATTTTTAATATGGTAAATATTGATAAATATAACCCATACAAACAAAACCTCTCTTGGGGTCCTTCATAATTTTTAAAAGTTGGACGGGGTCTGAAATTTTTTTTTTAAGAAACACTGATCTAGTTGATCAAAGCAAAACCCAAGCTGGCCCAGGGTGTGGAAATAACCCAATATCTGTTCCCATCCTCTGTATGCACTCTAAGTGTGTGGTCTATGAGCAGAAAATATTTTGGGGATGTGAAGACATCTAGAAATTTGAGATCAAGTTGTGGCTACCATGGAAAGAGGAGGGGAAGATCTTGCCAGTTGACAAAATAGCTGCCATAGTGGAAGTAATGTTCTTTTATCATGGACAATACTACCTCCTTAAGGCCTGCCCTGTTGACTGCCATCCCCGCCTGCCTTGTTTTCCCCTTCTTTCTGAGTGTGTGGGCATATTTCCAAACAAAGCATGGGCCAGGCCATCAGCCATGTTTAGTTCCTAAGAATTTTTAGAAGGACTGTGTGGGGCCCAGAGGTTTTCCTTGAAATAAAGACAGCTCTGGAAGTTGGCACTTTATTTCACAGCCTGCCTGCTTCTCAGTGAATTAATGCTTAAAAATTAAAATCAGGTGGCTTAGATGGCATACAGACACAAAAGGAAATGTCTGTAAGGCATATTGGTATATGTGCACATATTACTCACTCCCATATTTCACAATACATATAAAATATCATGAAAAACGTTGGCCTTTGAGAAGTGAAACTGGAGGTTTGTATCCTGAAAAATGGATGTCTTGGCATCTGGAATACTGGAATCCTTTGTAAAAGCACACCATTTCATTTAGCTTCCAGGAATGCAGGAAGCCGACTTCCCATAGCTTTACACTCATGACTGATACTTGTAGCTGTTTTTCAGGACAAGCTTTCTCAAGGTAACTTGCAAAGCTGGAAAATCATAAAACCTAGTTTTGATAATATCACTCCATTCAATATGCAAGTTAGAAATAATTATTTCAAAAGCCAAGCCAATAAAATAAAAGCATCTGGAAGCCCGAACAAAAACGAAAATCTAGAAAACAAAAATTACTGGTGTCCCATACCTTAGAGGACATTATGGAAAGAGCTCTGCTTCTAGTGGCCAAGGATTTAAATTGTGAAGTCTACTTTCAATTCCTGAGCAGTTTCACTAATGCAAGTCCCATCTCTGCACCTTTGTCCTTTGTAGTGACAATCCCATCCTATGGACATTTATTTCAAAGTAATCACCATTACACTCAAAATAGCTTACTTTGTAGAATGCATGTGTGTGTGAGCGGGTGTGGATAGCAGGTAAAGCACTGAACTAGGACCAGGGAGACCCAGGTTATGGGTGAAAAGACAGCTGGCATATTTTGCATCAAAACAAATGGTGGTTTTCTCATAGTTGCTCTTACTGCTTACTTGCTGGTCTCCCTTGTGAATGATCTTGTCAGTACCACTCACTAGTGGTAATGCTCGTTATTTCTCCAGCTGCCTGTTCCACAGCTGGATAATGCAGCCTTTCAGACAGTGTCTGAAACTGGCTGATCTTGTCTCTACCCTTTATAGGACCAGGGAAACCCAGGCACTGGGTGACTTTGGGTCAGTCATTCTCTACCCATCAACAGAGTTGTTGGGTGAAAAAATGGAGAAGGAATCCTGTGGTTTGACTTTCTGAAAGGAAGGTAGGATATCATAAAGAAGGAGAGAGGGGATGATGGGCATGGCAGCTCACCATATTTTAAATTGTGTTTAAAAGACCAGAAGAATGTCTTCCTACTCTTTTGGTGGCATCCAAACTTTTGGTGAACTTTTAATCTAGCTACAGGGCTGTTTTGTGTATGTGCAATTATGCGTAAAGCCTTAATTCTTCTTCTTCTTTACTACTATAGTTTGATTGTTTGGTCATAATCAAGGTATATGTAATGATTGCCCCAGCCCCAAATACTCAGACTCACAAGAGGATGCTAAATGAAATCTGATTTATTAGAGTACTAAAAGCAAATACAGAGAAAGCTGAGAATGAGCAAAAGCGCGCCAAATACAAACTTAAACCCTTGCTTCAAACGTATCCCGCCTCCCTCATAACAGCCCCGCCCGGCACAGGTGCTAGCAATCGTCAGAGTTGCTAGCCTGGGAAAGTAACCTTGAGCGCAGTAGATAACACAAACACATTCCACAGCAAAGCCAAAATATAAGCGTTCCCATCCTCCCTAGACAAATGAAACACGCATCCAATTAATGACATGCGAAACGTTACGATGCATCAAATACATTGAAACGGCGCACATGACATACCGCCCTCCAAAAATACCCCTAGGGACCTGGTTTCGAGGGATAAGCGGAGTGGAAACGGGCCACTAGAACTGGGGAAGCCACATCTGATGCGGCGACCCACTCAGGATGAGGGAAATGCTTCCAACGAACTAAATATTGCAAAGTATTGCGAAGGCGTCTAGAGTCCAAAATTTCTTTAACTTCAAAGTGTTGCTGACCATCAATCATGATGGGGGTGGGAGGTGGAGGTTGCCGATGCCACCGATCAGAAGGAATAGTCGGTTTGAGTAAGCTGCAATGAAAAACAGGGTGTAAGCGTTTCAGGTTATGAGGCAAATCAAGTTTAAAAGTCACAGGGTTGATCTGAGCGACAATTGGGAAAGGACCCACAAACTTAGGTGCAAGTTTCTTTGAAGGTTGTTATGACTTGATAAACTTGGTAGAAAGGTACACTGAGTCCCCAACTTGGAATGCAGGTTGGGGGGCCCGCTTTCGATCAGCATACAATTTATAATCCGCTTGAGCATCAGCCAATGCATTTTGAATCATTGGCCAAGAGTCAGCCAGTTGTGTTGACCAATCATCCGTATTGACCGCACCTGCAGGAGGTTGTGGGAGATCAGTGATAGGAACAAAGTCTTTACCCAGAGCCACCCGAAACGGGGTCTGTCCAGTGCTTTGATGCACTGCATTGTTGTAAGCCACTTCAGCAAATGGTAGAAGGTCTACCCAATTGTCCTGCTGATAATTCACAAAAGCGCGCAGGTACTGTTCTAGAGTGGAGTTAACCGCCTCAGTGGCCCCGTCCGTTTGAGGATGCCAAGCCGTGGAGAGGGCTTGCTTCGTGCCTAACAGCTTGAGAAACGCCCGCCAAAATTGAGAGGTAAATTGTGTACCCCTGTCTGAAATCAAGCGGGAGGGACATCCGTGTAGCCTGTACACGTGTACAAGGAATAGGCGGGCTAATTGACGCGCTGACGGAATGGACACGCAGGGAATAAAGTGGGCTTGTTTGGAGAAATAATCTTTGACCACCCAAATGACCGTTTTGCGTTGGCTGGGAGGTAGCTCTACAATAAAATCCATGGAGATTTCTTCCCAAGGGGAAGAGGGGGCTGCTACTGGCTGCAGCAGCCCCTGGGGCTTGCCCACCTTGCGCTTGGACATTGCACAAACAGTGCAGGAAGCAATGTAGTCTTTGACATCTTTACGTAATGTGGGCCACCAGAATTGCCTCCGAACGAGGTGCAATGTTTTTACAAACCCGAAGTGACCTGCGAGTTTGTCATCGTGTGAACGTGTTAACACGTCTTTTCGGAGGCTTTCAGGAACGTAGAGGCGGTCGGACTTCCAAGCGAAGCCTCTGTCAAAAGTAACATTGTCTTTATTCGCAAGCAACCAAGTATCCGTTTTTAATTCTTTTAAAAACTTTTGTTGCAATTGGGAGGGAATTGACAAAGTGCTTGGCTGAGCAGCGCTTGTGGTAGGCGGTTGTTGCGCGCGCGTTTGGCTACGCGTCACAGCTTGCATGCCCAATTGGGGCGCCGACCATAGGGTGCTCACCACATCTGGCGCCGCCCCAGAGTCTTGAGGTTGCCTTGACAAGGCATCAGCCAAGAAGTTCTTTTTCCCTGGAATAAACTTGAACTGAAAATTGAATCGATTGAAAAATTGAGCCCAACGAACCTGTTTAGGGCTCAGTTTTCGAGGGGTACTAAGTGCCTCCAAGTTTTTATGATCAGTCCATACCTCAAAGGGGTGATTAGCCCCTTCCAACAGATGCCGCCAAGCTTCTAATGCAGCTTTCACTGCAAATGCCTCCTTTTCCCAAACATGCCAACGCCTCTCAGTTTCGGAGAACTTGCGGGATAAATATGCACAGGGCTTGAGGCATCCTGCCTCGTCTTTTTGCATCAACAATGCGCCAATAGAATAATCGGAGGCATCAGCCTGTACAACAAAAGGCTTTGAGGGATCAGGGTGTTGTAAAATGGGCTCTTTGACGAAAGCTGCTTTCAGCCGCTCAAACGCCGTTTGACAAGCAGGCGTCCACCTCAACAACGCTCCGGGATTCTTGACTCGTCTAGTATCTCCCACCCCTTTCGTTCGAAGCAGGTCCGTTAGGGGCAAGGCAATCTCAGCGAACCCCCTTATGAATAATCTGTAATAGTTGCTGAACCCCAAGAAACTTTGAAGTTGCCTGCGGGTACGGGGACTCTCCCAGTCCATGATAGCCTGCACCTTGGCAGGGTCCATTTCTATACCTTTATCAGAAATTCTATACCCCAAGTAGTCAATTTGGGTCTGATGAAAGGCACATTTGGATAGCTTTGCATACAATTCAGCAGATCTGAGTTTACACAAGACTTTCTTTACCAGAGCTACATGCTCTTTCATGGTTTCCGTATAAATCAATACATCATCCAAATACACCAGTACACCTTTAAACAGATGTTCATGCAAAACTTCATTGATTAATTGCATAAATACCCCAGGGGCCCCAGCTAACCCAAACGGCAACACCTTATACTGGAAGGCTCCCAACGGGCAATTGAATGCAGTTTTCCACTCATCACCCTCCTTGATTCGTACACGATAGTAGGCTTCTCTTAAATCCAGTTTAGAGAAGATCTTGCCTTTGGCCAGATGTGACAACATGTCCTTTATCAATGGCAAGGGATATTTGTTGGAAATTGAGACGGCATTTAATCCGCGGAAATCCGTACAAAGTCTCAATGTCCCATCCTTTTTTGGGCGGAAAAGAACCGGCGCCCCCACGGGTGAATTCGCCGGCTCAATGAAGCCGCGCGCCAAATTTTTGTCCACAAATTCCCTCAACAAAGTCAGTTCCTTTTGCGTCATGGAATAAATTTTAGGTTTAGGCAATTGAGTGTTGGGCAACAGTTCTATGGCACAGTCCGTCTTTCGATGGGGGGGCAACTGGTCAGCTTCCTTTTCACCGAATACATCAGCAAACATCCTGTACTCGGCCGGCAAGCCCTCCAGAGGAGAGGCCGGGTAAGGCGGAGTCGCAGCTGCCGCAACCCCCACCATCTCCTCTGGGGCACCCTTCCCCTCTGCCGCTTGATAAAACCCATCCCTAAATGTGATGGTCCGGTAGACCCAGTTTATTTGGGGGTTTTGCTGCACCAACCATGGTACCCCCAACACCACCAATGGGCCCCCTACGGGAGCCACGACAAAAGACAACCCTTCCTGGTGACTGCCCAGTTGCAAGGCTACCCGCCCTGTAAAATGGGTGACCGGTTTGCCCCCTGCCATGGACCCATCCAATTGAGTAAATGCGATGGGTCTTTGTAGGGGAAAAGTGGGGAGCTCCAAAGCCGCCACCACGTCGGGGTGCATCAGACACCGGGAACACCCCGAATCAATCATGGCCCATACTTCCACCGTCTTGACTTGTGAACCCAATTTCAATTTCACCATGAGTATGCGGTAAGTGCCACTCACCGCTGGAGGCTCGCGCCCGTCTTCTACCACCTGCCCAGCGGCGCCCTTTAGAGCAGGTGGCTGGCGTTTCCCGCCGGTTGCGGGATTTCGGTCTCCCCTTCAATTTCGTAGAACATCACATCGTCTCCCTCGGTCTCAGCCACCGCAGCTTTCTGTTTCCTCGGCAACGCAGGGGACTTCGCCGGCGGTTTTCCGGGCCGTTCCTCCACCTTTGCCTTCGGGCATGCTGCCACTCGATGCCCCTCCTTACCGCATCTCAGGCACAATCCTTTGGCATACCGCTTCTCACGCTCCTCGTCCCAGGGTCGCTGTCCCGGTTTTCCCCCGGTGGTCGATGGGCGGCTGGGCTTCATCTCCCGCCCCGACTTGACAGTTTTCCGCTGGGCAAAGACCTCTTGGGCATGCTCAGCCCTTCCTGCTAGCAGGATCCACTCATACAGCGTGTATGGGTCGTCCCTCCCCAGGGACCAGCGCAGCACCTCGGTATTCAAGCCATCTTTGAAGAGCTCGATAATGGTTGCTTGGGACCAGTCATCCACCTTCCCAGCTAGCGCTTTAAACTCCAAAGCATAATCGGCCACTGATCGGAACCCCTGCTTGAGTTCCTTCAGGGCTCGCTTTGCTCTCTCCTTTGCTAAGGGGTCCTCGAAGTGTTGCTTCAACGCCCAGAGGAACTCCTCGAGATTTTCCAGTTCAGGCGCTTCCGACTGGCACATCTGGACATACCAGTCTGCCGCCCTCCCCTTCAGTTTGGTGGCAATGGTGATGATTCTTGCCTTCTCCGATTGGAAAACCGCCCCCCATTCTTCCATATAAGCTTTCGCATTAGTCAGGAAGAACGAGAGTTTGGTCGGGTCCCCATCAAACTTGACAGGGAAGTCTCGCATACCGCCTCCCGCCGGGCTGCGCCCCACCACCGGGGCTGCTGCGGCTGGTGCTTCCCTGACTCGGAGCGGCACGGGGCCCCGGGGCGATCGCCCGGGCGCTGCTGCGATTTCCATCTGGACCGACTGGTCCCCTTCGCGCCTCCGCACCACCCGTCGCCGTTCCGGGGTCAGCCCCTGGGAGGAAGGGGTTGAATGCCTCTGGCTGGATTCTTCCCGGAGCTCTCGCATCGAGGTTACATCCAAGCTCAGCTGTTTCAGAATAGCCTCCAACGAATCCATTTTCGACTCCAGCACTCTGATTCGATCCGGAGTGGGTGAGCCCTCCGTTGGCTGCACCTGCACCACGTTGGGGGATAAAGGGTATCTCTGCCTCCAGGATGGGCCCCCCGCTGCTGTGGCATCTCCTCGGGTCTCATCCCAGGTGAGCAGCTCACCCGGAGAATTCACGGTGGTCTCCGGGGCCGTTTTCAGCCCCCCGGCTTCGCTCTCCGACCCGGAGCTCGCCTCCTCTCTGATGGCGGACAGCTCCCCTCCTTGGGACGGTCGGCCGGACGGCCTCACGGTCGAGTCCGGTTCCCCTTCCTCCATCATCACGATTTCGGGCTCGGTCATCGCGGGCTCTCTCCCTCACAAGTTAGACGCTTGTCTTCCTTGGACAGGGGCCAGCGGAGTTAGGAACTGAGATTCTCAGCTTTATGTAATGATTGCCCCAGCCCCAAATACTCAGACTCACAAGAGGATGCTAAATGAAATCTGATTTATTAGAGTACTAAAAGCAAATACAGAGAAAGCTGAGAATGAGCAAAAGCGCGCCAAATACAAACTTAAACCCTTGCTTCAAACGTATCCCGCCTCCCTCATAACAGCCCCGCCCGGCACAGGTGCTAGCAATCGTCAGAGTTGCTAGCCTGGGAAAGTAACCTTGAGCGCAGTAGATAACACAAACACATTCCACAGCAAAGCCAAAATATAAGCGTTCCCATCCTCCCTAGACAAATGAAACACGCATCCAATTAATGACATGCGAAACGTTACGATGCATCAAATACATTGAAACGGCGCACATGACAGTATAGCTTATATAGGAAGGAAGGGCAGATAATGAATGAAGGTATTTTTGTTCTGCAGGAACAAAGAAGGGACTCCAGCGTGATTCAGAACTACGATGAAATTACATTTACCTAATTGTATGCAATTAACGATACATGTAAATGAGTTTGGTTAGTTCATCTAGTAGCAAATCAAGTGATAGGAAAAACATCCGCACCACTATTCTATTCAAGAATAGGAACACCTTCTAGGAACACCCCCCCCCCCGCCACACACACTCTTTTTTTCCGGACAAGAAAAGCTACAATCATTATTTCTTCCATTTTCCCAAAAACAAACTAAGCCATCTTCTGAAAATGCATAATGGGATGAACTGCCAGCTCTAGCTTGATTTTTTAAAAGCAGACAGAATCTCTCTCCTTTATGATTAATACTGGGTTCCTTCCAATGTCCTGGCCTTGCCAGTGAATTAAACTTGAGGAGAGAAATTATAGATGGAAAATCCTCATGTGAGATGTGGTGTTTCTGTATTTGTGCCTGTACATAGATCTATATGATGTGCAAAACCTTTTCTTGAAAAGAAGATTGTAAATACTGTTATGCCAAGATGGTTCTCTCCCTTCCCCCTTGTTGGAGCTTATTATAGCAACTCTATTTCACACAGTTTAGTGAAGCCTTTCTCCACCTTTTGACCCTGGAGGAACCCTTGAAATATTTTTCAGGCCCCGGGGAACCCCTGCACATTCAGGCTCAGATACAGGCCAGAAGTTACAAAATTATTACATGTGTTTCATGGGTAGGCCTGCATATATGCATTAACAGTGTTCCTAAACTAAAAATAAAGAATGCAACTTACCTCTTTAATGTGAAGTTGCCTGAATTTGAAATAATTTTTAAAATAAATCGTGATCTCCCAGGGAACCCCTAGTGACCTCTTGCAGAACCTGAGGGTTCCATGGAACCCTGGTTGAGAAACCCTGGTTTAGTGACTTCTGCCCTTGGGAATGGGTGTCTTGCCCATTCTTGGAATAGATGCTGTATTAGCTCGAAACCCCTCATTCTTTCATGCACTCATCACAACAGCATTGTTCACCCAGCCTCAATGCTGCTCCGTGCAGAACCATAATTCATCCTCTTGATGTGGAAGAAAAAAAATTCTATTCTATGAGGATTTCTCATCTCAGGAGGGATATAAAGCCAGGAAATCTGCTACATTTCCACCAAGGCCAAAAACCTGCTGGATGGTCCAGATTATTCTCGCCCCTCCGTTCAGTTTTTTCGTAAGGGAGACATTTTATGCTCCTAGAGTGGGAACTTAGATTTCTGGTCAGGTCTGACTCAGGCAGCACACAAGTGCAAAGAGAACAACACCCAGAACTTGGTTTCAACAATCAATGCTAAATAATAAAAAATTAAAAGGAAGAAGCACTTCTGTCAATTGTGCCCCTGTAACAAAGGGAATGCTCATTTTATATTGATTAGCTCTTGTTAAATAATGTATTTTTTCTTCACAAGTGAGGAGACTTTTACCCCACTGCTTATTGCAACTCAGCCCAGCCCAGAATGGCTCTAAGTAGGCAGAGAAATCAATACGGTATCTGAAAATATGCTTGCAAACCCAATCCCGTTGCTTATCATCAACTTGACTGCAGCTCCATTAAGCCAGGGGAGTGTGAAATTCAGCAGCTTGCTACATTCTTCAGCACCCTTCCAGACAACAAAAGCAGCCTTGGGCCGTTAAATTGAAGCACACCGAAAGAACGGCTCTCCTGGCATCGTTCTTATTTTTTGGCTGTTTTCGGAAACCAGAGGACTTTAGCAGAAGCATCCGCTTGGGAGGTGTCAGCCTTGCAAGGCGGTCCAGATAAGCAGCACACCCAGAAGTACTTGTTCTAACTTTATTGTAAGGTTACATTAACAGAATCTTGCAAGTCTGAAAGTTCATCTCTCCCTCCTTGCCTTTACAGCCGAAGAAACTAGGGAGGATCCCTTCTGAGGGGTTTGCCATGCCCCTATTCCTTCTGTAGTCTCAGCTGCCTCTTATCTGACCATTGCCTAGTCTGCGACTCTTCCTCCTGTCTCCCAAGGTCATTCCCACATACCATTACAGGAGGGGAGGGAGGTTAAAAAAGTCAAGATGACAGTTGTGGCTGTGTGATCAAAGCCCCACCCCTTTTGGGGGGTTAAAAAGATTGCATGGTTGCTGCCATCATCTTGACTTTTTTTTTAACCCTTCCCTTGGGGACAATCCTGGACTTTAGGTAACTCCCTCTAGATTTGAGTGGAAAGGACTGTCTGAAACCTTCTATCTTCTCTGTTGCCCTGAAACCGGACAGACCATTTCAGGGCATCTTCTACAACCAAAGAAGAATGTCTTCAACAGTTACTTAGCAGGGTGCCTTTCCATCAGGAGCCACACATACTCATCCCCCCAGTTCTAGCAGCAGCCATAATTATGTTGGCAGCCTGGCTACTGTTTTGCATCCTTCATAACAGTTCAGACCTAGCATCCTTCTGGGCCACCATGGGGGGAAACTGATTGCCACAAAATGCTAGAGAATATTTGTCTTGCAAAGCTGATATTTTTTGAAGCAAGAGCAAACAAGAACATGATCAGGAATGTTATTTCAAAAATAACCCACTCTTCTTTTTAGAGTAATTTGTCTGCAAGGAACTCCTACCTGAATGCCACAAGCTGCCTTTTTATCTCCCAGAATGATAAGTGGATCCCAGCAGATCCTTCTGCAAAGGTTGGATTATTTTCCCCCTAACCTTAGATTGTATTGATTTTAGAGGGGCACACTCCAAAAACTAGGGAGTGGGGCAAGGAGGGAAACAAGTTGATTTCTTCTTCCTTTAAACTGAATTCAAGTGAAATACAGCTAATATGATTACTCCTTGGTGGTGCATTTAATCCTTTTCCCCGCTGTCACATGAAACATTCTAATGTAGTAATGCGTTCTGGGGCCTGCACCTAAGCATGCCATTCTGAGCCCTAACACTGCTCAGTTCTGTTCTGCAGCATTTCATTATTCATAAAGGACTTGCAAGCTTTAGTCTGGTTGTGCAATGTTTTATTCACAACCATCAGGGCTGTTTCTTTGCAATCTGGGGGGAAAGGATGGCTCTCTCTTTTGCCCTCTGCCCCAACAGATTCCCTTTGGAGAACTGGAACCTCTTTGCCTAATTCTATAACTTACAGCATTTTGGAACATCCCAGCGATTGGCAGAGATGACTAAGCCAGCTTTCAGAAAAGCTTGTCTGCTATTACTGATCTCTCTTTTCTCTGTCTCTCCCCTTTCCCTCCCTTTCTTTTGAGTCTTGATAAACTTCCCAAGAAACACAAAGAATCTCCATCAGGCTATCAGGGCTGCACTACAAACATCCAGACAACCACAAGGTGGCAATGAATGGTTAGAGTATCTCATTGCTGCAACCTGGTGGAGATGCAGATTTTGGCAGCCCAGATCTGGGAGTCCTAACCAAGCATTTGTGGTTTGGTTCTGCTGGATTCTTGGCACAGATTGTTTCCTCTAGAATCAGGCCTTGTCTTTCCAAATGTGTGGCTTCCAAAAACATAATTCCACTCTCTCAAATCTCCAGAACAACAAACAAACGATTGTCCTGGACTTTGGACTGGTGAACAGCTTCTTTTGCTGTTCAAACTGACTCCAAGCTTCCACGTCCTGTTTCCACATTTCTTCTGACGAGTAGTGGAGTGGCAGTGTAGCCAGTTAGGGCCAGTTTAAGTGATACACCTTCCTCGGGCTGGCTATGTACAGACTGGGGAGTGAGCATGCAGAGCGCCAAACTTCTTCATCGCCATGTGGTCCCCACTTCTGTAGATGCAGAGATGCTCATCTAGCTACCAACAATTTTTTTGTAGGTGTACCCGATAGGGTGATCCATTGTAAGATGGGGATTAGAGAGAAACCAGACTGGGCAGATGCACTTTTTGTAACTTTTTAAGAAGTAGACTTTGAGGGCTGAATGGGGCATAGGTGGCAATATGGGGAAAAACCACTGGGTGGGATGAGCTCCATATTTGAGTGGTTTTCCCTCCCAAGATTTTGGGATGCTGAGAGGTTATTTCATGCTAAAATAAAAGTCCTATGGAAATGGTTCTCTTAAAAAAGGCAGCCTGTTATGGTGGCTTAGTGGGATGATCCTGGCTCATTTTAGGACTTCATATATGGAGTGAGGACCACCCCAGTTGCCCACTCCTGCATTAGAATGACTTGGTATAAGATGGCTTCTTATGTTCATGCTTTGGTCTTCCATTACCAGGTGAAGGAGCAATATGCAGCAATAAAGCAGGAGATTCCAACCTAAGTCCCATTGTTGCAGAATCCCCTTCCAGTTTAGACTGGACCAAGCTTTTAAACTTTAGGTGACTTCTGATCTGGTTTGACCCTGTCCTATATTTTAGCATTTAAGTTTGTTAATAGCTTTAATATGGTTTCTGGTGATATGCTTACTTACCTGGTTTTTATGTTGTCCAACTCCTGAAAGCTCTGAGCAGCTTTCATCTGCAGTAACAAAGTTTAACACCAATAAACACCATAATATAGTGGCAACATCTTCTATCATCTCCATCCAACAGGGAAAAGTTAATCCTAAGCGCCCTCAAATGCTTTTCTGAAGAGGTCTATCTTCACAGCTCTTTGGAAACCCAACAGGGAGGTGATGCTCTGGCTGTCTGGGGGCAACCTATCCCACAGAAGGCAGAATATGTTTGTTTTAATTATTTTAAATGTACTGGCACTGGTTTTAAATTGTCCTCGGCTTTGGGGTTATATTTTTAACAGTTGCAAGTAGGTAAAAGTGTTTTTTTTAAATGAATTCACATATGTAATGCAGGAATCAAGTCCCAGCACAATAGTCCAGCTCAGTGCTTCTCAGCCTTGGTAACTTTAAGATGTGTGGACTTCAACTCCCAGAATTCCCCAGCAAGTCCACACATCTTAAAGTTGCCGAGGTTGAGAAACACTGGTCCAGCCTGTTTGAACCCCAGCTGATCACTGGATTCTCTAATCTGCTGACTCTGAGCAGAGACTCAGGAGCATTGGGCATAAGAGTCTTTAGATCTGCGCTTGAGTTACAACCACCACCACCACCATTTGCCTGAGATTTTGAAACCAAAGCCCCACTATTGTGATGTGATAGATTCCATACAAAGGAAGGATATGACATAAGACCTGATTGGAGGGCTTCAAACAGAGGTTGGATGTGACGAACCTGACTCCATTACTGCACAGCTAGATTGCATGTCTCTCACGTAGCCTCAGAATGCTGTATATTCCCTTATAAGGGCATGACTTGTATTTCCCTATTCTCTTTGTACTCACTCCCCCGCCCTGATAGAACTGCTGAATAAAAGGAGGTGGGGGCGTGGCACCAGGAGGCAGTACCAGCAACCTCCTGAGATGTAGCGTGTCTCACCAAAAAAGAATCCTGTGCCTGCCGTTGTCTTTTCGACCTCACCCTTGCGAGGGCATCGTTGGCTCATTCCCCCCCCAGGGAATCCCATAGACCGAAGGGCGAAGGACTGGTCGCGCGACGCGACAACTGGGGGCTCGTCCGGGATCCCTTCGGTCTCACAGTGTGATCTCTGTCTAGAGGTGCACTGCCTTCACTCTCGTTACTACGCACCTGGCAAAGGCTCTGCAATCGTAAGTAATGGGCTCCCCACTCTCCAAAGTTTCGTCAGTTCATAGGGACGAACTTTATGATTTAGTGAAGAAGGCTAACTCTTGTCAAAAGGCTAACGGTACGACCATCTTTCCCATTTCAAAAAATTCGGTGACTCAACTCCTACTGTACATGGAGAGACACTGCCCTGTCTATCCTTCAGAGGGGTCGCTCAAAGCATCCACTTGGGAAAGGATAGGAAAATATTTTCATGATACCCCACGAGCACCCGTGCCTATTCTGACTGCCTGGAAGGCTGTTATGGCGGCCATCAACACTCTTTACCCTCCCCCGTCTTCCCCGGAAACTTGCCCTTCTCCTCCCGGCCCAAAAACCCCACCCCCTCTTGCCGCCCATCTCGATGCTGCCTCACCACCACCCCCTCCATACCCAGCCGTTACTCCTCCCCTCACCAGCCTTCGGAAAACTAGATCGGGGGTTGTCAGCTAACCCCGCCCCAAAGGCTGAATTACCCATCACCAGCTTCCCTGTGGAGTTGGCAGAGGATCTTTTGTATGACGATCCGGGGGCTGTCCTTTCCCTTCCTCTCGTTGTCACGCTGAATAAACCCCTCCCTCCTCTTACCCCTGCTTTGCTTATTCCCAACTCCTCGCTCACGCTTGAGGGAATGGTTGCTGCTCCCTATTTGTATGACTCGTCAGATTTGACACAAATTGCTCTGGCAGGAGTGGGAGATAGGTGCTTTTCCTTAGATAAAGGAACAATTGTCGCCACGCTCATACTTCTCCCTTCTCCTGATATGCCATCATTGTTTGCCTTGCAGCAACCAGTCCAAACCTCTAAACCCACCCTCCTTGTCACACTAAATGGTCGCTCTTTCGAAGGCTTGATTGACACCGGCGCCGACGTCTCTGTCATTCGTTCCGCTGAATGGCCCTCCTCCTGGCCTATCGCCGAAGCCTCCTCGGTGCAAGGAGTAGGCGGAGCACAGGCCGCAAAGGTCAGCTCTCATTGGCTTTCTGCTGTGACTGCTCATTCTCATATTACAGCTTATCTCAAGCCTTATATCTTGCCTTTGCACTGTAACCTATGGGGCCGTGACTTGCTTTCACAGTTCCACGCTTTTATTCAACTTCCCTAATGGCTTTACAGGACCCTTTAGGGTCTCTCTCTCTCTCTCTCAAAACCTCTGTGCCGGTATGGGTTGATCAATGGCCACTCACCAAAGAGAAACTGGACGCCTTACATATCTTGGTCCAACAGCAGTTAATTGAAGGCCATATCGAAACCTCCACCAGCCCATACAATACTCCGGTATTTGTCATCAAAAAGAAGTCTGGCAAATGGCGCCTCCTACAGGATCTTAGGGCTATCAACACCATCCTTCAGCCCATGGGACCTTTGCAGTGTGGACTTCCCAACCCCAACTTGATTCCGGAAGGACACGACCTTATTGTAATAGACCTCAAGGATTGTTTTTTTTCCATACCTTTGGCACAAAAGGACAGAATTATTTTCGCATTTACGGTACCGGAACTTAACAATTCAAAGCCTACTGCTCGGTACCAGTGGAAGGTCCTCCCACAAGGCATGTTGAACTCACCCACAATGTGCCAATTTTTTGTTGATAAAGCATTGCAACCCTATAGATCCCAATTTCCGCATTTTCTTGTGTATCATTATATGGATGACATTTTAGTCGCTGCTGAGGGCCCGAAAGGGACAGTTCAAAAAACTTTTCCTATTCTTTTAGCCACCCTAGCAACGGCAGGGTTGCACGTTGCACCAGAAAAGGTCCAGTCTCGTTATCCAATGCAATATCTAGGCCACAAAGTTTTAGCCTCCACGGCTGCCCCACTTCTACCTATGCTCACGCTTCCCCAGCCGACCACCTTGGTCCAATTACAACAATGTCTGGGGGTCATTAACTGGGCCCGCGCATACCTCGCTTTAACTACACCCATGTTATCACCTTTATTCCAAGCGTTAGTGGGTTTGACAAACCCAGCTGACAAGGTGTACCTTACAGAACAACAATTGCATGCCCTACAACAGGTCAATGCCGTCCTTACGACCCAATGGGTGGACCGTGCGCTCACTGACAAACCACCCTCTCTTGCCATTCTTTCAACACATCAATTATTAACTGCCATCATTGTCCAAACGTCTGATAACAAACATCTACATATTTTAGAATGGCTACACTTGCCACACACACCTAAGACATCCATCATCACCAGAGCAGCACAAATGGCCTCTCTTGTTGAGAAAGGCCGGAAGAGGATTAGAGCCCTAATGGGACTGGATGTTTCCACCCTGTACATTCCCCTTAAGGTTACTCAATGGGAACCCCTCCTACAAAACTCCACTGCACTGCAGGATGCCTTGGAGGACTGGTGTGGCCAGGTGTCATGCCATCTTCCCCCTGATCCTCGATTGCAACTGTTGCGAACAGTACCCTTTACACTAACCTCGCCGTTCGTTCAGCAGCCACTCAAGGAAGCCCTCACTGTTTTTACAGACGGCTCCAAAACCATAGGGGCTTGTACATGGCAAAATAATTGCAAATGGCATAAACGCCTAACAGGCCCACAAGCATCTGCCCAACAGGCTGAGTTAGCCGCTTTTCTGTTAGCCTTGTCCCTTTTCCCAGAACAGCCTTTGAATGTTATATTAGATAGTATGTATGTCACTCAAATGGCTGTGGCCATGTTTGATGCATATATTTCCCCTGTTACTCCCCCCTCTCTCATGACGCTTTTTTTGCAGCTTCAAACTCTCCTGAAGGACAGAACATCCCCTTTGTTTGTAGCGCATATTAGAAGCCACCAACAGCTACCCGGTTTCCTGTCCGAAGGCAACCACATGGCAGATGAGGCTTGCAAAATTATGGCCTCTTCCCCTCTTCCTCCGCAGCTTTTAGCAGGGGACAGCCATGCTTATTTCCACCAAAATAAAAAAGCATTGGTGCGCCAATTTGGCATTACATATCAAGAAGCTACCGCCATCCTTCAACAATGTCCAACCTGCAGTTTGCAGGCAAAGTGCATCCCTGAGGGAGTTAATCCCAGGGGTATCCAAGCTTGTGACACATGGCAGATGGATGTCACTCATTATCCCTCTTTTGCACCTTGGAAGTATATCCATGTATCTGTGGATACTTATTCGGGATTCATCCTGGCAACTTTGCAAAGAGGAGAAGCCACGAAAAACGTAATCAATCATTGTATTCGCACTTTCGTCACATCGGGATGTCCCAAAACTTTGAAAACTGACAATGGCCCTGCTTACGTCAGCACTCCCTTTGCTGAGTTTTGCCGTAAGTGGTCCATTACCCACAGATTCGGTATACCATTCAACAGCCAAGGTCAGGCTATTGTGGAAAGGGCTAACCAGACCCTAAAGAATGCCCTTGATCGGCAAACGGGGAAAAAGGCCTTAGGCCCCCCAAGCCTCCCGATGTTACAAAATATCCTTAATCTCACCTTGTTTACCTTAAATTTCCTTAATCTTACCGGTACCCCCCCTGCTACGGCTGCATCTCGACACTTTTCTAAGCCAGTAGTTCCCTCTTCCCGTCCCCTTGTTTATTTTAGGCAACTGCCCAGCCCTGAGTGGAAAGGCCCTGCGCAACTCGTCACCTGGGGAAAAGGCTACGCTGCTGTGCAACTTCCTGATCGAGTGCTCTGGGTTCCTGCTCGCTGTGTTCGGCCATATCATGGGCAGCCTCCTGACAAGCACCTCCTTGACCCTCCTTCTCTGTTATCTCTCTTCCATCTTTGCTCCCCTCACAACGAACCCTAAAACAACCTCTCTCATTCGAACCCATCGTTTACGCTACCCTGCCACCATCGGCCGCAGCTCAGCATCCAACGCCATGGAATGTCTTCAACGCTCTCCCATCAAAAGAAAAGGCACCTTCTGGCGCTGGTTTCGCAATAACACTCTTCTCCAAGATGGCGATTCCTACTCCATCACTTATCACTTTCGCCAAACTACCCTTGCTATCACCAACGTACAGTTGACCGATCTAGGACAATATCACTGTGAAATAACAAAATTAATTAAGGGGTTCGCCACCTCATCTCGCCTTACGCTCACCTTGTTTCAACTCTCCCTTCCTGAGCCCGCCCGTTGGCAGGGACGACGCCTGCTGGCATCTGACGCCCAGGGATCGCATCGCCCTTACAGTATCACCTGGACAATCTGCGATGCCTTGGGTCAGATCCTGAATACCTCCTTTTGTTATAGCCCAATTGTATCTTGTTTCCCTAACCTGTATTTTGACTTTTCAGAAATGCTTTTAGGAGTGACAGCCTACAGGAGGCTGGACGGCACCCCGCCCAGCCACTCCATCGTTAAAAGGTATCCCCTGTATGTGTGCCCAGGACATGACACCCGCCCTGACCACGTGCACGACTGCGGAGGCTTAGCAGATTACTTTTGCAAGTCTTGGTCCTGCGTTTCCACCGGCCACATCTACTGGACCCCTCCGTATAAGACTGATTACATCACTCTCACTCGGTTGAGAGAGGACATTGAGTGCACCGCGACCAATCAGGGTTGGAATAAATGTAATCCGGTTATTGTACAATTCACTGCTGCAGGAAAAGCTCAGGGGAATGCCTGGGACTCAGGTGTAAAATGGGGAGGTCGTATATATGCCGGATGGCCCGGGTTTCATTATGGCAACATATTCTACATTCAACGACAGGTCACTCTCCCTCAGTCCCCACCTGTTGGGCCCAATGCCGACGACATTCACTCCACCTTTCTTAAACCCCTCACCAAACAAAAAAACCCCCTTGTCTCTCTTCTTAACTCCTCCTTTTCCCTTGTTCACACCGCTTCTAACACATCTCGATGTTGGCTTTGTTTGTCTTCCTCCCCACCATTCTATGAAGCAGTCGGTTCTCCTGACCCTATCCGAAACTCTACCTCAGCCGCCTCCTGCCGCTGGCAAAACACCACGTTGACTATCACCTCTATAATAGGGCAGGGCTGCTGCCTTGGCCGTGTTCCTGCTAACTATACTCAATATTGCCTTAATTCTTCTCATGATCACTGTGCCCTCTATCTTCCAAAAAATCGCTTGAACATCAACGGTTACACCGGCCATGGTGACTACGGTGTACTCTACACTACCTCTGGTAATATCTCTGCCCGATTGACAGGGCAATACTTTATCCCTGCGAACAACTCTGTTTGGGCATGTTCTTCTGGCCTCACCGCATGTGTATATGGTGATACTTTGTTACGAACTAACGCCTTTTGTATTCAGGTGCTCCTACTCCCCAAAATCTCTATCTATTCCCCTGACGAACTTATCTCCATTTTAGAGCCCCCTCATTACCCCCTCAAGGCTAAGCGCGAAGTAGTGACTGCTGTAACTTTATCAGTCCTACTGGGCTTAGGTGCGGCCGGAGCCGCCACCGGTGTGTCAGCCCTTGTTGTCAATGATCAGAACCTGCGTCACCTTAGTGCTATCATTGACACTGACCTTCGCGCCATCGAACAATCTATTGTGGCGCTACAAGATTCCCTTACCTCTCTATCCGAAGTGGTTTTGCAAAATCGTAGGGGTCTCGACCTTCTGTTCCTCAAACAAGGGGGACTGTGTGTTGCTCTAAAGGAAGACTGCTGTTTTTATGCCGACAACTCAGGAGTAGTATTGGACTCTATGAAAGAGCTCAATTCCCGTTTAAAAACAAGGGAATTGGAGCGCCAACAATCCATGTCATGGTATCAAAATATGTTTAGCATTTCTCCATGGCTAACCACACTGTTGTCCACTCTGTTGGGGCCCCTCCTGTTATTGATTCTCGTATGCACCATAGGCCCCTGTGTGCTGGGTCGCGTTCTCCGCTTCTTAAAGCAGAGACTTCATACATTGGACTCAGAGGTATCCGAGACAAAGCTTGCTGTTCAACACCTGGTCACTGCTGTAGGTATGGAGAAAACACCACTCTTGGGATGGTCCTCTGATAGTGAATCGGAAATGGACAAGGACCCCCAGTCACACTACCCCCCGAGAGAGGACGCTGGGATGGGTCTCCTTGGACTGAAGAGTCCCTGGCTCCCCGACTCAGACCCTCTGGGGGGAGGACAAAATTAAATAAAAAAGGTGGAAATGTGACGAACCTGACTCCATTACTGCACAGCTAGATTGCATGTCTCTCACGTAGCCTCAGAATGCTGTATATTCCCTTATAAGGGCATGACTTGTATTTCCCTATTCTCTTTGTACTCACTCCCCCGCCCTGATAGAACTGCTGAATAAAAGGAGGTGGGGGCGTGGCACCAGGAGGCAGTACCAGCAACCTCCTGAGATGTAGCGTGTCTCACCAAAAAAGAATCCTGTGCCTGCCGTTGTCTTTTCGACCTCACCCTTGCGAGGGCATCGTTGGCTCATTCCCCCCCCAGGGAATCCCATAGACCGAAGGGCGAAGGACTGGTCGCGCGACGCGACAGTTGGATGGTCATCTGTTAGAAATGCTCCTGCACAGAGCAGGGGCTTGGATTAGATGACTATTGAGGTCATTTCCAACTTCAGGACTGTAACTGGAAACTTTGGTAGCAAATAAACAAGATGCAGTTTCTCATTTTCAGTAGCAAACAGGTTGCACTTAAAACAGCTTCTCTTCAAGCAGCTCTTGAAATTATATATTCCATAGTAATTTGTAGATCTATGACTTAAATGCTAAATGACTTTATGTTTTGAAATAAGGCATATTGCTAATGTAAATCTAAAGCAGAAAGGTGGGAAATGACAATAACAATACGTAAGGGAAAGGGGGAACTGTTTTATGGTGGTTCCATTGTTTCCTGAATGGACATTTCCAGTAGTGGATCAGTGATTGAGCCCCGGCTCCTCCATTATGGGATGCTGCAAAGCTTGACTCTCTCTTCCTAGATTTGCAGGAATCTAAGAATTTCTCAGCTTTTTAGTTTTGTATGGGAAGTCCTTCTTCACCATTTACCATTCTCACCGAAGATGCCAACAATAATCTCAGCTTGAATTTGCTATATTTCCACGAGGAACAAAATGAATTTGTGCAGAATATGGGGGCTGCAGTATCATTAGCAAACAGCAGACCAGGCACCTTGGAAAACAGCCTGGCTTTGGGAGATATTTCAGCTCTGTGAGATATTTCCAGACTTCCAATGACGTGTTGGACTTTTCAACACATGCACAGAAAATTATCTTTTGATACCAGCCTGCTGAGCAAAGCTTATATGCATTTATGTGCTCAAAATGTGTGCATGTGTGCACATGCATGCAAGTTGCACAGTGCAGGATGTTTTCAGGGCAACAGGAAGATAATATTTCACAGTTATAGACCATATTCAAATGGTCAAAGTGATCTATCAGATACTTTATCATAGTCATTCTCTCAAGAGCTCTGCATGGCATTATGTGAACATCGTGTTATAGAAGGAATTCATGCAGAGGTTGGCCTAGGTCACGGAATGAATGCCTCGATGAACTGAGATTTCAACTAGACTTTGATTCATGATTCAAGCCCTTAGCTCCCAGCTCCCAGTTACCAATTCTAACTCTAAACTCAAATTCCAGAGTTAAGCATAGTCTCCTTAATTACATGGGGCTGAAATCTGCCCTCCCATTTCCTCTGTTTTTCTTCCCCTGTGAAAGAGGCTTCAGTTTTTCGACCTCATTCTGAGGGTACTTTAAATTTCCTTTTTAATTTCTTTTGATGGCGATTTTATATTTACTGGATCACTAAGGGGATGTTGAGGATTTTTTTTCTCTGTAACACCTCCCTTTCATTCTACAACATTCCTAGTTGTCCTGATTTCTAATCTGAAAGGGGAGACCTGATGGGAAGGATTTGGTATCCGTATTGAACAAACTGTGGGAAGAGAGGGAGAACCCAGACCACTGGTTGTGCAGTGAAAAACAGGACATTCATACCCAAAACACGAAGCACTGTGAGATGAAAGCCTACACACCACAGGCCTGCAAAACTCTGAGATACATCCTACTTTAGAAACAATTTGAAGGAGAATGTAAAACTTGCAGAAGAAATTTTGGACAAGGCAAAGCTTTTTCTTTTGTTTCAATCACAGCTCACTGCGATAACCAAGTGGAAAAGCTATAGTTTGTGAAATGAAGGTTACTGAGAATGATCCAGAATTTAAATGCTGTTTTAGATAATTGGATGAGTTGGCTGGGGCTGCTGGGAATTGTAGGTCAGCAGCAATTGATGGGATGCATATTGCATATTCCTGCCTAGAGCACTTACTATCACCTGAGTGGCATGGGAAGAAGACAGCCAGCTGTGTTTCCTTGGGCCAGTGAAGGTGATGTTGGAAGGAGCACCTAACACATGGCAGAGATGTATCCATAGAAAGTGAGAAAGATCCACCAAGTGACAAGTTTGTATAATAACGTTTCAATGGCAATAGAAATCAGCCTGGAAGTTCTTATCAGAAGAAGAACAAATTGGAGGGAATGAATTCTCCCTCTCCCTCTCCCTCTCTTATGTTAAAGGCTCCCATGGAGGATTTCTATGGTTATGATTAATTTTCTGCCAGAAACTGATAGACAGTATTGAGGCTTGGGGGAAATGAGGTGACTAACATAGCAATTAAATCCCAGAAGTGTTCTTCTGCTCCAGTCAAACCCACTGCTCAGACTTGCATCCTGGTCAACAGACACATACATAGAAATGAGAATAACTCCCGACCCTCCAGGCCAGTGGTCTCCAAAGTGGGGTGCAAGATGATCCACTGGAGTAGGAGAAGAAAATATTAGAATGTCTATTCTTATTTATTTATTTCATCTAAAAGAATAAGAAAGGAATCAAGCCATATGAATGCTTAATGTATGGAACATGTAAAATGTAATGCATATTTTGGAGTATGTTTTATAATGTACACCTTAGTATGGTACTATATGTATATAATTTATAAATAAATGAATGTACATACATTGGAGGTGCATGCTCAAAAAAGTATTGATCAAAAATTTAGAAGGCCACTGCTCTAGTCCATGGCTGCATAACTGGAGAGACCCTAGGGCTGCATATGGATTCTAAAGGCCACCTAAAGGTAAAGGTAAAGGTTTCCCTTGACATTAAGTCCAGTCGTGTCCGACTCTAGGGGGCGGTGCTCATCTCCGTTTCAAAGCCGAAGAGCCGGCGTTTGTCCGTAGACACTTCCTCCATGGTCATGTGGCCAGCATGACTAAATGGAACGCCGTTACCTGCCCGCTGAAGCGGTACCTATTAATCTACTCACATTGGCATGTTTTCGAACTGCTAGGTTGGCAGGAGCTGGGACTAGCAATGGGAGCTCACCCCGTCACATGGATTCAAACCACCGACCTTCTGATCGGCAAGCTCAGCTCAGTGCTTTAACCCGCAGCGCCACCGCGTCCCACTAAAGGCCACCTAGCACCTCCAAAACTTACTGATCTCTCATTTTTCACAACATACTGTATAAGGCTTAATGCATAGGGTGTGATGATGCCACAATCTATTAATCTGATTCAAATTATATTCAATTAAACTAATTTTAGTTTTTGCCTCCACTCATTTGTTGTTCTGGCTCAATGCTTGTTGAAGCACAACTCCTGGCACTCCACTCAAAGGTCAAGAAAGCCTCCTGATTGGAAAAGCTTGTTATCCTGCCTGTACTTTATGCTAGTGCTATATCACATTCCCAGGTCAATAAAGGCACAAACCCACTCTAGTCACCTGCAGAGACTGCCCCATCTAATGTGAGGTTCAGATCCAGAGTTTAGTAATGGTTACTACAGGGGTTGTCCAATGTGGCCCATTCCCTGATTTGGGAGCATGAGTTGGAAAAGCAGAGCTTTGCCCTTCCATTGTCTATTACAGGAAAATTGGAAATCACACACTACAAGATCTATCTACATGTACATCTACATCTACATCTACATCAAATTTCAGCAGAAAAGGATGGAATTTATAAAAGAACTGAGAACCAGTTTGGTCTAGTGGTTAAGTTTCTGGACTGGAAACCAGGAGTCTGTGAGTTCTAGTCCCACCTGAGGCATGAAAGCTGGCTGGGTGACCTTGGGCCAGTCCCTCTCTCTCAGCCCAAGAGCCAATCAGGCGTGGTAGGAGAGTTCTAGTCCCACCTGAGGCATGAAAGCCGGCTGGGTGACCTTGGGCCAGTCCCTCTCTCTCAGCCCAAGAGCCAATCAGGCGTGGTAGGAGAGTTCTAGTCCCACCTGAGGCATGAAAGCCGGCTGGGTGACCTTGGGCCAGTCCCTCTCTCTCAGCCCAAGAGCCAATCAGGCGTGGTAGGAGAGTTCTAGTCCCTCCTTAGGCATGAAAGCCGGCTGGGTGACCTTGGGCCAGTCCCTCTCTCTCAGCCCAAGAGCCAATCAGGCGTGGTAGGAGAGTTCTAGTCCCGCCTGAGGTATGAAAACCGGCTGGGTGACCTTCACTTTCTCTCAGCCCAACTCGGTGCCATGTAGACTAGCCTCCTCGTGGTGCACCCCGGCAATGTGACTTGTCACAGCTAAATAGTCTACACATCTGGTTGCTGGACCTCACAAGGATTTCCCAGCAAGAAAAAGCAGCATGAACACTGAACTGCTATGCCATACGATACATACATACATACATACATACAAGAGCTAGAACATTATGAGGGAGGGAGGGAGTTTTATGCAAAAGGAAAGGGTGGACCTAAAGGATGGTGGTACCTATCCTGAATATAGTGGAATGGATTGTTGGGGGTCAAAGCAGAAGAATAAGAGATGGGTTTACAGGTCTTCTCTGTTAAATAATTCAGGTGTTGAATCAGGCAGCTAGCTATCCTATGGCAGCTCATAAAACTGTTCAGGATAACAGCTAGGTAACAGGCAATACAATGAGCAAGACTTAAGCAGCTGTTTTTCTACAGGCCACCCCCATTGTTTCTCCGACTGATCAAGGAAATGTGATTGGGGTATACTTGTTGATCCCTGAATCTCATACTTCTCTTTCTTTCCTTGCTCTGTGGTGCTCAGTGCAAGCACTAAATGCTGTTTATTTTCTGTTTCTATAGGGGTTCCTGTGATGCAACCATTTGCCACCCAGTGGAATTCCAGAGCGACAGATTGCAACTGGAACACTGTAGCGGACTTTGATTTGTAACAGGGCAGATCAAAGCTATCTGTCCTGCTTTGGTAATGATTATTTTTCCCAATTTCCCTATCATGTATGAAAATTCAGGCTTTGCCAGATCTATAGCTCAGCCCTAATCTACCCCACCCAGTTCTTCTACTCAGAGTTCTGAATTTTATAGGAGTTTGGTCACATTAATCCACAATTAAGTCATTCATAATAAACGTGTTTGCACGGACCAGCTTGGCATACCACAGTACAGCGCCACAAAAGAAGCCAGAAAGCTTCTTTTAAGTTCTGTGGATAACTGGAAACCATGCCAGGGCAAAATAGCAATTTCAGACACCTTCCATCTATTTTGAGCAATGGAATGATATTGGCTTCAGCAAACTGCTAGGGTGGCTTGAATACATCTCAGCTCTGGTATGGCAGGCGTGTTTATGATAGCATTATCAACTAGGGCTTTTCCTGATATCACTGACCAGTAAGCGGATGCAAAGCAAAGCTTTCAGGCTCCAGGTTCCACAGTTGATAAATGACTTTGCTATTTGATTTCTAAACACAGTTGCTGCCATGCTGGAGAAATTCCTACTTTCAAAGATCTGACAGTGCTGGCAATGTAATCTTGTCTAAACAAGGTTACGGTTTGGAGTATTCCATCTATTGACATCACAGGGCACCTTCCCCACACCTCTGTCTGGCCCCATTATTATAGTGATAGATGTTGGAAGGATGGATGAGTTGAAGGAAAGTAGAAATGTGTTATGCAAACATGAAAAGCAATCTGTCATTCTTCCAAAAAACAAAACAAAACTAAACAAAAATCAGGTGGAAATGAACAGCAATATTCCTATTTTTGAACTATAAAGTATTTTCCTTAGGACATAGGATATGGTTTTGGAGGAGACTAGGGGACTAAAGCTACGGAGCATCATTCTGGAAAATGGTGGGAAATTATAACAGCAGCATCTACTGGGCAATCTGATGGCTCAAAGTTGACCAGCATTCATCAGAATGTTTTTTCCTAAGTTGTCCACTAGGGTTTGTATTCAGGTAAACAGCTAGATGTCACTAGCATTTCTCTTGGGAAGCAGCACCGTAGTTCAGAGTAGTATTCATGCTTTGAATGTGGAACATCAGACTCAATCCTGGTTGTTTACATGGCAAGGTTGCCTGAAATCCCAGAGAATCTATAGCAATCAGAGTCAACCATACTAGGTGATAGGACCAGTAGTCTAACACAGTATAAAATAACTTCATATGCTCCTCTGGTATAGAGGGTTGCCCACCACAGGCCAAGGATTTTTACAAGTGGATTCTGCCTTGAAGAGCAATGTACACTGTTATTTCAATTGAATGGATTGGTTTAATTGATATATTCAAAAGGAAGGTGATTGATAAATTATATTGTTTGGGATGTGGAACATCCATCCACCCATCCACCCATCCACCCATCCACCCATCCACCCATCCATCATCTATCTATCTATCTATCTATCTATCTATCTATCTATCTATCTATCTATCTATCTATCATCTATTTATTTAAAAAGTTTTTCCACAGAGTAAAAGCAACACAAATTTTAAGTTATAGATAAGAGTAATAGAGAAAAGTAATAGAAAAGTGAAAATGAACTAAAGAAAAAGAGATAGAAAAGAAGGAAAATGAAAAAAAGAAAGAATAATAAAGAAGTGCTTCCAATCTTCTTAACAATAGTTATAAGTACACTTATATTTTACCCTCTCTCCCTAAGGTTACATCAAAGTTTCCTTCTTTCCATAATCTACCCTTTCTAATCATCAAATCCATAAATGATCAGTTCATTTTTTAAAATTTTTCCAGCAAAAAGTCCATGAGGGGTTTCTAGTCACTAATAAATTTAGTTGATCTTTCTCTAAGCAAACAGACATGGAACTACTGATTGGATGTGTCTCTGTGCATCCAAACACTGAGCATTCTGGCTTTGAGTAATTTCTCAGGTTTTGAGGGGAGAGCAAGTGAGCTCTCAAATTAAGATCTGCTAGCAGATGATGCCTTCACCTCCTTGCTACTTGTTTGGCTGCCATAGTCAGCCCATTTCTCTTGGGAAATGAAGCAGATGCAAAGGATGGCTGACAGTTTCCCAGCAGAAATGAAATGTTCTCTTGACAAGGCTCTGCCTCTGTCAAATAAATATGGACATGTGAAAGTTGAAAGTATCTGGCATGTAAATAATAGGCAATTGCAAAATTGCCTTGCATTTCCCTCAGCAAGTAAAGAATGTCATTCTTTCTTTTTAGGATGTTTGTAAAGTGAAATTAAGATTAAGCCCATAACATGGTTTCTTTTGTTTTAACACAGCTGCCCAATGGCATGGATTCCATGCTATTGCAAAGAGGGCATTGTCCTATGAGGAATGCTTAATTATCGATATTCACTAAGCTTTGGGTGATGCTTATTTGAAAGTAGGATACAATAGATACTGATTTTTTGCAATCTGCAGGATCATCTGAGGGAAAACATGATGTTGTGGAGCTGTCTAAATTCCAAAATCAAATTCAGGGTCAGGCCTGTGGTGTATACATAAAATGTTGCATATTCATTAATCAGCTTTTGGGAACATGTATGTGTTTTATCACCCACCCGTTCAATTTATCTTTGTAATCTGGCAAGAAAACAGAAAGCTAAAAGATAAGAACCTGAAACAGACACTCTGTCATAATGAATTCACCACCTTAACACTGAATATTACCCACAGTTTAAACACTGAACATTTTCTCATCATCTATTAAGTTATTTTTTTCTTTTTAAAAAATATCTCTTAACACCTAATACTTTTTAAAGATTAGTTTACATCAGAAGAGTAACTCCATTCCGGGGCTGAGGGCTAAACTTGGCCTTTGAGTGTCATGCCTTGGGCTACACTCCAAAAAGTAGGCAGAGCTAAAACAAGAACTAAATTTGATTTAATTAACATCATATTCAATAAATATAATTAATATGATTACTCCTTACTTTGCAAAAACTTTGCCCTTCTTTCTCATTGTAAATTTCAATTTTGGTAGGATCTTTAGGAGGCTCCCAAACATTTGGCAAATGCCAAGTCTGAGAAACAATGTTCTAAAAGCAAAGCACGTGTTCTTTGACCGAATGGTGGCCTTTTCTAATCTGCATGCAGACAGAGTTTATTATGCAATTTCCATCAGTACAAGCTATTATAATAAAGCTTTCTAGAAATATGTATTTTAAAACACATCTATCTTTATTATATCTATAGATGAACAGAATATACCCAGAGATATTCCTTAAGGTTATGTGAAGATTTGATTTGAAGATTTGACTAGACGGCATTCAATCAGGTAATGAAACCCAGCCTTCAAACTGAATTTCTGAATTGATTTGATGTATCCAATGAGATGCCCTTCAACTCAATCAACAGGTTGAATCGTGTTGTCTTTCCTCACCTGACCTCATTGAATCAAACCAATTATTTGAATTGGCTCTTAAACCAGTCTCACCCACACAGACACACTTTCCCTGAGGACCCTTGCAAATTCTGTACTTTTCTGCTCATTCTGCCATGATGAAGCCTATCAGTAATTTTGTTCTGCCCTCTCATCCATTATTCCTAAGAAGGACCCAATCATGATTGCTTTAGTGACAATGAACTTTGGGCTGGATGGACAGAGAAGTACAATAAGGTTGGTGAAGGTAACTGTCCTTCTGGCAGCCTGGGTATTTCCCAGCAACCTGAAAATGTGATGCTTGGCTTCTGAAACAGCAGCATGTAAAGCCAGTCTAAATTTCTCCAGATCTAGAACCTAAGTAATAGGCCATTTGCATGTGTGAAATGTTCTCAAAATACGCAACCAAGAAGTAAAGAAGACAATGCTCGCTGGGTATTATGGGAGCTGTAGCTGGTTTACTCTTTGTGCGGCCTTCCACATTTGCTCCTGCACTATTGTTATATTTGGGCTTCCATGTCAAGGCAGATGCTCTAGTGACCTTCCATAAGCTATTTTGTCAGAAATGCCATAACAAATTCTATGGAGAGAGGGAATGAACACCCTTCTGCATTTTTCTATTATGATTCCAAGAATCCCTTGATTGGCCTTTCTGTGGTATCTATGATTAAAAGAATGTGAATTACCAACATGAGGCATATTTGATCCATTCCATCTTTGCTGTCAGAAGCTGTATTTAAAACTATATGGCTTTAGACTCTCCTTTTCCACCATGGGATACCAAAAATGCCATATCCAAAACTTAAATCTGCTAATTATTTTAAAGCTAAAAGCACAGAATATCCCCAGCTTACTCATTAAAGAGTGTTCACCTCTACCTGGTTTTGATAAAGCCAGTATTTCTGTCAGAAGTATACAATAAACAACCACATTTTATAGTGAGTTTAGTTGTTAATGCCACCCACTGCTATTATTAAATATCTTTGACATTTGTAGTCTGGCATTTATTTAAATATCAGTATAAGCCTGACAGCTTTGCTTAATTGCATATTGATAAATAACTGAAATGCAAAACAATAACAACTCTGCAATCTTCGTCATTAATATGGAAATCGGATTTAAACCTAGCAGGTTTCAGGTTTAAGATTTTCTTTAAAAACCTCCTATAAATACATTTTAAAAAATCCAAACATTCATGTAACCCAACTGAATAATTCATTATTTAACACTATCAAAGCAGCTAAAATAAATTTCCATATCTGCTCTAATATCCTTCATTCTTGGATTCAGGGGCATTTTAAACTCATCAAATACCCCCAGTTTATATGAAGTATTTGATATTTGACATCAGAAGGGTTAGGTTTTTAATATTTTAAAACTGATACATTTATTAGTTTGTTAGTTACCCAATTTCAAGGCTGCCCAACCCCTCAACAATTCTGGCCAGCTTAAAATTGAAAAAGAACAATATGTATGTATGTGTGTATGTATGTATGTATGCATGTAAAAGAGATTTTGGCTATCTGGAAGAACGATACAACCAATCATAAGGCAAATATAGTATCTGATCAGCACTTACCTAGATATTTTATTTAATAATATTAAAAGAATTTCAGTGAATTGTGTGGACACAGAAATCTATGGTTCTGGGCTCCACTCATGGCAATAATCTGAAGAGCAGATTATATGGATGTCCAATCAGTGAGATAGATTTGGTTGTCTCCCTCCCTCCCTCCCTCCCTCCTGCATGAATATTTTCTCCAAGAGTCACCAGATTTTTAAATCAGTTTCAGTAAGACAAGCCCCCTTCTCACCAACACCAAGGGCATGGCCATTGGGTGTGACTGGTTGGGTCTGTGGTTGGTGTGGGACACTCCTTGATTTGCACATTAGGTAAGTATATGAGGATGCTGTGTTACATCAACTTTCAAAATATGGTTTGGAAACCAGATGGGAACAATTAACATGGTGGCAGAGAGAGAATTCACAGATAAAGTAAAAAGCAATCAGAAAGTGATTCAAAACCATAACAAAGATGGAAACAGCAAAAAATGCATCAAATAGCAGATATTTAGCTGGCTTGTTTAATTAAAGAGTTTGCTTTGGATCATTCCAGGCTGACTCTTTCTTGGTAGCAAATCTCTTGATACATGAGTATGAGAGAAAGAGCAATTTAGAGCACAGAATGAGTGAACTGTGTTGTATTTTTTTTATCTCTGTGAGAGATGGAACAAATCTCTGCTGGGAGAAAAAATGTCTGGGGAGAAGTCATCTCAGGGATAAAAACAGAAAAAAAACGCATTCCTCTTTTACCCATCCATACTTCGGTTTAAATCCATCCTGTATTATGTTTTAGAAGAACTTTGCAAGAATGTCCTACTAAATGCACAGCATATGCCCAGGATCGGCCCTACCATTAAGCATAATAATCATTTCATAGTCAGATGCTGGGAGATGGAACAAAAGTGTGGAAGGAGGTAGCTCAGTCCTGCATTTTCTAAAAAAGCCTGGTGCCTTCAGGTGTAGTAGGGGATAACATCCTACCACCAGTGTCCAAGAAAGGTTTGACTGTCAGTTCAGTTTATACGTGGAATGGAATATTGTTCTCTGTCTTGAGCAGCAAAATCACAGAGTGGGAAGAGACCTCTGAGTTCATCTCGTTCAATGCTCTGCTTAGTGCAGGATCCGCCAAAGTATGTTGCATGGCTGACTATCCAGCCTCTCTTTCAAGACCTCCAGTGAAGGAGACCATACCACTTCATGAGGTAGCCTATTTCACTTGTGGCAGTTCTTACCATGAGGAAATTTATCCTAATAATTAACCTGAATCATCTTCTTTGTAGTTTCAACAAAATGGTTCTCGTCATGAACTACAGGGTGACAGAAAATATGTCCACTCCTTCTTCTATATGATGCTTCCTCTCAGACTTATTTTCTGCAGTCCTTTAACCATTCCTCACAGGATTTGGTTTCCAGTTCCCTCACCATCTTGGCAGCTGTTCACTAAATTTGGTCTGGATTGTTGATGCCCTTTTCAGGTTACAGTTAGAAATTCTGTGATTGCCTCAGCTAGTTTCTTCATTACTCTAAGATATGATTCATCTGACCTTGGAGACTTGAATTCATTTATGTTAGGTAAGTGTTTTTTTTTAAAAACCTCTCCATGTCTATCCTGAGCTGCAGCTCTTCCTTCTACTAAGGATACAGTGACAGGGCTTCATCTCCCTTCTGAGAGAAGACAGACACAAAATGCAAGTTAAGATGTTCTGTCTTCTTGCCATCACCTGTTATCAATTCACCCCTTTCTCCTTGCAGCAGATCTTCAGACTCTTTATTTTTCCTCTCTTTCTGATGTACCTGACAAAGCCTTTTTGTTCTTGTTTAGAGCCACCTCTAATCCTACTTGACTGTGAGTAAGCAAGTCCATTTTTTTCAGTACAGTCTTCAGTGTTTCAGTGATACTGTAAAAAAGTAGATTCAAAACTGATTCTTACTGTATGTGGACTTTACAAAAATTTATCCACAATGAATTTTCCTGGGAGGCATCAAGCTTTGTTGAGGACCTTTTTGATTCCAGCATGCATTAAAACAAATTATTTTTTTCCTCTGCATTTGTTAGGAGATAAGATAGGACTGGAACCTACAGGACCTGGGGCATCCATCAACAGGAGAATAGGTATTCTAACTCCATACAATCAATGCCCTGCTCCTTTTAATGTATGTCACATGCAAGTAAAAAGAGGTTGGGGCTTGGTTGTGCTGGCCATCTTGACATTTTTGATTCTTCCATTGACGCCCCTGCCCAGGATGGTTAAGAAACTTCACAGCCAACATGGCTGGTGACAAATCCCAAATGTTTGCCAAGGAAAGTAGATCTCATACCATTATGCTAGCTCTTCTTTCAGCCTGAAACAACAGCTCACTCATTGTCACAACAAGGTACTTTTTATTTTATCAAGACATACCTTCCAGTAATGTTATTAAGTGATAGTGACATATTTAGATACATTTTGCATGTATTCTCTTGATTTAGCTAATGGAGATAATAATGGAGACTTTAACAAATGTTAAATATTACATTTCTTTTTGGAGTATCCTGGAAGTCTTTTATTTCAGGCCAAAACACACACACGCAAAAGCCCAGTACAATTGATGGAAGTCAGGAGACCAAACTCCTTTCATTTGTTTTGTTTAAAACAGAAAATCAGAAATGGTTTTAAGAAAAAGTACTCATTTAGCTTCCTTTCTGCAGCCTCGGGTCATGTCCTGCATACATTTGCCTCCTTGAAGCAGAATACTGAAGCAGCCTTGAATTTCTCTAAGTTATCGATTGAATATATTAAAAATATAAAAGTAACAAAAGTCTATGCAGAACTCATGATATATTTGGCATTCATGTCAGATGCACATTTCATTTCACTCTGGAGCTGGGCAAGGAGAAAAATGGTTTTGATGTGCATTTGCAACTAGTTCATAACAGGAAGGTGTGACTTCTCAAGCATAGAGTTACACCTCAATGGTAGTAATGATGTGTGGCTTTAATGCCAGGCTCACTTGGCTATTTTAGGATTGAAGGGTGGAATATTTTGGGATCTCTGCTGGTTAAGCTCTTCAGCAAGTTGCAGCCTCCCTGCCTTCTTACCCTTTCATTAAACACCATGGATTTAATTTAAAGTATGATGTTGGGGCAGCTGCAGAGAGTGCAAGATGAGGGATAGCTTGAAAGAAATGTAGCACCGTCCCTCACACTGAAGTCATCTTGATGATGGCATCTCATTTATGGACCTCTCTCCTGGGGGTGTGGGTGGGGGGACATAATCTAGTAACAGATAAGCGCTGAGAATACCCTTATTCACTTGAGTATGAATAATGAATATGAATATGAAGGGTAACAGCTGTCTAAGGACCAACCAGTCTTCATATACAATGTTTTGGTAATTAATATGTTTTAGTTTTGATTGTTTGGGTTTTTAAATATTTAATTGATGCATGCTGCATTTGTATTTTTTGCTGTATTGTCAGTTGTTTTATTTGGAATGTCATCTTCTTATCACTTTTGTTTCCTTTAGGAGTATTTATTAAAATACATAGAGATTTCTGAAGAAACTCTAAAGTACCCTGAGTTGTAAGATGGAGAAGCAGAAGCTTCTTTTGCAAGAGAAGAAAGCTTTGGAGGACAGTATGAACTTCAGGCCATCCAGCAGATTCCTATTTCAGCCATGCAATATGGTAAAGAAATTGGCTATGAATTGTTGGAAGATCCTTCAGGACTAGGTTAGAGACAGAATGTCATGGAGAAAATCTAACTGTGTGGTTGCTAAGAGTTGACACCAACTTAATGGAACATAATCGATCGATCGATCGATCGATTGATCAATCAATCAATCAATCAATCAATCAATCAATCAAATAATGTTTAAAAGGGATGGACATTGGCACTGTAAGAAATTTGAAGTTACTTTAACTCATATGACTTGGTCTTGTCCAGCTATAGCCTCGTTTTGATTTCAAATTTCTATATATGTCAGTACGATTTTGGGAAGAAACATTATAATCAAGGATCTCAATATGATATTCAACTAAAACTTGGTATCTGTCATCTCATCTAGAGTTTAGCTCTATCATGCCTGGGGTATTGCAAAGAGCATAATTTTATGTAACTGGAAGAAACTTATTCTCCTGATTTTAAATAATGGCTCCAGGATATCAATTTCTTACTTATTTTTGAAAAGTTCTAAAAATGAGATGCAATATGTTAATGTATGGTCAAGGTTTAACAATAAGATTAAGGATATAATTAATTTATGATTATCTGTCATTATATGGATCTTTTCTGTTAATTAGTTTTCTTAATCACATTTATTTTAATCACTGTAAAAAATCTAGGTATTTTTTTTCATTGTATACACACTATCTTTTTTTGCTTTTGGTGATGTGTTTTTTTTTAATTTCGCTATTTTAAAATAAATGAGTAAATGAACTGTGATGATATGTAGGAATGTCCTTGGAAGACAGGAGGAAGAGCCACAGCCTAGGCAACGGTCTGATAAGAGGCAGTGCAGGTGGGAGAAAAGCATGGGAAGCGTTTCAGAAGGCACCCTCTCTAGTTTTCCGGAGACTAAAACAGAGGAGGGGAGAAATTATTTTAGTCTTTCAAGATTCTGTTTAATGCAGCCTTACAATAAAGATAGTGCTGATGCTCCTGGCTGGGCTTCTTGTCTGGACTACCTCGAAGGGCTCACATCAATCTTGCAAAACTGGACTTTGTCTTTTCTCCCTGGCCATCTAATTTATTTAATCTATTATCTCTTTCTTTTTCTTTCTCTAATCTCTCTATCTCTCTATCTCTCCATCCATCCATCCATCCATCCATCCATCCTGTCTTTTTAGTCTCCAGAAAACCAGGGAGGGCCCCTTCTGAAACACTTCCCATGCTTTTCCCCCACCTGCACTGCCTCTTATCAGACTGTTGCCTAGGCTGCAGGCCTTGCTCCTGTCTCCCAAGGTCATTCCCACATGCCATCACATGAACTGGACACTACATCTTGCTGTCTTACCTTTTATACCATCCAACTTACTTTCAGAGTCACACACAGATGTGTGATACTGAAGTGGGTGTTACCACTTGGAACCATCTAACTTACTGTAGCCTATCCACACAGGGAGGAAGTGCCTGCACATTTGAAAGAATGTATAGGTGTAGGCTATACACATGAATGAATATTTGTGCTTGGAATTATTTTTTCTCTCAAGCAAGGGTATCACTGTGATGAAGAAGGAGAGAGAGAGAGAGAGAGAGAGAGAGAACCCGCAGTTACTAGAATGGTTATTTAAAGCAGCGAGGACTACTTCCTGTTCAAAACACATTCAAAATTTATCTGTCAAGTGCCAATCATGCAGATACACTTTTTATAGCCAACATCTATTCTTGGATTCTATTATAGTATTTCAGTGTTTTTAGAACAAGCTGGAAGAAACGTGCTGTTTGTACAGGGGCTACATTTTGCAAATGGAGTTTCATTCTTCAGAAATGGAAAATGTCTAATGGCTGGACTTGGTCTTTTCTCCCTGGCCATCTAATTTATTTAATCTATTATCTCTTTCTCAAATCTCTCAAATCTCTCAAATCTCTCTATTCTCTCTCTCTCTCTCTCTCTCTCTCTCTCTCTCTCATTATCATCATCTCTCATCTATCTAACTATTATCTCTATCTATCTCTATCTATCTATCATCTATCTCTAATTCACTACCTATTTATATCATCAAATGGTTCAAGCATTTGGGGAGTTCATACTGTAAAACTGTTAGCCCTGTGAGGTAGTCCAGACAAGAAGTACAAGCAGGAGTACTAGCACTATTTATATTATAAGGTTACATTAACAGAATCTTGCAAGACTGAAAAAGTATTTCTCCTCTCCTCTGTTTTTAGTCTCTGGAAAACCAGGGAGGGTCCCTTCTGAAATGCTTCCCATGCCATTCCCTCTTCTGTGGGCTGAGATATCTTTTACATGCCCATTGTCCCATCTGCAGCTCTCCCTCCTGTCTCCCAAGGTCATTCCCACATACCATTCCAAAAACAGAGCTTGAAATCATCATATATAAGTAATATCAAAAATAATCAAATATATCACAATAGCCTTTTAAAAACACTACAATCTCTGCGCAGAGTTGTTCCTTTGTTTTCTTTCTGTCATGCTTCTGCTTACTGTACTTGTTTTTTTTTTTCAGCTGAATGAAGAGGGGGCCTAAACCGTTTTATAAAATGCAAATATAAACATACTATTCTATTGATTTTATTAATTATTTACTCATATTTTGTCCTTAAACATTTGGAATTTCTGTAGAATCATAGAGCTGGAACAGGCCTCAAGGATTACCCAGTCAAACTGTCTTGCTGATCCTGAAAAATATCATTGACTTGTAGCTTCTTCTCGAAATGCTTCAAGGAAGATGAGTCTGCCACTTTATTTGTTTATTTAAGAAAGTTTATACCTGCCCAATCCCAAAGGATCTAGACAGCGTGCAAGCATAAAAACTCAAATGGTAAATAAAAAATACGAAATTTTAAGTAAATTTTAGTAACAGACACCACCAATCAATCACTCACTGAGGCCAAAAGCATCCTGAAATGAAACAACTTGAAGTTATTTCTGGAAGGTAAAAAGAGTGGGGTTGTGTATCTCTTGAGAAGGAGAGTGTTCCAAGGGTAGAGTTACTCTGGAAAGGGGTTGCCACTTATTTTACCTCCTATGTACTTCTCTCAAAGGGGTATTTCTTAGCAGGCTCTTTCCAAATGGGCATATTCCTTTCCTTTCCGGTTGCAGTGCCTACCTTTTGGAATTATCTCCCCCCATTGTATGGTTGGCTTTGATCCTGTTGGCCTTCAGAAAAATATAACCTGTTTTTTTCCTTGGGGTGGGATGAGTGGAGTCCCTGGCTAGGGTGGGTATCAATGTGAGTCCCTCATCACCTATTAAAGTCTGGTTGGATTTTAATTGAAATTGTCTTGTTCTGTTTTTGTTTTATTGTACACCACCTGGAATTGCAATGTTTGAGCTGGGTGGCCATATGGATTCTTTAAATACATAAACTTAAATAAATGTTCAACTCTGGCAGGGCATTGCTTGATATAACCTAGTGTTGTGTCATCAAAGGTTTTAAGGGGAAGGACCAGCACTTGGGCCTAGAAGCTGACTGGGGCTCAGTACAGTGGCCTTCCATTGGGTTATTTCAGACTGGCAGGAGTTACACTTTCCAGCTCATCTGTTTGCTGTTGAACAGCTCATACTCTGGGGAAAAAAAATTCTGATGTTTAGTCTACACCTGTTTTCTTGGGTATTACCTTCTGGGGCAATGGAAAACAAATTTGCTCCAACATCTGTGTAAAGCAACCTTCAAACATGTAAGGATGGCTATCACATCACCACTTAATCCTTTTTTTTTCCTTCACCCCAAACAGACCATAAAGTTTCCTCAGTAGTGTGTATGATGAATCTGATGAAGATTTGTTGGTGATCCATCTTTTATTTTGATCTACAGTCTCAGCATTTTTTTTTCTGAAGCCATGCCTACTTCATTACTTCTAAACAGTCATGTTCTGTTTCAATTTAGCAACATTTTGCACTAGAATAAAATGAAACTTACTACTGAAATCTTAGAGTTACTTGAAATGTGCCCATTTAACATACTCCTTGCACTCTCTAACTACCAAAAAACTGTGAGCAATTTCTTCTTCATGAAGACCCTACAGTATTATTCAATATGAAACAATTATGTTCTGCTTAGCAAGTTATTTGTTGCACTATATTATGGAAAGGCTAGCTATCATTTGTAGAAATAAATAAGGAAACAAAAATTTCCCAGAACCATGGACAACTTTTAGAATGGGGGTGTGTCTGTGCATGTTCTGTTATATGAATTATTTCATCATGCTAATCAACAACAGAAAAATGCAGATATGTACAACAGCATTAAAAGGTCATCACAAGCCCAGAACTGATATGCATACCAGTTTTACAAAAAGGAAATAGAAAAACAAAGGAAAGGGCCTGGAAATTATGTTAGAACTGAAGTCTTTGTCCATTTTTTCTTCTTCCCTGACTCTTTGTTGAGAAAAAAACAAAACAAAACTACACACCTTTGCTGGAAATCAAAGGTTGTAAAAACACCAGTCTATTTTGGCCTTGCCCCCATATTAATGTTCTCTTGAACAGGGGGTTTCAAACTCTGTTCCATGGAACCCCAGAGTTTCATGAGAACTTGAATTCAAATCATCCATGAGTCTCTTCCATGAGAGGCTAAGGGAAGGAGGAGGAGGAGGAGGAGGAGGAGGAGATGTTCATTTAAATGGAGGAAATTTTCTATCACTAGAGCTTTGCCTCTGGATCAGGGTTTCCAACATTTTGTTTTGTTTAAGTAGCAGTTTCCATGGCTTGAAAAAGTTTGAAAATCCCTGCTTTACAATACTTTCCCTCAAGATTGCCACACTGGTATATACTAGCTACTGCTAAACAGTGGCCTGATAATATTCTGCTGACCTTAGATAAGAAACAACAACTAACAGAAAGAAACAGAGCCCAACCAAGAAAAACTGTTGGGTTAAGCATTATACTGAATATAGTTCCTTATATTGTCTGCCCCCACCCCATTTCAAAAAACAAAATTTCATCTACCTATGAATTATGATTGAAAGCCAGTTGGTGTAGTGGTTAAGGAACTGGGCAGGAAACTGGGGGACCATGAGTTCTAGTTCACCTTAGGCACAAAGCCAACTGGGTGATCTTGGTCCAGTCACTCTCTCTCAGCCCTTGGAAGCAGGCAATGACAAACCACTTCCAAAAAACCTTGCCAAGAAAACTGCAGGGACTAGTCCAGGCCGTTGCCAGGAGTCAATGCTGACTCAAAGGTACCATAAATAAATAAGAATAATGATTAATTTCTAACAGTAAAAAGTTATTCTGAAAATACCTAGATATTTTTTAAAGTATCGGCATGTGAGAACAGAATAAACAAAACAAAACAAAACTGCAGCTAATTAGTTGACATTTCTTTAAGATCTCCAAACAGTAGTTTTTGCCCATAAGAAGCTATTGATTCTAGGCCAAGCTATTCCTTCGTGTATAATATCCAATGGAATGCTCACATTGTTTCTACTCTGCGCAGGTTATTGTCTGAAGTAATCATTTCGTATATTTACCCAACAGTGCTTGGAATGCCCTGTGCTTGAAGGAAGAGCACCCTGGAATTGTTCGTTTCACAACTATTTGCTTTTTTCCATGGCTAATGTACCAGCGAGATAAGAGAAGTTAGCTCAAATATTTACCTTAACCATTTCCAGTCCCCAGAATCAAATGTCAAATTCCATGGAGCAAAAGCTACACAGACACAGGTCTACAGCCTTACGCACAAATTACTTACCCATTTACAACATCCGTATACACACTAATTTGGGTTGCGATTAAAAGAAATGCATTGTTTGCTTTTCGTGGTGATGGATCCATCTGCAAGCCCTATCTTCTTAATGGTTCCCAGGACAGATGTAATTTTTTCCTCTATATTCTTTTCCATCCACGGATGTCAATCACTAAGTAGATGGCTATTGGGAAGCCTATCTTACTGGAGTAATTTCAGGATTATAGTTTACTCAATTCATTTGGCTGCCTGGAATTTAAAGTATCAGTCCTTTGAGAATTTACTGTAGATGTCCCCTCTCCCCTTGAAAAGGGCCCTGGTCCCATACCTAGCTGTCTGGTTTCTGAAAATCACATTAAGCGCAGGCATCTCTGTGCGTGAATGTGAGACTATGAAATCTAACTTGCAAATGGCCACTGTAGGCTCTTTCCAATTAAGCTAAACAGAGAAAGTGGAACAAAAGCTACAATTGTCCTGGTAATCATGCCCCCCTCCCCCCATGGGCTTGCCTTCTGTTTACCCCTTTACGACAGAAATGCACGGGAGACTATTTCATTATTTGCTTTCCTCTGCACAAAGGTTATTACAAAGATCCAGAGTTCTTCTTTTTACAGCACCTTAAATGAGTTCCCTCTCCCCTTGTGGTCCTCACTTCAAGGCCCCACAAAATTATAGCCCATTTAGGTCCATTAAGAAGACACATCCAGGCTATTTCCCCTCCCCAAAGAGCCTTAATGAGGTCAAGATACCATAATCGCCCTTTTGCTCTGCCGTTCCAAAGGCCCTGCAAATTGCAGCCATTAGTGGTCACAAGGAGGGTAATGTCAGGCAGAGGGGCACATTTGATCATCATTTTTTAAGGGAAAAGAAAATGCATTGCATTTCTTGCTCCTTCTCCACCACCCCAGGAAATGTAAAATCTGAAATCATTTTCAGCATTGATACTGTCAGTGCACATTTTGCTTTTTAGAGAGGAGGCAAGAAAAGATGTCTCAATGGCAGAAAAGCCTTGAGGTTCCAAATAAATTGAAAGGGAACACACACACATGCACATACACAGACACAGAGAGAACTTGACCTGATCTAAATATGTGCAATAACCAAGAGATGCCTGCTTCTGACCATATTTAACTTAGGAGTGCTTGGGGAATCTGATCTTGCAAAATTCTTACCTGGTTTTTACCTCCCAATCCAATTTGAGGATCAGAACATAATTGTCCATGAGATTCCATGTGTCTCCAAATGTGCTATATACTGTCAAGTCTAAAATACTGAAAAAGAAAAAAAAGTTTAAATGGAATGGACTGACACATTATTCATTTAATTCCACTGAATGTGTATGTGTTTGTGTGTGAGTGTGTGAGTGTGCTAGTATAATGTAACATATTACCAAAATAGTTAAGAACTAAATAAAATGTATCTTTCAGATAGCTGGTTTCCATAATTCCATCTATAGAAGATATGATAAAATTCTACATAGAGTAATGGTCAAATAATGAACATATGGAATCAGATCCTAGATTAGAGGTTTACAACCTAAGGCCCTAGTCCTCCTATGGTTTTGGAAAGCCTTTGGTGGGTAGCCCTATGGCATAATTTGAACAATTGAGGGGATCGTAGCATGATTTTATAGGATATATACCTATATAATTCTTATGATTTCAAATATTTCCTCAAAAGAGCTAATGATGTCCAGGAACACCAAATGAGATTGTTTGTCTATCTTGGGCAAGTGTAGCCAAAGGTCAAATATAACAACTGCAGGAACAACTTGGTGCATCTGAGTGGGCCACTCTACATTATCCATGTGGGTGAGTCTGTGTGTAGGGGAACAGCTTTTGATGTATGACTCATGTGTTTCCCACTTCAAAATATTGGGATGCTATGTTGTCAGTTTTCAGCAGTCATGGAACTTTGAAGAGTAGAAAAGGGACTCAGAGGAATAGATTGTCCAACCCTGATTTAGTCAAATAGTGCCAGCTGAGTTTGGCAACAGCTTTTCAGGTAGAGATCTACCTGAAATCTACTTACTTGATCTTTGAAATCTACCTACTTGAACTTTTCACCCAGAAATTGTATAATTGTAGAATTGGTCCAGGCCATTTAGGCAACTGAGTCCATTTCCCAGCTCAGTGCAGGAATCCACATCAGCCAAGCTTCAGCTTGAACAGATCCAGTGAAGGGGAATCCACTGCCTCCCAGGTTCATCGGTGCCTAATTGCTCTAACTATTGGGATTTCCCCCCCTCTAATATTGCATGCCAGTAGTTGGATCTGGGACCCTGATGCCAATTAGGGCTATCATATCTGGTGTACAAAAATCAAAACAGCTACTAGATGACAGGAAAGATTTTAAAAATTGCAGTCTTTGCTGCTCACTAGTGGTCATCGGGATTTTTTCAATCTAGTTATGGGTAGCCCCATGTTTAGCATTTTCCCAGAGTTGTAGTTCTTAGCATCCTTGCTGAAGGTGAGCATGAATGGGAGTGTGTACAGATTCATACCTCTGAAGATGGGAACATTATCTGTGACTGAATATACCAAACACGGCAAACTTCTGTTAGAAGTGCTGAGCTGCTGAATTTTGGACTTCTGAAGAATCTGTCTTTGGTTGCCAAAAGAGATTTTTGCTCTCAACTCTCCCTGTCCCTCTACTGTGCTATATTTGTCCTCACATTATCTATGCTTCTTTAAAGGCTGTTGGGTGTAAGTTCCAACAACAATAAACAACTCTGCTGACAAACGCCAGACAGTGTTATGAACAAGAGCTGAATTGGCTAGTGGGACACAATGATAAGTCAGGCATGTGTACAATGCAGACTGATTAGGAAGAATTTCTTGCTAATTCTTTCTAAAGAATTAGAAAGAATTTTTGAGAAAATAATTTCTCAAGCCATAATACAGTAAGTTCACTGCAGCACAGTTTCCCCTTGACTATGGGCTCCGTGATGGCTATCCACCATGTTTTTCTGCTTAAAAAAGAAAAGAAAAATAAAATTTATAATAATGGTGAGCTACTGCTGCTGGAAGCTTCTTAATAAATTGAGTTTTTAGCTCTGCAGCTTGGATCTTCCTAGTTTGTTTCACTTTGAAGTCAGTTACGATTAGCTGGAGAAGCTCTTCATGTGGCTCTATCAGGCAAATTAATGTACAGTGCAGAGTTAAGAGAAGGATATTCTTGTTGCCAGAGCCCTGATTAAGAAAATCTGTTATCCTCACTTCCATTGTCATGTTTTAAATGACAATTCAAGATTTTTTTCCCCTCCGACATAGTGTCATAAGGCTCGACTGCCTTTTAGACTTCCTCCTTAAACAAATTCTGTTTTCATTAAAGTAATCTGATAGTTTGTATTGTCTATTAAAATAGACTCTTTTAGTACTGATTGTTCCACCTAATTGTCCTTCTCTTTGATCCTTATTTGTGTTGTTCCTTTTGCAGACTTTTTTTTTTTATAAAATTAGGAATCATAGCAACAACTTTACAACATGTAAAAAGGGGGGGGAAAGGGAGAAAAGGTTTGAGTGACTACTGATGTCACAAGGGCCTATGTAACACTTGCTTTTCCCAGTTGCTTTGGGACTAATGCGAATGAAAAATGAGCTAAAATAAATGAAAGAAATAAAGACCTGAAAGCAAATGCTATTGCATACATGAAAGTGAAGAACATCTCCAAGCTTAATCTACAACCTTCGCATCCCACTTTGGAATCAGAGGAGCTGGCTGGTAGGCAATGAGGTGGGATTAGTGAGGTTGGTCCAGATAGTGTACAATGGGGCACCATAGACCAGGAAATCCCCAAATGATCTCCCTCTCCAGACCAATTGTGGGAGGAGTATTGTGGTGCAAGTTGACCCAATAGAGGTGTCAGCAGCAGTGCATTTATTTCCTTATCCTATTAGTGAATGATCCAAACAAATACTGCCTTGGAAAACACAGCTGTTGAGACACCAGAGATCAAAACAGAAGTATGGTGGTCCTGAGACAGATAGGTGTGCTGGGGGTAGCTAGGGGAAGGGGACAACCACATCAAAAGATTCCTTCCCTAGTCCATTCAGATTTAGTGGCATTCCTATAGCAATGAAATGATAGTTGTCTGAAATGATAGTTGTTTTATTGTGGGTCTTTATGACATAGATTATACCTCTGTTTTTAAAAAAAAAAAAAAAAAAATTATTGCCATACCCAGATCACTTTTCCTAATACAGTTCACCCTTAACTCATGAACACCTCGTCCTGTCCTGCTACTAATATGGGACAGGAAGTGATCAATAACAGAGGTGAAGGGAACTTTCAGCAATCCAGATTTCACTGGGCTACAAAATCCATCCTTCCCAGATAGATAATGGGGTCAATGGTGATGGGAGATGTTATCCAGTAACATCTGGTTGATCACAGAGTCTTCATTCTAGGCCTTCAGCATTCTTAAGGTATGTTGTAGCAAAAAGTTTCCTCTACATTTCTCTTGTTTCTGCATTTAATTATAATAATAAAAAGGTAATATGATTATTCTGCTTTATCACATAAAAAACAACAACAGCAACAACAAACAAGTTGATAACAAGTTTGGGAGGTTCCACCAAGCTTTGAAGGGAGACCTTCATGGAGACTTGGAGTTTCAGGTTGTGCTTTTGATTGCTGAGCCAATTTTGTTGTTATTTTTATTGCAGCCACCACATTCTCCCTTTTTAAAAGTATCCCTTTCATCAAGTAGCTGTATGTTTTCCAATGTTGATGGAAACTAAGAGATTTGCTTCTAGACTGATCTGGTGAATGAAAATTTATCTTACTTTTCACTTACAGTCACAGAGCTTTGGTTGCCCAGGCAAAATTCTGACCAAATCTGGAAATCTGCTATCCTCTTTTCTATTCAGTGGAAAAGCTGGTTGGCCAGGATAGGCAGATTCCTTTAAGAACCTATGAATATTGCATTTCTTGGAGAACTGTCCCATCTGTGGCCCAAGTGAATCATGCCATGGTATAGAAATCTTTTTATCTCTCATAGTCCCTGATATTTTCTCTATTGGTTTGGGTAGCTTGACTGACAATTAAAAAAGTCACCTCATAATGAAAGTATCTACAGTAATTTTTATCTCACTGCAGTAGCAGATTTGGATTCCTGCTGAATATATGTCATCAGATGCATTTCAGATCATATTTCCCTTACCTTTACAATCTGTAGACATCCAGAAAAGTGATGCAACAGATGACCATCTGCAAAGTGTGTATATCAATATGCCAAAAATGCTATGTGGGAATTTCAGCACTTCAGTATTTCCTAAAAAGGTTCTTGGAGAAAACCACCAAATCAAAATGATTAATTCCAGCAAAGCCATTGCACAAATGTTTATCTTTGACAAATGAAAACGTTTACAAGATTGACCCAGATATTTACAGTATGAAGAGATAATACATTGCCATGTTATGATGTTCCATGAAATAATTCTTTTTATAGCTCTCTCCCTCTCTATGTGTTTGTTTGTTTTGTTTTCATGAAATAATATCTGAGTGTTTGGGTTTACTGGTTTACTGTTTGTTTAAACCAGTATTCCATAAAATTGTGTTACTTTATTCTCCCCACCCTTATTAAGACATCTCTTCATACCCCATATGGTGAGACTAAGACCTACTCCAGGTTCCTTCTTGAAAAAAAATTTCTTCAGAATTTTCAATTGTTAAAGCCAGCTTGCTTTAATTTGGCAAGTGTAACATGTAGCCTAGCTCTTCTACTGCTTCCACAGCTCTTTTTGTTATACAGTTGTTAGCAAAGATGAGAAATAGAGTGCATTGGTATCATACAACATTACCGCTGTCCAAGTTTCTGAATCACAGTAGTCCAAGGATATTCCACTTGGGAACATATTTGGAAATCATGTAGTGCTTAAGCCAGTGGGTGCTTTTAGCTCCTCCCTCCCCATCACCAAGTTTTCTTTATTTGGATTTAATTTAATATAATATAATGTGAATAGAAATTTAATGAGATATATTCCATTTTTAAATTTTAATTGCTACTTGCTCCAGTCCTTCAGTATATGCAAGGCTACATAATTACATTAATTAATATTTAAATGGGATAACCATAAGAATAATCAGCTGCATTTGTCTTTAGTATTCATAGTTTCTTCTAGATAGGCAGATGGAAGTGCACTGCTGAATGACTGGGAGGACATGATCTAACCTCTGCTATGAATACACACATCGCTATCATATAATTATGTCACGGAAACCTGTAATTAGCCCATTTGTGTTCTCTGCCCTGCCTAATCCCTACATAGATGACTCAGGACTCGGATTCAGCGAAAGTCTTCACTATTCATGATAAAAATAGTATTTGGGGTGAATTAATGCCTTTTCTGCAGCTTGCATGAATGAAGTGATGGAGTCTAAAACTCGAAAGCAGCCAATCTTAGACAGAGGCATGACACAATGCTTGGTTTGCTCAACAGACTAGACCTATCTAAAAAGCGGTTGGCAAGTCTGTGATTTGGCATGTTTTGGGAAACCCAGCCACTCTCTTAACAGGTTGTCTGAACTAGTCATAAATAGAAAGGAAGGGGAATAAAAGTGTCCAAGTGTACCTGCCAAGGACCAGAGGTAACAAGAATTTCACAGTCATGGACCAACTTCCAACTTCAGAAAGCAAGTGTGGTGATGATGTGGTGATGTCTCTAAAAAAGATGGGCCTGGGTTTTGGGGGGATGTCTGTTTTTGGGGGGGGTGAGTTTGTGTGTGCATGTTGGGGATAACATGCAAATTAGATTTTATTTTTACTTTGTATTATTCAAATTTTGTTACCTTAGGATTCCTTAAGCCTTGCTGCATACACACACAAAAACTGCACCACTAAAAAAAAATCATCCATTTTTTTGACGACGAATGTTGGTGGCAGAATGCTGGAGGAAGGGGATTCAAAATGAGCAGTTCAAAATGGCAATTCACACTTGCCCAGTGGCTTGCAATTGTCCACCCCTACATTAGGCAGACACACAAAGCCAAAAACCAGAATTTGATTTGGAAAGCTAAGCTAGGTGGTACCAAAGACAGTCAAGACACAGATTCTGTCCGGATTATTCCCCTGTCCTGGGAGTGCCTCATGTCTCACTCTGCATTGGGACTTCTGAACATTGGTGGTGGAGAGGCGGCAAAGCAAAACCCTTTCCCACCGACCCCCTGTTTAGAGAAGAAGTTTATTCCCTTCTTGCTTTTTCTTCCTTTAAAAAAAAAATCTGGCATCACTGGATTCTTAAAATTCCCCTGTGACAGCACATGCGTGCATCCAAACTTTCCTGCACAAGAGAGACTAAACTTTGAATTATGATATAAAATGTCTCTCTGGGGCTATCTGGAAGTTGCCCCATCTTCTCAAGAGCATGGAGAAAGGGAAAATGAAAGGGGGCTTGCCTGGTGCTTTCACATGGAAAAATGCCATAATTTAATCCCTTTCCGTTTAACTGATCATGATTGCAAAACCAGGGCCAGGGCTGCCAGATTTCTAACGCAGGCAGTCCTGTGGAATCATAATTTTGGACTCCCCAAAGGAACAAATGTTCTCTGGGGGAAACACACACACACACACACACACTTCTTTCTCATCCAAGAATCAATATAACCCTAAAAGAAGAAACATCTGTCAGATGACAGCTCTGCACCTTATGTCTCTGTGTTTTTCATAATGTCTGCCTTTCTACTTACTTCTTTGAGGCAAGTCACTGGGTGCAAAGCTGAAAAAGAAGAAGAGAATTATGATAAATGGTTTTGTAAAAGAAAAGCAGGGGTTTTCTTTGTCCCACAACACTGCAGAGACAACGTCCACATGGTTTACATTCTCGCTAAGAAAGTGTGGCAGGATTTGGAGAAAGCAGAGCCAACCCACTGCCATGGAGTTTGCCAGAGATATTAGGGCAGGTCCCTGTCACCATCCAGCTGTGCTGGCACCATCAGGCTAAGACCTGGGGAAGACATCTGAAGCCTCTCTCTGCACATTTCAGAGTGAATTAATGCCAATTGCCATGCAATGAAGTGGGGCATGGGGCTATTAAGTCTCGAATCTAAAATTAACACATGGAACCCCTCGCTAGTGAAGAGACATGGAGATCCTGTAAACCAGATGACCAGGGATGTCCACAGGTATGTGTGTGTCACAAAAGGTCAATATGGTGGCCACAACACATATGGCATGGAAGGGTGGCACCACTGTGACTTTTTTGACAACCTGCCTAGCGCCAGGGCAGAATGAGCTACCCCAGACTGAACAACACAGAGATTTTAGTACAAGTAATAATAATAATTAAAATATAATAATAATATAATAATATTTTTATTTTATTGTGTTTTAACCTCTAGGATTGCAACCTTATTTGTATTTAAAACTGATCCAATGAAATGAATAGGTTGGTCCAAATTTGCCTAAATTGGGCATATCTGGGCTGCAAATATCTGGGTAATCACTAGATGGCAGTAAAGAATTAGAGTTTTCTACAGTTTTGCAACTGATGCATGTAGCCCCTGAGTCATTGAGAGTCAGGCATACAAGTTTAATATCATCATCATCATCATCATCATCATCATCATCATCATCATCATCACCATCTCATTTATTAACTTCACCAAAGGTGCAGAAGGAAGAAAACACTGAGGAACTCCTAAATATTGAGAAAACACTTTCAAATAGCTTTGAGCTCCTAAGGATGAAATAAATCAATAAAACAAACACACACAATACTAATAATGCAGATCTCCAACCCAAATGCCTCATCTAGTCCATAGAGGTACCCCAGCCAGCTAACCAACCAGCCATCAGTTTAGGGAGGACCATTCTCAAAGGATGCCTAGATCAGAATCTTCCCTGTGATTTCTAGGCTAGCTTTCTCTACAGAGTGTTGGATGGGAATTCACCATATTGATGAACATCAGTAAAGGGCTTTTGGGTTGCAATTTGTATGTAAAATCTTTCTGTCATATTATGCTTTTTTACCTAGTGTTCAAAGTGGAACAGACCTATGCTGTGAGAGTTGGACCATGAGGAAGGCTGAGCACTGACGAATTGATGCTTTTGAACTGTGGTGCTGGAGAAGACTCTTGACGGTCCCATGGACTGCAAGGAGGTCAAATCAGTCAATCCTAAAGGAAATCAACCCTGACTCTTCATTGGAACGGCAGATACTGAAGCTGAAGCTCAAATACTTTGGCCACCTAATGTGAAGAGAGGACTCACTGGAAAAGACCCTGATGCTGGGGAAGACTGAAGGCAAAAGGAGATGGGGACGGCAGAGGATGACGGCTAGATAGCATCACTGATGCAATGAACATGAATTTGAGTAAACTCCGGGAGACAATGGAGGACAGGAAGGCCTGGTGTGCTATGGTCCATGGGGTCACGAAGGGTTGGACATGACTTAATGACTGAACAACAACAACAACATGAAGAATACAACAAAACTTTTATTTTTATTCATTGTACATTTGTTCTATTCCATTACGGTTCTGAGCTACCTCAGTGTTGTGGAGAAACAAGACAATGATGAAGTTGCAATTGTTGAAAAAAGAACAGCAGTTGAATTTTCTCTTTCCCTATTGCCTCACAAGCAAAGAGGGAAATAGCCATAAATACAGTATGTGCTAGAAAGTTCTATAGTGTACTTATCACTGCTTCAAATTGTAAGGAAGCACTGAGGAAGTGTTAGTTATTTTCTCTGAGCAGATATCACATATCATTTTGTAACTTAGTATTTATTCTGTTGATTTGCGTTCCATTTTCATCAAGAGCAGTGTTTCTTAACCAGGGCAACTCCAAGATGTGTGGACTTCAGCTCCCAGAATCCTAGAGTTTCCAAGGTTGAGGAACATTGATCTAAAGGGTTAATTCTCATCTGAGGACTCCAAGGGGCACTGGGTTTTGATAATATAGCTCAGCAGACGCACAAAACGCCTTGGTGCTCCTTCTTATCAATAGTTGCATATATGCTGTAGTAAGGTGCTTTTAGATGTGCTTGTAGCCCATGAAACAGTGTGTCCTCAAGTGTCAGCTCCATGAAGTAGACCAGAAAAGGAAATCAACTCCACAGGAAGGCTAAAACTACTTTCACTGAGATGGTCTATAATAACAGAATCCTGCAAGTCTAACTGTGCTGAGGTAAAATCATGAAAAGATGACAAATAATCATTTTAACCTGACTGTGGACAGCCTCACCATTAACTACAGGAATAGCTAAGATTACCATCTATATCTTGTAACACAGCAAGGACCTTAGGTTATCGTTATTATAAACAATGCACAAGTTTGTCAAATAGCTTATGGATAATAACAGCTTTGAAACTGCTGAAACCCTATAAAAGAAAAACAAAACACGCTTGTTATCTACCATTAATTATTTAACCGCAGACCCCATGTGGGCCATGAAATCCCACTGATTTACGACATATCAGGAATAAATTACCATTTGTGGATTGGCCTTTGTTTTTTTTGGTAGCGGCAAATTTTCTTTTACAATAATATGTTTCAGTAATAAATCTGGTTCCTAGCAGCTTAAGAGAAGGGGAGATTGATAGAAGGAAAGTGAAGGAACTCTCTCTCTCTCTCTCTCTCTCTCTGTGTATGTTTTTAAAATACTATCCTAGTTTGTTTGTATTAGAATTCAGAACTCAGCAAGGGCTCAAGATTTGCTGATTTTTTCTACATATTGAAAAAAAAGGATTTTTTTTATGGAACCCAGTATCCACAAACCTTAAACAACAACAACAACAACAAAACCTTCTTGTCTATTTTACACCAACCGAATCCAGATTTGGTCAGTGCTTTCAGTGTTAAATAAAATTGGCCTCTGAAATTTAAAGTATTTAAAATAACCCTGTGCCAAAATCTGTTCTCCCTCCTTAGAAAACTGAAGAAGGTTTTGTTTCCCTGTGAAAAACGGCTTCCGCCTATTATTCCATGCTCCAGAGGGTTTACAACCTTTTCAAAACTTCTTTTGGAGATGATTTTGAACTCGTTTGATTATTGCGATGGCAGGTAGTTCTCCTTGTGCTGTACTATTCATTCTCTCTCTCTCCCTCTCTCATCATCACTTCTCACTGATTTTGACAGCCATTTTATTAGGTACCTTGCAACTAAGGTAAGTGAAATAACAACTGATATTTTCAATTTTCCTTTGACAATCCAAAGTGCTTTATTTCCATTTAAACTGAAAGATATTTTGGGAAGTAAGTAGGAGGTGTGCCATATCTGGGCTGCAGAAATCTGGATGACCATTAGATGGCAGTTAAGAAAAAGAAAACCCAGTTCTTTGCTATCCTCCATTGGGTTAGTATTAGTATAATTAGTATTAGTATAATATGTCCAGCCTTTCAGGTTATTAAACAACGGAAGGATCAAAGTCACATCTTACTTGCATTACTATAAGCTTGTGGCTTCCTCCCAAATGATTCAGCTTAGCTAACAATATCTTACCTTTTTCCTTTCTGGGTTAGAGGCAGTTTCAGCCAATCTTGTGAAGGGAACCATGTTCCTCCATGACATCACTCATAAGGTTAGGCTTTGTGATGATGTCACAGGCAACCATGGAAGGGAAACCTTTTTACTGAAAGCCAAAGACTGCCAGAAAACAAAAGTATTTTTTATCATTGCTGAAAACATATGTGAGGTCAGTGGAAATCGACTTGTGAGAAATTTTGGCCAGGTCTGCTGAATAGTCACTTTTTTAGAAAAGTATAAGATTGAAGTTGCAATTTCAATAAGAAAATGTTTAGGCAGATTTAGACAAGGTTACGACTATCAGATCTGGTGCCTTAGGTAAATGCTGTTCTTGTCTTTTTCAATTAATCCTTATGCTTTTCTTTCTTGTTAGGGACTTCAGTTTGATGTATGGGGATGACAAAAATCCTTGGTTCTAGAAGGAGCAACCAGGAACCCATACCATCCCTCCTCATAAAAGTGATTTTCTTTTATTGTGGCAGTTCATAATGATCAATTTTGTCTGTCATGACTAGTGAATGTGAAAATTACCCTATGCTACTGCCCTTAACATTACTGTCCTCAATGTCCATTTTACTGACACATCTTCCCTGGCATAGTAGAGTTCTACACTATTCATTTGAAGCCGGAGTTTGGCTGCTACAGCCAGAAGCTTTTTGGAGAAAGCACACTGAAATTTAATAGTTATCTGTGTTCACATTTTCTATACTGTAGATCAAGCGGGGGGAAAAATCAATTTCAATAATAATCCTAGTGTTTAGAGGCATTCAAAACACATGCCGTGTTTATGCAATTGTTGTTCTTAGAGAACTTGAACAATGGGAACCTCAGCTTAAATCTATGAGGAATGTATCACCAAGGTCAGTGATGTTCTAAGAGAGCATCAGGAATAGAAGCCTCTTAGCCCAAGCCTTGCCATTGCTATTTGAAAAGACAAAATCATGTTTTTTTCAAATAGCAATAAAACCCATAACTGGTATTTAGATGATGGTAACACTGAACAAGTTAAACATTTAAATATTTAGGTGTAATGTTTCAGCTTCTGAAAGCAACACAGCCCATGCCAACATGGCCACCATTCTAGAAGTAGGAAGGATGCTTTATTCCAGCTGCTATTAAATTATTTAATGCAAAATTTGCTGCCCAAATTAATGTTATATGGGGCACAGATAAGACTTGAATCTAGTTTCATATCCTATGAAAAAGGGCAGTCTAAGTTTCAGGAATCCTTGTTTGTGACACTCAGATATGTGCCTGGTGAAGTGTTGAGACTAGAGGCCAGTATCTGCCAATCAGTTCTATTTATGGGGCTAAATATAAACCTGACTCCAACTGGGGTGATTTCTCTAGTTACACAGAATTGTTTTATAACTTGGTGAACACATGTGATAAGGAAAATAATTGCTCTGTTCCCTGTTAATCTGGGGTTTGGATAAGGCCACAGAAATAATTAGGCAATGGCTTGAAGTTACAGAGTTACAAAATGAGTTGAGCTGTATGACAAAGATTTCCCATCCTCTGAAGGAAACACAGAGGCTCATACCTGGAAAATATTTCTATCCTCTTACTACAATTATAGATGGGCCTTTTCTAGGGCTTGCTTTAAAGTTCTTCCTTCATCCATTCTGGAGGGAAGATTCCAAAAAAATAAATAAATCCCAGCATTCCAGAGGCAATGCACATGTGGATTGGTGGGACTGTGAGAAAGGGGGGATAGCGATGTTGTTTTTGCAAGGCCTACAATAGAACAGAACTTGCTTTTTCAGTAACTTGCCAACTGAAGCTTGCTTTCTAGTAGCTAGGCTTGCTTGTCAGTATATTGAGGATGTGGGATATGTGGTTAGGGGAAACAGGAGACTGTATCTCCATAAGGGCAGGTATAAAGGAAATAAGCTGCCTAACCAATGCTGAAAATATGCTCAACACCAGTTCCAGCGAACTTTGTGGTCAGACACGACCCCAACCTACTTACTCCAAGGGGGCTAGCTGCCTTATAAGGAAAAGAATAAATAGGGGACTGGGGGAGGTAAAAAGTGAGGAATGGGAGATATAAACAAAGGCGGGACTTCTTGCAAAATCTAAGGCGTCTTGGATAGGCTGTGAACTCCCAAGTATCTATCCAATGGGGAACAGGAGGAGGGATTTCACCGGCCGGGGGTAGGGAATAAAACTGCATGCTTTGTGTGAAGGGGTGTGCCTATTTTGGCTGGGCACCCGTCCTTGCAAGAACATTAATAAAATATTTTTGCTGCCTCTCAAGACTTTGTCAAATTTATTTCGTGAGGGACTTTTCCCACAGGACTGAATCCAAGGAGCACGTTTTTTCAAGGATGTGACTTTTATTCCAATTTAAGACCAAAGCTTTATTAAATTTATTCCAATTTAAGACAACAGCTACTCCAGCCTTTCAGGCTGTATTTTGCAAGAGTTTTACGTTGGCTCTCTTATAGCTGACAGAAATCCTCAAATCACCTATTCTGTGGCAATTTTTTGCTATTCAGTGCCACAGATATACTGCATTACGAGTAGATCACCACCCAGAGATGGAATGACTCTCTGCAGGGGTAACCTTGTTTACCTATGAACTTTGTGGAACAGTTTATTGTGTATCACATTTTATTTATTCTATTGAATTTCTGGTCAATGTTCATAACTGTTTTGATTGGATTGGATTTGCCAGTAGAATCCTTTTTTCAATTGGTGGGCTCTATTTTCCAGAGCGATTGTCACTTGAGTAGCTTTTGTGCCTCTCTAACACTTTATTTTAAATTGTCTGCAGCCTGTCAGTCATTTTACTTTTTTCACCCAGCAACATTTTCCCCATAATATACAGGGAATTCCCAATGCACTGTGGGGAAATTCAGAGAGCTGTCAAAGACAAGGGTTCAGTGCATTCTGGTGCAGAAAAACAATGAATATGTGAGTTTATAAATTTATAGATAGAGTGAAATTGAACAGGAGGGAGATCAGGACCCTGTTGCATAGAAGATGGTGCCTCATGCCCTGTATATAGAAAACAGGATGCCTTTCTCCTGAGCCAGCAGGATACTTAGGTTGTCATGGAAGAAATGGATTATTCAGTGATAATGTCTACAGAAAATATTTGATGATATAGCATAACCCATATAAGCTGGTTCTCTCAATGATCCTCTGTTTATTCAGGATGGCTAGAATACTTCAGAGGGAGGTTCAGAGAACAACATGCATGGCTATACCTTCCCCCACCCCCTTTCTCTCCATGCATGGTAACCAGCTCTTATCTGCCTTACTAAACTGTGTAGAAGCAGGGGCAGAAGGCTTGGATTGCCAAGTTTCTAGACACTACCAGATGCCAAAGAAAACATCAGTAATTGAATGAGGAAATTATTTAGTCTGTACTACCAAGAATGTACATTGTGAACTCTCCTCCCTACAAGTCTATGGATATATTTGACAGATTCCCCACTGAGAGAAAATACTACCCTGTTACTACTCTGCTGACATGTCACTTCGCACAAGGAAGGGGGAAATAGGAACTTCCCCCCAAATGGCACAGAAGTTGGCATGGTCAATTCTTCTGGGAAGAGGCTGTGATCTGATGGATGTATTTGGTGGAAGAGAGAAATAGACAAATCTATTGGAAGGTAGATCGCTCGAAGAGAACGTGATGGTGCTTTGCAGCCAGAGGTATGGAAACTAGAGTTATACTTTATACTTTAACCTCCTTTAATTTGGTTCATTTGTTAAGTGGGGACAGGGAGATGAATGAAAAAAGAATAAAATGGGGAGGGACAGAATTTCTTCAGAAATTTTCAATAGATAGGGCTGGAGATGCTGTCATATTTTCTAGGGGAATGGCTGAAGGAGCCTGTCTGCTCTTTCTTCTCTTATTTCTTTCAGTTTTTTAAAAAAATTTTTTAAAAAGCCCCACGCTAGAAGCTCACCCTCCTCCTCTCCTGCACTTCCTTATCTGGCCAATGTGACATGGTCACCAAGGTCATTCCTAGAACTGCAATTCTGAGATGCTTCAAGGAAGAAAGAGGCCTGGCTTACATATACATATATTATGCAACAAGGGAAATACAAACATTCAGAGTCCGGCTTCTAAAGTTTATGCCAACGGATACTGCAAATCAGTTGGAGAACAAAGGAGGGGGAAGTCAGAAATCAAATATTTATCTATATTATTTTTAGGGGTGTTTTTCTTTTTTCTTTTTCAATATTCATAAATAATAATATAATGGAGACTGAGGCATTAAGCTCCAAAATTTATACTTCTCCTTTATATCGTGAAAACAACTCAATGTTCTATGCCTGGAGTCTTTTACTAATGTTACATTGAGTATTCATAGTATAACTTCAGTAATTATCTGACCATTTACAGAGACTACCTTTTTTGGAAATATGTATCTGTTTTTAATAAGAGGAAGAGGAAGAGATAGAAGAAAAAAGCCTGAGCATATCTGTAAATGAGCTTGCATGCCTGGAAAAGAAGGAAAAAGAAGATGGAGAGTCAGCAAGAGAAATCTCCTTCATTACTTCCTGCCAGTAAAGATAACCTTTTCTGCTCCCACAACCAATAATTTTAAAAAAAATACATATTTTATTTTTTGTGGAAAAGGAGGGAGAAAAAAAAATCGCCTCCATTACAGACAATGAATAATTCCCTATATGGGCCCAGCATTAATATGTACAAGTTCTTAGAAAATATTTGCTTGAGAAAATGAGAGGTGTAATAAGTGGTTCATGAAGTGCAGTAACTGTTCACTGCTTGCTGCACACCTTATGACAAGGTTTCTCAATGCCAGCAACTTTAAGATGTGTGGATCTCAACTCTCAGAATTCCCTAGGCAGCATGCCGAAGTTTGAAATTCTTTTTATATATATATATATATTTAAATGGCATTAAAAAGGGCATTCAGAACAAAAGATACCATGAGCTGATGTCTCACCAACAAGGCAACCACCCAATTCCAGAAAAGAATAAATGTAAGAAGATACCAGATAAAATCAGTGATGAGAATTCTGCATTATTATTATTATTATTATTCCCGCAATTCTTTAGTCTCTGCTGAAACAAACCGTTGTTTTTTTTAACCACGAGGATGTGCACTGCTAGGGTTGCCAGCATGGCTGGCTGGGGAATTCTGGGAGTTGAAGTCCACACCTCTTAAAGTTGCTGAGGTTGAGAAACCCTGCCTTTTGATATGCGCAGGCACCCAATGGGCCCAGCATCCATCTCACTTAGTGCCCACCAAGTTTCCGGCCTTGTGACTTTATTCTTTAAAGATTATATCAATTTTTATTTTATATAATATATATTATATAATAATATAATATAAAATTATGCATTTATAATTTAATTTGATTTAATTTAATATATAATAATAAGATTATATTAATTTTTATGTAGGGATTGGAATGTTGCATGCATCAAGCTCACTTTCCGTTTAATTCTTGATGCATGCAACATTCTAATCCCTACATAATCTTTACTGATCAAAAAATCTCCCTGCTCTCATGCACCACCAGAACTTAAAAATTTGAATATAAAATTGGTTTCTGGCCAATTGCTTTGTCTAGAACTGTGCCCACCTACCCCTAAAAGAAAATAAAGCTAAGGTTGGATTGGTAGGGAAAATCCTGCTACAGGAAGGCAAAGAAGGTGGTAAGGAGCAATCACGGTCTTTATTTTTCTGGGAAATGAAAACTTTACACATCTGTAGGAATTTTCTGAGTGTGCCAATAACATACTGCCAAAATTCCAAACATGACACTCATCCCCTCAAATGGTTCTGATGAACAGGAGAGACTGAATTTGAGTCATCTGCAGTGCCAAGTGAACTGGCCTCCTATTGAATCCTCAACATGAGCATTTGAACAGCATGGATGACAAGATGGAATCTGCGATAATGCATACTGTAGCCCTGGAAACTTGAGTTATAATCACCAGGAAACTGTGAGTCAGCTTGAAATGATACTGTACTTGATGGTATTGAAGGTCACTGAGTGGCTAAACAAATAGGCACACTTTCTACCAGCTTCTGATAGCACAAGTAATCTGTTAGGAAGGCCTGTCCTGAAGATGTCCGAAAACCAGGTTGAAGGGGATCCTCACAGTAATTATCCTTGTTTCATGCAGCTTGTCTCTATATTACTACATTTTTGATTTTGTATTTTCATTTGATGCAATGAACTTTCCATACCTATGAGAGAGGAATTTTATACCAAAAGCAGCAATGTGTCATGCTAAACACTGCTGTAGAATGGGAGGCCAGTTTACTTGGCATTACGTAGCCATTTTGCTGTCCTGAATTTACATTAGTATAGACAGATGAATAATCCAAGTTGTACAGTACGTTTTAGTCTTGACAGCGTTTTCAGTAGAGGTTCCAGTGCCATTTGTTTTGTTGCACTTTTCCTTAGATAATACTTTGACATGATCCAGAGAAGCTATGTGTAAGGCTGACACTATGAAAACAACAGTTTGCTGCACCATGTTCCGTGTTTAAAAGGAATTAGAATTCAAATATTGGTAGAGCAGGACATCTGACCTAGAAAAAGTTGGTGTGGTCTGCTCCATGTGTTTCTTTAGTATTAAATCAGATAACTTTTGAAATACTTTAATATCATCTAGATGAAATGACCATTTTCTAGCTTGTCACAATAATTTATGCTAGGTGCAATTATATTTTTATATCATCTGTATTTATATATGTGTTTATAAAGGCAATGTATTACCTTTTATGGATTTAGTTTACATATATGCATACATACCTATTACACTGTACTCTCTCCAGGTAAGCAACATTATGCAATAATAAACCAAATGAATTAAAGCATAAAATAAAAAAAAGAGAGGAGGAAATCTAATTTATATCAAGCTGTTTGGTATACCACCCCCCATAGCTGTCCATCTTTGCCGATCATAACGTCTTCCAGCACATCCATACATCACTTCATATGTACCTAAAGGGTTTGATTTAATCTCTTATTTTCCTGGTGTCAGTGACAACATAGTTGCCTGAGCATCACAATAGCTGAAGTCGCTGACCAGCTGAATTCAGTAAGAATCTATATTCACAGCTCTTTTCAAGGCGCAGGAACCAGGGCAGAGGGATTCTCACTGTATCTGTGCAAACGGAAGGCATGAAGCCCTCTCTCATTCAAGACCTTACTCTATTCTCATTGACTAGAACTGATGGCTTGGAAATCTTTTGAAAAGTTTCTTGTGGTATGAATAAAGCTGCCTTCTGAGATTTTTACAGAGAATCCTGCTTATGGTCTGAGTTGCAGACCATGTTCAGAGGGAATTATCTAAACAAGTTTTCTTGGTTGTGGCATCCGAGTTATGTAACGTTTGGGGACGCATCAAGTAGCTTTACTAGTTCACTTCCTGACATATATTTATATATGAATGATATGAAAAGATCTTGGAGTCTTTAGTTCTGCTCAACAATCATTTGTATATATAGCACCGTAATGTTTTATTAGAGTTTGGGCGCTCAGTTTTTGTTTTTGTCTGTCAGCACTCTATGACTGAGGAACATCTCAATTTAACCACCACCACAACTATTGTAGAGCAAGGTATTTGATGACAGTTCTTTTGATATCCTCCACAAATACATAGACAGAGCTTCCAGTTTGTGAGGGTGGGAATCTGCCTTCCTTTGATCTGGACAGGTACGACACTTCTAAACCAGACAAACCTAATAATTTTGAGAAGTCACGGAAAGAATCAGCCAGATACGAAATGAAGAATACAAAGACACTGGCAGGAAACAATGAGGAGATCAGACTCAATGTCTCTGCAGCCAAGCTTTGCAAAATGCTGCTAATAACACTATATCATGTTAGAGCGTGTTGTTGATTGACAAGTCTCCCTGGGTCTGATAAAAATATGTTCTGTTTATATCAGACTGGAGGGATCTTTTCCTCCACAGAATGGAAGGGAGGTGGTGAGGGGGGATTAAAGGAAAGAAAGGGAGGCATTCTAGTCAGTGTGAAAAACCTCAGCATGTCAAGTAATTACTATAATGATGGAAATAGCTGGGTTGTAATGAAAAAAAACAAACCACATCATCTTGAATTGGAGCTGAAACGCCTGCTGGCCTGGCTTGCTAATGCCTTCTGCAACTGTAAAATTTGGCTGCAACTATGCAATCTAATACTGGTGAGAAAACAGAGAAGTTTTGAACGCTGCTGTAAAGTGGAAAATAATGAAGATAAATAACCAGCAGAAGAAAAAGAAAATGGACATGTAAATCAGTTGATATTTGCTTTCTGAACAACTGGAGTGATGGGTCAAGTCTGAATTAAAAATGCAGATTAAGAAGTTAAGAACCAGAAAACCACATTCCTTATTGGGAAAAAAGAAATATTTTAACCTATTGAATCTCTTACAAAGTCGAGGGGTGGCTTGCTTTGTCTTCAACAAGATCCCCTGGGTTTTTTTAAACAGGTCCCCAAATTATTACATAACTATATTTATCCTTGTTATTCTTATTGCCTATATTTATATATTATTCTTCTGCCAAACCACTCAAAAGCAATTTAGATGTTATACTTGTGGTTTTCAATTGAAGCAATATGATACAAAAGGATGTGGAAGGAAAAGGAAAACCAGCACATTCTGGGACTAATTCATTCATTTCGCACAATGACCAATGGAAAGTATGGCTGCATTGGGTGCAGCCCATTAGAAGTCCTGTTGATTGGGAATCTTAGAAAGAAGAGGAACTGTGGAGTCCTTGGAGCTCTCTGAGCTTGGCTGTTTGCTTGCAAGACGTTTCATTACCCATCTAGGTAACATCATCAGTGCGAGGGAGTGTGGGGTTTGCTGCCTGTTTATATATAGTAGCTTGGAGGGCGAATCAAAGGACAACTGGCTCTAGGCAAGCCAGTGGAGGAGAGACTTGCTTACAGAGATGTGGAACAATCTAGATTTGAAGGATAGAGCACCCCAAAGGATGTCACACTGAGGAATGTCCTGATCTGTTCTCTATTACTTCAATGTGCTGGACATAGAAGAACAGATTTTAATTACACAAAAGCAGATTCTCATTGAATGATGGGAAACCATCCTAACAGTAAGATCATTTGACAGTAGAGTCAATTACTAAGAGATATGGTAGGTTCACCTTTCATAGAGGAATTTATGAAATTTGGAGAGGCTTTCAAGACTGATGTTAGCCCTTCCAGTTGGCCAGGTCAACAAACAGACACCACAGGAATTCCAGGAATGCTACTTTATTGTTGTAGGGTGTAATAACAAAATCTTGAAAACCTCTCCAAGTTCCTCTTTGTCTCATCGGATACTAAACAAAATCAAGGTGGAGTTATTTTGAGTTTCTTCTCATGGTTGTTTCTGGAATGTGTATTCTCTTGTCCAAGTCCTTTTTCAATGGCTCTTTCATACTTCCAAGGCCAGCTCTAAAATTATTTATTTATTTATTTATTTATCAAATTTATCACCGCCCATCTCCCAAAAGGGACTCTGGGCAGTTTACAATAAAAGCTTTACATCTTTAATGCTTTACATCTTTAATGGGTACTTTAATCTGAGATGTTATAATTTAGATTTCTGGATTGAGCAAGGGGATCGGCTCAATGATTTCATTATTACACTTTTTATTTGCTAAATTGCTGTTACAAGAGACTTCCTGTCTGCTACAACTGTCCCCACTGCCAAATATTTTGTTTTATAAAGTTAAACAGTGAATTTTTTCCCCCTCAAATATATCCATCTAGGAAGATTTCTTCTCCCAATATTCATCAATTCTATCAAATGAATGCATAACATCTATATTCATTTATTTTGATTACTTGATATATTCTTCCAATCTATGGTATGGTAATACAGTAATTGGCAAGGGCATCAGCAGCGGGGTATAAAAAAAGTCAAGATAGTGGCTGGGACCTTGGGATCAGTACCCCACCCATTTTTTACATGTGTAGCATGCAACATATGTGAAAAGGTGTCACGTTGCAATCACTATTTTGACTTTTTTGACTCCCCCCTGCAGATACCCCTGGTAATAGGGTTGTTCCTTTATTATTATTGGATTTTTATCTTGCTTTTAGATTTGGTCAACTCAAGGCAGCAGACCCACCTAATGCTCCTGCCTCCTTTTTTCTCCACCACCACAAGCTAGTGACGTGGGTTGGGCTGAGAGAGAGTGACTGGCCCAAGGTCACCCAGCCTGAGGCAGGACTAGAACTCACAGCCTCCTGGTTCTAGCCCAGCACCTTAACCACTACCCCAAACTGGCTCTCCAGACTAGATGTTGAATTTCACTCACTGCATAGTTTAAAATGAATTAGCCTAATTAACAAGTTCCAGAACTAACATACAGCACCGCATTTAGTTACTGTAAGTCACGAATGTGAGATGGGCAGCTATATAAATTGAATAAATAAAATAAATTGAATAAATAAATAAGTTGAATAAAATATAAATAAAAAGAACTAGGTTCATCAGGAAATGTTGGTTACTACTGTGTTCTTTTTACCCTTCTACTTCTACATAGCTTGAGAGTCCCCTGGGTATAAGGAGTACTAGGAGAGTGCTTTTAACTTCTGGGTGGTTCTGTTTTGTTTCTGATCAACTGGCACTCTTTTCCCTGAGTCTGATGAGTGCTAGAAGTTTGCTTTATGACTAGAGGGAGAAAAAGACACTCTAAGCTTCACTTACCTTATGAGTAGTGATGAACTTATTATTCCTTACACTAATCCCTTTATTGGGTCTGAGTTGGAAAATAGAATACTTTCTGGGTTTTTGTCTCTCTTCTCTCATTTCACATTATCTCCCACATGCTGCTTTAATACAGAAAGATCAAATGGATCATCGAACAAATCAACCCAGAGTTCTCACTTGAGGCACAAATGGCCAGGCTCAAATTATCCTATTTGGACACATTATGGGAATACCTAGCTCTCTGGAAAAGGCTCTAATACTGGGAAAGGTGGAAGGAAAGACAAGAAGAGGACAACCAGCAGCAAAGGTGGATGGACTCAACTGCAGTTGTGATGTCTGCACCATTGGAATTGCTGAAGGGCCAGGTTAGGAACAAACTGTCATGGAGAAAATCTATCTATGTGGATGCTAAGAGTTGACATCAACTTGATGGCCCATAATCAATCAATCACTGAAAAGCATTCATGAGGAGGTTTATGATAATCAAGATTGTCTTCACAACTCATTTAAAATGAAGCAGGTTTTCAGATAACAGCCTTGAAAATATGCTCCAATCTCTGAGTGAAGGTATACTACCCATTAGAAGATGTGAGAGGATTAACTTATCTGGGCTGCAGAAATTCAGACAATTGCTAGATGACATCCAACATTAGAGTTCTTTGTATCTCTTTGGTGCAACCTCCTGGTCAGTTTGGGAAGCCTCCTTATGGCAGTCCTAGAATTAGTAATTAAGAATATTTAATTAAAGATGCTTTAATTAAAGAGTTGTCAGCCAATGAGATATTAAGCAGGTTTCTAGGCTTGGTGGCATTTTTATGCATTACAATATAGAGATCCATAAAGAAGGTGGATTAGAATAAATCTCAGCCTACTGGAAACTTGGGACTGAGCAGTGTGGGAAAGAGGTCCAAGCATATATGACCATTAAGGCAATAAGAGAATGGATGGAATCAACAGAAAATCTGATAAGAGGCCTGTAGATGGACCACAATAGAGATTTTGGAGGTGGCAAAATCATTTAGGAGGAGGATACGTGATTTCAAACCTCTGAAACAAGAGGCCATGTGTGCATGCTTGTGTGTGTATGTTTACCAACAGTATATTGAGGCTGGCACTTACTGGATTGCTTGGCTAAGTAGTCAAGCTGAGAGTCTAAGTTGGTGTTGTAATGTCAGAATGTATCAGTAAAGGGAAATAAAACAAATGTAAACTTCCCCCAAGTTAAGCTTGACTCCCACCAACTTCATGGACAAATCCATGTAGATTCCTAGGCACAACAGTGAAATGGTCTGCTGCTGTATTCTGTTGGGCTTTGTGGTGGGGAGGAGAAAATTCCCAATAGATGTTGGATTTCCTGAGAGTCTCCCATGGGAATATTAACCAGTTCTGCTCAGATGTCCAGGTTCGCCTGCTAAGTATTGCTACCTAGTGTAGATATTCCAAAGTTGCACCATGGAGTTTAGAATCCTGAATGCAGCATGACCTCGCCCCCTGGGCCCCCAACTCTGCCATTCATCAGGGCCAGCAGAGACTTCTCTCCATAATAATCCTGTTTTGATGCCTGTCATCAGCTGTTATGGCAGATGTGCTTGTTATGAGGTCTGTCTGGCTTTAAAGGACAGGACTAAAGAGAGAGAAGGTGAATCTTCCCAGTAGTAGTGAACCAGAATAAACCTGCCCTAATTTACTGTCTACTTTTAGAGACAGTTATCCAGTCTGGCATATTTCTCATCTATTTTTTTAATGAAACATTTACAGAAATTAATCTGATAGGACTTTGGGGACATATGAAGTTTGCAACTTGCTTAATAAAGTTTATGAGGTGGCCAGGAGGTCCCTTTGATCATTTTTTATATTTAAAAAGCCTGGTACTTAGAACAATCTTTGATGAGTAGAGCTGCTTTTTCAGTGTTTTCTGGAAAGGACTTGTAACAAGGTCATTCCATTCCTTTCAAGTCAGTTCTGAAGACACAAACTGTGGCATTGTGCCTGCGCATACAAGTGTCTGCATTCCAAGGGCTCAGTGGAACGTCAATCTCCTCTTCTGGCTCAGGTGCAGGGCAGATAAAAGCCATGCTGGTGTCTCCTGATTCTCCACCATCTGTTTCCTAGTGTCCTGTTTTATTTCAGGGGTTGTAAAGCAATACTCTCATGGGAAGGAGAGAGAGCAAGTCTACCACAAAAGCAGGCTCAATAGTCAAAAATGTCTGTAAGTCCAGGTCATCAAATTCGAACTGTTGGAAGAGAGAAAACTAGCAGGCAATCCAAGGTCATAGGAGCCAAGCTGAGGCACATGAAGGAATGGCTCCAGAAGCCTTGTGTTGCTGATGACCTTGAAAGACTAGCTGGCTAAGCTTAAATTCTGTAATTGGGGTATGTCTCCTCTGAGCCAAGGGGTTCCTGGTTGCCTAAAACATTGCAGAAGTCTTAATGAAGGATTTTCTTCATCTCCTGCACTCTTGGATATCAGTGCTCCTTAGGTGCCAGGGAAGAAGAGCAGACAGCATCTGGCAGTTCTTCTTGATTGCCTCCCTCATCTCTAGGACCACTTCCAATCCTAGCTTGATCCAGAAGCTGTGCTTAAGTTCATTCTTCTGAGCCTGGCTCCAGTGCTTGTTGTCTCTTCTCACTTAAGGATTCATCAAAGCTAGGTATGATACAGAGACAAACATGGTCTATAAATTGAAGAGAATATTGTAGCTCAGGGTCGAACTGTGGAGTCCTTGGTGCTCTCTGAGCCTTGTTGTTTTCTTGCAGACGTTTCATTGCCAGACTAGGCAACATCTTCAGTGCAACATCAGTGCACTGAAGATGTTGCTTAGTCTAGCAATGAAATGTCTAAAACAAGGCTCAGAGTATACTAAGGACTCCACATTGTCTATGAAGCATCCTGAATCATCTCCTCCACTTGCTGCAATGAATAATTGCTTGAAGGAACTATGGCATTAATTTCCTCAATCTTTTTCTTGTTTATACTTGCTGCTGTATATATTGCTCTGAATTTGCCATATGGTCTTTTGAACCCTCCTGTGGACTCTACTGTATTTCACTTAAAACCAAGACAAAATAAAGAAGAGATGTAAGCATGTTTTGTGTAGAAAAGGTTCCTGGAATCTCAAGTTCAAAAGGCTTCCAAGAAGCTGATTTGAGAAGGACCTTTGATAGAATTCATTTGAAGGCCATTCTCAGAGTAAATACTATTGGCCTAGATAGCCACTATTCTGACAAGGCATGAACTACCCTCACATACAGGCATGCAGAATTTACAAGAAACTTTGACCACTTGCTCTAGTGATCAAAGATTGTTCAAATATGTGCATGCCCTTAAGGGATGTGAATAGTAACAGTTATGTCGGCATGATCTCTTGACATCTTCTGCATTTTCACCTCTCCATTGATTAGAGGCAAATGATCACCAATTTCAGTTCTTTCATATCCCTGTGTATTTGGGGAATCCAAATCCAGAATTATGTGCAAATGTTAAAGATTACAAGATTTGTAATTCCAACAAGTTTGCCATAGCCTCAGGGATAACAACAATAAAACAAATGATTGGATGAGAATATATATCAATGTCAAACCTTTACTCCACAATTTCTGCATGAATCATGCAACTGGTGATATAATTTCAGAGCTTTAAATCAAATTTTCTCACAACTGAATTAACTTAGTTCTAAAATATAGTAGTTTCACCCAGTAACTAGCAACATGAAAACATAGAAGTTGATTAAGTGTTGTGAGTTTTCATGATGATTATAATTTTAGCTAGAAATTCTAAGCCTGATGGATTGTCACAACTTGAAATATTATTTCCATTAAAATTAGTTTCTACCCAAGCATATATATTGTATTAAGGCAAAATAGAATCCTGTGTACTCATTTTTCTTCTCTTCCCCTCAAAATCATATTTAAGCTGGCTATAAATTGTACATTTTGAAAGCTTAGAGGACATAATATTGAAAGCTTAGAGGATGCAATGACAATGTTGGGAATTCTTTAGCTCTTTTTATAACTTCCTCCCATCCCAGGGACAAAGGAAGATTAATTGATTGATGAAGGTAATGCCAGTACATAAAAGGTTATGGTTTATTCCATATGTATTCCACAGGCTGTAATTACTTTCTCCTCTGTTTCAGTTTTTTCAAATTAAAAATATATTGGGGATCTGGGAAGCTTATTGAGAAGTTGAGAGCATGTGGAAACTACCATAGGGAGCCACATAGTTACAAAATGGCAACCATGAGGATGATGCTCATTCACAAAACATCCATTTGCTTGAAGACAAACTGGAGAGATTGTTCCCTTGATTCCCTCTGACTCCTCCAGAAAGCGCTTCACTACATTTGTGAGATACTTGGCTTCTTTGGAGCTTCCAGTAAAACTCCTCATTTCTAAAGATCGGAGTAGAACCACCATTTAACTTTACTTGGTTCAGCTGGCAGAACTCTTTAAATCTGCAGCACATCCACAGAAGTACTCATTAGCAAAGTGAAGCAGCTGCTCAAGGCAGGATCAGCTCCACCGTCATGCTTTTTTAAAGCAGAAGAACTGACTTCCATGAATCACTTTTGCTAACCTGGACAGGCCACCTCTCTCCCATTCCTGTTTCCATTACCTTGACTTCCCCAAAGCCCCCTCCCTCCCTGAACTGAATCCAAGTGCATATCATTCCACTTTTCTTTTTAAGAATTGCTATTTTATCCTGAATCATTCTTGGAGAGAAAAATCAATGCTTAACTAAGAGAATCTAAAAAGAAATAAAAATCAGGTGTGGTAGAGCTGTTTGTTGGCACCAAGGGAGGCATCTGAGGTCACATTACTAACCACTGATACTACTGGGTGCATTTCTAGCAGTACCAGTCTCTTTGAAGGGAAGAATATCTCTACCAGCACTTCTTGGAATAGCCAGATGATACCAAGGCATTCCAAGACATACGTGCTGAAACAATTTAATGTCCATAACTGATTCTAGTACGCTGTATTATAATGCCAGTAAATTCTAATGGGCACACACACACAGACACATATACATGCACTCACACATACATACAAGCCTATTGGATACTAGATTGTATTGGACATTAATATTCAATGGACATTTCTGTATGCTTGCCTGTGTATATGTATGTATGTATGTATAAGAAGCTTATATTATTATATAATAATATAGGATAATAACACAATACTATTGTATAATATAATTGCAATATGTAATATGTATATTATAGGCTTATGGATGCCTCCATTGTTCACTTCATTTGAATTAATTGCATGAATTCTAATTTAAAAAGGGTGCCAAATCATGAGTGCCTTTAGTGCATAAAATATACTTTAGCAAAAATTACACATGCAAAGTGCTCAATTTTTGAGGACAGTTCTTAACTATAAATGAATCAGACAAACTGTGCCTTCTTTATGAAAAGACTGTAAAGTTATGCTGACACTTAAATTTAATGTACAGTATTCTTGGGGGGGGGGGAATCTGGAGACATGCCAGAAATCCATCCTTACCAAATATCTCAATGGGATCATTTCTAGCCTGGAATCAGAACTCCAGCTGCTGTGAGATTTAATAACACTCTGGTTATGATATCATCAAATTGCAAAACCTTCTGGACAGCTGAACCCTTTTTACCCCAAAGCTGTAATTAGATATGCAGAATTGTCTGGGTACAGCAAGTAGCTTAAAGCTCCATTCAGAGAAATGTAATGCATTACTTAAGCAAGCCAACACATGGGGAACTTTTATTTCTAAAATCGGTTGGTCTTTTCTTAAAAATAAATCAGCGATTTGATACATGAGTCTTCCAAAGAGAAACAAAACTGCTTTTATTAAGGTATGGAAGACAGAGTAAAGCAACCAGTCTGATTCACATGTTTTTCTTTGTTCTTTGCTGGGTCCATCGCTATAATGAACAACATGTAAAGCCCATCAACAAAAGTTTGGCTTGCTACATGTTTTGTCTTATATCATGATACTGCACTTCGTATAATTCTACTATTATATTTTGCAACTCTAAGAGCATGAAAATAAAGGCTATAGATTATCTGACAGCAAGACCACTACAGTTGACACAAATTTTAAATGTAAATGTAGCAATTTTTACCTAAGACGACTGTCTTAGGTAAAAATTGCTACATTTGCATTTAAAATTTTGTGTCAAGGTTAAGTTAATTGGAACAGGGGAATGTAGAGATTTAGTTCAAGTTTACTGCCAAGTCTACCACTTGTAGTCAATCAGTTTTTCTCATCCCAATTTACCCTGAAAAGTTTTTATTGTGTGGATAAAATTAGAGAAGAGCATTATGTGCCAGATTTTGCTCCTGAAAAAAGGGCATGAGGAAGGAAGGGGTTAATATTGGGCTGTATTTTTAGGATACAAGAGAGGGTGATCAGTCTTTGTAAGATCTCCTTGGATAATGGTGAAAGGATCCACCATCATCACTGATGATGAAACAAGAAGGGGACATTTTGCCGATAAATCACAGGAGTCTTCAGATCTGGTGGCTTAAATACATACTTTGACAAAGTCCAGATTCCTGCTCAGATATTTATCTCTACATCTGTCCAGCTATTTGGGACTTTATATCTTTCTCCTCCATCCTTAAACATATTCTGATATTCAAGTCCTAAAGGGATAAACTTTGTTCAGGTCCGACTAAGGAAAACATCTTTATTGATTTCTTAAATGTTTATTATTTTTACACCAAAGACTAGGGATCTTTTCTTGCACAATTCTGGGAATGGAATTGAGGGTCCATTCTAATTTTGATACAACTAAAGTTAAGGTTGATACCACAAGCTACTTTTGATGAGTGAAGTAAATGGTCATGGCTGCTCTGCTCCATGGCTTAGAAATGGGGTGCTTCAATGCATCACAGCAGCTTTTTAGTTTTAATGTTTGAAACATCATTGAACTAAAGCATACCTTCAGAATCTGCACAGCCTTATTTGAGTCCCATCCTTTTCTTCTGGATAATTCAAAAATTATCCATAAAAGTGCTTATTTTCCCCGCAGAAAATTTGGATAGATTGCTATTGGCACTGTATAACCCTACTTGTGACTCTGTCTAGTTGAGTTCTGTGAAGCTTCATCCCAAGTAAGAGGATAGTAGAAACACAGACTTCTTATAATGAAAAAACAACAACAATCAACATTAGACACTGGTAACTGCATGTACTTTGCAGCAGCTCATGAAAAAACAAAAACATTCTTCACTGTCACCTTTTTTTTCTGACCATTGGAGAACCTCATTGCAGAGGACAGGCACTGTGACAGAGAAGGCACACTTCCTGGGTCCTGAAATATGAAGGAACTTGGAATGCATTGACTTTGTTGAATCAAACTGACTGGGCTGACACCACAGGAAGTAGGAAGGAACATAAGGACAAACATATTTCTAATTAGTGCCTCATGCTGGATGCATCATAATTTTATCAAACATAGCTAGGCTCACTCACAAATTCCTTTAGTCACTGCTAAGCAAATAACATCTGCTGAAGTCCAGATTTAAAGTGCTTTGGACTCCACTCAGAAAAGGTGCCTTGGAATCTGGAGGTGCATGAACAGCACCTGTTGATGTGGCTGTTTTAATGAGTCACAGGCAGGCGCTGCATCTGTGTTCCAGCTGGCTCCAAAGCATCTTTTATGAATTAAATCGGAAATGCTGTGCAGTCCTAATTTTACCATTACGAGGTTGTTTTTGCATTTAATTGTTTGCAGACAGATTTTATGATCTGTCTGCAAACAATTAAATGCAAAGAAAGATAAAATGAGCATTATATGAGTATGCCTCCTAAAGGGAATAAAATAAACAAATGGAGTCTAGAAGAAACAGCAGGAAACTCTAAAAAATAAGAGGATTGAACTTACTGATATTACTTTTTTATTATATTAATTTTTAGCTAATTGGGTTTTCCAGGGCAGGGTTTGAAAAATGTGACAGTCCCAGAAAATCTGCAGTCTGGTATGGAAAAGTCATTACTCTGTGATGATAGTTTAATATTTAGAAAGCACTTTGTGCAGTAAAAGAATCTTGTACCACAGATTAAAAAATCAGTAAATTATGCCAGGAAGATTTGTGATGAAAAAAATTTATACTGCCAAGCAGATAAAAACTCAACATGGAAATCTCTTTCTGTTTTACTCTGTTGTAACTGGAAAATTTGGCAATGTGTTGCATATTTCAGAATTAAGTCTAGGCTTCTGCTAAACCTACAGGATTTTTATAATCTGTTACTATAAACTCACAAGAAAGCTATTCCTACATACAGTCAAGAGTTTTCACAACAGCAGATTAACTGGAGAACAGCTTGCCTACATTGCTAATGTGAGATGCAGCCATGCCGTAGCCTTCATTTGTAAATTGAGTAAAAAAGAGTTTTGTCAGATATGTGCTTTAAATTCAAGTGAAAATGTTATAAGGAGATCTTTGTCTCATTATTTTTTTAAAAAAGTGATAGAAAGCCATAAGCTCAAGCAGAAAGGTATGTTTGGGGATTTGGCCAGTAAATTAAACTAAAGGAAGATTATTGTGGCAAGTTTATTTTTTATAACATATTTACCTAGCAGGGACTATGGGGAATCCATGTGGTCAAATTACAAAATATTTCTGTTACAGTTAGCTATATAGACAGAATATAGATTTTCAGGGAACTTTGCATAAAGGGACGTCTAGTCAAGAAGCAGGGAATGTAATATCCAACCAAAGGTAGGGATCGTTGCAGCCACACACCCATTCTTCCACAGTAACACCAGAAAGCTTTCAAGCAATCCCAGTTAAAAAATGGATAGTTCATAACTATAAAGTTGTTTTGGCAGCCAAAGGAATAGTCATCTGAAACAGAGCTGTAAATGCCACATTTCAAAGCAGTTGTTGGCCATAAAGTTTACTTTCTCCTGTCTTGATGCTCATGGATGACTGATGGAATTTAGCTTCAAATAGGGACATCTGTGGTTCTCCAGGTGTCGTGGAATCCTGCCAGCCCTAACCATCTTGGTCAATAGTGAAGGATTCCTGTCTGTTCCTGGCTTAAAGCAGAGATAAGCATGGCTGAGAGCTGCAGTTTTTTTCTAGGGATGGGGAGCAAAGGCCATAGCAAGGCAAAAGATAATGCTGGATGGGAGGGCCATGTCAGATGCAAGGGCAGTTTAGGGCTATTCCTAGATTTTGAATAAGCTGAGAATTACCAGTTTTTGTTTTTTGGTATTAATCTGTGTTCTGCTGTTTCAGGGCTCACATTATATCTGTTCCCTACCACAAAATTGTAAGAAAGTGTATTGTCAATTTTTAGCAATCTCAAACCTGAGAACCTGTGGAAGCCACAAAAAGATAGGGCCACAGATTGCTCAATTATCCTCTCCCTTAGATCTTTGTGATCATCCCCTCCCTTGAATGGGTTATCTAGCACCTCAGTTTTAGCAGATTTTATGATAATTAATTGGCAAAAGCACCGTGGTTTTGCAGGATTGACTAATAAATGTGGAACACTCAGCAAGAGGGCACTTTGCATAACGCCTTTCCCCACCGATGTAGCTTCAGGGATTTTTTTTTTTTTTGGCACACATTTGTGCTTTCACTTTCTCATAGCTTCTCCTCTTCTTTGAAAGAATTCTTGAGCAAATGTTCCTTCATTTAAACTGAACAAGAACCAGTGGGAAAAAAATGTAGGAGAATTAAAAGAGCTGGAGCAGATCTGTTAGTGCAGCAGAGCTCCAACAGCTTCAGTCAGAGGCCTGTCTGCATACTCTTATGCGGTTCTGTCTACAATCCCCCCCTGCCTCCCCCAGAAATGAGCCTGCAGAACCATCAAATGTAGACTCATCATGGATTTTTCATAGGCATCAGCAAGGCTGTGGAAGAACCATGGAAACCTTGCTAACTTGGGGGCATGGAAGGAATGGAAGAACTTTGGGGAAGCCAACACTTGGAGGGCTGGGTAGGTGGGACAGTGGGCAGAGGGGAGGATCCAAAGTTATGGGATGGCAGAAAGCTGGGCCAAGAGCACAGCTGAGGAACACCAGCTGCAAAAAGGAGACCAAATGGACACATCCATTCAGTGAAATATTTATCGCCACGTATATTTCATTTTTTTCTTCTTTTGGGTGGGCATCTCACTCATTGTCTATAAATGCCTTTTGTGTTTTTTGAGTTTAGATAATAGTTTCAAAAATGTATATGAAAATTAAATATAGATATATTTTTGGCTAAAGCTTACAAATCCCCCGGGTAATAAAGTTGTTCACAGAATATTAGCTGACAGCTACACTTACTCATAGGCCTACAGTGGCTGAAACAGAAGTTTAGAAGTGGCGGCAATCACATCTTCCCTCCCTCCCTTAAGTCTTCATTATTCTGTATCTTGGTATTTCAGACTTAACTTTCACTCTGCTTTTTGGCAGATGTGACAGGTGGCTGGGACATTGATATCATCAGCCTGGTTCTGCCTCGAAAAGCAGTGATATTTTTTCTAGCAGTCATTAATTAAAGAAAATAGAGAAGAAGTGCTATCCAATCAAGTTAGCAGTTGTAATTTAAAATAAATAGATTTTGTAGGGGAGAGAGAAGAGTGAGAGAGGCTTTATTAATCTGGAGTCAGGTCAAATTTGGCTCCAGCTAGCCTAATTTTAAGAATGTTTATCAAAATCTGATTTTAAAGAAAGCAGTCTGGCAGAAGTTTCTCTGCCTAGGCAGGTAAGCAGTTCGAGAAACCCCATATAAGCGAGGGCTTGTGCTGTTCAGACACCTTTATTTTCAGAGCCTTAAAAATGCCGTTGCTTCTTTGGAAATAATGTATATTACGCACCAAAGGAGCCAACATAAATCGGTCTGATATTATCTATGTTTGTACACAAACAGCTAAACACAGAAAGATGGTCCTTTGTCAGAGGAAAACAGTTTTCAGGAAGTGTGGTACAATTTTCAGACAAAAATAAAGGGCTGCTTGTGCATCAGCATAGGGGGAAGAAGAAATACACCTCCAGAAAGGAGGACAAACAAGGACAGTGCCAATGCCCCCACATCTTCAGCTTTCCTGCCAGACATTTTATTACCAGCTTTGAATTCTGTCCTCTGATTTCCTGGAATATTTCTTTTGTTTTCTGATAGCCTTCTGTTTTTCTATCACATAGTTAAAGTGCTTTGGAATGCATTTAGAATTTATGTTTTATGCTTAGTTTCTGCAAGATACTGATAGTATTGTTATTTCTGCTATGTTTCTGCTATGTATCTGTCCATTGTTCTGGAGCCTCCATGACAGCCCACACTTCCTGATCTCAAAAACCCCCACAACAGCTGTGCTTCTCAGTTTATCTTCCCATTGGATAGACTGAAACATGGGAAGTCACTGGGAGGATGAAAGAAGTGAACTGTACCATAAAGAAGGTGGTGTACAACTTAAGTAGTACCTTTCCACCAACTTGCAACTAGAGTAGACAAAGAACTTGTATTTTGTTGTTTCTGAAATATTCTTCAGTTTTGGAAAAAAAAAGATTTGAAAGCTTCTTTTCTTTCCAATTTAAGGAGAAATACAAAGTAAGAGACAGCATCAGTTCGAAAGCAATTGAGTGGAGAATTATGCAAAGTGGTTGGGCTTATTGCACACACACCTGGCCAAGTTTAGGATTTTTTTGTTTTCTCCCCCTATTTTTAAAGAAAATGAGATTCCATCTGTCTCCCCTCCCCTAAAAAAATCATGCTATTTATTTATAGCAACAATAAATATCAGAAATCATACCACTGATTTCTAAAAATTATAGTTGGAAGAGATCCTGGTTATCCATCTCATGATAGATTGACTGTTCTCTACAAAAATCAGAAGGAGTCTGGTGGCACCTTTTCTGACTAACAATTTTTATTAAAAGGCAGAAGGTTTTGTAAGAAATAAAATCTGCTAGTTGGAAAAGATTCTAGCAGACTGATTTTTGGCTACTGTAGACTGATATGGCTTCCTTCTACAATGTCTTCTCTACAAGCAATATTGGTCCTCCTGTGAGACTTAATTTTTGATTGCACCTTGGTCTAATTATACAATTTTAGTTTCTATAGCACTGATATGCATCAGGCAAATTGAAAGTAGTTGGTGAGTAGGACCCACCTTTAGAGAAAAATACTGATGGCATCATTGAAACAACTCTGGTAGCACATTCTACTGCAGGTAAGAAACCAGGCAGTTTGCGTAGTCTGACTCAATCAATGAAACTAGAAAAGTAAATACAACACAACAACAGTGACAACAGCAATAAAAACAACAGAAGCAGTCGCAGGTCAGGTTTAGAATGACTACAATATTATTTTATTCTCTGCAGCATACAGGTAGTTCTTGCTTAACTACCACAATTGGGACCAGAAGTTCGGTTGCTAAGCAAAGTCGTCATTAAGAAAATCCAACCCAATTTTATGACTTTTTTTGTGGCAGTTGTTAAACGAATCACCACTGGCGTTAAGGGAACCATTTGGTTGTTAAGCAAATCATGCAGTTCCCCATTGATTTTGCTTGCCAGAAGCTAGCCAGGAAGGTCGAACATGGCAATCATGTGACCGTGGGATGCTGTGATGGTCATAAATGCGAACTGGTTGCCAAGCCCCAAATCACGATCACATGACCACGGGGACGCTGCAATGGTTGTAAGTGTGAGCACAGGTCGTAAGTTGGTTTTTTCAGCACTGTCATAAGTCCGAACCGTCACTAAAATGGTTGTTAAGTGAAGACTACCTGTATATACATCCCCTCATGTAGTAAATAAATCACATTGGATTAATGCATTACCAAGACTTAAAAAAGGATTTTTTGCATCTAGCTGGAGAAACTTAAACTGCCATGAAGAAATAGAGCATTAATATTGTTTGGGGGGGTGTTCTGTTTCAGCAACTGCCTTTTGCCATTTTAAAACCAGACATTTGTTTCTTGGTATTTAGCTAGCTACTTTATTGCCTTTGGAAGTAATTGGGGAGTATTCAGAGCATAATAGTCAATAAATCACATAAAGAGTGATGAATAGCATCTTTGTTCTTGGTTAATTATATTGTGCTTTGTAAAATCAGGGGGCTTGGAAAGCAAAAGGATTCAGGGGAAAAGTTAATTACATCTGATAATAGCAAATGATATTTAGCTTAATTGGGCAATGCCTGCACATTTTGAGAGCTGGGGGAGCAGAAAGAAAACAGGATCTAGCAGTAGTACAACATCTAGTATGTAGCAAAGGTTGCATGAAGGTCTTGCTCTGCTCACTGCCAGGTCAGCCTCCCATTCAGAGAGTTATTTTTATAAGTGGAATTTGGCCTCAAGTAAAAATTGAGGTGAATCGGAGAGATCCTGCCCAGATAAAATATCCCCTGGAATGCTGAGAAGAGAGCCATTAAAATGATCTCTAAGGCTTGGTGAACAGAAGACTAAGATATTGCTGTAGGCAAAATTGAATGGTATTCCAGGTTCCCACAGCTAACCTAACAAAGCCCTTGACTCAGTGGGAACCTCTTGTTGACTACAGCAGCTATTGGTTCTGACCAGAATCATCTGCTTTCTGCAGGATAATCCCCTTGCAGTATTCATTCAGAAAACATACAAATGAGTTAATTCATGAATGAAGTCTAGGACCAGAATTTGTGAGCCTTTGTTGGTGCCGAACTACTTTTTTTTTTAAAATACTTTTATGATTTATCCACCACTTTTCTGTCAGCAGGGTACTGAAGGCAGCTCACTGAATTTACTTTGACGCTTCCTGATTGATTGATTGATTATGTGTCATCAAGTTGTTTTTGACTCCTAGCGACCACATAGATAAACCATGTTCTACCAGCCTGGCCAGTGGCAAAGGCTACTGATTCGCCAGCCCTGACCATGGTATGTTTACCCTGCCTTTTGGCTACAGAGATCCCAAGGCAACTCACACACTAATAAAAACTAATCAAAATGAACCCAGCACTTCAAAGACACTGCATCAGCATGGAGGCAGGGTAATGTGTAACAACAAAAATGCTCTGCCTTGGCACGTGTTTTTATTTATTTTTATTTTATTTCTACTCCCTTCCAACGAGATTATCCAAATTCATTTTCAAAGGAGTTAATCTAGGGGAGTGTATCTAATTTGGAATGTGGAGGATCCTGTCTCTGCTAGATGGTTGGACAACCTAATTTGGGAATGCATTCCAGCCCTACAATTTTATGACAGGTAAAAGTTTCAGCTTGCCATTAGATTCATTCATCCCACAGAGCAATCCCTTAAGGAATCATATTAAATAAATGAAGACAAAATAACCCAACTGCTTTTTTCACACTGTGGCATGCTCATTAAGCTGGAAACTTTTGAGTAGATTTCCTAGTGCCGCTTTTACTTGATTTATTTTGGGTGTAATTCTTTTTTCCTGCTCTTTTTTCCCCTTTTGGTTTTGTTTTAAGAAGAAACTATGCATGTGTCAATCCTTTTGAGAGACACTCCGATGCAATCTGAGAGTTTAAAATACTTCCAGTTCTTCCTGCTATCATAATATACTTGCTCCGCAAATAAATCAAGTGTCTCCATGGCCCACCAGAAAACTGCATAAATAAAGCCAGCTGGCCTAATGGTATGCTTGTCCCCCCAATGGGAAGGATTTCTTAATAGATGCTATGCAATTGTTGGCTGATGATACTGTCTTGGAGACTGGCAAGGTCAGGAACGTATTAAGGATAACCCACTTTTGCTAGGAGACTATCTTTTGGTCTAAAAAGGTTTCCTAATGTTTTATGTCTCACATGACCAGGAAATAGGATTCTTCATGACAGCTCAGGAAAAAGCAACCAATTTTATGAACTGGAATTTCTTCTTAGTTTTTTGAGTTGAAAACTTTTTGGTTGTTATGGCTAAAACTGTGAGATGAGATATAACTTGGTTACCCCAAGTCAAACTATTTGAGATGAGTCATTTGCAGGCTACCTGTGACTCCCACATCCTTATTATTACAGCTGCGGTGGCTCAGTGGTTAAGATGCTGAGTCAGAGGACCATTAAGGTCTACAGTTCGAAACCCAAGAGCGCGAGCTGCGTGATGGAGCGAGCTCCTGTCAACTTGTCCCAGCTCCTGCTAACCTAGCAGTTCAAAAGCATGCAAATGCAAGGTACCACTTTGGTGGGAAAATAACAGGGACATGAAAGGAGCCCCCTTGGGCATCCCCGGGCAACGGTGATGTCACTGGCAAATCCTTTCAATACAGAAACGCCTTGGTAGGTGCTTCTGACAGGAATAAATAAATAAAACAGCCTCCCCGTGACCATGCTACAGAAATTTGGCAGTTCAGTGGACATTTTTGGGCATTCAACTGTTCGTCTTTTCAAACATATAATATTTGAATGTAATGTTATATTCATTCCTTGCCCTCCACCCCAATAAAAGAATATATTCCAAATAAAAAAGTGGCCCATTCTGATACAATTAAGTATCATCTTCCCTACTCATACAGCCATACTAAGAGAACCTACCTCACTGACCACTCCCCAAATGACTAAATCCAACATACAATAATAATTTTATGAACACACGTGAGACAAATAAAAGCAGGGTTTATTGCCATCATAGGCTAGCACAGAGAGACAAGATCATCATACAGCTGCAATTTATATTAAGCAAATTGTCCATTTCTATTTCACTTGCAGTGGAATTTTTCCACCTTAGCACCAGAAATATGAAATAGGGTGTGGAATAACCAGAATTACCATCCAATATTAAAGAGCAAACAGGACTTTAAGGAGATAAAAGAAAGGGACAAAGCTTTGAATGGCAATACACACAATAGGAAAGCAAAACTGAGATTACATGAGATCAGTTTATTGTTTTTATAGTTTTCAGCTGATAAATGCATACCAAGGCAAATCTGGCTGAATTTCAAATGCTGTTTTCCATCACGAATCCTGCAAGTCTTCTGGTTTTTTTTGCCATGTTAATAGCAGCTTAATTGCTACAATTAGAACACTCATCTATGGCTTCAAGTTGGTAACAAATTTCATATGCCAAAATTCTCACCTACTGGAATTGTAAACAGTTGCAGTTCTTCTAAACTGGAACCGTTTAGAACATCATAAGCCCGGGGATCCTTTCCTGTAGTTGTCAATTAATTATATACAAGGTACTCATTTCTCCCCCTCCTTTTGTTTTTAAATTGTTGCTGGCAAAAGATGTCACTCTCAATTAAATCAGAATATTCTGCATAAAAAAGCAACTTCTTGGGAAACAGGTCCTGAAGACTTTATTTGTGTGGGAGTGTGGGAGTGTGAATAAAGCAGTTGTGAAGTTGGTATCTATTTCGCTCAAAATGAAAGCCTCATCGTGACACCCAAATAGAAGATTGTGACGTGTTTCAAGAACTTGCTTATACTTGACTTGTTCTCTGGTTGAAAGCACCACCATCAGCCTGCCATCTGATAGCAGGGAGATGAATAGAATAAAGAACCAGAACTGAACACCCTGTTTATTGCCCCCCACCCCAATCTTCCTTGTCTATCTGTCCTGTATTTTCCTAGGGGTAGTGAGAGAAGTAGACAGATTCCTATTTGGGGGGAATTTGGACAAGCTATTCTTCCACCCCAATTGATGAGAGTTTCCATTTTCTAGCACATTCAAGTGAAAAGAATCAGACTGCCATCTTCCATCAGGTTACAAACTCAAATTTTAAATCCTTTTCCATTATTGATTTGAATCCTTTTCCATTATTGATTTGAATTCTGTCCTGCCTTTCCTTCAAGAGAAAAAGGTGGCATACATAGAGCACTATTCTGCCATTCCCCCCCATTATAACAACTTTGTCAGGTAGGTTGCGCTGAGAGAGTGACAGGCCCGAAGTCATGCAGTAAGCTTCTATACCTGAGAGTGGATTTGGACCAGGGAGTCTCCAAAACCTTAACTGTGACATCATACAGGCTCTTGTTTCATATATTACCATATCCTATATGACGTAAAATTTTTGACTGGTAACCTGTGCCTCAAGGGCCATGATTGCCATAAGATGATGGTTAGAGTTAAACTATGACCAGGTTATCTGTCTTTCTGCTCCTCAGGTGACTCTAATCCTAACTCATTGTGATGAAAAAACATCAAGGGTCCTACAATTTTTCCTTCTTATGGTTTTTTACCTCTTAAAAGGACTTCAGTATGAACATCTACTTAAATAGAAGATGTTCTTTAAAAAAGAGATGGCCTTCTGAAGCTTTTCAAAGGAGGAAGGCCCTTTGTAAAATATGACACAATAAAGAATATTGCTACTATATTTTCATGAAGTATTATTTCATTACTTTCTACTAGGAGGTATACTGGATTCATGAAAATCAACATCATAAGATGAAACAGGCTAATTTTGAACAAATTTACATTTAGCTGGAATGGAATGCAATGGTCTGAACCCATGCTATTCTAATTCTGGATGTCCAAGAATGTTTATTAATTAATCAAAGCAATTATTTATTATTTGTTTATTTTTGTTTATTTGTTTATTATTTCATTACATTTGTTATGGCCAGCCACTCCAGTAAACTCTGGGCAGCTTACAAAATCCTTACAAAATGTTATGCCATATTTTTTCCAAATCAGGAAAGTAACAGATTAGTGTAATGAGAATAGCATAGTTCAAAAAACCCTCAGCCAAGTTCAGTGAACTTCAGTATATTTTGTACCCACAGGTCTTCAATTTTCCTTCAATTTTTAGCCATTTGTGTTTTTCCTATGCTAGATTATGGGGAAAGGAAGCTCTATTTTACCATGTTCACTCTGGATCCAGCTACCAAGTTGCACTGGCATACTTCTGAAGCAACCTGAGTTGATCCAACCACTTCTACAGCCCTGCATCAGGCCCCCCAAACAGATTAGGTGTTCTCTGCAGATCTCTCCTTTTTACTGTTATATTTTCATCCAAAACATCGTCTAACTTTAAAATTTTATCTTGAATGTACATGATAGGATACTCTGCTCAACAACCCAGAATTCTTTGCTGACACAACTTCCCACTGATTTACAATTTATTCAAAAAAGTACAGGCCCAGTATAAAAAAAAAATCAAACTTTATTCTCCATCTTCCTTCCTCTACAACAGGTCTAAACTAGAGAGGCTACTAGCAAAGGAATGCAGCATACAGCAAAAGGCATTTGGAATTTAACAGTCTCCCTGTTCCACAGTGTAAGCCTTTAAGAAGTGTATTAACATGTTCCTGGTTTTAATCACTCTAATTTGCTAGGAGTGGCATTTTCTATCAATTTAGATTTTCAATTAAGAGAATCTGGGACACTGTTCAACAAAATATTACAATAATCCGCTCCAGCTATTAAAAGATGGGGTCTGCTAAGCCCCAGTAGAACTTTTAAATCTGGTTGTGTTTAAAGATGAATGGAAGGATCATTCTTGGTTCTGATCTGCATCAGATCAGGTGAGGACAATGTATAATCCATGACTGCATGTGGCTCTTGGCCTAATTTTATGCTACTATTGTCTTAATTTTAAACACTCTTTGTAAGGGATGAATCTAGAGTGATTTGTTCTCCCTGGGATGTGGGAGAGAAGGGGGGCATTATTTTAGTTCTGCATCAGCATCTACTCCCCAGCAAATTACTGGGTTTATGTGAAGCTTTGATTCAGCAATTTGATTTGAAGGTGATTTAGTTAAATCTCCAAATTTACTTGACTTTCTGAATCAGATCAACAGTTTGAATCAAATCAGTTGCCTCTGAATGAAGTCAATGACTTGGAAGGGATTTTGCACATGGACAAACTCTTTTTTAAAAAAGTTGATTCATCAGATAAATCTGGTTCAGTGTCTTGAATTGAAATGTCAGTTGAAATTGATTTGATTTTCCAAACCAATCTGAATAATCAAATCAGATTGGATCAATGATCCAAATCAAATTGATGACCTACATTCAATGCAAGCCAGTGGGTTCACCTTTACAGATTACCCTTGAAGAAATAAAGTCCTTATATGTAAAAAAAGCCTCTGATACCTGCATTAGATAGGCATCCATAATAACTCTTTCCTATTAAGCATGTTCTTCAAAAAGAATTGTAGCAGTAAGACTCTCTAATATAATTAAGTGAATTGAAATAAACCACTGTAATGCAGACTGAAAGTTTAAGTTTAGAATGGTAGAGGCATGAAGTAACAAGAAATTTGAGCGGATATCTGAATATGTGGGTGGTTGCATTAGTGCAAATAGAATACAAGTTGGTAGAAATGAGTGTGGCTTCACTCACTTTCAGGGTTAGTCCCTGCATATCACTGGCATATGGTCTCTGGAAAGTAAATCACAGGAGAAGGTGTAATGGTCCTCTTTCAAGTTGTTCACTCTTTCCATGGAAAATAAGGGATGGCTTAAATAGGTGGGGGAGAAAGAGTGGGATCATGAACAAGGATTTAGAAAAGATCTGTGCCTGGACTCAATTGTGGTGATAAGAGTGGGAAAACCTAGTTATTTTCCCACACTTATCACATCTGCAGTTCTCCTGTCTCTGTGGTCAGGTCCAGCCAGTGTTGATAGAAGGGGATCATTTGAGCACGAAGCCCCTGGTGTGTGGAGCAATTTAGGAGTCTACACACTTGCCCCTTCTGTTTAATATCTACATGAGGTTTCTGGCTGAGGTCATCTACTGTTTTGGGGTCACGGATCATCAATATGTGAATAATACAATGCACTCTACATGGGGCTGCCATTGAAGACCATCCAGAAATTACAACTGGTCCAGAATGCAATGGCATGTGCAGTTTTGGGTGCCTCATAGTTTTGCCCTATACAAATTGCCATATTACACCAGTGCTGTGGGAGGTGCAATGGCTTCCAGTTTCTTTCTGTGTGTGATTCAAGGTGCTGGTTATCTTCTCTGAAGCCCTGAATGCACAGGGCCATTTTATTTGTGGGACCACCTCTTCCTGAGGGTATCTGCCTATTCCACTAGGTCTGACAGGGTGGATGTACCCCAGGTGCCTTCCCCTAAATGTTTGAAGACTGTATGGATGCAGAGGAACAGACTTAAACTCAACCTTGACAAGAAAGAGTAGCTGTGGGTTTTAGATCCCACAGGGCTGGGGATGTTTCATCTTTAGGCCTGAATGAGATTGCACATTCCCCTTAGGAACTGGTGTGTAATTTGGGGGTCTTCTTCAACCCACAGCTTCTGCTCAAGGAGCAGATGGTGGCTCTGTCTAATAAAGGCCTTCACATAAATCCATCTTGTGCTCCAAGTACACCCATACTTGGACTGGGAGACTGTTCAGACAGTCATTCATGCTTTGTTCACCTCAGTCATGGACTACTACAACACACTCTACATACAGCTGCCATTAAAAACCACCCAGAAGCTGCATCTGATCTGATGTGGGGTCATGGGAAATTACAGGCATAACACATCCAGCCCATGTAACACCTTTGCTCTGTGAACTGCACTGGTTATGCGTAGGCTTCCAGGTGCTATTCAGGATGCTATATATATATATATATTTTCTAGAAAGTACTTCATGGTATACAGTCTGGTTCTCTAAAGGATCATCTGTCTTCCATGGCACACTCCAGATCCAATCCATTAAATAGTGTTATCTGATGGGATCTAGGAAGTGTGCCTGCTCTTTGGAACACCATCCCCCCAAAACACATCTGGATGCCACCCTTGTCATGTTTGAAAGTGGTCTGAAAACCTGGCTGTCTCCTCAGGCCTGGGCCCTGCATAATTGATGGTCTGTTAATGGCTGCTTTTCTTATGGCATTTGGTTAGTTTTATTTTGATTGTATTGTTTTTTTTTTTACTGTATGCCACCCAGAGTCATTGTAGAGCTGGGTGGCTTTATAAATTTCTAAAATTAAATCAATCAATAAATAAACTAGGTGTACCTTTCCAACTTGTTCCTTAGCCTTTCAGAAGAAAGGCCAATCAGGTAGGAATGAGAGCCAGTTTGGTCTAGTGGTTAAGGTGCTGGGCTACAAACCAGGAGTCTGTGAGTTCTAGTCCTGCCTTAGTCATGAAAGCCAGCTGGGTAACCTTGGGCCAGTCCCTCTCTCTCAGCCCAACTCACCTCACAGGGTTGCTGTTGTGGGGAAAATAGGAGGAGGAAGCATTATTAGGTATGTTCGCCGCCTTGAGTTATTTATAGAAATAATAAAAGCGGGAATAAAATTAAATAAATAAATAAAAATAAATGTCCTATATGACTTTTCCTGCCTGCTTAGTTCCAGAATTCATGCATATTATACAACAGCTGGGACTTAACAGCTGAGAAATAAATAATTTGCATGAGGTCATGGGGTCTCCTTTGTAGAGTCACGTGCAGGCCCTAAATGCATATAGATGTATCACACATAGTGTGATGTGTGATGGGAAACTATGATGGTCCTGTGGAGTCCTCCTGCATATATTATGTATAGGTTCTGATACCTCCATTCAAACTTTCATCTCCTAGCTTGGGGCTGGGGAAGAAAATGTGTGTGAGTGTTCTAAGATTGTTTGGACTATTTCGACCTTTGTCTTCTTTGCTTAGTTTATTATAAATCTAACATTTAGAGGGTTTTCAAATGAAAAACTCCTTTCTCACCCATTTGGTACAGCCTAAAGATTAAAGCATATATAATTATGATAAATTAAACATTAACATAGGAGCAAGTAGTTGGAGGCAGAGATTGTGACATACATGGTGCCCAAAGCTTTGTTAAATTTGATTTTGTTGATGGGAACTCAAGCTATTTTAAGTAGCAGGAATAAAACAGGGGCTATTAATCTTAGTGAAAACATGGGTCCAGTAATGTAAAAATCCTCTATTCTGGCTGAATACAGTAGTTAGAATTCTCCCCCATACATACTTCCTTAAGCATCTCTCTCTATTTCTTTTTTCTGCTGAAAAGATTGGAAATGGTAATTTGTTTAATTAAGTGACAGATTAAATTGGCCAAGGCAACCAAGCAATGTTTTGATCTTGATTACTGGAATGGAAACTATATTCAGCTTTCCTAGTAACTCAGAGACCCTCATCGTTCTCCATTAGATCTGACAAATATGATTTGCTCTGGAACTCCTGATATAGCTTGTCACTACTAACAGACCAATGTGTCCATGACCAGAGGTTACAACGTGCTGTTTCATTAAGCAGCAACCATGAATCTCCCCAGTTCATAGTTCATCCATCTCCTTCCATTGAGCTGTCATTCCTACCATAATTGTAATGCTATTATAGAGAAGGCTGAGTTCTCTACTCATGCCAGATGCTGTTAGGTATTCAATCCATCCTTCTTATGAAGTCTGGCTCCTTCAAACAGTGAAGGAATGGTGAGTGAATTACATATTGAGCAGTGGGTTTTTGACATTTAATTATGCATCCCAAAAAGGAACATTCATCCAGATGATTACTGGAGTTACAAGGAAATAGTTCAATATCAAGAGGAGTGGAGAAAAAACTATTGGCAGCTGAAAAAATGTTTCTCATTCTTCATGATGACCAAAAGTCTTCCAATATTTTGGACTCAACATTAGAAAAATTCTCCACTTTGGGTTGCAATGTTCACTCTTTGTTTTCTTGTAAAGAAGATTATTATCTTTATCTTCCCATTATTATTATTATTATTATCTCCTTGAGGGGAGATGGGCAGTGATAAATTTGAAAAAAATAAAATAAGTAAGAAGATACACTATTATTTAATAGCGCTAGGCAGAAAAATTCTTCTGCATATTTTCTCTTACAGTTTCAAATTCAGTCTGATAAAACAGAATTTGTTTTTGAAATTCTTTCAGAGGAGAGAATTTTGGAGAAATTCTTATCAATAAGTTCTGGATTTTTATGTTTCTGTAGTGGTAAGTGAATACACAGTGTCTCATCTTCCATTCTACAGTCTGCTCTCTAGTGGTCTCTGGCTGCTTGGCTTCCCAAACTTCAATTACATCCCAATGTAATTTCCCCTTCAAGAGGAAATACCTCCCATGGGCCTTTTCAGCACTGTCTTATTACCCCTAAGTCCTGTTCTTCCAAGGTTGATGATAATTTCTCCTTTTCTGGAGGGTGATTTGCAGACTTCTGGAGAAGAGTTTTCAGCCAGAGTTCTGGAAACAAGAAGAGGAAAGCTCAGACTCCTGCATTTTCCCACTGAGGATCATGACAGTAGTCTTGAAAAGGAAAAGGCGTGTGGTGGTGATGGGTATCTCACTGGTGAGAGGAATGGGGTTAGTCCCCTTAAAGACTTGGTCTTCTCACATCCTTTGGGCTACGGAGGTTGGAGTCCTTGTGGGTGCATGGCGTGTTTGTCTTGTTAACCATTTCTGCTATCTGGTTATTGCTATTGTTATATGCTTTTTGTCTGTTTGGGTTTTTTTTTTTATGCTGTGAGCTGCTCAGAATCGGTTGGAGCTGGGCATAAATAAATAAATAAATAAGCAAGCAGGCAAGCAAGCAGACCAGGCATAACAGCAAGAGAAGTGAGGTATCCTCCAGGTGCAAAAATCCAGGATGTTGCAGAGAGGCTGACCTCACTAATTCAACCTAATGACCATTATCGCTTTCTGTTGTTTCATGTTGGGACCAAGGATACTGCCTGAAAGCACCTGGAAAGGAGATCAAGAGATGATAAGATCAACATTCAGCTGAAACCAGAACTTTTCTCACTGGGACTAATGGATAGACAATTAGAAAAGAGCTATGGAACATTGTTATTGTACATGATAACTGCTGTGAGATTATTATGCACACAAAAATGGAAAGACTATGAAATACTCACAATGGAGGAATGGTTGGTGAAGATGACAGAATTAGCAGAGATGGCAAAATTGACTTGTCTGATTAAGGAAAGGACAATAACTACATTTTTTAGTGACTAGAAACCACTTATGGACTATTTGTTGAAGGAAGAAAAAAATAACTTGTGATTTATGGGTTTGACAATTAGAAAGGGTAAACTATGGAAAGAATTATGACAATCTTAGAGAGAGAGGGTAAAATATAAATGCATTTTTAACAGCTGTTAAGCAGATCAGAAACTGCTTCTTTATAATTTTTTCTTCTGTTTTCTTTCTTTCTTTCTTTTTCTTATTTTTTCTTATCCACTATTTTTCTTTATTTTCTTTGTTTCATCTCTAAAATTTGTCTTGTTTTTATCTTGTTAAAAATGTATGTATAATATTCACAAAGTTCTCACAGAGTGCACAGGAAGTGCCAGAAGATTGTAAAAGAACTAATATGGTTCCAATGGTTTTTTTTTTTTTTTGGTTTTTTTTTAAAGGATGGGGGAGTTGATTCAGGAACCTAAAAACCAGTCAGTTTATATCAATACCTGGGAAAATCTTAGAAAAAATAATCAAGCAGTGGGTCTGCAAGCACTTAGAAAGGAACAAGATGATTATTAAAAGCCAGGACATGTTTGTTAAAAATGGGTCATGCCAGACAAAACTTACCAATTGTTTTGACAAAATAAATAGATTAGTAGACCAAGGAAATGCTGTGGATGTAGTGTGCTTAGACTTAAGTAAGGTTTTGACTATAGACTCCATCTTGATAAAATGTGAGAAAGATCTAGGCATCCTGGTAGACCACAGGTTAAACGTGAGCCAGCAGTGTGTCACTGCTGCCAAAAGAGCTAATAAAACCTTGGGCAGGATCAACAGAGGTATAGTGTCAAGATCATGGGAAGTGACAGTTCTGTTCCGTGCTGCTCTAGAGACTAAGGAAGATGACCTTGATGGAGATATACAGTAACCATTATTTAGGCAAAAGAGGCTGAAACATTTTTTTAAGTCCAGAATAATGAGGTAACATTTGGAAGCATCTCAGGCATATGCTTCCCTAATTCACTGAAGTATAAGAAAAAGGAAGAGGTACAGCACAATCAAACTTGCAAGATTCTGTTATTATAGCTAATCTCAACCAAAGTAGGTTAAGCCTTCCTGTGGAGTTGATTTCCTGGTCTGGGGTGGAAAGCTGCACTTGTAAGAATACTGTGTCCAGTTCAGGTCACCACACTACAAGAAGGATGCTTAGGAAGTGGAAAACGTGTAGAGAAGAGTGAAAAGATGGTGTGGGGCATGGAGCTGGATCCTTTGAACAATGATTAAAGGAACTGATTATATTTAGCCTAAAGAAGAGAAGGCTAAGGGGATACATGATAGCAGTCTTCCAATTCTTGAAGTATTTTTACAGGGAAGAGGGTGTGGATTTATCGTCCAAAGTTTCTGTAGGTAGGTCAAGAACCAAGGGGTGGAAGTTTTACAGAGGGAGAGCCAAACTTGAAATGAGAAGGAATATCCTGACTGTGAAAGCTGTTAAGAGTGGAACAACTTACCTCCTGAAGTCATCAATGGAAGTTTTGAAGCAAAGATTTGCACAGCCATTTGTCTGGGATATATGAGGATTTCTTCTGGAGGCAGGTGGCTGGAATAGAAGACTCCCAACCCAATGCTATGAAAGGTAAAAGTAAAGGTTTCCCTTGACGTAAAGTCCAGTCGAATCCGACTCTAGGGGGCGGTGCTCATCTCCGTTTCTAAGCCTTGGAGCCGGCGTTGTCATAGACACTTCCGGGTCATGTGGCCAGCATGACGACTCGGAACGCTGTTACCTTCCTGCCGAAGCGGTACCTATTGATCTACTCACATTTGCATGTTTTCGAACTGCTAGGTGAGCAGGAGCTGGGACGAGCAACGGGAGCTCACCCCGCTGCGCGGTTTCGAACCGCCGACCTTCCGATCGGCAGCTCAGCGGTTTAACCCGCAGCGCCACCAATCATTCACTCAATTTCTCTGTCCACAATTTTGGGAGAGAATGTCAAGAATGTTAGATTTGAGCTCAGACATGTTGTTATGGTAGGTAGAAATATATGCTTTAAACAACTGATTGCTCTGCCTAAAATTTGGTGGAGAGTTTTGAAAGGTCATTTGCATCTAGGTCTATTTCCAAGGAAAAGCTTTTTCCCCCTTTCTTGTATTTCTGTGCATTGGTACATGTACACAAGCTATGGCATGCATGGTGATCCTCGCTGCTCAGAGAAGAAATACATGCATAAGTGTGGGCCTGGTTTTGGTGGAAGATGTTCCAGAAGTGTAAAACAGCATGGTCTGTACCCTGCATCATGTGGCTTACAACTCATAGCATCCTGAACCACCCTTATTCTCATTAAGGAGGAAACTACCCAGCATTTTGCAGAATGTGTCATTATTTCAAAAAATAAGCACTGGCTTGTTCATATTTCAAATCGTAACTTCTGTATGGTTAGATTTAAATTCTTTGTGTTCACTACCAATCTTTGTTTTTGTTGAACATGGAGTTGAAAAATACAGGAAAACAACTAGAACCAACTGCAGACTCACTGTTGGTGTTGGGAGTAACGGAACTAAAACGTCAAAGGGTAATTATTACAGATTTCAGAAGAGACTGCTGTGCTGCTATTAGATTCTTGTAGGGATTAGTTTAATTTAAAAAATGCTATTATTTGCATGATTAGTGCTTCATTGTTCAGCCTAAGATTGCAGCATGTTTCTCTCAGCTTCCACAGTGCAAATTTGGCTCTAACCTCAACAATGCATGGGTAAAGCTAAAAAAAAAAATTCCATATTCATCTGCAGTTCCATTTATTTTCAAATTGACCTTCTTGTAACTGCATACTCTACTGGATCATAACCCTTTATAGCTAACTTCCTGCCCTTCCAAGAAGGATAGCCATAATTTCTATTTTTGCTGCAACAAATTAATGTGGGCTACTCCTCTGGAAAGAACTAATTTTAGGGTTTTCTGAGAGCACTTTTCTTGAGGAAGGAAAACTCATTCTCTTCTCCTTTGACTATGGGAATTGAGAATGCCTGAGGTTTTTTTAGAAGCTCATGGAAAGGCGATCAAAGGTTAGAGTCCATTTTCTTGACGTTCTTGGGTGAGATAGACAACAGCCGCTGCTTCTCATCGAGAGAGTTGCTGCTGCTGCTGCAGTGACTTAGAGAAGGCAACCAACTGACCTCTAGCATGACTGACCCCTTCAGTACATAGTTCAGACTGATTGCAGCAATATGGTAAAGATAAATTCTTGGGGAGGTCTGCATATGCCACTGTGGCTCCTACGGGCATAGCTTGGAAAGAAACTAGGTAAGATTTAGCCTGCAACATTTTCTTTAGCTAGAACCATGGCACATAAAGCAGTGTTTCTCAACCTTGGCAGCTTGAAGATGTGTGGACTTCAACTCCCAGAATTCCTCAGCCAGCATTCAATTCTAGGAGTTGAAGTCCACACATCTTCAAGCTGCCAAGGTTGGGAAACACTAATATAAAGCATTCAGCAGCAAAGGGTTAACACTGTGCATATTAATGCTGGGCCAAAATCTGCTTTTAACAGTTTTCTGCCCCTAAGCAAAAGGTTTCTGTTTTTCTACCTTATTCTTGGGGTGTTTGAGAACTGCTTTTGAATTTCTCTTGCTACTGGTTTGTTATAGCTGTTATTCTTACACATTCTTACACGTCTTTATGCTAGTCAGAGATTTGCCTGGCTTCCCAGTCCGAAAAGCCCCATGGGAGGAATTCCTTCTTGTCTTTCCTTAGGATTTACTCAAAAGTTCAGGGAGGCCACAGGACATTGGAGAGATGATTGTGCAGTGAAAGACAGGACATTCATACACACAGAGCCTGGACACCTGATATTTAAATATGTGCAAGGAATCTCTATTCTCTATCCCCCAGGAGAATTCTAGTGATTTCCCTCTCCCCTCTTTGAAATAAATTCCAAAAAGTAAATTCTTTTTCATTTAATTGAATGAGAACTGCTAAAGGAAAAAAAAGGCAATGTCACTGTGACATACTTTAAATTCACTCAAACAGTCCAATCTAAAAGTCCTTTGTTCAAAGAGAGATATGCAATTCTCACTTCCAGATTTATAATCAGCCAGTCCAAGTGTTTTTCTGCTTCCTCAAGATGCAGAACACTTTAACCCCTCCTCTTTCAACTCAGTTTGATCAACAAGATGATCAAAACAATTGGCAAATGAGAGCTTGCAATGTGAATTCATAGCAGTGCAAATAAAATCAATACCAGGAACATATATAATTTCATTCCCCATCCCTTACAATACAGCCATGTAGTTCTATCCATCCCATTTACCTTATTCACTCTGAACCCATAGTTACTGTTCAGTCTAACAATCACCTTCCTGTAGAAGTCCACAATCTGATTTCAGGATAAAAAAAATTATTGAAAGAAGGCATAAGATGTCCTGAACAACAGCTTGCTTTGTCAGATTTCTTCCTATAGGAGGTATACCAAGATTTTCTTGAATGATGACTGAACTATTATAGGGGTAAATCAAACATTTTGGAATATTGCAGATAACAAGTATAGCAATAATTTGCTAGTCACAGGGGCACTGGCCGCCATAACTACATGAGTTGAGAGAAAAGATTCTTGCAAGATAGAGGTGGTGGGTAGATGTTGGGATATCTTATGCTACATTTAGAGACATGTGCAGATGAACCATATATAGCAATTTGAGTGGACGTGGGGTTGAGGGCAGGTGTCTTAACTTCAACCTATAATAAAACAACTTCAAATTTAACTCCATCATTTCTATTTACTATAACTATGACCAAGCTATAAATCATGTTTCCTAAGTCTGTGTGGAACCCTTGGCCAAAGGACCTCCTACAGCTCATAAACACTTGTTTTTTTCTTTTGCAGCTTCTGGAGCTCATTCTGTCCTGATATATCAAGGCTGGTAGCATAGTTTCTTCCATTTTGATGTGGGCAATACACAAAACCTGAAATTGGCTTAGTAGAATTTTTAAAAAGGATAAATATATATTCTAAAATCTGGATGAGCAGTGGTTGGCAACAGAGGGTTAGATTTGTCTGTATCATTTTGCTGCTATGTGGAGTCCACCAGGAATTTTGGAGTCCAGAAAATAGGCCTGATTAAAACAAAATTCCTGGCTCTTTTGCAATATCATTTCATCCACGGTGATCCTCCGTTGTTGTCCTTTGGCCCCCAGTGGTTGACACAACCTTGTAATGAATTAATTCCTGTAGTTTGTTCTATATTTGGATCTGGTCTGGTCTGGATCTAATATACTGGCCCCTATGTACTAGTCTGTGGGCAACTTTCTCTGTACGTAGTTGTGAAATATTTGTCATTATTGTTACCCCTTAGTGTGTATTCACCCGTGTGTGTGTGTGTGTGTGTTTATGTGAATGATTATATAGCCTTCTGAGTTTCCTTTTAGAACTTCCCACCACATTTTTCCTTTGTAAGAGCTGGCTCTAAATAGCTTAGACAGCCAGAAGCCATTATATTACGTTTTGCCACAAAGTTCTAAAATGGAATTTGAAGAGCTTAGGTTTCTGGTGAATGACTCACCCAAACGGGGCGACTCAGCTTTGCAAGCAGAGTACAAAGGCAGTTGGGGAAAGATGTTCAGTCTCTTTCTATCACTCTAATTCCCATAGCTCCATAACAAAGCAAACAAGCAAACCAACAATAGTCTGTTTTTATCTAGAGGATTAAGTCCACACTTAGAAATGCTTGTTCTGTTCTGTTCTGTTCTACTCTACTCTACCCTACCCTACTCTACTCTACCCTACTCTACTCTACTCTACTCTACTCTACTCTACTCTACTCTACTCTACCCTACCCTACCCTACCCTACCCTACCCTACCCTACTCTACTCTACTCTACCCTACCCTACCCTACTCTACTTCACTCTACTCTATGCTATTCTGTTATGGCTACCAGACCTGGGCTGCAAAAATGCTGAAAATATTTGTTTCTGTGCTGCCACTTCATGGTTTTCAGGAGTTTTGCAGCCCAGATCTGCTTACAGCTGAACGGGAAAGCAAATATAATAAATTACTCAGGTAAGATGCAGTTACTTCTCCTGTCCTGTTCAGACTAAAGGCGACCAGGCAGATAAATATCAAAAATACTTTTTATTAAATAACTATTTACAATAAATAAGTCCTTTGAATCAAGGAAGAACTGGGTTCAATCAAGGCAACCAAGACTAACTAGGCAGTGGCAAGGCAACCAGCAGGATTGCAGGAGGAGCCGGCAACAAGGCAGTGGAACTGCACTCCCCAGCGAAGGCTGGGAGGCTGGAAGAGACTTGAGTGCAGGATGCTGCTGAAGCTGAAGACAGCAGATCTTGAACTGGAACATTACTCAAATTAAGCTGATGCTAGGAGACCAGATGAGGCTGACTGGAGCCCCCTGGACTCTTCTGTGGACTAAGGACCAACTGGACTGGACTCGACTGGACTCGAGGACTTGGGCTGGACTGGGTACTGGGAGCTGGAGGCTCGGAGCAAGGCTGAGAACTTGGAACAAGGCTGGACTTGGCTGAGAGCTCTGGACTCAGCTGGGTTCTCTGGACTAGGAACTCGGAGCTAGGCTAGACTCGGCTGGAAACTCTGGAATAATCTGGATTCTCTGGACTAGGAACTCAAAGCAAGGCTTGGAACTCGGAGCAAGACTGAACGCACTGGAAGCCCTGGATTAGGCAATGGTTCAGTTTCACAACAAGATGGGTGTGAAGCTTCAGCTGGTCCAGAATGCAGCCGCATGAGCTGTTTTTGGTGCCCCCAGAAGGGCACATGTAACACCGCTGCTGCATGAGCTGCATTGGGTACCAGTTTGCTTCCAGGTCCAATTCAAGGTGTTGGTTATCACCTTTAAAGCCCTACATGGCATGGGACTGGGTTACCTGAGGGACCACCTCTTCCCCATTACATAACCCCTTCCCATCTGATCTTGCAGAGAGGGCATGCTGCGGACCCCGTCTCTAAGACAACTTCATTTGGCGGGATCCAGGAAGCGGGCCTTCTCTGCAGTGGCACCTGCCCTGTGGAACATGCTGCCCCTGGAGGGGAGACTGGCCCCATCGCTCCTGGCCTTTTGGAGGAATCTGAGGACCTGGTTCTGCCGCCTCGCTTGGGGCGGAGAGGGGAATAGATCTACATGGGGATGGCTGCTATAGACCACTCCTCCCACACTTGGACTGTTTTAGATTCTTTTGCCACTTGGACTTTTTTATTTTTTACTCTTATTTATATTATTTATTATTGTAATTTTATATTGTGGATTTTATGATCGTTGTTTTAATTGATTTCTGTAAACCACCCAGAGTCCCCCAAAGGGAGGAGATGGGCGGGGACAAATTGGATAAATAAATAAATAAATAAATAAACTCCTGAGCAAGGTCAAGCAATCAAAGCATGGTTAAACTGGACTGAAGATCCATGGTGAAGCGGGAGATCCAAGGCAACCGAAACTGCATGGAAGACCTGGAGCCAACCGGGAACATTGCAAGGCTGCACCGGAGATTTGGGGTGGAACTGCAGACTGGGGGCATGACAAGGTGGGAATGGAGATGCTGGGCTCAGATGGAATCCCAAAACCGGGCGAGAAATGCGCCCGGAATGCACACAAGATGACCGCGGAGGGCCAATATTGGAAGCAAGGCTGAGGTTGCTGGGCTCAGCAATAAGAGGATCCTTGATGGCAGCAAAAGCAGGATTTAAGTCCTCTTCAGTGGAGAGCAGTTGTGCTGATTCCTTTTCAGCAACAGATGCTGTGTCTGATGCTGGTAGGGATTCTTCTGCGAATGCTGCAGGTTTGTAGGATTGGTTGTCTCTGGCAGCTTGCTCCTTGCATGTCTGCCTTTTATGCCAATCCTTCGTGCACCTGGACCCTTCTGCAGCCAATCGGGCTGCCTTCTCCTTCGCACGCTTTTCTGCCTGTCGTTGCTGCATGCTGATTGGAGGATTCAAATCCTCCCCCATATTTTGGCCAATCAGTGCCTTAGACTCTTCCTGCACTGCGGCTCATCCTCTGGTTTTGATTTCCCAGTTTAAGCCTGGTAAGTTTCTATTTCCTCCTCTGATTCAGGAGGAGTTTCGATTTCTGAGTCAGAGGTAGGCTTGATTCTCACATCTCCAACCAAGATTAAGATTTTTGATCTGTGATTAAAAATAACCCAGAAAAGTCCTTTTAAGATTTCCTCTAAGCTTTTCTCCTGTGAAGGCATTCTGGCAAACTTTCCTATTTTACCATGGGAAGAATGAAACTTGTTTAAGATATTCCAAGGGTTGGCACCAGTGTGACAATGAGTGATGCAAAATTAAGGCAGAACAATATCAAATAAAGATCTTTTTAGGAAATATCCAATATGGCAGGGTTGAAATTGGTCCAAAGATTCTGATTCTAATCGTCATTGGTCACATTTAGAATAGAGCAGCATCATTTATCTATACAACCAGCCAACTAGCAAGATGAGACCTGGTTAGAACTTAGCTGGGAGAACAACAGAAATCCCAGGGCTAAAGATTAGATGCAGAAGTTGAAAAAAAAATCCTGAAAGAAGTAATGCTAAACCACTTCTGTATTGTTGCCAAGAAAAGAAGCATTAGGATCTGAACTCAACTTGAGGGAGATTTTCCCTTTACCTTATTTATCCTAAAAAACAATGTTCTTCCTTCACACATGCCATATAAGTGGACCAGGAATTGTTGTTGTTGTTTATTCGTTTAGTTGCCTCTGACTCTTCATGACTTCATGGACCAGCCCACGCCAGAGCTTCCTGTTGGTCGTCAACACCCCCAGCTCCCCCAGGGACGAGTCCGTCACCTCTAGAATATCAGGACCAGGAATAGGTGGGATGTTTATATGTAGACATGCAAACCATATTCAGTCAAAAATCATGCATGCAGAAGCAATGTGAAAAAGGTCTAAGGTTATACCTCTGATTAGCCAGGATAGGTATTCCATGCAAATAGTACATGTGTATAGACACATAAATATAGACAAATAAATATAGAGAAATTTTTTACAGCTGAATGTGAAGTTGCCAGAGAAGGTTTGCACGACACTCTGATGTTCAGAGCTATTGGCCAGGGCCACTGTTACCTCAAATCTCCCTTCTTCATGCATATGTGACATGCTAAAAGAGACCTACAGTAGAATCATGGTACTGGAAGAGGTTATTTGGATCACCAACTCCTGGTCTGAGCAGAAATCCAAATTAAAGTCTCCCTGACAAATGGCTCCTGTACAGGTGGCGGTGTCAAACTACATTTTACTTATTTGCTTGCTAGATTTATATTCTGACCTCTAGGAATTCAAGGTGGCATAGAGTACACGGCCTATCGTCTTCCAATTTTTTTCCTGCAAGAAAAGTTGTGTGAGATAGCTTGGGCTGAGAGAGAGTGCTTGGCCCAAGGTAGTGAGCTTCTTTTCCATGGCTGAAGGTGGATTAGAACCCAGGTCTTCCTAGTCCTGGGCCAGTACCTTAATCACTACATCATCTTTTCTGTAGAGAATACTTTCCTCATATTTCATCAGAATCTAATTTCAAATAACTGAAGATGATTATTCTCTATTCTGTATGTGGAGGTGATTTTCTATGTGATGCACTTCAAGGTCTGTGAAGAGAACTATCATATCTCCCCCTTGGCCATCTCTTCTGAAGTTTATATATGCCAAGTTCTTTCAATGTCTTCCTGTAGGACTTCACAGTCAGTCATTGACCTTTGCACATGCAGAAGTTTGTCTGGATCTTCTTTCTCTGGAATAGGAAAATTCTCAGGAGTTTGGGGACTGGCGTGCAGTGTGGAATGCATCTGAAAGTCTTCTGGACTACTTACAGTTTGAGCCTTTTGTCCAGAAAATGAACTGTCCTTCCCAGCATTACAATTTCCAAGTGGTATTGTGAGATTACTTAGACTGCAGTCCAATTTGGAATGCTGAAAAAACTAAACAAAACAGTATTTTTTTTTAAAGAAAACCTGATAAAGATGCTTGTAACTTGTGGCCCAATTAGGATTGAAGCCGAGGGGATTTTCCCATCCCTAATATTCTTTGGAAGCAAATCAAACAGCGACTGTTTGAATTCCAGCAAATGTTAGCTTGTCATTTTCATCCTCTGCTCCTATTAAGACAATGTCCTGGGAAATCATCTTGGGAACAATCCTATGTCAGGAAAAAAAAGTATGTTGTGTGAATGGAGTCAAAAGGGCTATTAGCATTCATATCAGGAGTGGGAGAGGCCAAGTCAATGGTGATAAATTGGTGTTCTGATGGTAGAAGCACTGGGAAAACTTGAAATGGCTTTATGGGGATGAAGTGAAATCTTTAAAAGTTACACTTCAGCTTTCTAATACTTGACCAGAAAAAGGCTGGGGGTGGGAAGGAGTTTTTTTTCCTGTTCCTCAATGCTTTACTATAAGCATTTGTAGTGGACTCCCTATTACTGGGTAAGATCTTAAATTCCATCTAAATGCAGCATTCATCTCCTTGACAGTTCCTGGTGAATTGCGGCTTCTGTTCTCTGTATGAATTATGCATGTTTGCAAAGAAGCTACCAAATTTCAATTAGTGCATCTCAATTTTCTTCTTTAGACCAATTGGGCCCTGTTAACAAAAGGTCTGGGCCTGGATCTCATGAAACATCAAACTATTTTAATCAATCTGAATTGAAATAAATATTTGAAGCATTAAACCTCTCTATGCTTCCCCCCCCCTTTTAACGCCCCCTCCTGCTTTAACAACCTTGAATCTAAATATCAACAGAACACTGTTAAATTTATTACTTTTTTATCCAATTTGGAAGTAGAATTGTGGAGCATTAATTGGTAGGCATATAAAAGATTCAACATGTTGCTTAAGCAGCCGAGAGGCAAGGAAGTTTAATTAAGTCATAACAGGCAATTTGTAACTAATTACAATTACTGGGCTTTTGCTTTTTAAAACAGGGCTGGGTTACTGGCACAATGTGCTGTGGATTCTTTTTCATGTGATTTATTTTATCAGATGCTCAAACAGATAAAATACGTCCCCAAAGGAAAAAAAAATAGAGATTTAGCTTGTGTGCTGTCATTTAAACTCATGTGGGAGTTGAGTATAGTGAAATGAAATGAAGAACATTAACTGATTTGTGTACAGTAGAGAAAGAAGGGTGTTGCTAATTCTGCAGGCTGAATCAAACTTGTACTATTATCCCTCTCTAGAGAACAGGAAAAAATATGAATTCATGAAACAGGTTAAAGGTTGCACTGTTAAAAGCCCCTCGCGTTCAGGTTTTTAACAGTGCAAATGTACAGGAAACTTAGTCCTATTGAGTATAATTGAATATATTCCAAGGAGCTGAGAAACCAGGGAACACAAGAGGACCTCAAAGTCTTGAATAAAGGTTCCTCTAAAGGTTGCCAGCGAATAGTCATTTTTCATATAGAAGGGGAAAATGTTACAGATAGTTGGAATTATCATATTAAATGACTCGTAATTAATGCAAGTATGTTGTTGTTATAATTATACCTTAAGGTCAGTCTTCACTCTTGGCTACTGCCTAGACCAGTGTTTCTCAACCATGGCAACTTTAAGATGTGTGAATTTCAACTCCCAGGTTTCCCAGAATCGAATCTGGGAATTGAAGTCCACACATCTTAAAGTTGCCAAGGTTGAGAAACACTGGCCTAGACAAATCCGTGTAGTTTTCTTGGCAACATTTTCCGAAGTGGTTTGCTCTTGACTTCTTCCTAGGACTGGAAAAAAAATGAATGTCTCAAAGTCACCCAGCTAGCTTAAGGTGGGACTACAACTCCAAGTCTCCAAGCTTATAGTCCAGTACCTTTAACTACACCAAACTGGCTCTCACATTTAAATTTACTTTGAGCAACTTTGTTTTTTGCCAGGTCCCTCCCATATTTTTGTCCTGGCTCCATCCATTGTTGGCATGTGTCTTAAGGGCAAATTGCAACCTTCATCTCCTCCCACCCCCAGAAATGATGTACCCTACTCTAAGTTAACAACAGTGCAGCCTAAAATGTTTCTGTACAATATGGAATGTAAGAGGATCCATGTAAAGACCTTTCTGGAAGAATTGGTTATCATTGTTTCTTGAGGTGACATCTACAAGCTTTTCCTTCTATGCTATACCCCCACCCCACCCTGAGGGCTGACTGTTAGGATTACTTGTCTCTATATTCAACTTTGGAGAGAAAAAAAAAGACCCTGGTGATTTAAAACAAAAAGTACCCACCATTCATTTCAGCAGCAAAAATCTGCTTAATAAGTTTAGACGAACTTTAAATATTTTAGGAAAGTAATTTAAGTCATTTTTCAACACTTCCTCTTTGACAAAGAGTTTTATCACCTATGACACAAACTTGAATCACTTTTGCTGAAATATTCCAGTCTTGTCTTTTGGGAGAGCATTACCCAAAAGCTTAACTAAATTATAAAGCATGCAAGTCAGATGAATAATTGTGATATATAGCATGCATTTCTGGCAACATATTTTTGTTTTTTTCTCTAGGGTTCATAATGAAAATAGACTGCATTGTACTATTTTTCATATGGTATAGTCATATTAAATCAGTGACAATGGCAAATGAAAAAAAAAAGATTAAATGCCAAAATGCCTGGAAAAGGGCAAAGTGAATGAAAAATTAAACTTATTTCATTATTTGAAGACATTATTTGATAACTGGCAGATATTGGTTATAGATGTTTACAGTATTTTGCATTCTTCTATTTATTTTCTTTATTTTCATCAACTACTTCCCAAACAACTACAAATTAATGTTATAACTGGTATAACAAAGCTGCAAAATGAAGTTTATTTTTTTCTTTAAACTTGTAAAAGGTATTTTTAGGAAAGGGCAATGAAAACCAAACAGGGAGGGAGGGAGGGAGGGAGGGAGGGAAGGAAGGAAGGAAGGAAGGAAGGAAGGAAGGAAGGAAGGAAGGAAGGAAGGGAGTTTTAATTTTTCCTTTTCAAAAATGAAAATTTGGAGTATAATGTAGTACAAATATCTTTGCTTTACTTGTGAGAACTGAAAGCACAATACCAAGAACCAACAGGAGTCTGTACCCCTGTTTTCCAGACCCAAAAACATGGCAGTAGAGATCAGCTGGGCCCCTGATATTAGCCAGAGAGGGTACAGCAGCAGGACACTGCCAGATAAAACTTAGGGTTGCTTGACCTAGAGAGCAGCACATGATAGCCTCATTCAATAGAAGAGAACATCTGCAGCTCAGGGTTGAACTGAGCAGTCCCTGGTGCTCTCTGAGCTTGGTTGTTTGCTTGCAGACGTTTCATTGCCAGACTAGGTAACATCATCAGTGCTAGTGAGTGGGGAACAAACCACACACTCCCTTGCACTGATAATATTACCCAGTTGGGTAATGAAACGTCTGCAAGCAAACAACCAAGCTCAGAGAGCACCAAGGACTCTATAGCCTCATTAATTAGTTACATCCTGAGTCCCTATAGACATCTCCCATGCTGCCTGTCAAACATCTTTTTAAAATATTCTTTTAATTTTTTTTAAAAAAATGGAAAGAACATAAAGAGACCTCTGATGGATCAGATCAAGAGTCTATCTACTGTGTCCAGTTTTCTGTGTCACACCAGAATGCAACCAAATGCATTCAGAAGATGCTCACAAGCAGGGATTAGGAGCTGACGTCCATTTCAACCATTGCTTCCCAGCGTTTGGCATTTAAGGAATAGAATAATGTGATAACGGGAACCTCATTTGTCTACCACAGAGTGGATAATGTCACTGGCCCAACCTCTGACATGTAGAGGATTGTCGACATCACTCTGTAGGACATATCTGAAGTCAAACAGCTTATTACCTGCACTTGGCCAATCAGGATTCCCATCATGATGGTTTGATTGTTCAGGCACTGGTTTCAACCCATTGCATCCTACTACTGTGAACACCTGGAGGCAGGTCAAAGAGCATGGTCTAGCTCTCAGGTAAATGTATGATGAGTCTTTGAAGCCACTTATATGAAAGGGAATGTAATCAGATCAGCCCTGTCCACATATACCATGTCCAAATGCCACAGGGTAATGAAGTTGGCATCCTGCATGCTATGCCCCCAATCTACAATGGGTGAGGCTTTTTAGCAGCATGTGATGCACTCTACTACCTTCCTTACTCCACTGAAGTATCCAGTAGGATGCCAGTAGTGTAGCAGCTTGTTCCTACTCTTCACCACCCTTTCCAGCTCTCTGTTATTCTTTCCATGCTTCATCAGAGTATATGGCCAAATTAGACAGAGAGATGGATGTTGATGAAGATACATGTTTCTATGTATGTTACACACAGAATATTAATGAATTTGAGAAAATTCCATTATCAGGGTGTAAACAGGGAATTCCAGAGACCACATTTGGTAGACTTCTGAATTAAAATTACTCCATCAACCCTGTTTATCATAGCAACAGATTATCAGTAGGAGGGAGAGGGAAGCCCAGTTCATGCAGCTGTAGAAAACCAGGACATCAAAAACTCATTTGTAAGCAAGGCAGAATGTGTATACATTAAGAGGTTAACAAAATATTTAGCTTGGAGTTGGGTGCTTAAATGCCTGCGCTGGACACAGCTGAAGTGAGCCACAGCAAAGGAACCCACCACATGTTGTGAAATATCTTTGAGAAATGGAGGCTGGAAAGCCACAAAGGTCTCTTAGGGTAATAAAACCCCCAGAACTGAAAGATCTATGTCAGATGACTTTAGGATGGTGTGAGGACGGCAAGCTCATAATTCTCAGTTCTGAAAGATGGATTCCGTAAGGTAAAGACACTGAATGGGTTCATGTGTATTCACTGTGAATATTCCAGAAATGAAATAAAATACAATGAGTGCTTTGCAAACCTTTTCGATCTAGGTGTCATTTGTATGCTTTGTCTTTATTATTACAATGCAGGAGAGCGGGGCGGGGGGCTTCCTGCTAGAAAATGAGGCAATTTTATATATTATATTTCCCACTGCATTCCTATGTGCTACTTCCAGTTCTTTTCCAGAGAGCCCCAGAAATCTTCAAGAGGAACTGCTAGAGGAAAGGGAAAGATTGATTAAAATTGTACTTCTTATTTCCACCTGATGGGTATCCAAAAGTCAAGCAAATAGATATTTAGTCGGCATACGATACCAGTTTGCTTCCGGGTCCAATTCAGCATGTTGGTTATCACCTTTAAAGCCCTACATGGCATGGGTCCAGGCTACCTGAGGGACTGTCTCATCCCCATTACATTGACCCATCCCACCCGGTCATGGAGAGAGGGCATGTTACAGACCCCATCTGTAAGAGAATTCCGTCTGATGGGGTCCAGGAAGTGGGCCATCTCTGTAGTGGCTCCCACCCTTTGGAACATTCCTCCCCCAGGGGTGAGGCAAGCCCCATCTCTCTTGACCTTCTGTAAAAAGCTGAAGACCTGGCTCTGCCATCTTGCTTGAGCCAGGAAGGAGAGTAGTCATTCTTGGGGATGGCTGGCACCCTAAAATGGCCCTCATATACACAGAAGCTTAATTAGAACTTTCATTGCCATCTGGGTTTTATTTTATTTTATTTTATATTTATATTTTGTATTTCTATTTCTATTTTATGTATTATTTATGGTTTTGTTGTATTTTAAATCTTTTACCTTTATGGTAAGCTGCCCAAAGTCCCTCCTCTGGGGGGAGATGGGTAGTGGCAAAGGTTGATGAATGAATAAATAAATAAATAAATACTCTAGATCAGTTTAAATGATCAGAAATTTCATCAGAATTGAAAAATATCACAATTTATTACAATATATGCTGACAGGCAAGAATCAATGTGGCACAACATTGGAAAAAAGAAACCTTGCCATCAATACAGATTTAGGAGACTTAAACTGAAGAATATGTAGCAATGGAAAAATTGACTATGTATATACAGGTAGTCCTCACTTAACAACCATTCATTTAGTGATGGTTCAGACTTACGACAGTGCTAAAAAACCTGATTTATGACCTGTCCTCACACTTACAGCCATCACAGTATCCCTGCAGTCACATGCACCTAGTAACCGGTTCGCATTTATGACTGTCACAGCATCACATGGTTATGTGATTGCCATTTTTGACCTTCCTGGCCAGCTTCTCACAAGAAAACTCAATGGGGAACCATGCGATTTGCTTAATGAGCACATAGTTTGCTTACTGACTGCTGCAAAAAATGTCATGAAATGGGCTTGGATTCACTTAATGACTGCTTCACTTAGCAACCAAAATTCCAGTCCAATTGTGGTTGTTAAGGGAGAACTATCTTTATTCACAGCAGAAGCCTAAGCAAATTTAGGCAGGAATGGTTCCCTTCTACAATGTATCACTCAACAAGATAAGCTAAGGCACTTAAAATATCCTTTTGGAAGAAAAAGAGAAACTGTTTAAAAAAATAAGAATAATCAAAATAATCCAAACAGAAATGAGTAATAATGCCCAAAGTATAGTATAAAATATTCATGTAGCAATAGGCATCTGGGGGGGAGGAAGGGAGGAGGGGTGGGCTTCTAGAAAGCCCCTTTAAATATTTTTTCCTTATATTTTGTCTGTTTTGGTTTTTTTAACTCTTAAAAAGCCTTTTTATAACCATCATGTTTGTTTGTATGTGTGTGTGTGTGTATACTGTATATATTCTTTTTCTTTCTTTTTCTTTTTGCTTTTTTGTTAACTAATAAAAAAAGAGATGTTAGAAAAATACCAAAAACTTCCATAGATTTTTGATTACATCTTTTTCGACAAGAAATAGTATTTCAGAAATGCCTGCATTGTGTTTATATCAAAAAGGCCCGAGTAAATGATTATATTATTGGAGATACAGTGAAATTAATGCTTTATTTAAAAATATGTGTCTAAAATGTCCCACAGTTGTTCCACTGGGAAATAAGCCATTATGTGCATTAACTCAATGCTGAGATTCAATAATTTCAGATGTTCATATTCTTTTGAAATTTATTTCAATCATATGGGAGTTGACATCTGGACAAAGAAATTGGGTTTTCTGTACTTACAGCTGAAAGATTTATTGTTTAGCATTGAAAAGGCAAATATGTAGTTCCAACGATTGTCTGCAGGCTTGAAGTTATGAGCAATTTATGAATCAATAACTTATCAATATAGATTAGCTATGGATGACTGTAATGGATTATGGCTTCCATTCATCCAACTGTTTCCTATATAGCCTTATATATGTATGTTTGTTTATGAATATGAATATTCAATGCCCTGCATGTTTTTGTTTCTTTTTTTAGCTTTTTTCCTTCTTCTATAATTTTGTGTACGCTTTTTGTTTTTTCTTTTTATTTCATTAATAAAAAACAATTCATTAAGTGTCAGATCAGCTGTCCTAACAGTCAGGAATCACGCTGAGACGAGGAGTAGGTCTCTAGTGTTTATTACTGCTACATTAAACAGAATCCTAACAAACTGAAGAAGCGTGGGAAAAACCCAGACAGATAAACCCCGAAAGTTAGGGCGGGTCTGATCTGTGTCTCTCTGAATGGCTGCTTAATTCCTCAGTACTACGCATGCGTTTTCCCCCCTGGATAGAGGCCCCGTCCTGCTTGCCGTCAGTACTCATGACATCAGCTATGAAGGGTTAATGCAAAACTGTGTCTAGTCTGTCCATCGCTGAAAAATTTATGGATTTGGGGTGTTGTAAAATGGTGAAAAGGGACATGGTGGCGCTGTGGGTTAAACCCCTGAGCTGCTGAGCTTGCCGATTGGAAGGCCGGCGGTTCGAATCCGCGTGACGGGGTGAGCTCCCGTTGCTAGTCCCAGCTCCTGCCAACCTAGCAGTTCGAAAACATGCAAATGTGAGTAGATTAATGTAATGATTGCCTTATCCCAACGAAGTCAGTCTCACCAGGGGTTAGTGAATAAAACTGATTTATTGAAAGGATAGTATGCAAATATGAAGAAAGCTGAGAATAAGCAAAAGCGCGCCAAATACAAACTAAAAACCCTCGCCTCCAAGCTGATCCCGCCCCCACCCCAACATCACAACCACCCCCTCCCAGCATTTGCAAGCGTCACACATCTGCCTGGGAAAGTAACCTTGAATACATGTCATAACCCAAACACACATCCCTTCAGGGCAGCACAGAGATAACACCCTGGCAGGGCTGGAATTCCCCACCCCGCAGATGATAGACACAGATCAGAAACATGACATGCGAAACGTTATGATGTATGCAAACCATTGGAACGATGAACATGACAATTAATAGGTACCGCTTCGGCGGGCAGGTAATGGCGTTCTGTTTAGTCATGCCGGCCACATGACCACGGAAGTGTCTACGGACAAACGCCAGCTCTTCGGCTTTGAAACGGAAATGAGCACCGCCCCTTAGAGTCAGACACAACTGGACTTAATGTCAAGGGAAACCTTTACCTTTATCCTAAAATGGTGAAGAGACTAATATTGTACTAAGCTAAACTAAACAAATATACCTTGATTTGTTTACCTTATTCATTTGGTTTAGCAGGTAGAACTCACTGACTGATTCTTAAAAGTTTGCTTTTGTAACTTGGGAGTACAACAGTTTTCTTCAAGAGAAAATAGTCACTACTTTTACAGATCATAACTATGTTTTGACCTCCACTGCTACTAATTAAAATGAGAAGATCAGGCAACAGAAGACCTTAACATGATACCATGACATGTTCCCCCAAATGACCATGCCTCCAGCGGACACAGGAAAGACTAACTGTATGGCAGAGATCAGTCCTCCATCCGCTGGCTATATGTTACTCCTCATGCTTCTTTTCTTCAACTCTTGGATTGATTTCAGATTGCGTCACTGAGATTTCAATTTGTAGTACATTAACAAGAGCCAGTTTGGTGTAGTGGTCAAGGCAACGGGCTAGAAACCAGGAGACTGTGAATTCCAGTCCTGCCTTTGGCACGAAGCCAGCTGGGTGACCTTGGGTCAGTCACTCTCTCTCAGCCCTAGGAAGAAGGCAATGGCCAACCATTTCCAAAAAAGTTGTCAAGAAAACTGCAGGGGCTTGTCCAGCTAGTTGCCCGGAATCAAGACTGACTTGAAGATACATACACACATACACAAGGACAGAAAACCTTAAAAAAGACTCTTCTATAAAATCAGAAAAAATACAGGCAATCCTATAAATTGTTAACAGATGTCCCCTGACCACTGAAGATCACTTACTCCTGCATTAGAGTGGGCCATTGATAGGTGTGTGTGAAAAAAGTGTAACAGGAGCAGGACTTTGATCAGCCACCATCTTGATACTTTTTTCATACACCCCCAGGATGCCACAATAGTGAATATTGAAACAATTTTAACAAGTTATGTGAGGCCCCAAATCAGAGTACAGTACTGTAAGAAAATAATACAAATGCAGAAAACTTACTGAAGTCTCCTGACAATTTATAAAAATCTGGTGCTTTTCAAAACCAAGGGATATGTCTCTCTCTCTCTCTTTTTTTATTTTTTTATTTTTCTGTGGAGGATCAGTGGGATTTCCAGATGGACAGTCAAGTTAGTCTGTTGAAGCAAAAAAAGCCTTTCAGTACCTTAAGCTTACAATATAATAAATATATACAATAAATCTGTTAGTCTTAAAGGTGCCTCAAGTCTCTTTAATGTTTTGATAGGGATGAAGCGATTTAGAAGTAAGAGTGGTGTGATGGTTTTCTAATACTTTTGGCAAATATTTGAGCTGGTTGAAGGAAGCTGGGATATAAATCTAGAAATACATAAATAAGAAATCCTAGAACAACATTACACTTTATTTCAATTTATAGTTAGCAGCATTTGAAACTGAAACTTGTCCTTCTCCATCTGTATGTCTGTCTCTTTCTCTCTCTCTCTCACACACACACATTGTTTTTTCTTCTTAATTTATCTTAATTGACCCAGAAAATAGAGCCAGGGCTTTGAATGGAAACATGTAATTACTTCTTCCAGCAAAAAACATTCAAGTCTAGTGAATGGAATGAACAACGGATTATCAGAAGCATCTTTTGTACTCGCCAAATCCTAAGTCATTCCTATTGTCTGAATAATGACAAGCCATTAGTCAAGGACATTCCCAAACAACCCAACACTCTGTTTTCCCAGTTCACACAAATACAGGAACAAATTGGAGACAGCCAAGGCTAACAGGTAGATTATTGGAGTTTGGGGAGAGCTCTGGTTTTCATGTTAATGAAAAGGGGATAAAGATGTGGCCTAGATTACATTAAAAAGACTTTTTTTTCCCCCTGTTCAAGCATGTCCAATCCTCAGTGACTACCTGGACTAGTCCCTGCAGTTTTCTTGGTAAGATTTCAGTAGTTTGCTATTGCCTACTTCCTAGGGCTGAGAGAGAGGGACTGGCCCAAAGTCACCCAGCCGGCTTCATACCTAAGGTGGGACTAGTACTCACAGTCTCCTGGTTTGTAGCCTGTTACCTTAACCACTAGACCAAACTGGCTCTTTTAAAAGACATGTGTAGAGGAGTAAAGTCCTAGCAGATGACAGCATCTATCCACCCTTGCCTGGGCTCCAAATCTAAACATGGCTATGCCCGATTAATACTTAAAAGTTGGATTAGGAGAACACCAGGGAATTCTAGGGCTCTAAGTTAAACTTGGAAGTAAAAAAAAAATTGAAACAAGGAATCAGCATACATTTCCATGCTGCTGCCAAAAAACCTTCATAGACATATCCATGTATTCAGCAGGAGCCAAGCATACCTCAAGAATGCCATTACTTTTTAGTGGCGTAAAAAGGGAGTGTTTATCTTATACATAAGTACTGTTCATTTTGTCCTTTGACTCTTGAATGCAGTGGGTGAGGGTAGGGTATCCAGAGTTTTGAAAAGCATTTGAGTATTTTAAACGGCTTTTGAATAATGTGTTGGAACCTGACAAAGTATTTCAAAATTGGATATTCTGCATCTGATATCGTTTAGTTCTGTATTTGCTGAGATTCAACCTAGACAGAAGATAAATATACAATTGTCATCCAAATAAATTATTTGCTTCCAGATAGATGATTCCCAGGCAGGCAAGGTCTATTTTCTTTCTTTCTTTGTTTTACTGCAATCCTAACAAGCACAAAGTAGAACTTAGGGAGTCAATTATCCCTTATTAATTACGAATCATACATTGAGTAATCAGAGATCATACATTTTAACACAATACTTTAAGACTGGCCACCAGAGCTTGACAAAGATCTGGTCAAAACCAACTCATGAGTATGCCTATTTTACAGAAAAGGAATTCGTGAGTCTAAGAGAGAAACAGCTCATTTACACAATTCATATTTTTCCTTGCAGTTTTCTTTTCATGAGTCAGAAGCACTAGAAAACCTTTAAGTTATGTGAAGATCTACCAGGGATGCACAACACTTTGGATCTGAGGCTTTGAAAGGTGCTTTGGAATGGGTGTGGTTATATCTGTCATTGCCTTCTTAAAGAAGCTGCATCCTTTCCTAGGTTCACATGGAAGCCTCTCCGAAGCATCATGTTGCATGCTATGGCCATATCCTTAATTCAAATACATATTTTCCTGGGACTACATAATCTCTGTGTGGACCCCAGAAAAGACATAGCTTCTTTAAGGAGTTGCCGGTCGTTGCAACACCCCCCACCCATGCCCCCTTTGAATCATGTTTCCTGAATCTGAAGCACTTCTTCCTTTCCCTACGATTTGCCCTCTTCTTGTATGTTCTCTGTATAATATCCTTTCATTTTCAGCCAGGTTGCCCAACAAAAAACTGTGCACTGAACATGTGCATAGCTTGCTATGATTCTGAGTTTGCAAGTTAACCGATACAAAAACCAGTCTATTTCTTGAGCTTCACAAATTGGATGCCCAATGTAAAAAAAATAAAATAAATGTGTATGTGTATTAGAATGATGTCCCGTCTCAGTAATCATAGTATTGTATTTCTGCTGTTATGTGTTAAGGGTATGCTGAAATGAATCTATTCCTATCAGTTTTGTAGGTGGCAAAAGCCATTTCAAAAAGCTGCAGAAAGCTTAACTATAATTTCCATTGTTTTCTAAGAGAATTAAAAATATATATATACTCAGAGTGAAATAATCTCTTTGGCCAATTTTTCTGTAAATTGGATAGGAGTCATTTAACATGGATACCACTTTATCAACCTTTGTTACCTCTATTACAAATAACGAGGGAGCAAAGAGCTTGTTTTGACTTCCCATTATGCAACGGGAATCATTGAAACATGTCACACATTGTTGCAACAAAACATACTTAAAATGTTCTAAAGAAACATTATTGTCAGGCTTCCTAACCTGGCTTGACATTAAATTGCAGATCTCCTGACACTTCAGAATTTGACTTGGCTGAAAATCCTGGGGCAGAACTCAGCTAGACTGTAATTTTTGAGAGACAAGAATGAAGGAATGCACAACAGTTGATTGTTCACTGCTAGTGCCCTGATGTAAAACATTTTTAGCCTTGCAGGGGTTTTAACTTGATGCTGCTGCTTCCTTTCTGCCAACTGAAATTAATGATAACTGGGTACAGTGCTTGGTGATCTTGAATTTGATTGGTTGTACTTTCTTTTGGTGCCTTCCAGTCCATCTTGACTCATAGGCTTGTTGTATGTTTACATAATGGCTGTTTCTGGCTTGTGAATCATTGGTTCCCATCAACTCAACCCATATACTCACAAGTGGGTCTAGTTTATTCCAAACTTGGAACAAAACATTTTTACTTTGTGCATAGTCTGTAGTTGGATCAAGGATAATAAATACAGGTATTTCTTGTTATGGAATACAAAGGGCAGCACAGTTCAGGAATTCCTCCAATAATAACTTTTCTTGACAGGATGCAAGGTCAGAATACACTGGGAGATGACACTGGGAATCTCGTCATCTTTCATGCCTTTCATTTTCTCACTCTACAAGTTTGAAGATCTTTTGATTATTTTATCCATGACAGCCAAGCGCCAGAGAGGAGCAAAACTGGAACACCAGAAACTATGAGCCTGCTTGTTGCCCAAGGCAGCAGAGAATTTGCTTCTTCCATGCCTATCTTTTTAACGGTGGTGAATAAATTGCGTGTGTGTGTTTTCCCCAGCAGTCCCAGCGTGTCCACTGCTAAAGCTGTGTTGTTTTTTGACTAAAGAGTTTGCATGTGCAGCAGACAGAAAAACAAGGGAAGAGATTTTGGAAAAAAATACCCCTGACTATTAATATTCTATGAGCATGACATGTACTAATCAGATGGTGTGAAGGTTGTGCTGAAAGTTTTTTTCCCCTCCATTTATTTATATATATTAAAAAACCTAGCAATTATATTTCAGAGGTTTTCTTCAATTGCCTGCCTTCTCCCCACTCTACATTTTTTCCTTTCGATAAATCTGAAACTTGGTGCTGCAATCTCTCAGGGCCTTGCCTTGCCTTCCCCTCTGTCTTGGAGTATAGGCGTGTTATGTGTTACTCTGTGGGGTAAAGGGTAATTGGTATAGGCAGATGGGGAATCAGTTAAATTTATAAATGGCCTAATTTATTTTACATGAACTTATTTTTAATCAGTAGTATTTAATTCAATTAATATCTCTGTCCTGACCCTGCAATTTTTTAAAACGTTGGTTTCTGGCAGGCCTATACAGTATACATACATACACAGGCAATATATTACACTCAGACAATTACTGTGGGGGCCTCTCCAGGACTGGTTTTGCCTGAAACTGGAAACGCTAAATGTGGAAATAGGATGCTGCATAAAGCAATGAATTTTTCAATTCATTTCTGTCTATCCATGCTGCTAGAACTGGGCTGCACAAGTCCATGAGATCACTAGATGGCAGCTGAAAAATACAGCAGCTGTAGCTCTTTGCTGCCATTTAGTGAGTGTCTGGAGTTTTACAGACCGACTCTTGTAGCCCTACTCTCTATTCTTCCTGGGAGGTGGGGGATAATTTTAAATTCAGTTTTGTCTTCTTCTTGAATAAGTAGGGAACAGTGCAGAGAGGACTTTGAGAGCTTGGAGACTGCATGGGATCCTTGGACCCTAAGTGGTTCACCCCAAGTACAATTAGATGAGATAATGTCACGTTGGACTGTGCCACTTCAGAGGGGAGATAAAGATGGTCATGTTTTTTAATGCTTCTGTCTTGCAAAATTCCCTTCATTTACTTATGGAATGCAACAGGGAGAAAGCAATGCTAAAGTGCTCCCCATTTCCTGGGTTGCCTAGATGAGCATTCAGAAAGAAGACCCTCTGATCAGAGGTGCATCCCAGATTTTAACCACCTTTCTGATCCTTCCCAATCAGGTACCCCCAGAGTATAACCTTCAGCATCCTCAGCCAAGGTATGCTGATGAGAATATCAAGATGGAATTTGTAACCCAAAGCATGCATTCTCTTAAAGATAAGAAAATACTGATGTATCTAGCTGTTTTGGCTTTCTATCTGAGCAGTACTACAAATGGAACATGATTGATACAAAATAATTTCAGAATATTTTTCACATTTTCAAAGTGAACCAAGCTGGGGCCTCTTCACTTGACCAAGAGGTTTTGGTACATTCTTTTAAAAAATGGTGTGGGGACCACAGATTTCCCAGTCAGGATTAATTCTGCAGCTCACATATGCAACCACACTGAAATATAAGTTTCCAGGGATGGGGACAAGGAGAGGCAAGTGACAAAATCTATGTTGTGATATTGTGATGCACACTCTGCTTCTTACCTACTGGATTGCAACATCATGACCCAAATATGAAAGGGTGGAAATGTGTTGTAATGTCACAACCCATATTTCATCATTTGGGCATCATCATGCTTAGGAACAGATGTCTTTGCACTGAATATATTTAAACCCACAGCTCCTAACATATGGAACAGCAAAACTATGATACTGCCATCCTTTACAACCAGTAGCTTGAAAAGGTACACCCTAACACTGTGAAAGAATTGTATCACAGAATTCCAGTGAGAAGATTTCAATTGTTACATTAGATGATGATGATGATGATGTTAATGATGATGATTATAGAAATTAGATAATGTGATTGAAAGGCTAGGTGTCTGCACTTTCATTCCACTTATTTAACAAGCAACTACTATTAAAGACTAGGAAGCAAGGAAATGAAACAATTGAAATAAAACTTTCTAAAAGTTATAAACACAGCCATGACCTAGAGCAGCGTTTTTCAAACTTGGCAACTTTAAGATGTGTGGACTTCAGCTCCCAGAATTCCTGGCTGGGGAATTCTGGGAGTTGAAGTCTACACATCTTAAAGATGCCAAGTTTGAAAAAACAACGAGCTAGAGGCTTAAAATCTTTTAAAAGACATTTGTTTGTTTATTTATTGCTCACATTTATATGGCTGTCCATCTCACACAAGGCAACTCTTAGCAGATATTAGCAGATAGTGTTAGAGTCCTAAAAGTAGGTAATTCAAAGAGGACTTATATCACTTTCAAGTCTTTTGCAGGAAAAAAAAAGTATCTCAGAACTATGTTTGAAAATAACTTGGACAGGATTCATATTTCTTGGGAATATTGTGTATGAATTGGGAATATTTGAGTATGAGTTGATGGCTACCATGCTGCTACTACAGCCAACGGTAAGGCTGTCACCAGAACAATAAAAGCCCTGCTGGTGGAGGACAGGAGGTGATGTGTGTAGATGATAGATAGATGATAGATTGTCAGACAAATATTCCATCAATGCAGTAGTGAAACAGTTGGTGAAGCCCTTGGGCTTGTGAATGCAGTGATAGGGTATTGTCATCATTCCAACCTTCAGCCATCTGGGACAAAAAGGATTAGTATTGCTGATGATGGCATCACACAAGCTAATATCAAAAAATTTAAGTATGGTTGAACTTATTTAGGGTTGGGTGGAAGACTGTCAGGATATCCCAGAGCTGTAAACTAAATGGGGAAGTCAAAAAACATCCTGGAGACCACTTTCATACTGGACATTGTAGGAGGAGAGCTGTATTAGCCTATGACAGCCAAAAAACAGGAGTCTGGTTGCACTTTTTCAGACTGACAAATTTTGTTAAAAGGCATAAGCTTTCATGAGCAGCAGCTCACGTCATTGGACACATGGAGTGTCTAAACTAGATTTAAACATGGATTTAAATTGGTATGAAGATGGCGGGGGAACGGAGGGGAAGACAGGGTGATTATGCAGAAGAAGGTTACATGTAAGACAGACTACACATATCTTACCAATTAACAATTGTGATGCATTAAAAATTATTTTGTTAAGACCTTCTGAAACAGCCTAAAACCATTCAATGTATGTGTTTCATATTACTGTCCCCAAACCAACATAAATGTATCCTCAATCTGAATTGAGCTTGACTCAAGGACGTCTTGACCTTTTCACAGCTCACGATTGAATCCTGCTAGGTTCAGTCTCTGGCATCTTCAGAAGATCAGACTCCATTCCCCTGAGATAAGCAAATTAACCCTATTGGGCTAGATGCACAGTTTCTTGTATCCTTCTCCCTACTTTTCATGCTCAGCCATTAAATTCCATGGGTGACCACTAGACCATTTCCATCCTCTCATTTTAGGGTGGACTTAAGGCTATTGAGAAGATGATTTTGTTGAGGAAAACCATGTTGATTGGTTTGAACTCCCTAAAGCACTGATTCTCAACTTCGGCAACTTAAAGTCCACACATCTTTTTTTTTTTAATTCAAACAAAATGAAGCCTTAATTGTGGGTTTTAATGACTAAATGGTTTGCTTTGAAAGGGGCAATATTAATATGGTCTAATTACAGGTGAGAGATCACACCTCACATTGTATTTATGCCTGCAAAGGAGAAATGGGAAACCATCTTTCGTTTCATTTCTTTTATAGTTTCTTCTCTGTTCTTTAGCTATCTTTTCTTGCTTTTCTATATTTTTATATTGTATTGTAACTATATATGTTGAAATTGAATAAAGTTCTTAATCAAAAAAAAAAAAAAGGAAAAAAGTCCACATATCTTCAAGCTGCCAAGGTTGAAAAACACTACCCTAAAGAAAGGACAGAATAAAAATACAATACATTGTCCTCAACATATATTTCCTAAATACAAAGGGAAATACCTTCCTAAATACAAAGGAACCTTAAGCTAAATACACCTTAAGCATCTTACCAGGTGAACTTTTTCTTCTTTGGCATAAGGCCCATTTTGAGTAGCTATTTACTACAGCTTTGGAAAATGTAGTACCATCTAACCTACTGGAATATTTGATTACTTAGACAATGTAACTACCATATGAATGATATCTGATGTTAACACTATGTATAAATAATAGTTGCCCTGCAGTTACAATCTGACTTCCTTCACCATGGCTGATATCCTAAGACTGAAAGGACCCCAGTGAGTGAAGAAAAACAACCTATTTCCTGCAAACTTTCCTGCTGAATAATTACTTCCTCTATTTATCTGATGTGTGTTTCCTGTGACCTATTTCCATGTGTTTCACCCTTGCTGGTGATTTTTAAGGACCCAATGAAAAGTAAACCTTTGTATTAGAAACTGGAACTTTTCCCTACACATTTCCTCTCCCTGTCTTAGATATTGCAGAAAACTGAACAGACATAGAATCAAGATCCTGTTAGATTCGTTTCCCTTGCTAATAATCAATCTGAGGAAAGGCAACCACATTTTCCCCTTTCAAATTAAATTTGACTGCCCTATGTGTAATAAAATGTACCTCCCTTCCTTTTTGAAATTAAAGTAAATTTTATTTTAGAATGGTTACTAATTTGGCTAAAATGAAGAAATATCTCAACAAAAATGACAATAATGGAATATATTTGTATACAATTTGCAGATATTGACATCTATGTGTAGCTGAACATTTCAAAGCAATGTCTGTAATTGAAATAGAAATACAATATATCTAACCATAGTGGAGAAGACTGTGACTTGAGTTCATGATCAGTCTGATGTGCACTAGCTGTACCAGCTGTTGATGAGCATCTTCAAGAGCTTCTTGCAGTTCCTGGTTAGTTTTTATACTTCTTTAATTTTAAACTAGACTTGGAAGAGACAATCTTTTAAGCATAGCACATTTTGAAACAGAGAACTTCCTTCTGACAGAGGACTGTTTTTCAGTTTAGCAGGAGAAACTGCCAACCTGCACACAGGAAGCAAATAACAAATCTTGAAGGGCAACCAGAACATTTGGAAACAATCTACAACTCTTGAAGTCTTCAGGAACTTGGGAGGCCTATGCAAACATTTGGATTCTAGGATTTGTAATAACCCCTTCTTAATGGTTTCTGAAAGACACAAAAACTGTTCAGTTTAGGAATAAAACTTCATGTATTATACTTCTCCACATTTCTCAAAAGTGGCACAAAGCAAAGATGAATCAAACATCAATGTTGTCTTCTCCTCATAAAATAAAAACACAACAAAATCAGTGTCCCATAATGAAACGAAATCTGCATGATGAGCTTGTGGAAAGAAAATAGACTTTTCTAATAGAATAGTAACCTGCCATTCTCCTTACTGTATCTGTATTCTTCTTCTGAGTGTATCTTTAGCACCATTATGGAGTTGATAGTCAAGAAACAAGCCTGTGTACTGTACATTATGGAGACTTGAAGGTCAAATGGTAGTCACTGGGAAACTTGTGAATTGTTCATCTTCATTGTTCTGAAGCAGTGAAGCCTCTGAGAGACAAGAAGAGGGAGAAGTTACATCCTATTGCTTTTGCCTCTTAGATTTTCTTCATCTCTTTCCTCACCCCTCCAAACTCCCATACTGTATCTTCTGGAGGTTCAGAGGGTTGAAGCAAGAAGGTGCTAATTTTCTGTGGCAGTGTCAATGCTGTGTAGCAACCTCCCAGTGGAGATCAGACTCAACCCCTCCTTGCTGACGTTTTGGAAACCATTGAAGATGGAGTTGTTTCAGAGAGCTTACCCCCAAACATATGATGCCAACTTAAAATTTACTTTTATTGCTTCCATTTTTGAGTTTTGAATTGATTTCTGCTGTTATTGTTGTCATCTACTAAGTTTTTGTGTGGTTTTAAATGCTACCATGAATATTTCCAGTCATTCTATTATATTCCATGTAAATTGCCAAGAGTCTGTTTTATTGCAGTGGGGTAAACATGTGTTTAAAATCAATAAAGTAAAGTAAAGTAAAGTAAAGTAAAGTAAAGTAAAGTAAAGTAAAGTAAAGTAAAGTAAAGTAAAGTAAAGTAAAGTAAAGTAAAGTAAAGTAAAGTAAAGTAAAGTAAAGTAAAGTAAAGTAAAGTAAAGTAAAGTAAAACAAAATAAAATAAACCTGTCTTAGGCTTTGATTATGTGGCATTGCACTCTATGCAGACTCAGAGAGAAGTGGGTAGAAGACATGTAGACACTCAAAAGTTTTTTTTTTCATAGACCTAGATACTGATGTGCTTCCTGGAAAGATACTTGGAGTGTTTTCCCTTCCTTATTTTCATGAGAGATCAGTTATTTTGTGGGCAGTTTTTAACTCACGTCTCTTCAGCCTTTTAAAATTAAGTTTGACATTGTAGTGGGCATACATGCATCTTCACTGCTACTTGGATTGCACAAGACATTGGAGCTGGTGTTTTTACATTGTGGCAGCATAACAACTGTGAATTGAGTGCCAAGGAATGTGGCAGGTAACCACAAAATATCATTCTGGCAATTACAGTGCAGATATTTTTAGCGTCTGGATGGATAGAGTGGTATTTTTCTAGCCCCTGTTAAAATTGTCCTTTAAAGTGAATGGTTCCATTTCACCCAGAATGTCTCAACTGGCCATTAAAATCGTACTTGAAAATAGTGTCTGTAAAAGCATCTTACAGAGACAGCTTCAGACATATTAAGTATATACATTTGAATTCAGTAACGATCCATCATTTCATTAATTAATTGATCCATCCACGGAAATAGTTACTTTTTTGCAAAACACTGATGATGGTGTTTTTTTTTAATGGAAAAGGAAGGAAATGCTCCCCTATTCATTGCTAAAAAGTTTTTAGTTTTTTAAAATTAAAATTGAAAAGGATTATTTGTAATACTATTTATAAACTAAATAGCAGTACAACTCTATGAATTACATTATCTTTGAATAAAAAAAAACCTATATAAAGATGAGAAAACACATCTACTTAAATTATACATTATACCTACAACTTAAAGAAGAAAAATTATATCAGGCTATTAAAATTATGTAACTCTCTTCAGTGTCAACATTGTGATCCAATTTTTTAAAAAATGAATCAAACCTAGACATAGTCAGTTTCCCTGGCTTGTATTTCCTTTGTGCAAAACAGATTTTAACACTGAGAACTGAGAAACTCTGTTAAACCAACTTTTGGTGTCTAGGACACAAGCATTCTTTCATGAAAGCATAGCAATCTTTTTCACAACAGTCCAAGCCTGATATATCCAAAGTTCTTCATAGATTGAAAGATCCAGATCTTGGAGATGTGATATAACAAAACATTAACATTATTAATCCTTAAGTGCTTTCCAGAAACTTGGTTCACCATAGTAATAATCATTGCTAAAAAGTAAACCATAATTTTAAAGTCATAACTATAATAAGTTTAATAGCCCTCTTCTGTAGGGTATTGCAATAGTTATTTCATGCCAGTGAATTCCTACAGAAGAGAATTTCAGTGAATTGTCAGAGAATGTCAATGAAAGTCCCATAAATTTTTCAACACTGGAACTTTCTGAATCTTGCATTTGAATCCACCTTGGGCACTCCGTTAAGCACACAAGGCATGCTGTGTATATAGTATGCCAGCTTTGCAAGCTAGAGGTGCCCACTATGTCTTACTTGTGTGCACATTCCATCTTAATTTAGGACCTTGCTGTGCTAATAAACAAAGTCTGAAGAGGATTTCTATTATGTTCATTTAAACATGAGTATAATAATGTTCTTTGCGGCTATAAACTTACATTTATCAGAATTTACTGTCATGAGGAAAGCTGTATTCATGTTTGTTGGCATCATCATCATCTCACTCATTGTCATCATCTTTTGATGCCAGCTTTTCGGGCCTACATTTCCTGATTTAAACTTAGGAGCAGCTTTTGGAAACTTGTGTTCTTTTTTCAACTCTTTCACCAACAAATGCATGTTTTGACTCAAGAAGGACAAACGATAGCAGAAGCCATTCAAAGGGCTATCTCTATAGTAGCCGAGTCTATTTTGGCAGATCTCAACAACCCATTCCCACAAGAAGTCCATGGAGAATTTCTTCTCTAGCCCAAAATATGCATTATTGTAACTATGCATTACTGTGGTTCCACTTTTTAAAAAAGTTTCAAAAGATGTAACTACAATAATGTGTATTTTTCCCTCTTTTTCCTTGATTACAGTTCTCTTCATTTCCTCTGTTGTGTCTCCTTTATCCTCAAGTATTTGATCAAGCTCTGCAGCCTTTGAAGTGATGATGATGATGATGATGGTGATGGTGATGATAGAAGTGCTAAACTTCAAGGAAAAAAGTATCTAGGTTAGTCTTCCCAGATGTGGGCGTTTTCCAGATATATGGACTACAACTCCCAGAATTCCAGATCTGGTCTTCAAAAAATCAGGAGTCACCATAGGCTAACATGGCTCCTCTTATGGATCTGGATTACACAACTCTAGATGAGCACTAGATGGCAGCAGAGAATTAGAATTTTGATGTCCCCTTGCTGCCATTTTATGATTCTCCAGATTATTACAGCCTAGATATGGTAGCTCCAGAATAAGCTGATGTCCTTGTGAATTTCTTTGTCAGGGGCTTAGCCCTCAGTTCATTTTTGAAAGTGGTACTCCTAACCAGCTTGCCTTTTTCTCTTCCTTAATGCCAGATATTTAACAATAATGGCCACTAAAAGATTGTTTAAAATGTTCTTGCTAAATTAGGATCAAGCATGAAGGAAGGTGGTGTCAGAAACAACCATTTTATGTATGAATTTACTTCTAGTCCTGAAAGCAATTTTCAAGGTTGAATATGACCAAAAGGCACTTTAGTTTTTAATTCAAAGCATGTATGCGCCCTTCTGAACTGCATCTGATTCTTGTGTGGTGTTTTCCAATCTTGGCAACTTTAAGATGTATAAACTTCAACTCCCAGAATCCCCCAGTTGGCTACTGTTCTAGTGAGTAAATCTTGGAGTTCAAGTAGCCAAAGACACTTAATTACAAATCCTTAAAATCGCACACCTGTTTCTGTTATTCTCCATGATTTTGTGAAGAGTTGAATGGTTAAGTTTGACAATACAAGGCAGGATCCTGGGTTCAGGCTGAATATATTCTAGACATGCTAATTTTGTGTCAGAGCCAGCTATGATAAAGACATGGCCCAAATCAACTCTCTCCCTGTGGAGCTGATACCATTTAAAATTTATAATAACAACTTTCTCTCAACTAGCTCATAGCACAGCTGATATCCTAGACCAGCCTTTCCCAACCTTTTGACATTGGAGGAACCCTTGAAATATTTTTCAGGCCTCGGGGAACCCCTGAACATTCAGGCTCAAATATAGGCCAGAAGTTACAAAATTATTATATTTGTTTCATGTGTAGGCCTGTATATATACATTAACAGTGTTCCTAAACTAAAAATAAAGAATGAAACTTACCTCTTTAACGTGAAGTTGCCCGAATTTGAAATAATATTTTAAATAAATTGTGATCTCCCAAGGAACCCCTAATGACCTCTTGTGGAAACCTCGGGTTCCTCAGAACCCTGGTTGAGAAACCCTGTCCTAGACAGATGTTGGCTTAAAGCTGCTTGGATTAGCCATCTCATGGAAGTTATGAATAAGAACATTTTATACAGGCTGACTATAGTTTTTGGAGACTAATGGATTGCAGAGATCTTTTCAGCTTTCCAGGCACTGCTTTTGGTAAGAGTCTCTGCCTTATGCCATATCAATTTACCACTTGAGGACAGAATCAAGAATACAGCCCAGCTAATGCAGATGTTACCCTAACTTGTTGATTTATTTCATAATGAAATGATTGCTATGAGAAAATGCTACTGATGTTTTCTTTTCAGAGTGGTGAAAGAGGAAAAGGTGTTATGTGTTTGGACCATCTGGTTTCTGTTCTCAGAGTTTCTGTATTTTTAGATGTCATTATATTGCAGAAATAATTTCCTGGAGAACAAGTGACATAATTGTGCAACCAAAATGGTGTGACCATAAGGATAATTGATTATATGTTGCTGACCAAATGCTTCTAAATTTAGTTGTTTCTAGAATTACTGTAAATTTTAATTGCTTTGAAAATAGGCCAGTTAAAAGTAAACCATTACAAATTCCCCAATGGTTTCCCTATGGAAATTAAGCCCCACATATAATATTGAAATGGTAAACACACCACCTAGGAGAATATTTCACTGACCCTGGGGAAATATCCTTTCAAGTAATTCTGCATATGATTAATTTATTTCTCTGTTCAACTGGAATTGCTCAGCTCAGATGGATGCTCCAACCCATTTGGATGATCTGGAAAAAAGCTAAGCCATGTTGGGGGTGGTTAATACATGGATGGGACGCCACCAAGAAACCTCAGAGCTGTAAATTAGACTGGGAAGTTGGGGAAAAACAATCTCAGAAGGCAAATGGAACCCAGCTCCATATTGTTGCCAAGGAAAGTACATTGACATGTGTTCTCATATAGTCCCCATGAGCTGAATTTGATTTCAGAAAGTGTTTACATTTTATTTTTAATCAGTTGAAAACAATATGACTTCAAAATATAAACTTTGACTGGTTTCCACCCTTTCTTTCTTCCTCACCCCTTCAAAACTCCATTTCATGCTTCTGGTACTCCCTTCCTATGAGTATTTATGAGAGTATTCTCTTTGTAGTAGTGAAGAGTCTTGCACATCTCAAAGTTGTGGGAGTATTCTGTCAGGAGTGTACATTCTCAGAAGCTCACAAAAGACAGGCAAGTCATAGAAGAGGGATCAGATTAAATATCATCCACTGGAAAAGGAAATGGCAACCCACTCCAAAATTTTGCCAAAAGAACCAAATGGATATTCACAAGCAGAACAATGCCCACCTGAGAGTAGAAGATGAACCTCCCCTTCAGGTGAGAAGGTATCTAATGAGTCACTAGGGACAAGCAGAAAGCAAGAGAGCAGAGAGGCTTACAATGTGGCAATGCTTGGGATGAAGATGGTGCATCCATCCTTGTGCTCCTTGATCTCTTAGTTTTGATAATGTCGACCACCATATCCTTCTGGACCAACTCTGGGGTTCGGAATGAAGGGTACTGTTTATGGTGGATGCCTTCCTTCCTTCAGGGCCACTTTTAGTTGGAGTTGATTGAGGAGGAGGTCTTTCCCTAGACCCTTCCTCTATGGGGTGCCATAGGGTTCAACTCTTTCTCCCCTCCTATTCAATATCTACATGAAACTGCTGAGTGAGTTCATCATGCTGATGATACCCAATTATATTTTTTGACAGATATAAGGCTGTTGACGTCCTGTCTCAGTGCCTGGAAGCTGTGCAGGCCTGGATGGGATGAACCATCTCCAACTCAATCCTTCCAAAACCAAACCAAACTAGGGGGTCTTGGGACCACCTAGTAACAGGGATATTCTATCTGTGACTTTGGATGGGGTTGCACTTTCCCTTTCTAAGTTTTCTTTGGGAGGGGGTCACCTCTGTCTTTTGTTGGTGCAATTTCATTGGTTTGGAAGCTGAAATGTAGGTGTATGATTTATGTGCTAGAGTTTCCATCCATCCATCCATCCACCCATCCTATCAAATTTATATGGTCGCCCATCTCACAAGGAGTGACTCTGGGCAGCATATAACAATTAAATAAAACAATAAATATATAAAAACAATCATTATTAAAAAATATAAAACAGTCATTATTAAAATACAAACCACCAGGTACAGGACAGAGTAAATTAAACACAATGATGGAGACACCTTAGAATGTCACTGGTCCCCTGGGACCCCCAGGCTTGATGTCACTAGTCCCCTGTACCCCCAGCCAGGTCTTGAGGGACTTTCAGAATAGCAACAGGAATGGAGCTAACCTCATTTAGGGTGGTAGAAGTTTTCATAAGGCAGGTGCTACAGCAGAGAAGGCCCGCTTCCTGGGACCCGCCAAGTGTAGGTCCCTAGAAGTTGGGACATGAAGCTTGCCCTCTCTGCCAGATCTAATGGGACAAGCAGATGTAGTTGGGGAGAAGCGACAGATAACCTGCTCCCATGACATAAAGGGCTATCTTTCTTCCTTGAGGAGCTCAAGGGGGTAAATATAGTCTCCCAATCCAATTGAAGGACCACAACAATTGTAAGGGATTAAAAAAATGTCCTCCTCTCCTGGACACGGCTTAAATTCTATCCATGATATGCCTGGTTATGTCAACTTACCCAAGCATATCCGAAACCTCTGCATATCCTTGATCTGTCTGTTTGACACCTGCACTGTTCAATCATCATCTGAGAAGCCTCTTCCCATGATCCTGTTCCCCAAAAGCTGGGATTAGGGCAATTGACGGTATCTTGATCTCAAGGGTCACACTGAGCTGTGAGTAGTCTTGTCAGCAAGACAATCCACTTCTCTCTCTCTTGCATACAAACAAGTACAAATGATTTTTCAAAAATGTTTCCACCTTTTTGGCATGGTTTCAGCTCGCTCAAACTCCAGGAGTGGAGTTCTGTGAAAATTTTGAATTATGTTTAGAGCCATCTGCCTGCCTTGCATAAATCAGAAACTGTCCTGAATTGTCCCAAGTGGCACCAGATTTTTGCTTTGTTGCTGAGTTGGTCTATAGCTAAACAGGCATACCTGCACACACAATGGTATATAAGCTTCCATGTTTCATACCTCCATTCAAACTTACCACTGATATGTAACCCAGAAACAAATAAAGCTTGAACATTGGTTTGTCTCCTTAACTTATATCATTACTCTGGCCTTAACACAGAGGCTCTCGTATTTCGCAATACAGTGACCCTAAAATGATAAACAAATTCGTGTTGATTTTTTAATCAATATATCACAGAGATTCTTAATCTTTGCAGTACAGTGAGCACCCCCTGAGGCTTACACAGGCAAAATATGGGGCACAGCTTGGAGCCAGTTTCAAGAGTGATTTCCCTTGGCTGCTAAAGGGCTGATCAGGTTTTTAAAAAGTGGGACTCCCCCCTTCAAATTAGCTTGTGGTTTCCCGGCAGATCCAGGGCCCACAGTTTGAAACCCCACAATTGAACAGATATTTGCACAATACTTTTCATTTCATAGACAGTTTTGTACAAACATGTGTCAGGTTTGTACAAACATGTTTCAAGTCCTGTTTCAAGTTCTCTTTTGGACAGGTCCCACTTGATTATGATGCCATGTCTCATGAAACACTAATTTATATCTTTTAGCAAGTCCATACAGATTCCCATTTGCAGTTTATATTAATAAGATTGGTCCGTTGATTTTGTAATATTTTCTCCTCCTCCCTGGATTCAGAAGGCTGCAATTACAGGTAGTCCTCACTCAGTGACCATTTATTTAGTGATGGTTTAGACTTATACTAGTGCTGAAAAAAACAACTTATACCAGTGCTCACACTTACAATCGTCTCAGTGTCTCCACGGTCATGTGATCACGATTTGGGCACTTGGCAACCAGTTCACATTTATGACCATCACAGCATCCTGTGGTCATGTGATTGCCATTTTTGACCTTTGCAGCTGGTTTCTGGCAAGCAAAATCAATGGGGAACTGCATGATTCACTTAATGACCATGTGGTTTGCTCAACGACTGCAGTGATTCACCTAATGACCACCGCAAAAAAGGTAATAAAATTGGGTCAGATTCGTTTAATGACAGCTTTGCTCAGCAACTGAAATTTCAGTCTCAATTGTGGTTGTTAAGTGAGGACTACCTGTAAAGCATTCCTGAGAGAATGGCTTATTGAAATGACCTGTAAATGCTTTACTGAATATGTAGATATCTATCACATCTATCAAAAACCTTACCCTTAAAAAATAGGTTATTGAAATCAGCTGGAAATCTATCAAGCTAGAAATAATTCTTCTGGGACATTGTGCATGGGGAGCAGGTGAGAAAGAGAGTGTATAGAGGTCAAAAATGTTCTGCAGCAGCCTTGCTACATGAGTTTTGCATACCAAATATTTCTTTTGTGGGTCATTGTCTGGTTATCATATAAGGAAAATCCACTGAAAATCACAAGAGAGATTTCTAGTGTAAAAAACTCTTCGACATAATCATGTAACATGAGAACATGCACAAATGAAGCATCTTGGACTATATTGGAAAAGAAAAATTACCTTGTAGGAAACGTGCTATCAAACAACCACGTTAAGAATGAGGTCCTCCTTTCATTCTGAATCCAACACATAATGATTTGGAGGTTTATGCCTTGTGATCTTTGGCCAGCTTTCTGCACTGAGAGATGTCCTCCAACATGTAGTTGGTTGATTCATGTTGATTTATTATATATAAATACATGATCTCCTATGTGTATGTATTGCATTTCTTTCATCATGGAAATCATATCATATACTCCGTTAGGGGTATGAACCCAACTCAGAGCTGTTCATCAAGGTTAGTATCACCTTTCCATGTTTGTAGATCATTTGATTTGTTCTTATTTCATTAATTGGTACCTGATGAGTCATAGCAAACAGGCAACCTGATTCCACTGAATACCAGCTAATTTTATAGCATATATAGACACACACAGAAAAGAATCATAGTTATGCTGGTCAGTGAAAAAAAAAGTTCTTATTAGATAATTCTTTTTTAATGGAGCAAAGTGGAAAAAAGAATATGCAGTGCTGCTGAGATGACTGGAACTCTTCAGCCATTGGGTTTTTGCAATGCATTGACTGATGAAGTGTTTTGGAGGACTTGAAAACTTGTCCCTTTTTTTCTGCCACTTTTATTGGCCCTCTTACAGGAACTACCAAATAGTGGCATATGTAGACATCATATCATGCTGATGACTTTGGAATGTATGGCCGATAGCTAAATAGGCCTACCAGGCCCTTGGATTCCGACTGCTAACACAGCACTCTGATGGCACTATGTCAAATATTATCAACTAACAGACATTTCAGCTGCACCGTGTTTTGGTTAGCAACATTTCTTCTGTTTGTTTTCTGGAATATCAGCCCTGGATATCCATGGAAAGAAGAGTGTTTGGGGAAATGCCTTTTCCGGAAATGTTCACAACATGCATAGTAAGCAGCTGAGTAATTGACACACACACACACACAGGTGTGTGTGCACACACATACACACAGAGGTATTTGGAGTAATGTGGCTGTTTCCCTCTTCCACATAATGAATGAAAACTATTTAGTTTCTTTCTCTTGCCACACTGGGAGCCTGCAGAGGCGTAAAGGGAGAAGCAAACATATGTTTGTATAAAGTTGTCATGGCAAGGAAGAGAAAGGCCCATTCAGAGATGGAGAATAGATAGTAATATAATAAGATGTGAATGCATTTTCATATGCCTTTGGGAGCAAAACAGGAGTGAACAGATTTAAATGTGGATGCTGGAAATGGCAACCCTCCCAGTTACAGAATTCCTGCCTATTTCCTGGTCCATGACTGCAGCAGTTGAATCACTTAAACATTTATAAGAATGGAAAGTGATATACATATACATTAAATAATTTTTAAAAATAAAAAAATAAAAATATGTCCATGGTTAATACCGTAGTCTAAACCAGTGTTTCTCAACCTTGGTAACTTTAAGATGTGTGGACTTCTGGCTAGGGAATTCTGGGAGCTGAAGTCCACAGGCATTCAAGTTGCCAAGATTGAGAAACACTGTCCTAAACTATTACGGACCTTCAAAAGGAGATATAAGCACAAGAAAACCCGCAATCTAATTTATGAAAGGATCTTCCTCCAAGGAGCTGACCACTTTATTCACACTGGTCACTGGAAGATTCAACAGGCAGATGAGTTTAGCCCGCCAAAAGCTATGGAAGCAGAGGAACCTAGATTAAACCATTTCTCCAGATACCAACAGATTCATTTACGCTGAATGCATGGGAATGAGGATATAACTCTGTTAGGGAAACGTTGGAGGGAAAGCCAACAAGCATTGTTCTCTGTTCTTAGCCCACGTATGGTGGTATTTTTATAAATAGGACCAGAGTGACCAGTCCAGAGCATGCAATAATATGAAATTATTTCCCCATAAAGGCTAAGAGTATAGGATCAAGATACAAGCAAGTGGGGTCATCAAATGAAATTGATTGTCTCCAGCAGGAGGCAACATCTAGCCAACCTTGGCCAATTCCAAAGACTTATTGCAGGGACAGTGCTGGTTACTTATTGAACAGGGGAGCACCAGCAGATGCCAGGACTATAGGCTAGACTGGGAAATCAATTAAATATCCTGGAAGAAAGCAATAAGAAAACACTTCTGTACTGCTGCCAAGAAACCTACATGGTTGAGTCCATGTAGATAGTCACTAGAAGATAAATTTACCTTGAAGGAATGTTTCCCTTAATCCTAAAACACGGATTTGCACTAGCTCCAGGAGTCACATAAAAAAGGAATTCTGCACAGCACTTTTTTTCTTCATTTATGGAATTTGCTGCAAAAGGCAGAAGTGAGTTCCACAGAGGCTAAGGACTTACATGGCTCTAAAGAGGGGTTAAGTACATTTGCTAAGGTCAGGTCTGCCAATGTGCATTAGCCATGGGTGGCCCATGACCATGACAACCACATGCCACAAAGTAGCAGTTGTTGATGTTAGCGTGTTGAGAAATGTCTACTTTCACACCTTGTTTGTGGACTTCCTGCAAGTATCTGGCTAGCCTCTGTGAGAGCCTAGAAACTGGATTTGGGTATTTAGCCAAAAGGAAGAGTCCCCAATAGACACCCCCACTCCATGATCTCATCTGCCTCCTTTACTATATTTTTAGCAGAACTAAGATGACACTCCATTTAAATAATATTCCGTACAAGACTCCCTACAGGTAAAGACATTTGTACTTTTAATACATCCGAATTTCATCTACATTCTTAATCTGGGATCCCCTTTGCCACACTAAATGCAACCAATAGTTCCAATCTGAAGCGAGTCTTTGTGCAACAAATGACACATTGTGCTATTTATGCCCCTCCTGTTACTGGATCAGTCTTTAGCATCACAGCCTTTGGCCTCATGCGGATACATTGTCTGACTTTTTCTTAGACAGAGTTAAGCTGGACCTTCTCAGGTTCCCTTTCTGTGCAAACGGAAGGACTTTCTCAACTCACAGCCAAGAGAACATTTGTTTTGAGTGTTTATTTTGTACATCTGTCCCTGAAACCACACATCATGTAGCAATTCGAGTCTGCAAGTGCAGGGTTCCTAAGCTCTTCAAGGAGCCCATTTTTTCCTTTTAGCCCATTTTACTGCTCTCCCTCTACTGTGTCTGCAGGGCACTTGGCATGCGTGATTTACAATAACTGTTGTGCTAAAATTGGCCTTGTAATTTCTCAGAACTCTTTCTCCTTTGAGAAGAAGCCTCTTGTTTTTCCACCTTATTCAGGGGTGGCTGCAGGGGGCGGCCAAAGAAGTCAAACAGCAGCCACAAGGTATGATTGAAGCTCTGCCTATTTTGATGTGTGAATGGGTTTCTTCTCCGTAGTGCGCAAGGGCAGGACAAGGATCTGTGGACAGCAGCTTTACACGGAGAGATCCAAACTCGAAACGAGGATCAATTTCCTGACTGTGAGAGCTATTTCACAGTAGAACAGGGTGCTCCCTGGAGTCATGGGTGCTCCATCAGGAGCGGTTTTCAAGCAAAGGGTGACCAGCCATTTGTATGGGATGAACTGTGGATTCCTGCTCTGCCCTGACCTCCAAGGTCTCTTGCAAACACATCATCTCAGAGAAGATAATCCCACAGGTACTGTACCTCTTTTCTTTCTTTGGCAATACAAGTATAATTATATAGTGAACTCAACTGGTAAGTTAGATGACTGATCATTGCCATAGTTTCAAGACCCACTACCTCAAAATGCTGCTTTATGCTCCTTATTGGGATGGTTGTCCTTGCTGCAGTGTTGGAAGGGAAGACCGGTGCTTCTTCTGTTGCTTACACAAGCAGGCACAAAGTGATATGATATGATACAATATAAATATACTGTATGTGTGTGTGTATGTGTGTGTGTGTATGTACGTGTATGTATGTGTGTGCGTGTGTGTTTGTGTGTGTGTGTGTGTGTGTGTAGCATTCAACGGTTTGCTCTTTTCTGGTCCAAACTTGCACAGCAGATTAGACTCAGGTGGGTTTAGATTAGGACAGGGCTGGAACATCATAGACTTAATGTTCTGATGGAACTGAAGTTTTCCATTCAAGAAAATGACCTCAAGCAAATGTTGCCAAGATGCCCCAAATGTGGAATTTATGCAACATCTGCACTGAATATACTTCAACTGTAATATGAAGTCTGAATTGTTATATGCCAGGATGAGTGACTTGGACACTGGGGCTGTCAGGCTTATTCCATGGAGTCCAATTTGTAAACCTCTATGCAAAGATTCAAGATGGTGGTAAGGCACTGTGCAAAGAGTGGGATTTGATAGCCCAAATAGCCCTTCCCACTCTTTCGCTCTAAGACCAACTCGTTTCTTCCTGTTGGAGAGAAAGAGAAGAGGTCACCGGAAAGAGAAAAAAAGGAGGGTCAGAGAAGTGGATGTTGTTGAGTAGTCTTGCATAATCTTGCATAGTATGTATTTTATAATTATATCTGATATTGAGCAGGCAACTCTCCTCCTGTTGATTTCTAATGCAACTAACTCAGAAATTTCCCAACCCTCTAGAGGAAATTAAGGAGGCCCAAAGAGCTGGGAGGGTATATGAGGGAGAAAGATGCTACCACACTGTCAGTTGGATGCATTTGGATGAGCCCAAAGGTGGATTCAATTTTCAAATTTCATTTCCAACATTTTCAGTAACTGGCTCAATAATAGGAAACTAAATAATTATTTTTCATCACTAAATACATTAATTAGAGTTAGGGTTTAATTAGTTAGTTAGGTCTAGCCATAACTAGACTCCCATAACTCAATATATTTTCTCTTACTTTTTTCCCCATTTCTTCTTTCCCCCTCCCTCCTTTTTTCTCTTTTTCCCTCCTCTTCTCCTTCTAAATATGCATATTTTATTTTGCTATTTCTTTGTTATAATTGATTGGACCATAATGGTCTTAATCCCAACAAACCCTAGCAGGGCTTCAGTAAGTATTAGACTTAATATGAGTTAGCATAGCTTTACATTCTCACAGTGTTTTATAAATTCTAGTGTTATTTATGGCCTTTTCTAGTTATCTGTCCTGGTTATTTATAGTGTTTAGATTATTTATTATAAAACCAATTGTAATTTTATAGGATTCTTTTGTATTTTAATACCTCTACTCTGTAGTTTTACCTTAATAATTTTATCTTTACCTTATCTTATTCTATCAATATGACTTTTTATTTTATTTCTATTTTAGTGTTAATTGTGATGTTATTGGTTCTGTCCTGGTCTACAACTGAAATAAAATTGATTGATTGATTGATTAAATTAATCAGAAGATCATCTGCAATGTACACAATGTAAAACCCACAGAATTAAAAACTTAATTTTAAAATGTTGTTAATTCCTTATTGCTCAATTGTTTCCTTTTTTTTTTTTTTAAGCAAATTAAATATTGAATTGTTGTGAGAGAAGAATTGGAAATTAGGCTGCAGGAAAGAACATTATGCAGCAGTTCCTTCATTCTGGCATTGTCAGATATTTCTCATTTTATTAATTGGAATGACCCTAAGGAATAGCACCAATGACTCCTGCATTTCCCAAAGAATGGATCGTTGCACTTGGACCGATGCTAAGTTACTGCCTGAAAAAATTGAGTTTGTGTTCATTATGAAGTTATGAAATCTACTGCTGAATTTATTAAGCCAAAACAACTTTTATTTCTCATGGGTTAACAAACACTCAGAGGGACGCGGTGGCGCTGCGGGTTAAACCGCTGAGCTGCCGATCGGAAGGTCGGCAGTTCGAAACCGCGCGGCGGGGTGAGCTCCCGTTGCTCGTCCCAGCTCCTGCTCACCTAGCAGTTCGAAAACATGCAAATGTGAGTAGATTAATTGGTACCGCTTCGGCGGGAAGGTAACGGCGTTCCGTGTCGTCATGCTGGCCACATGACCCGGAAGTGTCTATGACAACGCCGGCTCCAAGGCTTAGAAATGGAGATGAGCACCGCCCCCTAGAGTCGGACACGACTGGACTTTACGTCGAGGGAAACCTTTACCTTTACCTTTAACAAACACTGCAAAAATTAATTTTCTCACCAAGATTTCAGTGGGTTTAATAGAGAGCTCCATTGTATGTGAACAATTAAAATAATTTACATTTGGAGAAACACCGATTATGAAGGATGCTGTTATCCTGTGAGGGTGGCAAATCCGATCCAAATGCCTCTGAAAGAGCTAGGATTGCACTTGTAATGACAGGAAGGTGAGGCACGGCGCAGCTGATAGGCAAGAGCCTGGAATTTTCTCTGACGAAATGTTATTGTGTGATTGGCACATACGATTAGGGTATAAAAATGCACTGTCCCTAAAGGTCTAATTAGGCTCCGTATAGTGTGAAGCAAGAGCGAGGGAGAGAGGGAGAAGAACTCCCTACACATAATTACCCATCATGTACTTAGCTTATCTGTCTTAAGTATTGCTTTTGTTGGATTTAATTATGAGTGAGAAATGATGAATGTCACTTTATCTGTGTGATCTGATTCAAGCAATCATTCTGCTGCCAAAAGAGTACCAATACTGTAATTTCACATGGAAGAAATGGAACTTCGAGGAGGAGGGAAAGCTGAATTACTTTCGGGAGGAAGGGCTGATTTTCTCTTTGGCTCCCAAGGTTTCTTGCTGCTTACATCAAACCAAGGCCTTTTTCCTCAGTAAATTACAGGGAAGCAAGTAGGCTAAGAAGAAGCTAACCGTGATTTCCTTTGCAGTTGGATTGCATAGGTTTGTTTACTCAGGGGCCAGGATGTGAACTTTGGCTCTGCAGGCTGGATGAAGCGAAAGGAAAGACTTCTTAAAACCTGTGGGCCAACTGACCGGTAGGGCTCAGGAATTACACCACCGTAAAGTGTTTGCTTTCCGCTTAGTGTGTTACTTAATCCAAATTATTCTGATTTGTAAACTCTGATTTATGGATGGATGCCAAATATCTAGCCAATTCTTGCCTCTTTAATAAACCATGTTTAAAGGAATCATGACTCAAGGCAGTCTGTGAACCCAGCCCTAATTTCTACTTCTTCCCCAAATGATCAGACTGAAACTTTGGCTTTCTTCTGTTTTTAAATTTGGTTTGCCACTTTGGGGAATTGCTAGAGTACAAAGGCAGGGATTTTTTTAAAAAAGCAAATAATTATATAAATAATCCTTCACACCTGCCTTTTGGTTATGCAGACAAAACCTTATACTTATTGAAACGTAATTCTATTGAACAACCTGTTCCAAATGGAACTCAGAATTCCAGCCCCTAGTGTAAGTGGTTTGTAACTCTGCAGCAGTGTTTCTCAACCTTGACAACTTTAAGGTGTGTGGACTTCAACTCCCAGAATTCCCCAGCCAGCACGTCAAGGCAAACAATGATTCTGGACTTGCAGAAGGAGATGTGCGTTAGATCACAACGTTGGAGGGGTTCAGCAGCAGTACCGTTTGGCTAAAATGGGATAAACATCCTATAGGCTATCCTGAGGTTATTTGTGGTGTGGTGAGCAGCAATACCTCCTTCTATCATGCTAAGTAAATTCCACTTACCAGATGATAGCTGCCTTACAGTTGAAGATCACTCACTAAGTACTAAACCTGAGGTTTGGGAATAATTCCATCGTAACTTTTTCTCCCCAAAAAGGATGCACTGGGCAGCAATATTTTCCTTAAGTTGATGTGCTTAAATGTGCTTTGCTTTCACCCCTTAACATGGGTTTTTCAGTGATAATGGCAGCACCAAACCTTAATCTACACCAGAAGTGCCTAACATGAAACAAGAGGACTGCAAGTCACCCTGTATTTTTGTTGATGCTCCCAATCCCTTCCAAATGCTGCCGTGAATTATAATGTCTAATGTTGCTGAACTGTGAATTGCAACTATATACACGGGGGAGGAATTATCCTCAACTATATTTGAGTCATTTAATTTTAATTAAATGTAAGGCAAATGAAAGAAAGTGGACATACCAACATCTTGGTCCAGGCCCCATCAACTTTTAGCCTGAAGGACTTGGGCAGAGGGATCCATTGGGGTTTTAGGTCAACAAGAAAACTTGTATGGATGCACAGCTGTAGGATACCAAGCCCTGCATGATGTTCTGCCTTTAGATAGACACACACACAAAGTTATCTGCAAACTCTCAACACAAGGTAACAATAGTACTTATAACTTATGCCTCAGTTAGGGAAAAAAAAATAGAACAGGGACATCAATGGAGTACTCACACAATGAATTTTCCAGTGAGCATGGCAAAGGAGGATTTGTTAAGAAAATGCTTGGGCCAGACAGTGTAGTTTAAAAAGCAAATTAAAAAAAAATCTAGCAAAAATAGGTCAGGCAGGTAACTGAAGTTGATTTGGAAAACTAAACATGTTAAGAAAAAAAAAAAGACTAGATGCAATGCAATGACAACAGCACACACACAAACTGTCCTGTGCATAGAAATGCTAAAATGACATAGCGTTGCTTTGCTTAAGTTACTCTGTCAGGAAGTAAAATTTAAATATTTCCTATTTTTTCTCCTGTTGAGCCCAGCTGGGCCCTCAACAGATCTAAGTGCTCAGTTTCTTTGATACCTTTCAAGCACTGTATGGATGTAAAAATGACTGTGATTGTTCATATAGATCTGACAGTGGATCATCATTTTACAAGGCATTGACTGCACATTTATTTGTCAGCTACAAAAAGGAGTTAAGTGTAGTTGCTGCTAAACCTATTGCTGACATACCCTTACCAGAGGGTGGTAAGTGGAATAATGAAATACTTCTCTCCCTTCTTACATGCAAATGTCCATGCTGCTCTCTGTCCAGAACCAATGCTAATCTGGATTTAGAAAGTCAGCTGGAACTACCAAAATAAATTAGTGGCATGGACAATCTCCATAACATTTCTGTCCCCATTGCTATTCCACATCCTTCTCCTACTACCTCTGTTTCCAGTCACCCAACCTTTTCCAAGCCAAAGAAATGTATACATCTTGAGATTGCCCCTGGATGATGTTGGAAAGCCACTGGGTAGAAAAATAGGACTTGATTCTTAACCTTGATTCACTAATGAGCTGGGAATGAGATGAAGGCAATGTTATGGCAGAAAGAAGTGGTTGCTTGGGCATGTTTGTGCACTGGAGTTGGAAAATGGTGTATGAGTTGAGCGTAGACTTGTATTAGGAAGGTCAACATTAAATAAATTCTAATTTAAGAGAGTCTAGAGGAGGGGATATGCAGTTCTTTCCCCTATGAGTACATCTAGGTAACTTTAGATCTGTAATGGTAAGACCATGAGAGACGGGGCGAAGAGATGCTGCCTAGGGAATGGTCAGATAAGAGACAGCATAGCCCACAGCAGGAATGTGGGTGGAGCAAGAGGCTCAGAATGGACCCTCCCTAGCTTCTCGGACTGTGCAGGAGACAGTGGGAGATTTGTACTTTCAGACTTGCAAGATTCAGTTAATGTAGCCTTACAATAAAGTAGAATTAACTCCTCTGGTTGTGTTTCCTGTCTGGTCTACTTGGGAAGGCTAACAAGATCCTAGATGAAATTATCTTTACTGATCCCTTAGCTTTTAACTGGGAATTTGTAAAGTCATAGGTTCAGAAGCAAGAGGATCATTTCTGTCTTTGCTCCATGCAGAAATCTACATTAAAGCATCTATGACAGGTGGCTGAGTAACCATGGATGCGGGGACTCTGAATAAGGGCTTCAAAGTCCAGCCCTAACTGCACCGCTGTTCTCCACTTCCAGTCTTATCAATACACTTCTCATTTCCTTCTAAATTCTTTGGATATTGCTGGCAAGAAGAACACTTTGAACACCAAATTGGAAAGTTCTTCTCAGCCAAACTTAGCAGTAAACTATACAGCATATAAACGATAGATTGTGTAGCAGTTTCGGTTGCGTAATGGCATGTTTATTTTAATACAGAAATTGAAATGGTGGTGACATTTTTGTAAACAAAAGGCTGGGAAGAGAATTGGAATATTCCCTCCCCATGTACAGTGGTCCTCATATGCAGTGGTCCCAGATGAAGCCATTATGTGCTGGCATTTGAGACAATGAAAACTGGGAAGGATACATACCTAATGGATTGTGTAGCTCAGTGTTTTCCAAACTTGGCAACTTTAAGATGTGTGGACTTCAATTTCCAGACTTCTGGGAGTTGAAATCCACACATCTTAAAGTTGCCAAGTTTGGAAAACACTGGTGTAACTCAACACTGACATTCGAATATTCTTAACCTGGTTTCCTGCCAGTTTTGTTATTGGGATGGCTTGTGTCATGAGTAAGGATGGCGAGCAGGGGGCTCCCATCCAGACTGTCAAGCGCATGCGTAGCACTGAGGAATTGTTCAGCCATTCAAAGAGACACAGATCGGGACCGCCTTAACCCTTGGGGGTTATATGTCTGGGTTTTCCCACGTTTCTTCAGTTTGTTAGGATTCCTGTTAAGTACTAGCAATAAATATTAGAGACCAGTTCCTTGTCTCAGCGTGTTTCCTGGCTGTTAGGCAGCTTGTTGCAGAAAAATGTACAATAACCTCTTTACCCTTCCCACCATCATCTAACTCCTGTTTCTTTCAGCAAAATTTCTCCAAACTTCTCCAGTAGCATTTGTTCCCATCCTTGGTACAACCTTTCTTTACTGTGACTTTGACCAATAATCATATCTTGAAGATTACAGACTCAGGGAAAAGTAATCTTAAAGATTTCAGCCAACTTCTGGGCATGAGCTAGGCTATCATTGTACCAGGTCATCCACTTCCAGAACTTTTAATATTACAACTGAAGAACCAAATCCAGCTGCTTTTCCAAATTTTGAGCAAGGGTGCCTTTTAAATGAAGCTGGCTGCTAATCTTTAAATGAAAAGGAGAAAAAAAAAAGGTGGAGCACCCTGCCAAGTTATGTTAAATACTCAGGGATTTAAATGTTGGCTATCATGCAGTCTTCCATCCATAGAAAACTGAAAACCCTTTGGAACATCCTTCCCCCAGAGGTGAGACAAGCCCCCTTGCTCCTGGACTTTTGCAAAAGATTAAAGACCTGGTTTTGTCAGTCGGCTTGGGGGAATAATTACACCTGGGGATGGCTAGTGCCATAAAGTGATTCTGAGGGGCCTACTACACTCAAGGACTGATTAAGATCTTTTCACCATGTAGATTTTATTATATTTGTACTTTTATTGTATTTTGTATTGTAACGGTTTTGAATTTTAACCCTGTTTTATTGTAAGCCGCCCAGAGTCCCCCCGTAGGGGACAGAAGGGTGGTGAATAAATTTATAAAAAAAATAAAATAAAATGAAACCAGAGAAGGGAAGGAGAAATTACCTCATAACACATTGGCAATAATCCAGCAATTTCTCAGGGGTATTTTTAATTTAGAATAACTTCTAAATTGTTATGCTGGAGTTAAATGGATAAATTGTTTCAGGACATCAATTTAATTAAAATATGTGCAGAAAGAAAGAATTGTTCTGCACTCTACTGTTGATTATCAAATTCAGGTGCCCCTGAATGTGATATTTTTTAGTGTGTGAATGTGCTTGGGGGGGGGGGCTGAGCCCTCTAATCACTGAGAGGTTTCTTTTCTTTACCCACCATAAAGGAAAGCCACACAGATGGTATAAAGGGCCATACTGTATAAGGAGAAACTCAAGAAGGGAGACTACTATACATCACTTATGGACCATGTCAGGCTCTCTTTTCCCTCTGGATCTTTGAACTTTGATTTAGAGAGAACCAGAGATCTGGCAAATTCTGTACTAGCATATAGATCTCACTACCTTATGAAGGAGTCCAAAATAATTTGGCAACCAATTCAAGGACAGCATATGTTCACGTCTACTTTTTTGGGGGGATGGGGGCTTCAAGTTGGTCTTGGTTCCTGGCAACTGCCTGGACAATTCCATACATTTTTCTTAGCAACATTGCCATGGCCTTCTTTCCTAGGGCTGGGAGAGAGTAACTAGCCCAAAGTCATCCAGTTGGTTTTGTGCCTAAGGCAGGACTAGAACTCACAGTCTCTCACTTTGTAATCTGGTGGCTTTAATCACTACACCAAACTGGCTCTTTCACATCTTCTAGGCCCAGACCAGTCTACTTTTGTGGCTTCCTTTAAAGGCTGTGAAAAGGGAGGCCTGTCAAGCCCCACATAGATGGCAAACTCAAGAACCACATGGATTTCAAGAAGGCATCCTTAATGCTAGTCAGGGTAAAAACATAATCTTGAAAACTGTAAACATAAGTTCCCAGGCAGACTTACAGTAAGCTAGTTCAGGTGGTGTCTCTTTGAAATGTCTCCTTCCTACATTTCCCACCTCTGGGCTGTGTTGCCTTTTTTTGCACCCCCTGAATTCTTCCTCCACCTGGTTGCCACAGTCTCTCTCATGGCTCAAGAAGCTGGCAGCTGCCATTTCAAATCCTCCCATATGCTCAATTTGAGGAATGCGTATCGTCTTCCATAGTAAATAATCTACACAAATACATGAACCATTTTTGTGTGGTAATGTTGGTGCCAGCCATTTTTTCCCTCTTCTCCAAATGTCTTTCACAAAAGGGTATTTGGGGGATATCTCAACATGGGAACTCCCATATTTCTGAAAAGATTCAGCAGCTTCCTCCAAAAGAAAAGTTTCAGGGCCCCTAGATGACTTTTTAAAAAAGAGGCCACAGACTTTTTCACTCACACTTTTACACCCTATCAATTCAGGCTGGATTTTGGAGGGTTTAGATGTTTAACTTTTCACTAAACCCAGTTGACCAAACAGCCATTTGGCAGAAGAACTCATTAGCTCTGATCAATGGGTTAGCAAGAATGTAAAACATCATGCATCTGAGTCTGGACTTTTGGTATCTACATATGACACGACACATTCCAGCTGCTCCTTGAGACCTCAGGTAAGAACCTTGAATTGTAAGGTCAGTCATGGATGCTGAGGAATTATGGAATGCTAAATCCTCACCTGTGAGGTCTCCTAATTCACTGAGACAGAGTCTCATTGACCAACCTCCACAGAGGTCTTCTTCAGCCTTCAAATTCCAGGTGGGCTGAAGTAGCTGGCCCTGCTTCCGCTGCCCTCCCATGAAGCAAAGTGGTAGGAAAGAAAATCTCTCCCAAAGACTGGTTGGGAAAGAGGGAGGAAATTCAAAGTTCTTCCATAAGGCTGAGTCCTTTCTTTCTTAACCAAAATAAAACTAAACTGGTGCCTGGTGGTATCCCAGTTTTCTGAACAGTGTTCCAACAGGTTTTTTTTTCAGAATGAGGGCCACAATGTGGTCATCAGCATGACATGGTTGGGGTGAGACCACCACACTGTGGCATGGAGCCCACCAAGGTCTTTCTCAGGCACACACATACACACACCAATGTTCATCCTATTCACATATTCATGCAATTTACACACACATACCTCAGGGAAAGTATGTCTATCAAGGACAAGGAAGCTTGCCACATAGCATGGAAATACGTGACCCAGAAGCCAAGTAAGGAGTCCTGCCATGTGGTTTTCTGTTAAAGTAGTTGGATTGTAAGTACAGCTTGATGCGTTTTGTGCTATCTTGGCTCACATCAGACCGAAGGGATTTTGCATGTGAATTCTGTCCTGAAAGACCCTCTGATGTTTATATTACTGATAATATTCTTTTAAAATATATGCCAACAGTCTAGAAACATTTCACAATAGTGTGAAGAAACTTACACTCTTTCTCTATATTTGATCAAGCATTTTATCACCAGGGTTTTGACTGAAGGACTATTTAGGACAGACAGCAAATACTCATTTTTGTGCCTCATTATTTCCTCCTCCTGAAAAGAAGGAGGAGGAGGAAGAGGAGGACGCAAAATGAGCATTTGCTGTTTCTTAAATAACCTGAGCTAAATGTGGAATAATTAATTGTATTACATGGCATGAATGTTTATGTAAAACCAGTGTTACTTAGTATATCAGAGAAGACTGAGTTTTTTCTTCATGATTCTTTTTTCTTATTTGCACGTAAGTGTTCCTTGTTTAAAGGTAAGAAGGCAGAATACTTACGTGCAGAGCTGCAGAACATCTATTTCTAAGATAAGGAGTGAGGGAAAGAGAAATTTTCACCAAGACACTTCCCAAGGGAAGTCTAGCAAGACCATCCCTGTGTACCTGAAAGCTGTTGTGGGTTTCATGTACTCACAATGCACAGACACCCCCACACGCTTGTCCAGAAAAGTCCGAGTCCTGAAAAAGCCTGTGGTAGCACGTCCAAGAGACAATTTGTAGGGATATTTGGCCTTTAAAGATTCATTGTGGAAGGCAGCGGGCAAAGCAACAAACTTTCTTCCAAAACCTTTAGTGTGTACGCACGTTAAGAGTTTTAATGAAGAATTCTTTCTCTCCAATACGTATTTCTTCATCTAAAAGCTCAATCCATTTTCACTTCAACAAGCCTGCAGAACATCCTGCTGGATGGTGCATTTCCCATTTAATCATTATTTCTGCACAAGAAGCAAGGGAATAAATTCCGGGATAAAACAACCGTGCCATGTTAATAGGCGCCCAACTTACCCTCTGCTGCCGTTCTAAACCAAATGCAGCATCAGCTTCAAAATACGTTTTGGGGAGGGTGAAATGAAGATCCTACACCGAAATTAATCAAGGTTCAAATGAAAATTCTACGCTGAATTAATAAAAAATATATATAAAACGTTAAACAAACCAAAAACAAAACCCCAAACCAAACGTACAGTTGCAGTCTTTATTGGGCTCATTCACCAGCACAAGGGATTTTGTATTCAAATATCCAAAATATCCAAAACTAAATCGACAGTATCAGGGTAATTAGGAAAAGTACATAATTTTGGCTAAAAGACAATACTAAATCGAAATATGCTGAGGGGCTTGCTCAGGCGACACATATACAAGAACAGCAACAGAAAAAGATTAAAATTAGCAATCTGGGTAATATGAACTTTAAAATAGCAATAGAAAATGCACATACAATACATTCACACACACACACACACATCTATTTATCTATCTATACATACAAGCGTATTTGTAAAGAAAACAATACAATTATCCAAAAGGGATTTAAGAATTATAAACTTCTCTTACAGACCCCTTTCAAACCTGGGGAGGATAGACTATAATAGCTGAGATGGCCCAGACTGACAGGTAGTTTAACACGGGACAGCGACATTTTAAAGACAAGACAAGGAAGGCAACCACAACATCGATTTTAAAATGTCCTGACTCCTCTAGTCAATATGGAAAGTACTGCAATAGACAATAGGTATTGCAAGCGCCCTCTAGTGTTTACTCAACGCAAATATTCTGTAAGCATTATATTCACCCTGCTTCTAACATGGCTCAGATCTCCAGGAGTTGTTGTAGATGTGGGCACCTGTAATCCTTTTCCCATTGCAGTGACCCAAACAAATATATCTCAACGGACATGGAGAGAAGTAGATAGAAAGCAGCCGCCAGGAGGAACTAGTAAAATTCAATATTTAGTTACATACACACACTGTTTATTTGTGCACTCCCCACACGCCCACACCCCAAACTCAAGGAGACTAAGGAAGGAAATACCACAAAGAACCAACAGAACATTAGCCAAGATCATCACTTAGAAAAATAGCTGCATTCTTTTAAAACTTTGTTTTGGGGGGGGGGGGGGCTTTGACAATTTAGGGGTAGGCGGTCATGATTCAGTGACGTAACGACAGTGTCACTTGTTCCTGACTTTGAAAAAAGCACACAGAACAACAGGATTAGAGAAAAAAATGATAAAACCATAAGAACCATTGAGACATCAAAAGCCTGCTGCAAAAATAGATAAATAGAAAGGGTTTGGCTGAACTAGGGAGATCATCAAGAACAGGCCAAAGCCATGTTGTGAGGTGGACTGCTCCTAATCTGTGCATTTTGGATCATATTTTATTCCCACAATTGTATTGCAGAACAATGTAAATATCAATCCATTGCCGATGGACGATTTCAGGAAGTTGTAATTAGTTAAGTTTTCATTACATGTGACAATTTTCTCCTCCCAGGCTCACTTTATGTAACACATGTTGTGCCCAATACCATTGATTCTGGAGTAAGCTTGTGTAGGACTGAAGTTTAAAGACAAAATCCTATTTGGCATGTTAAGAGGAAGCTATTTCTCACACTCTTTTTATTAGTTTGGACCTAAATTAAAAGAACTCTTAAAATAGCTTCCAGATGACTGTTTTCCTTTTACTGTTAATAACATTATGTCACTTTCTGCTTTGGTTTATTAAGCATTGCGCTCTTTTCCCTTCCCAATACTTTTATATCTGTTTATCTTGAAGCTCTATGACTGTTTTCCAATCCTGAAAAATAAAATGAAGTAGACACCTTTCTCTTCAGATGGCAATTTTCATTATGGTATGATGCTATAAAATATTATACTGTCATGTAATAGTTTTAGCTGAATTCGAGTCAAGGACTAGGCATCTTTTCTTTGTCTGGCTCACAAAGATCTCCATGGTGGCCCAAACGTTTACCAATCCAAGTCCATCGGATAGTTTTGGCTGCAGATTTGATGTCAGTGCTCCAATAGCATTTGACCATGGTTCAGGCTTCAGTTTCCCTTGATTACACAACTCTGTCAAGGCAGTCCCACTGCAAACAAAAAGCAGATGTGGCACAGATTCATCCTCAGCCACAATGGAGGCCTTTGCTCATCCATCAGAATTGTTCTTGGTAGAGAAGAAAGACTTGTGCACCTGCATATAACTAGGGTTAATTGTGAGGTTAATGCAGTGGTGCCTTCCTCAGTCCCCAATTGCTGAGGGTGATGGCCCTGCGAAAACATTCACACATGCAACTAATTTGGCAGATATCCAGACAGAGGAACCCTTTATGAAAGGGAATCACCAAGCATGTAATTGCATGCGTGATACCTAGGCTTCTAATTATGATGTGCTAAAGAGCCTCTTCCGGTTTGCATGATGCTGCATGCTCCTGGTAAACAGATAAATGTAAATTGAATTACTCCAAAGGAGTCCGTTATATACTCCCATGGCCCGCTCCTCTCGCTCTGATAATAAGCCACATAATGAGGGTTAATTGGACCTGCCCCAACACTGGGTGTTACAGATCTGTTTCATGTAACAGGGAGAGGTGGGGGCAGGATGGGGTGGGAGAAAGACAGACAGAGTTAGAAGGAATAAAGCAAATAAAATATTATTGCGCGGTCCAGAGTCAATAAGGTATCTAATAATAATAATCTCAATTATTCTCCACTGATGAGTCATGGTTGGATTTGGAAAATGCTGAGTTGAGAACCGAAGAAGAGATAGCTTGATGGAAGTTTTCGAAAGACAGAATATGATGTGATTGACATGAATAGAGAAAGGAGGATGAGAAGTGCCATTCAGATATTTAAAAATATGGGCACAAGCTGCTGTTCTAGCTAGAGGGGGCTGAAAGTTAGAGGTGGGGTGTTTTGATAGAATGGAGGTAAACTTAGGATAAAGAAGAGATGCGTGTGACTCAGCTTAAAAGAGGAGGAATTTTCCATCTCAGGCCGAGGTAAGAAACACTTGTTTGGCAAATGCAAAATAAATGTGTGATGTGCCATCATACCTAACTACCCTACCACCAAGGAGCTGATTGTTTAGAATGTAAAGTTATTGCAATATAAAATATCTCATGTCTGGTTCAGATTTCTATCCCCGATGGATATATTCCATTTGTTCCAATTATTTCCTTTCTTGTCAGAGTCAAGCCTGCCTCTTACTCAGAAAGCGAAACTCTTTCTGAGTCAGAGAAGGAAACAGAAATTTACCAGGCTGAAACTGGGAAAATGAAACTCATGGATGAGCCAGCAGTGCGGGAAGAATCCAAGGCACTGATTGGCCAAGATTCGGGGGAGGATTTGAATCCACCAATCAGCGTGCGCCAATGACAGGCTGAAAAGCACGTGAAAGAAAAGGCAGCCCAATTGGCTGCAGGAGGGTCCAAGCGTGCCAAGGATCAGGATAAAAGGCAGCCATGCAAAGAGCGAGCTGCCGGAGACAACTGATCCTCCAAGCCTCCAGTGTCCATGGAAGAGTCCTGACCTGCATCGGAGACAGCGTCTGTTGCCAAAGAGGAACCAGCGCCTTTGCTCTGCTCTTAAGAAGACTTGTATCCTGCTTCTGCTGCCATCGAGGATCCATTGCTCGCTGAGCCCAGCAGTCTCAGTCTTGCTTCCAGCCTTGAAACTCCGCGATCTTCCAAGCAGCTTCTTCGTGCCTTGAAACTCCAGCACCGCCATGGGTCCTCGGTGCCGTCCGACCGTGCTTTGTGTGCTCAGCCGTGTTCAGGTACTTCACACCTATCTTGTTCTGGATCTGTGTTCCAGTCCAGTCCAGGGCTTCCAGCCGAGTCCAGTCTTGTTCCAAGTTCCCAGCCTTGCTCCAAGTCTCCAGTCCAGAGAATCCAGCCTAGTCCAGGGCTCTCAACCGAGTCCAGCCTTGCTCCGAGTTCCAGTCTTGCTTCTAGTCTCCAGTCATGAGAACCCAGTTGAGTCCAGATCTTCTTGTCAAGTCCAGCCGTGTTTCCAGTTACTAGTCTGCTTGAGGTTCCAGTTACTGGCTTCCAGTACAGTGTGGGCCTTCAGTCCCATCCAGTGTGCCAGCCTCCCGGTTCCCAGTTGGGATATCCTGCTCCACTGTTTCGTTGTGGCCCAGTTGGGCTTGACTGAATCCAGTTCTTTGTATTTCAAAGGACTTAATTATTGTAAATAGTTATTTAATAGTGTTTTTATATTCCTCTGCCTGGTTTCATAGTCTGAACAGGACACTTCTCTTTTGCTATGTGTTCCTGGTGAATCACCATCTCTGACTATGATTTTGGGGGAATGACTTTTCCAAAATATGTTAAGAATCACCTTAACCTGACAATTGTTTGGCTTCAGCTTTTTCCTTCTAGCATCTTTAGAGGTTGCATATTTAAGTGGTAGATGAGTGAAACTTACCTTGAACATGCATACTTATATGTGCATCTCGGAATATAACAAGCTAAAGCCTTATCCAGTGCACACGATGCCAGACTATGCCCTTTTGAATGTCTGGGAGTGATAATGGCCTTTATAATTCGCTGCCTTCACCAAATTAACAATTAGCTTTTCAGTTTTGCAAAAGTGGAGGACAAACTATTGCTGACAAAGAATAGGAACTTACCTTGCGTCACATCCACCTTTGCAGCTTACCATAGCAGAACCAAGCTTGTCAACATACTTCTTCCCCTGTGGTGTCCCCATGATATCATCTTGTCCCCTCCAGGAGTGAGACTGGCTTAAGTCATCCTTAGCTGTAGTGGTGTATTTTCTCCCCATATTCTGACATTTCCAAGGCCAGTCACACGGTGGGTAAACTCTCTTAATGCTTCATTATCCATCACCTTGGATTCAAGTGACTGGAAACAACTAGATACAGAGGCAGGAGAGGGAACAGAGAGGTTGGTAAGGGGAATAGCAAATTGCATGTCAGTATAGTTTTCTGTCAGCTCAAGGATAGGTGGATAGCCTATCATTTGGTAATGGCACAAGGCCTTCAAACTGGGACAGAGTGTCTATCTACAGCTCTTGGGACAAAATCTGAATAGGGCATGTTTGAATTGAAGATACGAGTTACTGAATTTGGGACCTCTTCCATGCAAAGCATGCAGCCCGCCACTGAGTTATGTGCCCTAGGAATGTGCAGCAGGTGGAAGATAGAAAGGGCACGTGTCAGAAATTCATTAGACTGCATGGCAGAGTGGAATGACCAATGCTTAGAAAGTTGTGAATGTTGGTATGTGAACAAGGATGTTGTTATCTGCAGACATCCGTGTAAGTCTTGGGCAGCCAAGCGTCCTGGCTTTTTATCTGCAGCGAACCCTTTCCACCACAGTGACTATTGCCGTATCTTCAGAACAAGAGAAATGTGTCACAAAGAAGAGGAACTGAACATACTAAAAAAGTGCATTATACCAGCTTGTGCTATGAGCAAACATTCAAAAATACTGTAATGATCCTTTGGTTAATAGAGATCCACTGCTCTCAACATAGTGTGGAAAATGGTGACTGACAGGTCTGGGTACCTATTTGGCCTGTTGTTGACTGGGAGCTTTTAGATTCTTGCTTTTGCTTCTTCATTTTTTATCTTTAAAGTGAATCTGGATAGCCCTTCAGATAGAAGACATTTTCCACTGTAAGACTGTCCTTTGTAACTTGAGTTACTTTTAGGTATTTTGAGAGTGTAAACACTGCCCTTTCACCTAACTTTTCCCCAATGACTGGGTTCACACAACACACGGACTCAGATTAAAGATCCAGGGCTGCATTGCTACAGCATGGTAAGACTGATTAGCTTTAATCATAGCTTCTTTTTTAATTTGGATGATTTGAGGCATAACATATGGGGCAAACCCGGTCTGTTTAGTTACTTTATGATTCACTGTATAGTGTGAACCCAGAAAATAGATGAATTCAGTAAACCATACCAGCATAAAGTGCAAACAAGCCCCAGTGAATTGGAAGATCTGTAGAAGGACAGTAAAAAGGTAAATACGGGCAAGTGATTACCTTTATGGTCCTCTCCAGGATCAGAAATCCTGTACAATTTTTTGTTAAATTACAAGGAATACTGTAAGAGCATTTCGCTGAATGTGCTGATATTCCCTTTCAGACATTCCTTCTCAATGGAGGAAGGCCACAATGGAGGAACCAGGATTACTCTCTGGAGCCCTTCTCTAGATACACTTCTGGATCGCTTGCACAGAGCTAGAAGCAATCTGGTACATCCTCCCTCTTTTTTATAGATTATTTTTCCAAGTTCTAAATTTACCTTACCATCTACATTCAGATAATATCATTTCAAAATAATGCCTTTGTTAAGTAGTATTACTGAAGCATCCAACCTTTTGTGATATCTCTCTGTCTCCTTGTGATCCCCTCCTTTAGGCAAACAAACTCACCATGGAATGGCCAGGTATATATTTTGTTATAGAAAAAAATAATGCAATCTAAAAAAGAAAACCAGCTTGATTTATGCATTGTGATCTACCTAGGCATGAGAACAGGGCAGAACATCAAAGTGAGTTGCATTTGAATCTGTTTTTGCACAGCTACATTTAGTGGATATACTCCTGATAGCTTGAGGCTATTTGCCATTTCCATTTTTCATCACCAACGTCAAACAATTTACAGAGAGGCAACCTAAATTCAAACAGAAGAATCCGCCCAAACCTATCACTGCCTTTGGGAAGTTTATATTTTGTTTGGAGGAGGCTGATATAGGCTTTGATGATCAATGGCCCCACCAAGCCCTTCAAGAAATCCAAAAGGTCATCCCTTGATGTCTTCTCTTGCTCCATGTCAGGAGATAATTTGTCTGAAACAATTTCCCCTCCTCCCAGTTCATAAAATTCTCTTTTTGCATTGCAGTTACAAAGCAACTTTGCATCTGTACAAATAGTTCCTTAGATTTCTTACTCCATGGGCCTTCTTCATCTGGACAGGAAGAACTTCAGTGATGGATGAAGGGAGATGGTATTTTAACCAAGCTGTGATGGATGTTGCCGAGGTGAAAGGGTGAGAGCTATTAATAAACAGAGCCCAAAAGCCTTTTAACACCATCATTCACGCTCACGCGTCTTTAACCTCTGTCACCTTGAGATTCAGTGCGGACTTATTACAAGGGAATAAAATGTGTGTGTGTGTGTGTGTGTATTCATGCTTGTTAGGATATTTAATTTGCCCATCCGAATTGAAGAGGTGCTGGTGGCACTTCTGTTTAGCATCCCCCTTGAATGCAGAAAGGTAGCAGATTTAATTCAGTCCCGTTGGGGGGTGACATTTTAACCCATTTATCTGTGATTTATTCAGTTACTGACAGCAGCAAAAGAGTGATGTGTTTTGCCCAAGGCTCTGTGGGCAAGGTAATTTGACATATGCCTTTTCTTGCTTTAAAAAAGGGTGATCTTCTCAGCTGGCTATGCGGGTCCCACTACTCCAGTGGGCAGACAGAGGATTTCAGAAACACCATCTTCAGCTGTTTGGCATGGGGATGGGGTGAGGGAGCAAGGAAAGGCAGATGAAAGCAAAATGCTGATAAAGCCCTGCTCTACTGTCACAATGTTTGTTTGTGAGTTTTCCCTTACATTTCTTTAGTGAACACAGAAGCTACAGGTGTTATGTTTGACACATACACCAAAAACAAAAGGGGTGGGGTTAATATGAATGAACTGTGCCAAACACACACACACATGCCCATATAAGATTACCTCCCTGTAAGACAAGTCTCAGGAGCAGGCATTATTTAGCACCAGCAGAGCTTAGAGACCTGCAGGAGTCTCCTGGTGTCAAGCTTTGGAATAATCTCCTCAGGGCCGCAACTAGGGGAGGGAGGCAAGTGGGGCATGTGCCCTGGGCGCCACACTGGGAGGGTGCCAAAATGAGTGCAGAATCCATGTTTGCCCTGGGTGACACAGACCCTAGTTGTGGTCCTCCTCTTCCTCTTCCTCCTCCTCCTCCTCCTCTGGCTGGGGAATTCTGGGAGTTGAAGTCCACACATCTTAAAGTTGCTAAGGTTGAGAAACACAGGTCTACCTAATTCAAAATTTGGTTGTTGTTTTTTTTAACTGCACTTGTGTCCTGCTTTTTCTTAAGTCAAGAATGACACATGATGTTTGAGTTGTATGCACTCCAAATAGCATGTGGGACCATGACCCAAATGACTACTTGGAAGGAAGGCCATGATTTAGTGGAAGGTCACATGGTTTGCATTCAAAGACCTGACTTTTTCAACCTGTGACACCTTCTGTAAGGCTGGAGAAGTTCTAATCATCATCAGTTCAAATAGGCCATGGGTAGGAGAGCTGTGGCCTTCCATGTGTTGCTAATCTAAAACTTCCAGTAACTGTGACCTGCTTGGAAAATAGGAAGGGATGTTAGGAGCCCTGGTTCCTTCAGAGCAAGGTGATCTGACTAAGTCAAGGAGGGTTCCTTTCTGTGCAAGTACTATGTTGTTTATTCGTTCAGTTGCTTCCGACTCTTCGTGACTTCATGGACCAGCCCGCGCCAGAGCTTCCTGTCAGTCGTCAACAGCCCCAGCTCCCCCAGGGATGAGTCCATCACCTCGAGAATATCATCCATCCACCTTGCCCTTGGTCGGCCCCTCTTCCTTTTGCCCTCCACTCTTCCTAGCATCAGCATCTTCTCCAGGGTGTCCTGTCTTCTCATTATGTGGCCAAAGTATTTCAGTTTTGCCTTTAATATCATTCCCTCAAGTGAGCAGTCTGGCTTTATTTCCCGGAGGATGGACTGGTTTGATCTTCTTGCAGTCCAAGGCACTCTCAGAATTTTCCTCCAACATCACAGTTCAAAAGCATCGATCTTCCTTCTCTCAGCCTTCCTTATGGTCCAGCTCTCGCAGCCATATGTTACTACGGGGAACGCCATTGCTTTAACTATGCGGGCCTTTGTTGTCAGCGTGATGTCTCTGCTCTTAACTATTTTATCGAGATTTGTCATTGCTCTTCTCCCAAGGATTAAGCGTCTTCTGATTTCCTGACTGCAGTCAGCATCTGCAGTAATCTTCGCACCTAGAAATACAGTCTTTCACTGCTTCTACATTTTCTCCCTCTATTTGCCAGTTATCAATCAAGCTGGTTGCCATAATCTTGGTTTTTTGAGGTTTAGCTGCAAGCCAGCTTTTGCACTTGCAAGTACTATATCCTTTATGAATTCCATATTAATCCATACCCATTTCGACGGAAGCATTATATGTCACACACTGTTTTTTCACATGTCATATAATCTATGCCTGTGAACTCCTAAAATAGTAAAGCTCCCCATATTCAAAACATTTTATTGCTTGAAGTGTTGGACCATTTTCCGATAAGGTCTATTTTTTAAAAAAGTCTTGCAGTAGCTATTGGGAGAGGCGCTGATCAGGATGGCAAATGTGGGGAAGAGAGATTGAATTTTCTATCATATTCCTAACAGACCTTTCCTCCCTCTCAAAGCCAGTGTTTGTGGACAATATAAGCCTTCCAAACCTGATCATGCATTTCACATGTACTTTACATTGATCCTGAACTATTTCTGAAATACAATTCTTCAGTCATGAATCACATTGCTGTGTTATAGTATTGACTGGGTTGTGTTTTTAAAAATTAATCCACCAAATTGGATGCATCTGCCACCTTATAGAAGGTGGGCCTCTTCTGAAATGATGTCATCATTGTGGGCAATAGCTCCCCTGCAAAAGAGGGACAGAACTGCCCAGGGTTTTCTGCGGTGGACAGGCCTACATAATAATTCAGTCAGCTTTCATTAACTGGAATCAATGCACATTTGAGGACCTCATGACAGCGCGACAGAATGCAATTAATGTTGCCAGTTTCTGGGCAAGATCTGTTTAACTTTTATATATTTTAACTTTTATATTTTAAATTCTACGTTTTACAGTACGCCTTATTTTAATTGTGATCCTCCTGACAATGAATAAATAAATAAACTGGAATGTTTTTCAGATATATTGACTTCAACTTCCAGAATTCTCAGCCAGTAGGATTGTTCATGAGAATTTTAGGAACTGAATTGTATACATCTGCAGGGTGTCTAGTAGGCGAAGAATGTATCCCAAACTGAGGAAAGGGAATCCTAAAATCATGGTAACTTTTTATCTTTCCATACAGGTAGTCCTTGCTTAACAACCATTCGTTTAGTGATGTTTCAGACTTAGGATGGTGCTGAAAAAAACGAGTTATGGCTGGTTCTCACACTTAAAACCATCAGAATGTCCCCGCGGTCACATGATCATGATTTGGGTGCTTGGCAATCGGTTCACATTTATGACTGTCGCAGCGTCCCATGGTCATGTGATTGACATTTTCTATCTTTCCAGCCAGCTTCTGGCAAGCAAAATCAATGGGGAACTGCGTGATCCACTTCACAAACATATGGTTCACTTAATGCCCACAGTGATTCACTTAATGACCACTGCAAAAAAGGGTCATAAAATTGGGTCAGATTTGCTTAATGACCACTTCAGAAATTCCAGTCCCAATTGTGGTCATTAAGTGAGGACTACCTGTATGCAGGAACAAAATATGCCTTCCAGTTTAATCCAGAAACAAACTACCTTGGCTATCAAGATTTAATCTTTTTAGTTCATCATCTTTGTGACTTCATATTTGCTAGCTATCTGTCTCACTGATTTTTTACTATCTAACTTTATCCTCAGGGTAAAAAAGGCAGGCTTTTCTTGGTATGGCAACCAACAGTGATGTCTGTAAACAGAATTCCATGTGCATAAAAGAACTTCATATTGCTTCTCATATTCCCCCAATGAAGCCTTCTGCGCTGCCCCACTTGAGGTGAAACTTCTTAAGCATTGGTGATGGGATATAAACAGTTTGTAGGGTACCAAATCAGGGGTACAAATGCCTCTATGGAAGAAATGACTTTCATCTAGATCAAGTGGATCAGAGCTGGTATAGTAAAACTGAGCAGAGTAAACATGTGGATTGAGTTTGTGAGAAATCATATTAAGTAACATATTGTAAATCATATGTAATAGAATGTTGTAGTTAATAGGGATGTCTAAGTCTATGCATTTGACTTCTGCTCACATTTCATTCTGTTTCTCCATTCATTTTCCATATTCATCCTAGAAAATGCATTTTCAGGTGCACTTTTTCCTACACAATATACAAATATTTGCAAGCAATTTTTCCCTGTTTTGCATGTTTCTTTTGTTTTTATGAACACATTTCCCTAATGTATACTTAATCATATATATGGAGCAGAAATAGAAAGTTTCTGCAAAATTCAAGGAAGTATAAATTGAAAAATTCAATGGACTTTCAGTTTGTACAACTGACGAGTGACAGTTAAGTAAGGTTTGTGTATTGATGAGCATTGGGTGAAGACTGGAATCCCAACTTTTTAGTATGTATTCCAGGTAAATCTGGAGGCTTTATACAGCCTGCCAATCACACCTTATTGCTTGCCTGTCCCTTTTTCCCAGACTAAGACTTGAAACTTGAGAGAACATACCATCAAGTAGCCCACTTAGCTAGATCTCAGCATAAGCTCTGATGCTTACTCATCAGAGATTGCAATCAGAGGGGACAAGTGGTGGGGGATGTCTCAATTACGTTCTGTGTGAGCTTTCTGGAAATGTCTGAGCATTAATGGAAACTTCTTGGACTAGATCAAAGATGCACAATCTGAGGGTTGGTTTTGGGAGTCCTTCTAAAAGTTGTAATTTTCATTACAGAAATGGGGCCATTAATTGATGGATGTAAGCAATCATATTAACTCTATTAATGTAATTCAATATAGATTCAATACAATTAGATGTTTTATATCCCATCCCCACATTTCTTTGTCGTGATACCATCTATTTTTGGGAGTGAAGCCCTTGGCGTGCCACTTGAAAGCCATATATGGACCTCACCTTAAAAAAAGGCACACACAGATTTTATTACTGGATGACATGGATCATGGCCTCATCCAGCAAGCTGATGGTGTTTCAGCCTCTAAAAAATACTTCTCATGCTCTGCTTGTTCATTTAGGAGGAAAAAAAAAACAGAGGTTCATATAATGGAAATTCCTTCCTTAGTTTTGCTGGCGTCTGTTTGGTGCTCTTTGTATTTTTGAAAGATTCTTATTCTATCATTAGATGTACGGATCTTTCTTAAACTTCAACAGAGGATGTTGGTTCCAGACCAAAAAAGTAACCAGTCAGGAATGACAGGTTTATTATTCTTCAGTGATGTCTGCTTTGAATTTCAATTTGGAACCTTCTATTTCTGGGTTTTTGTTTTTTTTTGGTTATTTATTGATATTTAAGGGCAGGAAGAGAAAAAGAATGAATATTTAACAGTGCAGCTTTGAAACAGTGTCTTCTGCATAACAGGGGTCCAATTGGTACAAATTGGTACAAATGTCAGTACAAAATGCTGACATTTGCAAGGCTCCCAAATGGACAAGTCTAACCCTCAATTAGAGGAATTACCAAGGCCTCTTGAAGAAGCAAGAGTGATTCTTTATGAGATACAGATGCATTTCTGAGCCTTGCTCATGCAGCACTATTCGTTCGTGTGTGTGTGTGCATGCAACTATTTTGGGAGAGGAAAGAAATTATGTGTGTAACAGATGAGTCTTGCAAAAGGCTACTTCAGATACACAGTAGAGGCAAAGCAAATTGATGAAAAGCAGTGATGATACCCTTTAAAAAAAGAGAATTTCCCCCATGAATGCCATCAGTATTGTTGATTTTGGATGGAGAAGTAGAAGGAGCACCAGGACAACCTCTCTAATGTACATTTAAATAGTACATCAGTTCAGAATTAGTCCTTAAAAGCAAGTTTGAGATCCCCATTAGTTCCAACTTAGTCTCCTGGTGGATAATTCCATTAAGTTAGAAAAAGGAATTGCCTCTTCACTGTCTCTTATTGAGTTCCCTGGAGATAAACTGAATATGCAGAGGTGATGGATATATAACTCTGTCAACAGAGATGTTATTAATGATTATGTTTATGGTCCAAGACATTAAAAGTAATAATAATTAATAAAATCATGCTGAAAACTTTACCTGGGAGAAAACACTATTAAGCAGAAAAAGATTTACTTCTGAGGGGAAAAAATGGTATCAGTGATAGGTTTTCTTGCTTTTTAAAAAAGCATAAAGTTGTAAGAGTGGCCACACAATCTTCACCCAGCATTTGAAGCAGACCAGCCAGCCTAGTTCACGTGGCCACTTCAAAAGGGGTGGGCAGCTGGCTGAGGAGGTATTGCATTTCCTGCAGTGCAAGTTATTGCTTTCAAACAGTCTGGAAACATGCTGTCATATTATCATCAACAAAAAGATTCTGATGTACTTTATGAAAGTATTTCTGAAAGTTGTGAACTTGTACATCAAGGAGGAGAAAGTTGCTTGGGAATCTTTGTCATGGGACCAATAGTCAATTCCAGTTCCTCAGAGCCAAATTAGATGACAGATTAGAACTAGATGTTAAGTGTAATATCTCCAACTAGATTTTATTTTAAAAGAGATGAGTGTTTGAGGCATCCCTTTTTCAAAAACAAAAAGGACATGCTTACCCTAGATGGAATGAAGTTTGATTAGCAATTGTTATTTCCAGGACAAAATCTTTGACAGGGGCAGATGGGGGCATTTCCTTCTAAACTTAAGGATATAGCTGAGAAGTCCTTTTAAAAAACCTTTTAAATGCCTGATGCATTTTGAGCTACACTGGGTTCTCTGAAGCAAAACATTCCTTTCCTCAGATGGGGGTTGCAACTACTTACTTATTCCTAATTTGTGTTAGAATGATGCAGCTCCAGAACTTCCTGATTTTCTCTGGAATGGGCTGATCCAGGGCATTTGTATTTCTGGAAGTCAATTATACACAGCTGGAATTATTTCACACTGTTCTGAACCACATCCTCTTCCAGACAATCCACTGATACACGAGGTAGCTCCAGAATTCTTGGATAGTGTCATGTGCGCCGTTTCAATGTATTTGATGCATCGTAACGTTTCGCATGTCATTAATTGGATGCGTGTTTCATTTGTCTAGGGAGGATGGGAACGCTTATATTTTGGCTTTGCTTTGGAATGTGTTTGTGTTATCTGCTGCGCTCAAGGTTACTTTCCCAGGCTAGCAACTCTGACGATTGCTAGCACCTGTGCCGGGCGGGGCTGTTATGAGGGAGGCGGGATACGTTTGAAGCAAGGGTTTAAGTTTGTATTTGGCGCGCTTTTGCTCATTCTCAGCTTTCTCTGTATTTGCTTTTAGTACTCTAATAAATCAGATTTCATTTAGCATCCTCTTGTGAGTCTGAGTATTTGGGGCTGGGGCAATCATTACATAAAGCTGAGAATCTCAGTTCCTAACTCCGCTGGCCCCTGTCCAAGGAAGACAAGCGTCTAACTTGTGAGGGAGAGAGCCCGCGATGACCGAGCCCGAAATCGTGATGATGGAGGAAGGGGAACCGGACTCGACCGTGAGGCCGTCCGGCCGACCGTCCCAAGGAGGGGAGCTGTCCGCCATCAGAGAGGAGGCGAGCTCCGGGTCGGAGAGCGAAGCCGGGGGGCTGAAAACGGCCCCGGAGACCACCGTGAATTCTCCGGGCGAGCTGCTCACCTGGGATGAGACCCGAGGAGATGCCACAGCAGCGGGGGGCCCATCCTGGAGGCAGAGATACCCCTTATCCCCCAACGTGGTGCAGGCGCAGCCAACGGAGGGCTCACCCACTCCGGATCGAATCAGAGTGCTGGAGTCGAAAATGGATTCGTTGGAGGCTATTCTGAAACAGCTGAGTTTGGATGTAACCTCGATGCGAGAGCTCCGGGAAGAATCCAGCCAGAGGCATTCAACCCCTTCCTCCCAGGGGCTGACCCCGGAACGGCGACGGGTGGTGCGGAGGCGCGAAGGGGACCAGTCGGTCCAGATGGAAATTGCAGCAGCGCCCGGGCGATCGCCCCGGGGCCCCGTGCCGCTCCGAGTCAGGGAAGCCCCAGCCGCAGCAGCCCCGGTGGTGGGGCGCAGCCCGGCGGGAGGCGGTATGCGAGACTTCCCTGTCAAGTTCGATGGGGACCCGACCAAACTCTCGTTCTTCCTGACTAATGCGAAAGCTTATATGGAAGAATGGGGGGCGGTTTTCCAATCGGAGAAGGCAAGAATCATCACCATTGCCACCAAACTGAAGGGGAGGGCGGCAGACTGGTATGTCCAGATGTGCCAGTCGGAAGCGCCTGAACTGGAAAATCTCGAGGAGTTCCTCTGGGCGTTGAAGCAACACTTCGAGGACCCCTTAGCAAAGGAGAGAGCAAAGCGAGCCCTGAAGGAACTCAAGCAGGGGTTCCGATCAGTGGCCGATTATGCTTTGGAGTTTAAAGCGCTAGCTGGGAAGGTGGATGACTGGTCCCAAGCAACCATTATCGAGCTCTTCAAAGATGGCTTGAATACCGAGGTGCTGCGCTGGTCCCTGGGGAGGGACGACCCATACACGCTGTATGAGTGGATCCTGCTAGCAGGAAGGGCTGAGCATGCCCAAGAGGTCTTTGCTCAGCGGAAGACTGTCAAGTCGGGGCGGGAGATGAAGCCCAGCTGCCCATCGACCACCGGGGGAAAACCGGGACAGCGACCCTGGGACGAGGAGCGTGAGAAGCGGTATGCCAAAGGATTGTGCCTGAGATGCGGTAAGGAGGGGCATCGAGTGGCAGCATGCCCGAAGGCAAAGGTGGAGGAACGACCCGGAAAACCGCCGGCGAAGTCCCCTGCGTTGCCGAGGAAACAGAAAGCTGCGGTGGCTGAGACCGAGGGAGACGATGTGATGTTCTACGAAATTGAAGGGGAGACCGAAATCCCGCAACCGGCGGGAAACGCCAGCCACCTGCTCTAAAGGGCGCCGCTGGGCAGGTGGTAGAAGACGGGCGCGAGCCTCCAGCGGTGAGTGGCACTTACCGCATACTCATGGTGAAATTGAAATTGGGTTCACAAGTCAAGACGGTGGAAGTATGGGCCATGATTGATTCGGGGTGTTCCCGGTGTCTGATGCACCCCGACGTGGTGGCGGCTTTGGAGCTCCCCACTTTTCCCCTACAAAGACCCATCGCATTTACTCAATTGGATGGGTCCATGGCAGGGGGCAAACCGGTCACCCATTTTACAGGGCGGGTAGCCTTGCAACTGGGCAGTCACCAGGAAGGGTTGTCTTTTGTCGTGGCTCCCGTAGGGGGCCCATTGGTGGTGTTGGGGGTACCATGGTTGGTGCAGCAAAACCCCCAAATAAACTGGGTCTACCGGACCATCACATTTAGGGATGGGTTTTATCAAGCGGCAGAGGGGAAGGGTGCCCCAGAGGAGATGGTGGGGGTGGCGGCAGCTGCGACTCCGCCTTACCCGGCCTCTCCTCTGGAGGGCTTGCCGGCCGAGTACAGGATGTTTGCTGATGTATTCGGTGAAAAGGAAGCTGACCAGTTGCCCCCCCATCGAAAGACGGACTGTGCCATAGAACTGTTGCCCAACACTCAATTGCCTAAACCTAAAATTTATTCCATGACGCAAAAGGAACTGACTTTGTTGAGGGAATTTGTGGACAAAAATTTGGCGCGCGGCTTCATTGAGCCGGCGAATTCACCCGTGGGGGCGCCGGTTCTTTTCCGCCCAAAAAAGGATGGGACATTGAGACTTTGTACGGATTTCCGCGGATTAAATGCCGTCTCAATTTCCAACAAATATCCCTTGCCATTGATAAAGGACATGTTGTCACATCTGGCCAAAGGCAAGATCTTCTCTAAACTGGATTTAAGAGAAGCCTACTATTGTGTACGAATCAAGGAGGGTGATGAGTGGAAAACTGCATTCAATTGCCCGTTGGGAGCCTTCCAGTATAAGGTGTTGCCGTTTGGGTTGGCTGGGGCCCCTGGGGTATTTATGCAATTAATCAATGAAGTTTTGCATGAACATCTGTTTAAAGGTGTACTGGTGTATTTGGATGATGTATTGATTTATACGGAAACCATGAAAGAGCATGTAGCTCTGGTAAAGAAAGTCTTGTGTAAACTCAGATCTGCTGAATTGTATGCAAAGCTATCCAAATGTGCCTTTCATCAGACCCAAATTGACTACTTGGGGTATAGAATTTCTGATAAAGGTATAGAAATGGACCCTGCCAAGGTGCAGGCTATCATGGACTGGGAGAGTCCCCGTACCCGCAGGCAACTTCAAAGTTTCTTGGGGTTCAGCAACACTTTGAAGTTAAAGAAATTTTGGACTCTAGACGCCTTCGCAATACTTTGCAATATTTAGTTCGTTGGAAGCATTTCCCTCATCCTGAGTGGGTCGCCGCATCAGATGTGGCTTCCCCAGTTCTAGTGGCCCGTTTCCACTCCGCTTATCCCTCGAAACCAGGTCCCTAGGGGTATTTTTGGAGGGCGGTATGTCATGTGCGCCGTTTCAATGTATTTGATGCATCGTAACGTTTCGCATGTCATTAATTGGATGCGTGTTTCATTTGTCTAGGGAGGATGGGAACGCTTATATTTTGGCTTTGCTTTGGAATGTGTTTGTGTTATCTACTGCGCTCAAGGTTACTTTCCCAGGCTAGCAACTCTGACGATTGCTAGCACCTGTGCCGGGCGGGGCTGTTATGAGGGAGGCGGGATACGTTTGAAGCAAGGGTTTAAGTTTGTATTTGGCGCGCTTTTGCTCATTCTCAGCTTTCTCTGTATTTGCTTTTAGTACTCTAATAAATCAGATTTCATTTAGCATCCTCTTGTGAGTCTGAGTATTTGGGGCTGGGGCAATCATTACAGATAGGCCTGTTCTGTAAGAAGAATAGGCTGTTATAGAGTTGGATCATTCCAGAATGAAACATTTTGCTCCATCTCTAAGGAATCTGAGTTCCAGGATGATTTTTTCTATGGATTTTAAATTAAATATGGAATCAAAATTAGGTATGCCATTTAACTGGAGTGTTTTCCTCTCTCTTTTCTTGTGAATACACACAAGAATACTTTCTGAAACTTTTTAGTTCACCCTTTTCTTTTCCATCAGAGGAAGCCTGATTATGCAGCTTCAGAAGCAAAATGGTGTTGGCCAAGATAATCTTTTCAACATTTATGCATTTGAAAACATCACTTGCTGGTGATTTAGCCCACCTGTAAACACAATTGCCCCTTAATGATATTTGTGAGGAGAGACAAGACTGAAACATTTTCAGACAGCTTTTCTAGTTGTTCTGTGCTAAAATTTGGCTCCCTCAGGAGATCTCCTTCTTTCACTAAAGATGTGGCTCTTAGGAGGATGGATATCTTTGTATTTCCCTTTTGCAATCAATCTTTCTCAGTTTCCTCTACCAGCCTAAATATTGTAGGATATTTTGCTTGGAGTCCAGAACAATATTCAGATAGACATGCCTAGGCATTGGCAAGTTTCACTGGTTCTGGAGACATCATTCTGTCCATATGCATTGTAGATGAGACCCTTAATTTCAAAAATGGGTTCTCAGCTCCAATGGCAGGGTAGAATAAACCATTATGGTGATCTGTCCACCAACTGCATCTTCTTTCAGCAAAACTGAGAAGTCTGGACAAAGAAAACAGACATTTTCAAGTTGGCATCCACAGATGCCAACTTGAAAATGTTGTTTTTTTTTCCCCTGAGGGAAAATATGGTGGCTAGAATTATGAAAGTAATGTTTTTACTTCCCCAGCAAACTTTTATATTCAGCTTTAAAAGCACTACCACAATCTGGACTAGTTTCCACACAACTGCAAAGTTGCATTCATGTGGCCATTTTTTTGGGTTCTAAGTAAACTGAACCCAAATTGCTCTTCTCGGTCACTGAGCTCAGGCTGCACTTCTTGACCTGTGTCTATGTTTAGCTTTCTGTTTTTGAGTAAGTGCAATTACCTCTGAGGAGTGGTGGTATTTGTTAGAATTTGAGCTTTCTGTCTTTAGTACCTCAGATTTAGACACACACACCCCAACCCGGCATTTCTAGGTTGCGAAAGGCCCTTGTCTGACACCTTGGAATATGTTGTATGGCCCATCTGGCTTCTTAACTTGATCATTTGCTATTCTGCTGGTTTTGTGTCTTCCCTTCTCCAGCAGTTTATGGCAACAATCTGAGCCCTCTCTCCTCTGTTTTTTCTATTCCTTCCCCCAGCCCTTCTATGGGATGGGTTGGGCTGAGAGAGTGATTGGCTGTTAGTCCCTGAGCTTCCCTGCCTGAGATTGGATTTAAACCTGGCTTTTCTTGATCCAGTCCAACACCTTAACTACTACACCACACTGATTCTTGAGTAAACCTATACAATGACCACACCACAATCTGAGATCTGCTTGGAAAAGCTTGCTGATGGTCCTGCCTTTGCAAGACGTTTTGGGCAAGCTCAGGTTTCTGTTTGCTGCTGGGCCTTCTCCATAGCAGCACCAACCTTTCAGAATAAAATTCCAACAGACCCTTGGCAGGGTCCCTCACTCTGGATTGTTAGAAAATAGTTGAAGACCCTACCTGTTTATCCCTACATGCCCTGAAACTGGAGTGGCCCTATTCAATTTGGCTTTCACCCGGCTTTTCATAAGCAGGTCAAAATGGACTTATGCCACTGTGTTTTTGTCTTTGTCACAAGCTGAATGGGATTGCCACCATGATGTCTAATAGGTATTTTACTGTATTAGAGGTGGGTTCTTTTAACTGTATTATTACTGTTCTATTGTTTGCCACCCGGAGTCTTTGGGGAATGGGGCAGCCCAGAAATGCTGTCAAATGCATAAATGCAGTAAATAATTTTAAATTTCTATATTTCTCATGCTGCAATAATATTTTAACATTTGAAGGTGATTTTAATTGTGATTTTATTGCTGGAAGGCATTCTAAGTGCCAATGAGCTGGTAGGGAAATAAATAAGTAAATAAGTAAATAAATAAATATTATCCATTCTTACAATACAATTGAGGTCTGGGGCCACAATTACTCATCCTTTACAAGAGGGCCTTGGGAAGCCACTTGCGATGGTATGATACTGTGTTGTCATGGGAAAGGGCTGGGCCAAGAGTAGAAAACTCTATTTGTAGGCTAGTTTTGAAGTATTTTTCCTCTCAGAGTCCTCCTGCTGTTGTTCTCACCCTTGATCTTCCCATACCAAACTGCTAAAAAATATGCTGACATCAGTCTCAAAAAATGGATATTTGGAATGTTCTTAATCTTCGGGGAAGGTTTAAAGGTGAGAAATTTGAAAAAAAATAACATGTGCTGAAAGATGAGGTGCTCAGCAGCTGCAGATGCCATTAACTTTTTATGCACATAGAGTTTCCTCACACTACCTAGAAGAGAACACTTCCCTCCTTGCACTATTATAGACACATGTTGATTATAGGCAGCACTGATGAAATTGCTTCTCATCTGCAGTCCAGTCTGGAATATAGAATGAGCAGAAACAGATATGTTCTCTTGAGACATGTCCTGTACAAAAGAAAAATAGGAGGGAAGGCCTATTAGAATAATTTTGGCTTGTTGAAGTCTAGCTAGTACAAACTCAGAAACTGCTTAAACCTACGTGCGTGCATGCACACAGATTCTAGAACATTAAAAAAGTGCTATAAAACTCCATGTTAAATGTGTCATGAAACATGAAGAGAGGAGTGATAAAGTAGAGTTTTTAAATTATACCATATATATTTACTGTATTAGATTGTTGTGAGTTATTAATAAATTTGGGGCACTCTCATATATCCTAATCTGAATTCCTTTGTTGAAGGAAGCTAAACATGATCTTTCTGGCAATCTGGGTGCTATCCAGATGTATGGAACTCAACTGCCAAAATTCTCAGCAATGGGTGAGGAGAATTCTTACACATCTGGAGAGCGCCCACCTTGGAGAAGTCTGCAATAATCAAACCGAATTGCAATAGCTCTCACTCTGCTCTTTGCTATAAAGTCAGTTGGTTGATGGCTCAGGAGACTTTTGATCCTACAATGTTATAAATAATGTTGAAAGTACTCCTGCTGCTAGGAATCATCCTTTGGTAGCTTAGGCACCTCATGCTGAGGGTCACATAAAGGTAATTTTCTGCTCATTATTTCTGCCAAACTCCTTTTCAAAAGAGAGATAATTCAAACTGGCTTGCTACATCCTGCATGTAACTGAGATATGGTGGTCCTCCAAACTTCTAAACAGTAATATGGGGAAGTTACCAAGATCAAACATTAACAATCTCAGATATGCAGATGATACCACTTTGATGGCTGAAAGCGAAGAGGAACTGAGGAGCCTTATAATGAAGGTGAAAGAAGAAAGTGCAAAAGCTGGCTTGCAGCTAAACCTGAAAAAAACCAAGATTATGGCAACCAGCTTGATTGATAACTGGCAAATAGAGGGAGAAAATGTAGAAGCAGTGAAAGACTTTGTATTCCTAGGTGCAAACATTACTGCCAATGCTGACTGCAGTCAGGAAATCAGAAGACGCTTAATCCTTGGGAGAAGAGCAATGACAAATCTCGATAAAATAGTTAAGAGCAGAGACATCACACTGACAACAAAGGCCCGCATAGTTAAAGCAATGGTGTTCCCCGTAGTAACATATGGCTGCGAGAGCTGGACCATAAGGAAGGCTGAGAGAAGGAAGATCGATGCTTTTGAACTGTGGTGTTGGAGGAAAATTCTGAGAGTGCCTTGGACTGCAAGAAGATCAAACCAGTCCATCCTCCGGGAAATAAAGCCAGACTGCTCACTTGAGGGAATGATATTAAAGGCAAAACTGAAATACTTTGGCCACATAATGAGAAGACAGGACACCCTGGAGAAGATGCTGATGCTGGGGAGAGTGGAAGGCAAAAGGAAGAGGGGCCGACCAAGGGCAAGGTGGATGGATGATATTCTAGAGGTGACGGACTTGTCCCTGGGGGAACTGGGGGTGTTGATGACCAACAGGAAGCTCTGGCGTGGGCTGGTCCATGAAGTCACGAAGAGTCGGAAGCGACTGAACGAATAAACAACAACACCAAGGTCACGTGGCTGTTATGACTAAATTGCAATGCTTGAATTCTTCCAAAGCAAACAGATGTTTGGACTGCCCAAATGCTACTGGATAAATTGTTCAATTGGATGTACAATATTTACAGCTTATGAAGCTTTTTCTCATCATGATTTTTAAAAGTTAGTTTTAAGAGAAGTAAGTGTGAATGCTTCAGTGCAGAACAGGCAAACGTGCAAAAGTGATTCTGAATTAGAAATGTAAGTCAGATGGTCTCTTCTTGCTTAGTAGGAACTGCACGCCTACTTAATCAGAACCAAATCCTACTAAAATCAATGGGATTTACATCTGGGAAATCAGGTATAGGCTTGCATTTTTATTATCTCACTCAGCTTCAGATTTGATTATATATCTCTGCCTCTGCATTTCATGATTATTTGTGTGATCAGGGTTAATTTTATGGTATCTTCCAAAAGAGCAAGTTAAGAGTACCACTGATGTTGATCTTCGGTGTATAATAATCAACAAGATGTTAGCTGTCACTTCTGTGGAAGGCAGTGAAAATTTGGAAAGAGGTATCAGTGTCAAGTTTTCCTTAACATTGTTGATTACTATCACTCAGCACTATTTTTAAGCAGAAAATTGGTTGTCCAAGTCTATCTTATTAGTTAACAATGATGTACCCAATAATAGGATTATCATCAACCGATGACTGGATTGTTCCAGGCTACAGAAATTATTTAAAACTTTTGGTATCATGTGGTTCAAGCTTAAAATGCAGTATGAGAATTTGGTGCATTCTCACAAATATGTTTCTGTCTATTAACACAGTTTAATGTCTTCTTACAGTCTGTTGGAGGGGAACTTTATCTTCATACCTACAGAAGAATAGATAGGTATAGCACTTTTTGGCCACAAACTCTCTTTCCATGGCTTGATTACCTGTTCACATCTGGAATCTTGTACTACTAGGTCAGTAGGAGAGATAAGATAGAGAAATAGAAATCTCTTTGATTTGGAGATTTGACCTGAAAGCAAATCAGTACAATCTCTGACTTGAATCAATTCCAAGTAGTTGGAATGATCTGAACTATCATATTAAATCAATTTGACAATTCAAGTGCTTTGGTGCATGCAGATGATACAAATTAAATGTGCACATTATGAGATAAATTACTTAAGTTGAGTCATTTGCATGACATATTGAGCAGGTATAGTAGTTAAGATGCTGGCCTAGAAACCAGGAGACTGTGAGTTCTAGCCTGAAAGCTGGCTGGGTGACTTTGGGCCAGTCCCTCTTTCTCAGCCCAACTCACCTCACTGGGATGTTGTTGTGGGGAAAATAGGAGGGAGGAGTATTAGGTTGAGTTGACATATATATATATTGGGTTGACATAGAGATTGATAGATATAGATAGCTAGAGCTAGAGATAAAATAACAACAACAATAAATATATGCAATAAATAATAAATATTAATTATATTAATAAATAATAATAAATATATATTTATATAAATAAATATAAAGACCTGCAAATAGAAGTAGAATGACTGTGGCAAAAGAGAGCAAAGATAGTACCAATAGTAATAGGTGCCTTGGGTGCAATTCCAAAACACCTGGAGCATCACACGAACACCAACAGCATTGACAAAATCACCATCAGTCAAAAAAGTCCACTGTTAGTGGTTGCAACGATGTGTTCAAAGTCCTTCCTCTTTTTCATTTGGTGGGGTCCAATCCTGTGGTGATAGCACAATTGGAGCCCTACCCCCAACGGATGCCCCAGAACCTGATGGTTATGGACAAGTATCACTAGCAGATCAACAGCTTTGGGAATCAACAGCAGGTGCCCTGCTAGTGTGGACCTCAACAGTTGTCCTATGAGACTGAATCCTGTTTCCAGGCTTACAATAATAAGGTAGCACAAAAGATATTTTTTTAAAAATGCATCAAGCTGAACTACTTCTTAGATGAAATGTTTATTCAAGGGAAAAACTGCTTAGCAATTAGGTAAGAAGAACACTTCAAATCTAATGTAGTTGATTTGGAGCAACTTTCTCCAGAATGGACTTCTTACATCTTAGCTCTTCTAGATAGAACAAACTAGAAACTATAGTTTTTCTTCTTCTGCCTGCTTTTTTGTGTTTCCCTGCTAATGGAAGAAACTGAAAGATCACAGAGGAAGAAATTAAACAAAAAGAAAAAAAACAAAACAACCCCCCCCCCAAACTTTAAATTTCAGCAGCTGCAGACTTAGTTACTCATCTAGCATTTTATTAAATGTTTTAAGCTTCTCTTTAAACTTCTAAAGAACCATGGGGCTGGGCTACTATTGTCCTTAGATTTTTTCCTCACTCAGGAAATGTGTCAAAGCCTAGAAAGTGCCTTTTTTCAATCTGGATAAAGTTATATCATTGTAAGCCACCCAGAGTCACTTGCTGAGATGGGCAGCTATAGAAATTGAATGAATGAATGAATGAATGAATGAATGAATGAATGAATAAATCTGGTTTGCTTAAGTTGCTTCCTGCATAGTTTTGAAAGTCTGAGTGTTTCTTCACCTGTTTACCTGGTGTTTTGGCAGGTCTGTGAAGGGTTTGCCTTGCCCTTTCAAGCTGCCTTTGTCACCTGCTTCTCTGGATATCAATGTTTCTCAACCTTGGCAACTTTAAGATGTGTAGACTTCAACTCCCAGAATGCATGCATTCATGCATACATACATACACACACACATACATACATGGTTTAATACTACTACCTTGACCTTGAGTCAAAAAAACTGTAAAAGAATAAATGTACCTAATCAATATACTGTGGCTGTAATGAAATTAGGCCAAATCAACTCTGCCAGACAATGCGTATCATCTCAGGCACACTGCATTCTACCCCTGTGTACTTGTTACCAGTACTCAGCAATATTATCCCACCTCACATCAGAAGACAACAAGCCCTCACCCGGTTATGGTCAAGGATGTTAAATAACAAGGCCCTTCCTATCCATCAGGATATTGCACAGACCACCACAAGATCGAAATCTTGTAGGCCAGCTTGGAAAACAGCCATACACCTAACATCTATCCAGTTCAATTCTAAGAATGCCTGGAGAGAAGAAAGGTCCAAGTTGTCACATTGTGGCTTGGTCCTTAGTGATCCCTCTTCCAAACCTCCTGGCTTTAACCTGCCTCGCTCTGTCTGGACAAAATTGAATAGAATCAGACGTGATACTGGAAGGAGTGCCTCTGCTCTGTATCAATGGAGCTGGAAAGATTCTGCTTGTTGAGACTGTGGTGCCAATATGCAAACTAGCAAACATACTGTGCAAGACTGCCCACAACATGCGTTCCCTGGCTCCTTAGAAGATCTGCATGAAGCAACACCAGAAGCAATCACCTGGATAGCTGAACTGGACATCCAGTTATGAAGCTACTACTGTATCCCTTCAGAACATTTGTATATAATCGTGTGGACTGTGTGTATATATTTGCCCTTCTCTTGTTATGTACTCATCATACTATCATCAATCTATCTATCTATCATCTATCATATCTATCTATCTATCTATCTATCTATCTATCTATCTATCTATCTATCTATCTATCTATCTATCTCCATATGCTTTCCATTTAAACAAATAACCATCTTGTCCTTTTGGAGTTAAGCTAATATCATAATTTGAAACCTTAGAAACTATTAGAAACGATGGGTCAGGAGATACAGATTGTTCTGTGATATTTACAAGGTGATCACTTGAGAGTTCTAGGCTATTATGATGATGGAAAACATGTCAAAGTCTACAAGGAGCAGCATGCTGAGTGCTTAAATCACAATTAACCTCCAGGATAGCGGATGCAAACTAACAATAATGGTTGTAAAACATCATCATCAAGTCAAAATTCAACCTCATGAAACATAATAGAGACAAACCATGTGCTGGCTGTGGCATGAATCCTGATCCTGAACAAGGCTGTTATGTAATTATTTTCCCAATTAAAATACACCCATTGTAACAACAGCTGAAGCTGCCAAAGTCATTGATGTAAGACAAACAAACAAACAAATGTTTCCCAGAAGAACAACTGAGCAACATCTGTTTTGTCTTGCCTGCTTTCTGCCTTGGTGATGGGAAGTGGCTGGATTCCCTCCTCCCACTCTTTCCTCTTTCACATTAATCTGGCTTGACATCTGCCAGCAGCTCCCACCTGTCCTCCTCTGATGTCCTTTCCCTCACCCAGTAGGATAGGTTTGATATTGGGAAAGGATGTGCAGTTAAGAAGCTTTGGTGTGCCTCTCATTGACTGGAAGTTATGCCTAAGACAAGCCTAAGTCTCACTATTATCCCTTGAGTAGGAAGGATGAGCAAAGCACAAGAGGGAGTTGGCAATGTTAAGAAGACGGCTCAAAACTTTGGAGAGGGTTTTGCTTGAAGATGGATGACTTATCCTGTCAAGCAGGATTGGGCATACAGACCAGATCTTCTCCATTTCTGCCTAAGGCTGTGGTTTAATCTCCAACTTTGTTTTGGGAAGCCTGTGACATCTCACAGCAGCCACATATTATGGGCAGCATAATATAAATATTATTCTTTGTTGTTACTGTTGTATTTCAGTTCCATGGAATATACAACTTTCACTAAATTGGAATTTATAAAAATTTCATAAAAGCCAATAAACAGTGGTGATTCAGATAAATGTGAATGCCTTCCCTACTTCTGAGTCACAGTAGGGTCTAACTTTGCTCTGTGGTTTAATTCTTTCTTCTAGTTAGATCAGCAGATTATAGCTCCACAAAATATTTGGCATGATAGCAAGTCCAAACTCAATCAAAGACCAGGTAGCTATGCAAAAAAACTTCTACTTCCTTCCTGAAATGTTGTTTTATGATTATGATTATTATGATTATTTAAGGCTTGATCCAGTATATCTAAGGTTATTGCCCCCATTATGCTCCTTATTTGTATCCTTTAACTATCTTTGAATTAGATCTTCACCAAGGAAACTTGTTGATGAGATATTACATACACTAATACTTCATTACATTGCCCTGAAAATCTCTGAGACTTTGTCCAGCATACCATCAATACCCCTTGAACAACAACAACTTTTCCCTTGGTATTGTTCCCAACTATCTACGTACATCCAGATACATTTGGGCACATCTTCTGACTCTGCATTTTTAAATTCAGTTTTGCTCAAAAGTCCACAATATGCACCACTTCAACTGTGGAATAATCCCTAGTATTCAAACATCTTATTCTGATTAAATCTGTCACGGTTTCTTCTACTGTGACTATACCAAATGCTGGTTCATGAGTCATGCCTAATTTTTGTAGGAAGCTATTTTCAGTGGTTGCTTTATTTCACACATAGAAGCACGATTTGAAATGAGTATGCATGTGTGATTGTGGATACATAATCATCAGCACAAATCAATGCACTGCAGGATGAAGGCTTCACTGAAGGTTATGGGCCACAGATTAGACCGTAGAAAGTTATGGTCCAATCCTGGTTGGTAGATACGTAGTTCTGACTTCCCAGTCTAAGACGGAGAGAGTGACTGGTCCAGAGTCAGCCAGCCAACTTCCTTACCTAAGGGAACTGATAGATGGACAGACAGACAGACAGACATTTCAAGAACAAGGACTCTGTGTTCCTACAACAGCAGTTTGGGAGCTCTGTTGTGAAATGTTACACTTTACTTGTGGTTGATTCTCCAGCTTATTTAAGGAGTTAGAGAAAATTGTTTAATGTACTCTCCAAGCTCATAACGTACAATAAGTATTTATCCTGATGGGTTGCTGATTGGACAAAACCCTTCCAACATGCGGCCTGAGGCTTCCCAAACCCGTGATGTAGCAGAGAAAATTAAGACGGAGTCAGTCTAAATATGATTATGGAAACAGTGCCAGTTCAGAAATGAGAAGCTGGGTACGCATGGGCATTTTTTAAAAGTCAATGTGGATAAGCTTCCAGATGGAGCCACAGTATCAGCTGAGCCAAGTGGCTGGCTGTTATATAGGAACAGCAGATAGAATCCAGGTTGTCGGAGCCAACTGCATAAATATGAACAACAAAATCTCAATCCGTGCTGAGATCCAAAGCCTCACAAGGAAGCTGTGCCAAGCAACCATTCACAGGTACCAAGCCAAACCACACTAAGGTACTGAATTATAGGTTTTTTTCCTCTTCCAAGCCTTACTTAGTACATCTAGAATAACCATCCAGTCACACACCAGCCAAAATTAATTAAACACTTTTTGGAAATGCTGGGTTTCAGGACAGAAGATTTAAAGACATGCTTCACTCTCTTATAAGTAAAGCAGCACAAAAGAGCTTAACTGTGCCTCTGGAATAAAGAAATAAGAACTACTAGCCATCAAGTTCTCCGTGTTTTTTCACAAGATGGACACCGAAACAACTTTTTTGGGGAGGGAAGGAATTAAACAGATATGTCTTACAGCACATAGGATTAAGCTACTCATTATCTGGAAAATGGAGGAAGTAATCAAGTCAGATGAAAGATGAGTCTCTTAAAGACCTGATAATTAAACAAGAAAAAGAATCTCACAGAGAAAATTACAACTCCAGTAAGAAAAGACTTGTTGATGGACTCATTATTTGCTCTGTTTTCATGTAAATCTCAGAAAACTGGAGGGGGGAGGAGGAGAAGGGAAGGGGACTTAAAAAAAAAAAAAGGAAGGAAGGAAAAAAATACTTGTGTATTTCACAAGTCTGCAAGTGACAATCAAGGTCCTTTGAACGGCATCATTTCCAAATAGTTCAGGAGTAAATCAGCCGGTAAGGTTGCCAGTGAGGCCCAAACTCCCTCTGCCCTGTAGCGCTGATGTTTTGCAAGGGTACCATTTGTGCTTCCTCAGTAAAATGTTCCAGACTGCTGTTTAATTAGCTTCTGATTGAAAAGTGTTGACATCATACACTGGGTCCCGCTAAATGGGTTCTCTCATGCTGGGAAATATGTAAATTTCATGAAGAGCTTGATTGGATTGCCAGTGAGACTTTTAAGTAATTTTAAAGACAAGAATTGGATGAGGGAGCCAACATATTTATCTTGAGAATTTTAAGGGAGTCACATGAATACCAAGAAAAATAATTTCGAAGGTTTAGCAAGCTAAGGAAAACATCATAAGGGCAGGGCACCGGACATCCTATGTCATCTAGATGGACAAGCCATAGGATTCAAAGATGCAAGGTATCATACCTGTACAGGACAATTAACTTAAAAATTGACTTAAAAATTACTGTGAGTAATTTCCAGTTTTGTTTGCACAAACATATAGCTTGGTATTTATTTATTTTTTATCAGTTCAGTCATGTCTGATTCTTGGAGACTGCCTGGATAAGTCCCTGCCGTTTTCTTAACAAGATTTTTCAGAAGTGGGTTGCCATTGCCTGCTTCCTAGGGCTGAGAGAAAGTGACTGGCCCAAGGTCACTCAGCTGGCTTTGTACCGAAGGCAGGACTAGCACTCAAGGTCTCCCAGTTTCTAGCCTGGCGCCATAACCACTATGCCAAACTGGCTCTAAATTTTAATAAATTTTATTTATTAAACATCAGGAAACATCTAAAAAATGTTAACTGGGAAAAATGGCATAAAATCAGGGAGAGAGAGACATGAACAACATGCAAGAGATAGAAAGGGCATATGACTCAATATCAATATTCTATGTAACAGCTGTCAAAAGCCACTGGAAAGAATACTGTCCCAATGGAGTAACCTTTGGTTATTCCAGCCTTAAACAATTAACATACATAACAGTAGCAGAATAGTGATGGAAAGTAGGACAGTAGGTGATCCCTTCTCTGTTCTGCCCCAGGAAGGAAGCAGTTTGGTGGACAGAGATGATGTATCCAACAAAATTTAGTTCTGCAAAATCACAGGTACCAAAACTGGTAACTCAGTGATTGGTAATGTAACATAAAATATTTGCATTACTTGGAAGAATAGTAAGAATTCTGAAGCCTTTTCTAGAGAGTTTTCTCCTTGATTTGTTTCCTTCCAGTTATATTATAAGATCAAAGAAAACAATACAGAACATTTCCCTGAAATAGCCAGAAAATGGAATGCCAGAATATTAGAGAGAAAATATATGTAAACTAATGTTAGTCCAACCTAACAGTTCAAAAACATGCCAATGTGAGTAGATTAATAGGTACCGCTTCGGCGGGCAGGTGACGGCGTTCCGTTTAGTCATGCCGGCCACATGATCACGGAGGAAGTGTCTACGGACAAACGCCGGCTCTTCGGCTTTGAAACGGAGATGAGCACCGCCCCCCAGAGTTGGACACGACTGGACTTAATGTCAAGGGAAACCTTTACCTTTACCTAATGTTAGTCCAAATAATGAATGCAAACTATCTAAAAACAATGTATCCACTATATTAGAGCATAGGTACACTATATATAGCACAGAAAATACAAAGTCTGAATAAAACTTAACACATGTATAACTATAATGAAAATATTTTCCTGCCCATATTTATGGGTAGAAGTGCAAAAAATAATTTCAAATGTCAATGACACCATGCCAAACAAACTTGGCGCAATAATTCTAGGATTGACTCTAACAATCCCAAGTGTGGGTAGTGAAATCTAAAGAATAATTATGCTACTCTTGAGCAGAGTCATGCATGATAAACTATCCTTACAAACAGCCCAGGTTCAGTTTGTTACAGAGGAAAAAAAAAATCTTATGTATTGATTTATACAATTTATATAACCACCCATTTCACAGCAGTGATGTTGGGCAGTGCACAGAGGACTAAAACCAAAAAACCCCATTAATAATAGTAATAAACATATTATTACTATTTTTAATGTGATTAATGTACTCAGGCCTAAAAATCTATTGTTACTTCATACAGATCAGACAACAAATCACGTAACACTGTGTGACTTAGTTCACCAGTCTATATCTCTTCTGAAGCCACTACACTGCAGAAACAAATCAGTGCAAAGCTTACTATTCAGATGTTTATACTCATCTCCATTTATACAACTGGGCCTAATTATCTAGAGCACAATCTTTCATCACCACCAAGTATCTAGAACAGGACAATAAATGACGGACCCAGGGTTGCACCATCACACGACGAGTTCCATTGCTTTTGCATTGTCGCGTTGCACATATGTACAAAGAGGCAAATCTTACAGCACAATAGCATGACCCTTTTTTCATCATTTTGATGAAATTGTCAGATCCTGTGGATTCCTTACTTTGTCTATTTCTTCTGAAGAAAAACGTACTGAGTTCTCTTCCAGTTTCAAGCAATGTGCTACTGTAGTTTGTTCCTACGTCTATCGTGTTCTGTGTTACATAGCAGAATCATAATACTTCCCAGTCTGTTTAAAGGAGCAATGATGTGAAAAAGTATAAGAGAAGTGCAAACAACTTACAGTTGTGTGTCCTGTTCAAACTTTTCACTCAGGTCCTCTGGCTGTGCTTTACTGAATTCACAGTTCAAGGTTTCTCTCCTAAGTTAATACAGTCAGTGCAATGTAGTGGTTAAGATGTTACAGTGTCAGCCTAGGACAGGGGGAAACCAGGTTGAAGTCCACCCTCATCACAAGACCTTGGGTCAATCACTCTTTCCAAGCCCCAATCTACTTAACAAGGTTCTTAAGTTGGGACAAAGTGAAGGGAAATACCCGTATAAGCTGCTTTAAACTCCTGGATAAAAAGGTGGGATATAGATCTAATTAACAAACAATAGCCTATTTCCATCCAAATTTATCTATCTATCTATTTATTTATTTATTCAATTTCTATAGCCGCCCATCATAACGAGTGACTCTGGGCGGCAAATAAGTATAACTTGTAGCTTAAGTGTTGTCTCTGCAAATTCTTCACAAGAGCATGTATCTCCACACCCATACAAATGCATCCATACATGCATACCTATATCTCCATCTGTCCATCCATCCATCGATTCTCTTGTTCAGTGGTCTAGATATGTTGCCAACGTAATTCTTATTATAGGGGCAAACAATCACATAGATAACATAACAAAAAGTGAAACTGGAAAAGTCCCAGGATTCCCATTCAGCACAGTCTAAACCAATCCATCATCTGCCACTCTTGCCTTTTGATTATCTCCTCCAAATATTAATTTATTCCTTCTCCAATGATTTTTGTCTTGCCTTGCAGGCCACACATTCTTCCAAGAAGGTGTATAACAAAATAAGAATCTGCAAGAACCAGAGTTAGGAAAATATCAGATTAAGTGTCTTGCTGTAAAACCTTAAAAAAATTGGAGTGAAGCTCTAAATTGCTTATGACCAAAGTACTTAAAAGACTGTTTTCACTGAATCTGCCTGGCATGCAAGAACAGCAACAGAAGCTTTCCTCCAAATTCTGCCAGCATGTGAAGCCAAGCTAATATCCATATGCTTACATAGCTCCAACTTTCTGTTTTCATGAGTAAAGAACTGGACTTTTTTTTATGGCGATGGCCAGTTTCTTTGATTGATTGTCTAATTGGTTCTCTCCCTTCTGGACTTATATTATAAATATAAAGGTCCTGCTGAGTTCATGGAAATGTCGATGTAGTTTTTTTGGCCACAAGATGGAAGTGACGTGCCATTGTCTCCTTCCAGGATGTATTTATTTATTTATTACTTTTCAGTACAGGCTATAGCCCTGGAAATTCCTAGTGGTTTCCTATTCAAGTACTAATTCTGCTTAGTTCTTCAAGATTGAATCGATGCTGCTACTGGCTGAGTTATGATATGTACTCTGTGTGTGTGTGTGTGTGTGTGTGTGTGTGTATAGAGAGAGAGAGAATGAGAGAGAGAGAGATGATGTAGAACAGTGTTTTTCAACCTTGGCAACTTTAAGAAATGTGGACTTCAACTCCCAGAATTCCCCAGCCAGCATTTGAAAGAAACAGATTAATACACTATATTTTTCATCTATATTTTTTTCTAAGAGAAAATGATCGTATCTGAAAGGAATAAGGTTCTTTTTTTTTCTCTGAAGCTAAACATATTGGAAATACTGTAGGTTTGTAAAAGAAATTAGTGAAGCCAAAATCATATGAAGCATCAAGTAGATTTCATCACAGCCCAGCGGGCAACACACGCACACACACACGCACACACAGCTATCCTTTCTTGTTAGCTAAAACAGTTAATGTACGCTCAGGAAAGTTGTATAAAGATCAAAAATTATTTGGAGAAAATCTCTTAAAAATTTATTTCATAACACATTTTTTTAAAAAATACCAAAATGTAGAAAGAGGAATGAAACATAAAATAAAAAAATCAATAAACAATAACAAACTAAAAGAAAAAGAAAAAAAGTTACCATCTATCTAAGCATATCACATATATCACATAATAAACAATAGATAAAACCTTTTAATTTAAAGAGGATAAGTGATAATACTGTGTTTTAGAATAACATGAAATCTGCCAAAGGAAAACATATTACATAATTTATTAGTAAACTTGTCATTTCAAAAGCAAATACATTATACATCTACCATATGCAATCCTTAATACTACTTTTCCAGTTCCTTAAAATAATTATCTTAGCAATACCTCATGCCTGATAATGCCACAGTTTCTCATAGACCAGTGCGTTTTGGAACAGAATTTAACATTGACATCTTAAACATTAAACAATTCCCCCATAAATCAACTTACGTATATTACAATATTATTCCAGAAAGATAGCAATAACTCACAAAACTAAATCATATGGGTCAGTGAGCCTTCAATTCTTTTACATTGCCAACATAGAAAATCTAATTTTCTTCCTTTCAAATACATGGTTTGAAAATATTATTTGATTTTTGAAATAGATATGAAGTAGGTTTAGTTTCAGAGTTTGATTCATTCAAATGTGTAAGCACTTTTGATGGAACTGAACTCTGAAACTAAACCTACATCTTATCTGTATCAAAAACCAAATAATATTTTCAAACCATGTAATTGTTGGAAGCAGCCAAAGAATCTGGTCCACACCACACTGAGCCATGAAGACATGCTTAAGTTGAATATACTGCCACTGTTGTGAACTGGGAAGGCAAAATTCTATTTGGAGTTGAGAAGAATCCTTAAAATAATCATTGCAAAGTAATTGATTTAAAGTGACTATTGTAGATTCCACCCATACTTTCCAGCATAACATTTTGCCACATATTTTTAAAGTAGAGTTCTTCCATAGAGTTAAATATTCATGTGCTTCAATACCAAAAATCAATCTAAAGTTTAACCTAACAGAGCCCAAATATGTCTAGCTGCTTGTAACCCCAGAAATAAAACATTAAACAGATTTTTAAAATCCTGGTAAATTGAAAATGCCATCCTCAAAAGATAATCTCAGTTTAGCCAATGAAATCCTTGGTGCCCTGTTTTCCCATAAACATCTCCTCAATATTTTATCTATCTGTAGAAGCATTTATTTGGGATTACCAGTGAATAACCAGTTACAACAAAAGTCAATCATGGAGCGATGCTCATTTTTGTTGGAGGTCCTGGAAAATTTGGCATGCCTCATTAGCATGTAAAATGAGTTTGTCCCATGATGCAACTCTCCATGCTTCCGAGGAAGCTGTTTGTTGCCACTCCCACTTCCTCTCTCTCTCTTCCTTCTTCTCCACTGGGAGAAGGAAAGCAGCACTCGTGATGCTCTCCCTCCATCTCTGGGTGCCATGTGGTGGGCCTAGAATTCCCACTTTCTGCATGCAGCTCTTAGCAGCTATCAGGGCTAAAAGTTCATTAAGTTTAAGGAACAGAAGAAACAAGTAATCTTCATTTTTCCACCGAAGATGGATGTAACTAAACCAGGAATAAAATCAGTAAGACTCTTTTTACTTTTAAACCTCCTTTGTCTAAGCGTGTGATTCTTTATGCTTGGGAGGGCTAAGTGTGTAAGATCAATAACCTGTAGTTCTCTAATGTGCTCATTAAAGCTATTTAAGATAATATTCTTTTTCTGTGTGCAGCTTCTCCGCTGTGTTAAGCTCTGCTCCATTCAGTGGTCCTAGCTGTCCACTAATGGCTTCAATTTTAATAACATTAATTTTTTTTCCTACCAGTTTAATGGAATATTAATTAATCTATTGATATCCAAAACAACCTTCTCTAAATCTTTTCATATGTTTATTTCCATGCATTTATAACTATTTTTGGAATATATGCTAAGTATCTTTTTTTTTTTAATCCATTCAATCATGTCTGATTCTCGGAGACTGCCTGAACAAGTCCCTGCACTTTTCCTGGCAAGGTTTTTGGAAGTGGTTTGCCATTGCCTGCTTCCTGGTGCTGAGAGAGAGTGACTGGTCCAAGGTCACCCAGCTGGCTTTGTGCCCAAAGTGCCCAAAGTCTCCTGGTTTCTAGCCTGTTACCTTAACCACCACACCAGAGTGGCTCACTAAGTATCTAAGATTTAGCATATTCTTAGCATATTAGCACAAAACCCAACTCTTTATATTGTTCTATTGATAAGTCTGAACCTAAAAGAAAGTTTGAAAAAAGACTCATCCAAATTAATTTCTGTCTCAGATAATTGCCAAAGTGTGGAATGACCTTGTATAAATTTTAACAATGAAATAAAATAGCTGCCTAAAATTGCCAAAATATCAGCATGTAAAAATAACTTGTATTCAATACCTGCCAGTAATATCCCTAAACTGTTGAAGAGGGATTGCTAAAAGTTCAAGAATGAAGTCAAAAAACAGAATGGGACGAGGGCATTCCTGATGGGTGCCATACTAAAACTCAAATTAATCAGAAATCAATCAGTTTGTTATAACTCTCACACAGGGTTGCAGGTAATATATTTCCATCCAATGAATACAATAAGATGGAAACATTTATCTATTTTTCACTTGCTGTACAAAATTAATCTGGACCATAGCAAGTCCCTTTATTTAATTAAAATAATTGCTGAGCAATTAGATGGAATGGAATAGAATATAGCACTAACAAGAATGGGATTTCCACCTATACCCTCTTGTTCCCCCCCACCCCAAAATAAGCAGAATTAAAAAGACAAATAAATTAACAATAGAACAAAAGTTACTGAAGAAAAAAAGAATAAATATTGGGAATGTGTGCATATGTGTGCATCTGGAAACATAGTTATATATGATTATATATGTGATCTTATGGAGAAATACAAACATTTTAAGCATCCACATTCAATACTTGCATTCAAAATAATATTTGTACATCAAAGGTAAACTCCTAGGAAAAATATTGTTACTATAGCTCAGTGTTTCTCAACCTCAGCAACTTTAAGGGGGCTGGACTTCAACTCCCAGAATTCCCCCAGCCAGCATTGGCTGGGAAATTCTGGGAGTCGAAGTCCACCCCTCTTGAAGTTGCTGAGGTTGAGAAACACTGCTCTGATTCTATCAAGATTCTCTATCTTATTCTTTGTATTCCACATACTTGTCCTTCAGCTGAAAGATAGAATACTCAAAAAATTTAAGTAGAGGGTAAAGATCAGCAGCCAAATATTGTTTTTTTTTCCTTTTTCCAAATGTCTTAAGTGAGTTTTAAATATGCCTTTAAGGTTTAAATATGATATTTGAAATATGGATTTGAAATACAGTAGCAGAGATTAGTTTCTAACTTGCCAGGAAGAATGGAATGGCATTGAATTCATCCAGTGCTAACTCTGTTGAATATTCTTTGACATTCCAAAGTTAATATTTGAATTATCTAGTATGAAAGACATCAAAATAATATTTCAAATTATTTGGGGTCTGTGTTTAAAACAACTATTCTTAAAATCCTATTTTTACACTACCCTACCAAGCAAATTTCTATTTTGTTCTTGTGAAAAGAGGATTATAATTATGTTGTTTTAATTGATGCCATGGCTTTGTAATGCTTAGTCCTAAACGCTTAAATCTGTCTAACCTGTTTCCATGATTGTTTTTCAATATTAACTAATATAGTACCAGCAGAAACAGCATCTACATGTATATGTGATTGGGTACTATCTAAATAAACAAACAAATAAATAATAAACTTCTAAACCTGCTCTTTCAGGACGTTTATTTAATACAATGTGCAAATGAGGTACATTACTATTGAGATTATTATGGAGAATGAGTATATCATTTGCAAAAATATTAATTACATGTTGTTCTGCTTTTATATTAAGACCATGATAGTCTTGTTTTTCTTAGTATTCCTTGCCAACATCTTCCTAATAAAATCAAATAGATCAACAATAAGAGACTGTTGGTATGGCACTTGTAATGATTTGAAAGAAAAATGTATCTGATACATTGATGCTAATTATTGTTTGTATCAGTCAGTACTTGGTTAATTATCCAAAGGGATGTGTATTGAAATTTCATTTCCAATGACAGTTGTAGAACTTTACCTTTCATTTCTTCTAATGCTTTAAATATATCTAAAGAAGCAAAGAGTGTAGTAATGGAATGATTGAGTGTCAGTGTTCGAAATGAGCCAAAAAATTGTTCAATGAACATTAAATATTAGCAAGTCTTTGCATCTTCAAAATAATGTAAAGCCACCTGAGGAGACAACATAATTGCCCTTAATCCTGAGGATACTAGGATATCTTTTATCACAAGAACAATAACACTGGTCAAGGACCATGGACTAATTTACAAATCTGCCAGCCCATTAACAATATGATTGTCATTCATGATCATCAGATCCCTTCAGAGCATTCAGAATCCAGAAGAATTTGAAGGCAGTTCAGCTTAACTCTTCCACTGTCCTTAAAGTGAAGTATACATGGAATAAAGTGTACCCTTAAGATATCAAGATATTGGAACCTACCACAAAGTCTGTACTGTCAAGTACTACCAGTGTGGAAGGTCTGAGGTCTGGAGTCAGAGCCCCTTTATAGAACACTGGGAGTATATGCCATGAGGTTCTCCATATGTCATATATGAAGCAAGCATTTCTTTAAAAAGGAGCAGGGTGTATCAAATTTTAGATTTCCATCCTCCCTTTGACTATTTGTGGCTTGGTAAGATGCTACATTCCAGCATGACTATATTTCTGAATGCAAAAGATGAGGGCTACCCTTTAGGCATACAAATCTGACATTAACAGCAGCCAATACCCCTTTCTTCCTACCAATTTGATTTTCAACTAAGGATAGGGGGAAAAAATTCTATAGCTAGTCCTCTTTTGCTTCACACTTTCCAGTGTACATTGTGTTTCTGTCACAGGAAAGATTTTGTGAGAAGCTAATTAAAAGATCCATGAATGTGTGAGGGTTAAACTCACAAGCTCTGCTCATTAACAGTCATTCACCTAAGAATATTTTGAGATAATTCTTTTCAGCATTGGAAGGGAAGAAAGGAATAACACTAGACAACAGTTAAAAAACCATATTTTGTTAGACAAGCAGAAATTTCTCTTCCACAATGATGGCAAGATCTAATTTAATGAGAAGAATCCTTTCCTTGAGCTTCTTGTTTCTTCTTCCAGGAAAAACAAAACAAAACAAAAATCACTAATGAACATGTTCCCCTCCAAGAAATTGGAAATGAGGGGGGGGGTGTTGTAGAATCAGAACCATTTTGTTAATTGTCTTTTTCCTGCTGTTTCCATGGCAATACTGGCTACCAGGCTTCACCATAGAGTGACAGTCGGACAATTCACACACTGCGCCCTTTCAGGCACGTTGAATGGCTGTGAAAGAGACAGGACAGGCTCCATTCAGAAAACATGTGATATCTCCTCAATGCATTACCTTTCATCCACATCTCCCAAATTGCAGTTAATTTAATTCTAAACAAATGGCTAAGGGGGACAAATGAGGATTAGAAGGAAAAGAACATCTTGAGCACTAATGGGGACCGTTTGTGCAAAGAACAACTGAGCACTTTCTTCTGCTGCCAAGACTGTTGGATTGAAAGGTGGAGTTTCCCTCTTCTTCTGGGCCTTAATTTAGACTCTATATCAACAGTGAAGAAAAGAAAGGGGGAGGCGGGTTGAACACAATTTATCCATGAGGGTAACATAAGAAAAAGCCCACACTGTTTTGTTCCATCACAACTCTGGACAGCGCAGTTTGTCTAGGCAATGCATTTCTCATGTGCTGCTTTCGCTTATATGATCAGCTTGCCTGGGGCAACCAGATCTGGGCAGCAAAATAATCCAGATGACCACTAGAAGGCAACAAAGGCCATTGTCTGCATCTTTTTGTTGCTATCTCAGGATTGTCCAGCCTTTTGCAGCCAAGATCTGCTGGTCCTAAATGTGGCTTTGGGTAAGCCAAGAACTAACCTTCATTTCTGTAATAATCAACAGAGCTGAACCAGAGATATTTTTATTACTCTGACAAGAAGCTACAACTAGAAGCTACTTTAGCAGGCTGCAATATGTAGTGTCTATGTTCAGGCTTCTAACCATACATACAGCATAGTCCTTCCCCGTCCCATTCTATCTTAACCTGATAAGTCACTGCTTTCCTCCAATCAATTTTCTGTGGCTGCTGAGTGCAATCCTATAGCTGCTGATTACGTTTCCTCGCTCCCCATATTTATTTTCCCTGAAACTTTTTTGTACTTTTGCAATGCTTTTATATTTCTGCAAATGCATTCCCTAAACCATGACCCGTCCCACTTACTCATAATTATGTTGCTTTAGCTAAGCAAGAATCCATATTCCTGTTGATATTCCTACATTTCTGAATTATCTGCCATCTGAAGTGTTAGTAGCAGAGTAAGAACAATTATCTTTAAGTTCAGATGATTTTATCATTCAGTACAATACTGGATGGTAGAAACAGATTTTGCTTCCACTGAATTTTTCATCTTACCAATCACAAGTTCAGTTCAACACCACTCTTTACAAATCCAGCACAAAATTACAAAAATTATCCATATGTGTTTTCTTGCAAGTGTCTTAATTTATAAATTATTGTCCATACTTTTCCCTACCTTACACACAAATTGGTAGATTTGTCAATAATGTTTGTGGACTTAATTTCTCACTCATTCCAGCTGATGGGCCTAGTTAGAAAAAAAAGACTTGTTTTTCCCCAAGATCATTTAAGAGTGAAATATGTACTTGTTACCTCCTTTTCTCCTCCCAAAATAATGTCGGTTCTTATATAATTAAAAAAAAAGAAAGGTATTAGTTCTGATCAATTTCTTAAAAAAAAAATCACAGCCAACTGTGATTTTCAAGCATTGTTTTGTAAATGTGAGCTGAAATGTTTAAGGCAGCCATACATCTGGTTAAGAATCATTGTGATTGCCATATCCATTTTAGACTGTCTCTGGAAATATAGGAAGGGGGCAAATAATATAAATTTGAAATTATATACTGCAGGGACAATCAACCAACATTGCTTTATATATTCTGCTATTTTTAAAAAAATCTAAAAATGTATTATATTAGTGACCTGGACACATTACTCTTGAAATGGTTTTGGTAAGGAGCTGGAAAAAGAAAATAAGAATGTCATAAACAACTTAAAATCAAGCCAAGAGTAAAATATTGAGGCCAGATTTTGACTTTTGCTATAGGTTGGATTTGAAGAGCCATAGATTACTATACACACTTGCTTAGCTCTAATGAATCCTGCCAGGCACCCTTGTACACAGAATGTTTTCCTTAGCAAACAATCTTTTATTAAATAGTATATTCAGGATGAGTTGAAGCTACTAACAAAAAAACCTCTTTTATCTTGTAATGGACAGTCCAGAACTGAGAAGCTTTACTTCTTTACCTAAAAAATGTAGTGCTTTGTTTTCTTATGAACATACATCAAGTGATCCATAGTATCCAATTCTCTTTAGTAATTGCCTTTAACCCTAACGAAGCAATGGCAGATATATAAGAATTCTTTTCACATGTTTAAGTCATCATTTAGAATATGCTTAGAACTCCTTTCAAGGGTAGAACTTCTAAGGTAGTGTTCATGTATTCAAAAATATAAAATACAAACTGATGCAAAAAATAACATGGTGAAGGTAAAATCTTCATCATGTCATGCTCTGCTCCTGGTCTTTCCTACTTCAGGGTTGTTTTTCAACATCACAGCCCTGGAGTTTTCTGGTGGGCTCCCATCTAAGCCCTAACAGACTCTTACTTTGAGATCAACCAAGCTTGGTAAGGCTATCCCTTCTGCTGTGCTGCCTTAAGGATCTAGATGTCAACTGCATCAGAGTCCCATTGCTATCACTGTGCATGTGGATTTCCCATAGGTGACTGTATAGCTTCTGGGAAAAAAAAGAAAGACAGAAAGACTAGATGGCCCTTGAACTGGTCCCAGTTTGGCTCATCTTTCATTCTTATAACTAAAGAAAACAAATCCTCCCAAGAAAACTTTTATCATATGAACTATCAATGAGCCAAATTTGGGGGCTGGATTGCATTTTGTCAATCAAGAACTCCTGCTGAGAGCGGAACCTGATGTTCCAAGACATAAAGGCCTCCTTTTCATCCCCAAACTTTCTTTCATATAGATAGGGAAAGAATGCCACCCTGTGGTAGAATTAATTATAACTGTGGTCAGAAAACAGGGTGTCATTCCAAGTATTTTCATAGTACATGTTTGCTGCAAGAAAGGACGTGCTGATGGCCAGAGTCACAGATCTTAGCCTCATTCAGCCAGGAATCTGACTCTAGATTGCATTCAGTGCCAAATCTTTTGTTCTTATGTCTAATGCTCTGATTCCTGTGGGCATCAGAGTGCTTCCAACATGCAACTCCCACACAAGAATGTTAAAAGTCTAATACAGGGGTATTTGTGATTGCAAATCCTGCCTCCCACGTGATCATCTCATCTGCAGATCTTCTCATACTAAATATAAGGTTTGCACAATGGTTGGAAGCCACTCAAACTTCTCCATAGCTGGGGACACCAGTCACAGGAAGCTTACAAATGCATTACAGATTCCCGGCTGAATGTGATGCTCTGTGTGCAATGATCTGAAAAGGCATCAGCACAGCTAGGAACGTTTTGGGCAAAATCTTCATGCACCACCTCCATGTCACCATTAATTTATCAGAGATGTGTAGGATCAACACGCGTAAAAACTTAGAAGCTGATCACTTTTGAATATCAGTAGATAAAACAGCTTTAATCAAAAGTCACTTTCTAAGTGTCATATATAAAATCACTTAATGAAATACAATTGTCCAACTCAGGTGCATCTGCCAGGGTGTGTATGTGTGTGTGTGTGTGTGTGTGTCAAAAAAGTCAATATAGTGGCTGCAAGCATGTGAATGATACTCTACATGTGTTGTACTGCATGTAAAATGGGGCAAGCCATCTTGACTTTTCTGACCCCTCCCTGATGGATGCCCCTGATCCGATGAGATAATTTTGGACACTGGACTTCATGATCTTCTGCCCATCTACATTTTGGCAGCCCTATTGTATTATTCAAATTAGGAAGCACGTGACTCTCCCCATCCAAGTGTCATTGCCGGGTTTTCCATGATTCTACATTCCTGATAACTTTAGACCCACCTCATCCCCCAACCCCACCCAACAATGGCTGCGTTGACATGAAACAAGCTGCTTAATTAGCCCAATATAGCAAGGAATGCCGTAAATATCACAGAATAATGGAGGGGCTTTCTCCTTGATAGTGACGGGGATGGGGGTATCCCCTGTCATAGCACCCATCCTGTGGTATAATCTTCCCTTTGCAGTATGCCAGGCTGCATACTAACATATTCTAGGTATCTTTTCAAACCTTACCTTCTCCAGTCATTAACCTTTCTAACATTGGCCTTACCACTGATGATATTTGCTGTTTGTGTTATGAAACAGTTTTTTGATTATTGTCAACTCACTTAGGCATGTGTGTGTGTTTACATGCATGCATATGTTTTGATAAACAGATAATCACTTTTATTTGGGAAGGAGCAATGCATTTTCTGTAACTGAATAGGTCTGATTTCCCAGTCTTCTGACTATATATTTCTTTAAAATAAAAATTAAAAAAAAAGATTGCTGCAGCTAGTCATAGGAGCCCCAGAAAGCCTGTTAGATGCTGACATCACCAAGAATGTTTGCCACTATAATTTGCCATTCCTCAGGTGGTTTTTTGGGGGGCCCAGAACCCCAGGTTTCAGTCCCAAAGCTATGTTCTAGTTGTAGCACCAGGTAGAGGTGCTACTACTTATAGCCATGATAAATGATCATTATGGACTCTGACACTTTTGACCATACTTAATGTCAACAATGGAATTATAAATGTGTGGGTAGCTGATAGGGGTATACATGAATGCATATGTGTAGGTATGAAAATAACCCAGCATAGCCTTTCATTGGGGTGATTAATAGCCTATTCATATTGGTCAATAAACATGATTTAGAGTCAGAGGAGCAGCTTTGGGTAATAAGACATTGCATGATTTAAAGTGTTGGCTGCACATATTTTCTGCCCTTATATCTGGCTCTGTTTAGGATTTCCAGCCAGATGCAATAGAAAACCATTAAACACATATGCATGTATTCAGACACTTATAAGGGAATGTTTACTGGAAGAGAATGCCTAATAAAAGAACACACTAAGGACGTGCCACAGAAGACATCAAGAACATCCATCAACATGGCAGCCATATTTTTAATTGCGTTGAAGAAACACAAGGCTGACAAAAGGCGGTTCAGATTTTTTTTTGGGGGGGGTCTAATTCTGAACTAGTGACAAGGCCACTTTCTGCACAGCATTTTTGCAGCCTTGATAAGGAACAGTCCTACAAACTGTATTCAAAGTCTCACAGGCTAGAATCCAAACATTTATTTGCCTCTTAGGAGGAGTTCCAAATTTGAGCATCATGAATTGTAAAACAATTCCACAGTATTCCAGTGAGGCTCACCAACAAATAACTGGATGAATGCCTTTAGTCTTTGGACAGAATGTGCATTCAGGACATCCAGGCCTATCTCAACATGGAAATGGAGTCCAATAACCTGGTTTTTTTTTTTTAAATAGAGCTAAACTCTCTCTCTCTCATTCTCTCAAAAAAAATTGTATACATTAGTGGTGAGGGAGGATTGGTCTTCCAATAACTTGCTTGGAAGCCAAGAAGATCCAATTATATGAAACAATATTATTTGGGTTTGCATAAAATTCAGCACATCCATTTAAGTATTGAATTGGCAAGTTGATAACATCTGCCAAGATGAGACCACATCCCTGTTCTCTTGAACACCCAGTACCAGGAACATATTTCCAAGGCAGGGAGTACATTATATTTTGGCCACAGGAGGTTCATGTAGTAATGCCACCAATGAGAGGACCAAGAAAACCTTTTTAACATCAATGTTCCAAAATAGTTGGCACTCTTCCAAAAAGACCTGTAAGGCCCCAAGCCTATATCATTCTCTCTATGTTGTATTCTAAATAAGCCCCACATAATTCAATGAAGCTTAGTTCTGAGAAACATCCTGATCCAGGGAAAGACCAGAAGATAAATGGTGGCCAACAGCTTCAAGTAGGAAGCAGGGAACTTTTGGGGCAAAAATAAGTAATCTTATTCAGAACCCATCCTGTATCAGTTAAACCTTGATTAATGGTCATTGACCAATCTAAAATAAGAAGGTAACAAAATAAAAGAACCGCACAAAAACATCCAGAAAAACATCCAGAAAAAGGTCAGGCCCTGAAAAATTCATCACTCACCTAATTCCCAAAGAACCACTTGGCAGACTTGGCAAGTCAGAGCACAATATTTGGCCACACTAACAGCAACAGCTGTACCTACCAAGAAAGAGAAAATATAAAATATACCAACTCTACTTGGTCTCTTAATCAAAAGCAGGTGATCTGACTGGCATGAATATCAGTAATAGGAACAATCCAATAGAATAGGAGTCAGGGTCTCCTCCTTTGAACCATAAGGAGTGGCCCAGCTTCCCATGGGGATATTATGACATTTTTCTTCTAAGAATGGTGGAGAGAATGCATTCAGGTGAAGCAGCATAAAGGCCTGTTACTGCAGTTGAATACATCCTTGGGTGGGACATGTGTGATGCCTGAAGCTGAAACTGAGAAAGGAGTTATAGGTTCTGCATACAGGATGGATGACTGAGTATTTTATAACTATTCCATCTTTCTCTCCTTAATGAATGAACTACCTGGGTGTGCATGCAAGGAATAAAAGAAAGCAGAGCTGGTGTAGACAGCATGATAGAGGTCTCCTCTGGAAAGCTCCTGAGATGCAGAATTTACCTATCTATAATCAAGGGATGCACACCTTTTTCTGGGCCAAGGACTATACTTGGCTTTTTGAGGGTCATGCTAAGAAACATGTTCAAAAAAGCTGTGAGTGAGGACAGGAGAAAAGTTATATTTGATTTTTATTCAGAGTTAATTAAAATTGAATATATTTAGAATAATTACAGTTGGGTCACACATTTAATCACTTCCCCTTTCTTTCAGTCATAAAAATTATAATGTTGGAACAATACCTGGGGCCATGAGCAAGAATTTTAAGCACCACATAGAACTTTAAGGCTGTAGATCGAGCATCTCTGAAATAGACTGTAGCTGAATCAGAGTGGCAGAGGAGGAAAATGGGAACATTGAAGCATCCAGCTTCAAAAAAGCACTGCACATTTTAAAAATTGCACAGGCAAACCTTCTAATACTCACCTCTTGACAGGTGGATTAGGAAAATGGATAGCAGGGGAAGGAGGTATGTCTGTGGGGAGTCTTAAACCTTAAAGTGAGAGAAATTCATTGTTTAACTGAATATATTTTGGAAGTATCAGATTTTGTTCCCATTTCTATTCCTCAGAATGGCACACAGTCCTACACCTATCTACTCAGAAGAAAGTCCCACTGAGCTCACTGTGGAGCTCCAGATAAGAGGCTTTAGAACTTCAGTTTAAATAAGATTGAGCCAGATTTTCCCAATCATGTCCCATGTTCTAACTATTATGCCAACCTTCCTGGCACTGGCTACTGTAAGTAGGATGGGAATATCATCCAACTAAGCTGGAGGGCATGAAGTTAGGAAAGGCTGCGCTCTTCCATCATGTCTCACATGGAAATGGAATAAATGATTAATCATCTACTTCGTACTGCAGAGTATGTGGTTTGTCAGCTTTATTACTGAAGTTCTATTATTAGTGGCAGAGACTTAATATTAATGGTTTAAATCTAAGAACTCAGTGCCCACAGCCACAAGATTGTTCCACTGGTTTGCAGGAATTCATTTTTGGCTGCCTTGAAATCCTTGGAAAATTCACTGTATTTGTAGGAGGAAATTCTGAATGACTAGTTGGATCTAACATATGTTTGCTTTGCTTCTCTTCTTGATATGCAATGCAAGGTTTCACATCAATCCTTCGTACTGCAAATTCAAAAGTAATAATTTGATATACTCAAAAGACAGGTTGTATCTGGATTGTTCGGCATAAAACCCATCTATCTTTTTTTCTCAAGTTGTCTTTAAGCTGTGTGTTTTTAAAGAAATAAGACCAATTGCATCAGATTAAGCTAGGCAAGTCAAACAATACAGTAATCCTTCACCAGTGGTCATATGAAACATGGCAATTAAGTTCAACGTTCTAAACATTCAAAGCCAACCTGGAATCAGATTTCTTTATGAATCAATGAAAATGCTTCCTCCACTCCACCCATTAGACTGTCATGAATATATTACTCTCATTTCACAGAAAAACGATCTACTTAGGGTATGAGTATATGGGGGGGAGGGCACCAAATGCTGAATCTGTTCCTCAGTTTGGTCAAGTTGTTGTTGATAATAATGTTTTTATTCATCAAGAAATAACTCAGTAGAAAACAAAACAAAACGAAACAAAAAGAATCATGTCTTTAGTGGTGTTCTTTGGAAATTCAAGTTCTAGCCAGGTATCTAAGGATAATCCATGTAATATCATAAGATACAGCATGTGCCCAGCAAGGTGGTTTTTGTAAATTCACAATTGATATAGCCAAAATATTTGGTTCTAATAAAATTTGTTATTCTACCTATAGGAATGACTTTTGCAAGATCATCATAATCTACCCATTTTGATGGTTAGATCTCTCTCTCTCTCTCTTTCTCTCCCCCCCCCCACCTCCTTTTAATTCTTTTTCTTTAATTCTGCTGCCCTGGGTATTGCCACCTCTATTAAAAATACTCTTTCTTTTCAATTATTTTTATATCTGGTGTGTTGTGTTCTAGGTGGCAATCGGTTTGCAAAAATCCCATTTTTAACAACATTTTCAACAATAACATTTTTCAGTGTTGTGATAATAACAAATAATAAATAATACCATGTCTTTCCACTTATGTGAATGCTCCAGATGGCTTATAGCAATAAAAGTACAAAATATAAAATACAACTATAAAATGAAGGGGTTAGAGAATAGGCATGCAGAGAGTAAAAAATCTCATTTTCCTGAAACACCATCTGTTTTTTTAAAAAAAATAATATATAAATTGATTGACTCTTCACATTCCTATACCAAATCCAGTTTTGAAATGACTACTTTGAATTTTACCTTTAAAATGTATGATCCCAGATTAAACAGCTCAAGAGAAATGGGGGAAATGATTTGAGAATCCTCTTTGTTGCTTCTCAGTCAATGAAACCCCATTCAAATGTTGACAAGGAATGGATTATTAGTAATCTACTGCTGCAAATTAGCCAGAGATCTCCCTTCCAATGCTGTAGAATAATCCCATCCTACTGATAAATTCAACATGCTTAAAATATTTAAATGTGGATGTTCCTCAAATACTGATTCTTTGGAGGTTTATTATAATATAATAGGGAAATAAATATAAATAAAAGAAATAAAAACAAAATTCTCATAAATCTATAAAAATAGAGAAAAATCAGCAGATTAAAAACTCAAAAATTTATCATACTTAAAATTCCTTGGTTAGGAAATAAATTTTTCACTGGCACCTAACGATAATAACTTTGGGGCTGGCAAGCCTCTCTAACTGTACTCTAATTCAAAGTAAAAAAAAAAAAGTTATCTTGCTTCTTGAAATCTTCCATGCTTGTGAAGTACCCTGAGTCAAGTCTTGTTGTTTGTTCTTTAATTAGCAACATTTGCTGGTCTGGCTTTCCCCCACACCTTCTTTTCTCTTACACATTTTCCCATTATTACGTGTAGAGTTGAGCACATGTGACATTTCAAAATTCTCCGCTCAGTTTGTGGTCAGAGAAATTGAGTGGTTGTTTGTTCTTAGTTTTTCCAGGGGAAGGAAAAGTTCTCCATCAGTTCTTGAAGGCAGAATTGCCCTTTAGCAGCAGCAGTGCTCAGCTCCTGAAAGAGTTGAATGACAGAGTTCTTGTTGATTTTGTGGAGTTCCTTGGGATTTCATGGAAGTATGAGAAACCAGGGAGGCTGCAGCTGGATGGAGAGATGATGGTACAGTGGAAGACAGGCCACCACATCACTAAAGAACATCTCACTGCATCACTAAAGAATGTCTTGCTCCATTAATAAAAATGTCTCTGAAATTCTTTGCTCTCTTCCCTCAAACTCAGGGAGTCCTAGCAGAAAAATGCAAGATAAGTTCAACCTGGCCCTGTTGTGCAGCTTCCCTGCCTTCCTGTTTCAGGAGACGTTCCTCCATAATATCTTCTCTGGGGATTTAAGTCAAGTGTGAGCAGCCAGGGACTGCTGACTATCGGAGAAGATTTTGTACAGTGGAAATCAAAACCTTCACATGCATTTTTCAATCACCTCATAACTTGGAAAACTGTACAAAAGCCTGCTTCTCCTCCATTACCACCACCACCACACTAATGGTAATTTCTTCTTCTCCTTTGGAAAAACAAACAAACAAACATCAATTTCTTTTCCAACTAACTGAAAAAAATGGAGAAGATGTGTTTAGCACAGTAGCAACCTTTACCGCGTACTATTTGCAAATCTGTATCAGTAAGGTATTTTTTAATTGAAGAATTTACACCTCTCCTCAGTGACTCTGAGATAAGACCTTCAATATTCTAACCACAGTCTGCATGATTTACAGTCTCCATACTAATGTCACATTCTTTTAAGCCATAGAAATATCCTTGACCTTGAGAATAATATCCTAAGGTCCTATTAGGCAAAGTTGTTGTTGTTATTTTTTAATGGATTTGCAGAGTGGAAAAAATTATGCAAGCTTAAAACAATGGCTCCTTTTTAACCTTCAGTTTTCTTGTGCCAAATTTGTACTATCTTGCTTTCCCTTTGCAGTATTTTATTTGGAATACTTTTGTTCTCTGCTAAAACTGATCCTCGCCACTGACACCTCAGGATATTTGCTGAGCAGTAATCAGTCCAGAATTCAGTTGTTCTTTCCCACTGAGACGTTTTCAGTTTGATGCTAATCTGTGTGAAAGTTCTGAAATGTTACCAGAGAGCAATGCATCATGGGGGAAAATATTACATTTTGACTATTGCATCCACCAGTTTTCTTTTCTTTTCCTTTTATCTCATGAACAAAGAATCTGGTTTAATTTATGAGCTTGCAGAATTATTTAAATTAGGAAAGTTAATCCCATGAAAAATGTCTAATGCTTTCAGGAGTTGGGGACAGATGTAATTTGTTTCCCGTCTTGTTGATAAAATGTTGTGTTCCTTCAAATTTGGTTTATTTGGGCTCTTGTTAAATTAAAACAAAGTTTCATGCACTAATTCATGGATAGATTAAATGACACAGAAATTTCACAGTGGCCAATCCAGACCAGTTGAGCATTACCAGAAGAGAGAAGAACATGATGTGGTATGGATCAGGATCACCATGTGTGAGGTGGAGAAGGTGGGGAAATCCTAATCATCCTCCCCACCCTACTTTATTACATGATGTGGGGAGGAGAGGTGGAAACCTTTCTGCAAAATCTGCATTTATGTTTAAAACTCAGACAGGACAAATTGCAAATTTCTCAGAAGGCAAAAATTAAAGTTGTGGAATCTTGGCAAAAAATATTCTTGCTTTATCCCTTGTTTGCACTCATTTAAGTATTGTGAAGCCAGATACCATTTCATACTGTGAAATGTAGATGAAATTTTCAGCAGGAGAAAATTATTATTTGTATTTTTTTATGAATCAAGGAAAAACACAGTACAAAGAAGAAATAAGAAAGAACCACATATTTGACCATTTCTTTGGTGGTGATGGTTGTTGTTGTTGTTGTTATTATTATTATCTCTGCTTAATAGATAAGTAGAGTTCTTCAGGGCTAAGCACTCTCCCCACTCCTATTTAACACCTACCTGAAGTTGCTGAATAAGTTCAACAGCTTGGGGTGAGCTATAATCACTATGCAAATGATTCCCAGCTTTATATCTCCATTTCTAGCCAACCAAGCAATGTTGTGGATCCCCTTTGGTGTCTGGGGACTGTGGGAGTCTGGATGGGGAAGAATAGGCTTCAGTTCAACTATAGCAAGACTGAGTAGTTCTGGATTTTAGGGCCTCCAAGTTCTGGGGATTTTCCATCATTAGGTCTGGAATGGATTGCACTGCCCTGAACAAAACCTGTATGCAACTTGGGGATCCCCCTGGACTCACAGCTTCTGTTCAAAGAGCAGGTGGCAGCCGTGTCCAGGAGGACTTTTGCACAGCTTCATGCTATGCACCAATTGTGCCTTTTCCTGGACCAAGAGGTTCAGCTCACAGTCACTCATGCCTTAGTCCCCTCCCGGATGGACTTCTGCAATGCGCTGTACATGGGGCTGCTTTGAAGAGCATCCAGAAGCTGCATGTGGTGCAAAAGACAGCAGTGTTGGCAGTTATATGTGCTCCTCAATCAGTGCATATTATACCTCTGCTCTGTGAGAGCATTGGTTGCCAGTGCGATTCTGGGTTCAGTTCAAGGTACTAGTAACTACCTATAAAGACCTACTTTGCTAGTAACTACCTATAAAGACCTTCACAGGATCACCTCTTCCTGATTGTGCCTACCCATCCTTTCATATTCAGCAGGAGAGACATGATACAGGCCCTGTCTATTAAACAGTGTCATCTGTCACGGTGCCTGCTCTTTAGAAAATCATCCCCCCGCCCCCAGATACTAGACTGACCTTGACCCTGTTGGCCTTTCTCAAGTCCATGAAGACCTGGCTATGTCACTGGCTATGGGAGTTGGAATGGTTATGTTGATGGATGTTTGTGGTTTTATCTCATCTACTGATTAAGTATTTATTATGTTGTTGTTGTGTTTTTAACTGCTGTTAGCTGGCCAGAGTCCTCACAATGAGAGGGCAGCCGTATAAACAAAACAAAACAAAACAAAACAAAACAAAACAAAACAAAACAAAACAAAACAAAACAAAACAAAACAAAACAAAACAAAACACAGTATGAGTGCAAAAGATCTGTGGCACTATTGGAGACATTGTGGTCCTTAATTTTCTAGATCAGTTACATTGCTCCTAGATATTCTTCTTACTGCATATCCTTTAGAAGGTATACAGAAGATACCCTGCCTCTGTTTTACTCACATCTTGGCACTCAAAAAGTATGTAAAAGTCTTCTCTTAAACTTCAACATCCCTTGGGGTCATAAACTAAAGCTGACTTAAAATCTAGATTACTTGTCAAATTGGAAACTAGTTCTTAATTTTGCCTTCTTCATTAGAAATACCTTTCACAGAATGATAAAATAAATTCCATGGCAGATGGCACTTACTGATAACAAACTTTGGTTTCATCAGCAATGGAATCAGAACTGTCCTTCTAAAAACGGTGAGCAGAAATGCCCCCGACATTTTGCCAAGCAGCTCTGCAATCTTTATTTTTTCAAGTCATGAAATGTCCCAGATTGTTCACCTTGCACATATGTTGAGAAGACATTCCTCTTCTCAAGCTCTTTTTAAGAGAGCTACCTAAGTCTGACCACTAGGGACTTGTCTGGCAAGTTGAAGAAATCAGGGGCTGTTCTAAGTACAGGATGCCTGCTGCTGATTTCCTCCATCTGCCTGCTGCTGCCAGGTTCTTTAGAAGTATCAGGAGATGGAAGGAAACAGATGGTGAGGAGTATGCTTGGCCCTTACACTTGGGAGAGGGAGGCAAAATGCTGTCCATTTGCCTAACATCTGCCCTTTCCCTCATTAATTCATACTAGGAAATGCAAATGCCTTTCTGCAGAAAACAACACTTGTTCAAATATAAAATTAAGGGCGGCGGGGTGGGGAGAAAACTTTCCCTAAACTTTTAGCCACATGAAATCTCAGTTCTTAGAGTAGCTGTCCTGAATGCTTAAAAATTGCTTTACTCAAACTATTAGGGGCAATCCTGATGTCTTGTTTCCTACAAAGGCCATTTGAAGCTGCTGACCAGAATGCACAGGAACATTGTTTTAGAAGTTGGCAATATGGTACCTATGGACACCCTGGGAGTTTAAGTCTCATGAGACTGGTATTCCTGGAGACCGATGACAAGATCTTTGGAACAAATCGTATCTTCAGTTACTATAGTCTTCCCATTTGGTCTCCATTATGCTTAATCAATCATCTTTGCCTTTCTGTACCAAGAGCTCAAGTTAAAGAGTCCCCCGAAGGGAGGAGATGGGCGGGGACAAATTGGATAAATAAATAAATAAATACATGAAGGCCATGAAATTTATGAAACAATGTCCTTTCCAAGACTTCTTGATGTTTAAATTTAAAAGGTTCCATTTCAGTAATGTTTTATAGGGTGCACAACTCTTTATCTGAGAGTATGACTTCACTGTTTTTATTTTCATCCTTCATAGGATTCACTTTGTTGTTGTTAGTTGCCATCGAGTTGTTTGTGACTCATGGCAACCCTATGTATAAGAGAACAAAATGCTGTTCGGTCTTGCGCCATATGCCTGACTGTTCCAGTGTTTGCATCCATTGTCTCTGTAATAGTATCAATCCATTGCATTGAAGGTCTTCCTCTTTTCCTCTGGCCCTCAACTTTACCAAACATGATGTCCCTTTCAAGTGGTTGGTCTTTCCTGATGATGTGCCCAAAATATGAGAGTCTAAGCTTAGTTATCTTTGCCTCTAGGGAACATTCTTGTTGTATTTCTTCTAAAACTGATTTGTTTGTTCTTCTGGCAGTCCATGATATTTTCAATAATCTTCGCCAACACCACAATTAGAATGCATCAATTCTTCTTCTGTCTTCCTTTTTAAATGTCCAACTTTGACAGGCATATGTGAAAGGATTCACTTTAAAGCCTTTCTAATCAAGATCGCTGTTCTTTGGTCAGAACAGTCTGACTGGTTCTTGTGAGGTTCAGTTTATCTCATGCCAGCAAGTAAGTCAGACTGTGGTCCCAGTTATCAACATTTGCAGAGCTAGTCATTGACTTGCAGTATTCTTGTTTCACGTTCTTGTCCTTTTCCATGAATTGGAAGGATAAATAATATAGCCAGTCTTGATCTTGAGGTTCCATTGAAGATTTTCAAAGCTTGAGGACACATAGTTCTAGCTGTTCTTTACAGTTTTATTTGTCTGTACCTATATTAGCAGGAAGGGATCATTATCATTCCAATAAGTCTTCGAAATTGTCCTGTCACATCCATAATCCTTGCTCTTCATGGATAACACACTTCATGAGCTGAAGGGTTTGGTTGGTGCACATTTATTTCACTTTCTTAAAGTTGTGAATCACCAGCTACCAAGACTCCTCTCTTTGTCTTCTTACTAGGTATAATTTCTGCATTAGAGATCCAGTATCCACTCTTCCATTCTACAGTCTCTCTCTCTCTCTCTCTCTCTTTCTCTTTTCCTTAACACTCAGATGATGTTTCATCTACATGGAGTTGCAAATCAGTCTAAGTTCTAATACGGTTAAGTCTACCCATTCGCTTCTCTAATACTTTGCCATTTTCTCCAGGGACTGCTACAATCTGCAAATATAGGCCAGATTGTTTTCAGACAGGAAGACAGGCATGCCACAAGCATTGCAGGACACATTTATCTTCACTTTTTCTTCTTAGGTAATACCAGAAAAAAAAGTTTTATTTTTTCTTCTTCCCTTCTCAGACTTTCAAGTTAGTCAAGTCAAAACTCTTAAGAGGAAAAAAATGTTGCAGTTTCCCCTTCAGATTTCCCTGGTAAACTCCTGCTAATTCTCTTTGTTCACCTGCTCAATTTGCTTGCTTTTCAGATAAAGTGAAAAAATAGAAAGCTGTGCAGGGTCTGATAAATAATTTATTTGCTTGAAATCTAACAGCTGCAATCCTCTACTTACTCATTAGGCCCAGTGGGACTCATACTGGAGTAAATCAAGAAGCAGTAACCATGGGGGGGAAGGTCAACATTTACAAGATGACAGATATGGTGTTGCAACTCAAATTTCACCGTTTTCATCACGCACATGTACAAAAAGGACCAAGCTTGAATCATGACATCACACCTACCATCTTGAAGATTTTGACTTCCCCTTGTTGATGCTGCTGAAAGCAAGGTGTGTTACATATTTTAAAGATGTTACTTCTACAGAACATGGGAAAGTGGAGTCCTTTGTTTTTGGACTCTCAAAACCCAGCTCTTGTGGGTCTTTATTTTTGTGTTTTTTGTTCTGTTCAGTGAGGAATTTATTTCATGCATCTCTCCTTGGTCAAAATAGCAATATCTCAAATGTATAGTTGCATTTTTAACTTTAGACCTTAAAAAAAGAACTATTTCTGCTGTTATTGAGAGTTTACTTTCATGCTATGATACTTCCTGTCCAAAAGCCTGAAAATTATTACTTAATTATAGAATGGAACTGTTACCAAATCTGGTTTCTCATATAGGCTCACTTTTTGGGTTTAAATTACAGTTGTATAAATTGGATTCCTTTCTGCTGAAGTCTAGCACTAGGAGAGGGAGGGAAGATTTTTCTTTTTTAGATCTGAGTTTTAGAGAGCACCTCTTTCTCACTATCTCTATTCCATGGACCTTATTGCTTTTTCCAGAGGTCTGCACCGATTACCTTTTTTCATTTTAATTGTATTATGGTCACTTATTAATATCAAGTTCATATACTCAGTGCCCAACATACAATCAAGAATATAAAATTAAACTGGGCAACATAACCCAAGATATACAGTACATAATTATAATTGTTCTACTTGACTACATCTCATTCTTCACCAAGTGAAGCCCAGCAGGTATCCAAACAGGAATGTGTAACTTGTTAAATAATTCTTGAATCTTGGTCTGGAAGTAAGTAGCTACTGTAAAAATAATCTGAGCATTGATTGCTTGTGGTGTACTTTTGAAACCAAGCCAAGATGTACTTTATAGGTTGCATGTTATCCAAAGCTATTGTTGAAATTTGGTAGGAAAACAAAGCAGTGTAACTCTATATTTTTAGCTGAAGTCATATGCAAACTGCTTGGGCTGAGCTTCCAGTGGGTTTAATGCACAATATTCATACAATACACTTACCCTGGTTCCTGAATTAATCCATTTTCTGGGTTGGAACAATACATTAAATCATCGACTAATCAAATGGCTGGACTCACACACTACCCCAAAATCTGGCCAAGGTTAATATTAACCACATTTAGCAAGTGGTACAAAGACAGCTGCTAAATTTTAAACTGAGCTAGTAGTGTACGTTGTGTGAACCCAATCAAAGAATGCTAGCATAATTTCTCTGATCTTCACTGTCAGGGTCATCTGCAAAGGGGGTGTCCAAAAAGTCAAGACGTTGGCCATGGCTAGGTGATCAAAGACACACTCCTTTTACATAGCTAAAAAAGACTTCAATCATGCAGCTGTGGTTGCCATCTTAACACTTCTTTTAACACCCTATTTCCTGTGGATGCGACTGCTCTGAACATAGCAAACTTTTTTGTCTCAGGATTTAGTTTTCAATCCCCTGATTGTTTTTGTTATTGTTGTTATTTTTAATCAAGATCCATAGCTGCTTTTCAGGGAACATTGCCCTCTACTGTTTTTCTAAATGTGTCGTAAATTATCCCTTTTGACCTGGCCATTAGGGAAGTCAAACATCCCTTATTTATCAAATTGATTAACTTCTTTATAAGCAAAGAGCCCATCCACCCATGTCATTCTCTTCCCCCACCAGGTAGCTGCATACACCTGTCGAACAAGAGGCACCAGCAGTGAGTGAACATTGTTCACTGCTAATGAGCCATAAAATTGCTGCCGTTTAATGCAGATTGTGTGGCTACCAGGAGTTGCAAGTGGACTGTGGTGAAACCAAATAGGCTAACCCAGCTAGCTGAGAATCTCTGACAAGCATTTAATTGGGGTTTAACAGGGCAGCTCTTGTTGAATTGCATGTTGATTGACAGAGGGTTCACTTGCGGCTGTTAATAGGCATGCTAAATCAGTTATGAGGGCCGTAAATTAATTCAGAATTGATGGTGTCTGGCTAAAGTATGGAAACAATTAAGATCAAAACTGAGCTACTTTCCAAGAAAACCCTATTTGAGCAATGTTCTGTTATATCAGATAGGTCAAGCCTTCATCAATATGGGAATAATAAAATAAGATACAGTGCATGCAGTGAGGCAAATAAACTCTTGTTATTTTCAGAAATGCATCAGTTTACATGTAATTTGACTGTGCTGTTCTTTTATGATTTTTTTTTAAAGAACTAGAGTTGGGGAAAAAATAGACTTAATAAAAGATAGGGGGCCAAATAACCAGGGGAAATTCAGCTATGCCTGCTCTTGTGTTTTAAAAATAGCTCAGCTTGCTGGAATCAATAGTTGAAGCTCCTCATTGTATAAGTAAACCATATGACCATCATGCATTCAAATAAAATTAACCATCACGATGGCTTTGGCTGGCTTACAATTAAAAAAAAAAGAATTAAATAGAAAACAGTGTATATAAAAGAGAAAGGAATGCCACCAACTGGAAGACTGACTCCCTAACACAAAAAGGACATCAACCTACTTCCATCTAGATGCGCTGGATTAGAACAACACCCATCATGGCCAATGGCAGCTGTACCACAAGACTAGAGAAAGTTGATTAAAAGTGTCAGACTACCTCTAGGGAAATCAAGGTTCAGTTGTCTGTTGTCTATGAAGCAGTGGCTGAAATATGTCCAGTTACTGACTGTTTTTAATTTAGTTTTTTTAAAAAAATTAATTTCACATTGTTATGAAGATGAAAAAGAGAAAGAGAGAGAGAGAGAGAAAAAACCCCCACAATATTTAAGCAACTCAATGGAGTGAGCTTAAATGATACCACGATTAACAAAATTAATTGCCGGGTAATTTAAATGAGGATGGAGTGTTTGCACCTGGCTGAGGCTGGTAAAGTTTCATTTAAAGAATGAATGAATAATAAAACATCATTATGGGACAACTGCAGCCATTTCAGAATGGAATCAATGTCTCAGAGTGATCACTCCTGTAGCTAAGGAAGCGTTTCTGTATCATGTGATTCCAATTCAAGAAAAGGTGGCATTGCTATCAACTTGTTACCTAAGATTTGATCAAGCTCAGATTTTGTCAAACATTCTATAGGGTCAAGAGTTTTTATTAATGGTCTCCCAACTTCCCCCAGTGTATCATAGGACCACTTGATAGCAAAGGAAGCACTTTGTATCCAAAGCTGCAGTTTTCAGTGTTAGGATCATGGGGTTGCTGTGTGTGTGCATGCACACAAAGAGAGTTCTTACTTAAGGGTATGCATCACCCTTCCTCAGTCCTAGTTTAGAGCCAATTATGGACTAGTGTGCTGCTTAAAGAGATTATCCACTTTTCCCAGTTCAGGAGCTCAGAGCCTGGCAGTGGATTGGGAATAATGAAGCATGATTTGAAAGATCATGGATTATGGCTGTTCTGCCCAGCCTGGTACCCTCCAGAAGTATTGGGAGGACCTTTTTCAGAATTCCCAAGCAACATGGCTGAGAAGTTTGGGAGCTGTCCCAACATTTCTGGACAGCATCTCTTTAGAAAAGAAGGAATTATGCTCCATCCATTTTGGAATGGTTTGCTAGCATCATGAGAGATAGTCTAGTTCAGGGTTTCTCAACTGGGGTTCCATGGAACCCTAGGGTTCTGTGAGTGGTCACTAGGGGTTCCCTGGAAGATCATGATTTATTTAAAAAATGTTTTCAAATTCGGGCAACTTCACGTTAAAGAGGTAAGTTTAATTATTCATTTTTAGTTTAAGAACACAGTGCACATATACAGGCCTACCCATGAAACAAATGTAATAATTTTGTAACTTCTGGCCTATATTTGAGCCTGAATGTGCAGGGGTTCCCTGAGGCCTGAAAAATATTTCAAGGGTTCTGCCAGGGTCAGAAGGTTGAGAAAGGCTGGTCTAGTTTTATCCCAAAGCAATACAATGACCATTGTGTAGAGTGTTTAACCTAATTACTCAGCTGTGTAATACTCCATCTCATTCTAGAATGAATCATTGCCAATATAGACCATGGGTGAACTACAGCTACCAAATCTGGACCGAAAAAAAGAAGACCACAGGTTGCCCGTTTAATTTGGTGCCCCAATATGGCATAAGACTTGCTACCGTAAAATTTCTTTCATCCCTGGGGAAAAAGACAAATGGCTTTGAGACAAACTTTCCAGGCAAACTAATTGTTTATTACAGGGCTGAGTCTGCCATATTTCAGCGATACAGATAAAGGGATTTTTTGCATTAACACTCTTTTAAAATCTGTGGTTTTAAGTGTCTGTTGTGGTTCTTTGAGAACAGAATTGCATGCAGGTGAATCTCTGGGACAATTAGCAAACCACATTCTACTACATTAAATAGCAGGAAAAATATGGTTTAGAGGAAAACAGCATAAATCATCTCCAGCAAGTAAAGATACTTTGCATATGGATGATATACTGAATTAATTCGGGAACGGTATTCAGGAATGCAATTATTGCTTTACAGAAATGGCTGTAGAATAAGCAAGGATTACAGGAGAAACAATTGGCAAGGATTTGCTGACTGAACCTTGTGGGATTAGCTTGGTTGCTAAACACATTCTGAATTGAAAGAACACCTTTGCTCCCTTGTAATCGGATTAATATTCTCTCCATCTTTCTCTTTCCCCCCACCATAAAAAGTACTACATCAAAAATCTGGAGATATGTATCAGGACTAGAGCTTTGCAGAAGTCCAGATCCAGGCCAAAGCTGGATTGGACTGGATCCATTTCACCCCAGTGCATCAAAATATTCCTATGAATTCTCATACGTGGTGCCTGGAGTCAAGATTTGTTTGAATCTAATGCAGATTTCTAGGCTTAACCCTTCTTGAAAACTCTTGAAGAGATTCTGCAAACATCACAGGTACTCTACTATCTATGGCCCACTTGAATGACATGCCCAAATCAGGAATTAAAATAATGAACTTGCATTGTAACTCATGATTAAGAACACCGGCATATGCACTAAACTCTGAGTAGAAGATACACGTTTCATTCTTGCTTTCACTTGAATTAACCTGAGATGTTCTTACAGAAGGACTTTTTTTTTTCCTGTCTAGAAATGATAGGGCATTGAGTTCTGCTAATGAAAGAGCCTAATTCGGTGAACAAAACTGAAGGAATATACCAGCCATGATCAAGGTGAGCCTATTGAAACTGAAGCACAAATAATTGACCCTCCTGGTTGGACTTTGTAATTCACTTTTACTCTTCTTTCAAGCTCTTTGATATTTGGCAAACCTTACAACTGTGGTTGTGGAACTAAATTGCCCCGCTTTGTCATTTCACCAATCATTTGGAAGAGGCCTTTGAAAGGAACAATAGACATTCAGGGTACATCTCTTCAAAAGAAGGAGCACAAAGCACCTTTCATTCATTACGATGAATTGCTAGTGAAGTCAAAGATACTTTCCAAAAGCTAACTGAGATACCTGAGGCTTGTTTATATCGGACTGCTACTCCATTGCTGGCTACCTACAAATAACGGAGAGGGCTTCCAAGAAGACGTGTTAGCTCTGGCTGCTATAGTTAAGTTACTGTGAAAATTGAGAAGCACCTTTATATAGCTTGGATTGTACAGCATCTTCTTGAGACCATCACTTTTAGGAACTACTAGAAATGTCCAGAATGGCAAGTAGACTTTTCTTCATTAGGATGAACAAGCAAGTGGAATATTCATTTTTCATTCAGAAATGAATATTCATTTTTATCCTCCACAACTGAATTGCTGGGTTTGCAGATTTGATTAATTTGGTATTGACTGTCCCTCTTATAGCCCAATCTGACGCTGGTTCAAGGTTTAGTGGTTCTTCCTTTCAGGTCATTGCATAGAGGATGGAACTTTGATTTAGGCCTTTCTGTAGCCCTTTGGTGGCATTCTGGATCATCCCAGCCCAGATATGGTAGTCCCAATCTAGCCTAGTACTGTTGATGCTGATCAATGGGATCTCTGCAGGGTTTCAGGCAGAAGCATTTCCAGCTCTATCTGGAAATCAAATGTAAGGGTTGTTTGGAAAGCATGCCTCATGCATGCTAAGTGTACAATATAATTCACAGAATGCCCCATTCACATGTATCATCCATTCAGATAGATTGAGTGGAGAACAGATGGCTGCTCCACACTGCCATATGGGAGGAAGGGTTATGTTTTTAATCCTAGATTGTATATTATACATAGAAGGACTTCAAACTCTCTCTGAAATCTATGGATGGTTAAAGTGCCCATCCTTGTCCTACCGCTATGAATCACAATATATGCAAACCTGCTTGCCAAATCTGGTTGGTCAAGCTTCTGATGACTAGTTTCAGAGCAATGACACATGTTTAAACAGAAGGAATTCCGTGTTCAAAGGTTCTTATGCATACATGGGAAGATGGGGGTGAATTCAGTGAAGGCACACATACATGCAACATACACATACGGAGTGTGTGTGTGTATGCAAGATGTTCCTATTTGTGAAGTACTATGGCTTGGGTTAGTTGTTCAAGATTTGAAAAGAAAAGTTGTTTGGCATTAATTCTTCTCCAGATTTCCTTTCTGCAATTGATGTTATTTCATGGTTCCCATTTCCAAACAATCTTCCTCCTATATAAGAAATAGATATGGCCATGAGTTTTTCATAGAACTCTTCCGACTGATTTCTAGGCCAGTGTCTCCTTGTCTATTACCCTCTCAATGAGTCAACATGTGACTGTATTCTGGAATTTGTTGTTGTTTATTCATTCAGTCACTTCTGACTCTTCGTGACTTCATGGACCAGCCCACGCCAGAGCTTCCTGTCGGTTGTCGCCACCCTCACCTCTAGAATGTCATCCATCCATCTTGCCCTTGGTATGCCCCTCTTCCTTTTGCCTTCCATTCTCCCTAGCATCAGCATCTTCTCCAGGGTATCCTGTCTTCTCATTATGGGGCCAAAGTACTTCAGTTAAATTCTGGAAACTGAAATCTTAATACACCTGGATGGCACCAGATTCGGAAAGGCTGGGAAAGAAAGAAAGAAAGAAAGAAAGAAAGAAAGAAAGAAAGAAAGAAAGAAAGAAAGAAAGAATTTTTAGAAAATTGCCTGGCTTTTAGTGCCATCTGGTGGCTATTTCAACATATATCCCTGTTAAATAGTTTCTTATTAAAGGAGGGTTATTCATTTGCCTTCACATTAATGTGGATGATTTCATTATGCCATCCTGCTGTATTTTAGGGGTCTTGGTAATTCTGAGTAGTTTTGAACAATCTGTAAGAAATCTGTAAGCCAGGAGAGATATTCCTCAATCTGTAAACCAGGAGAGATATTCCTCAATTGTCCCGTATTGCAGATTACCCTCCATCAAAGAAGTCAATATTATAATATTATAAATGGCTAAGCATCCCATGAAATGCATATTAGCTCCATTGCATGAACAGAATAAGAGACCCAATATGGAAGAAATGACAATCAAGGGAATTATCAGATTATTCCCTGACTCAGGGCTATCCATACCCTGTTTCTGTCTGAGATGGTTGCAAATCATGAAGCATGCTGACCATTTTCCTGTGTGATCTCTAGAATCACTTCCTGTGAACTGGTAACCATGTAATAATGCAGCTTTCTTGCTCTTGGCTCGAATTGTGCCTTGGCAAGTAGCTCCCATTCCTACTTGCTGCAGAGTCCCATTGGACAAAGCAGACTGAGTGACAACTGGACCAGCCCGTCAGTAGGCGTTGCCCCTTTTTCAGGGATCACATCTTGGCCTGCACTATTCTATTCAAAAATGATCCTGTGGACTGTAACCACATCACAGCATTTCTTTGACCATGGATGGGAAAAGAGGCTAGTGAGCAAACTGTGATGGAAAGAGGTATGAACCTCTTTGGTCACCTGTTGAAAACAAGCATGTTATCTTCAGGTGTGATGGATGATGCTGTACCATTGCCAATTTAAGCTGAAGTTCCACTACTTCTCTATCTGGGATGCTGCATAATCTTCCTTCTGGCAGCCAAAAATTTTAAGCCAATCCTGCCCGTTGTTATGGAATCCTAGGTAAGAATTTTCCAAGATCCTAAAATATGTATAATGTTGAAGAGATCACAATGTTTGCAATGGGCCATCTGTAAAGCTTGGGAATAAGGTCAAGTTGAAATCATCGATTTATTTCCAAGGGAAAATGAGTATGTCCGGGTTGTAAAAACATAATCCATGTTGTGGCATTTTGAGTTCTGATCTCTCCAGTCCCCAGTCCTCTGTGCCCTGATCAGATTTACCTCTGCTGTATTGAACAAAGGAAGATGCAACAGAGGCACATTAGGGCAGGCAAAGTAAAAAAAAACCAGCTTGTTCCTGGAAATGTTTGGCAGCAGCTAAACTTTCTTGAACCAGAACTTGGTTCAAATGAACAAAGGTTTTTTTTGGGCAGGGAGAATCTATTAGAGGTGAGGTAATAATTAATTTGTGATATTCTTTTGACCAATGAGCTGTTCAAAAGACTAAGTCTGTAACTGGGATTTATACCTGGAAAACAGTTGCTTGGAAGTCAGAATTGTTCTTAACTGAACCTTTTACGATTTTCCAGAGATTCCTAATTGGCTAGTCTTCATAGGAAAATGATTTTAGTGACTATTAAAATTTTCTTTTAAGCCAAATCAGCTGTGTTTTTGCCTGGACAAGCTGTTTACCTCTTTTATATGCTATTCATAAGCTGCTTCATAGTAGATTCTCTCCTCAAAATGTGATTTTGTTGACATTTTAAACACCATTGAATTTGGAATTTGCTCTGGAGGTCCTATGCAATCAGGAATTACTTAAACCACAAGATAGTAATAATTCTTCCTCCAGTAGCATTATATCAGTGTAATAGTGCATAGTGTTTTTGTTTATAGAAATAAAATCCGTAGTTATGGACTTCAATAGATCTTTGAGCCAATCTAGATGCAGCTATTTCCCACTTCATTGAAGGACAGCACATAAAACTGTTCCATGTATGTATTATACCTCTAGAAAAATAAAAGTTGCTCAATATCATGAAAAGAATGTAACAGAGCTGGGAAACAATGACCACAAATAGCTGTATGAAAATAACTAAAATAAATTGCTTTGGGATTTGCGGGGGGAGATTGAAGGTTTTATATCTTCCCAGTTTTGTTTTAGTTTTTGCACATTGTTTGGTTCCCTGTAGCACTGAAATAAATAAAATGCTATATTCCATCTACAGCAAAATGGTTCACTGTTGCTCCTGGTGAATTATCTTTTACACAGAGACCGCTTGCTGTGAAACCATCTGCCTCATTAATGGCACAGAATGTACTTCCTTCTTTTACAAACTATATTCATTCAATTAATAATAAACATCTGCTGCTTCTACGCACTAAATCTCCTTGCCTTCATACATGCATGTGTGTGTACGCACATATACATACCTCCATACATTCCTTGACAAGCCTTGCCCAATCACATAACTGAAATTACAATCTGGTGTTGAACACATGATTCCAGTGGACTCTGATTCTCCTGGTGGCTGAACAGGAGAAAATGGGAAAGAAACAACTGACTTTTCTTTTTGGTACTCCTATAGACAGCTGTGCATTCACTCAGTGTCAGCAAAAATAAGAAAGGAGAAAGAGGGGCAGAAGAAGAGGTCTAACTAATAAAAATAGCAGCAGGAATTCAGTGGTGGTGCTGATATTTCCATAACAAGAAGCCCAAACACTGCTAAGGAGGTTTTCTAGATATGAGTTAATTTAAATAAATTTTTTATAAGTGATATTTGTATCAGGATAGAACAGAAGTTGGGAAGTCAGTTAAGGAAAAAGAAAATATCTAAACCAAGGCACCTGTTGGTTACTAACTTAACTTATAAAATTAAGAAGTCTTTATAGCCAGAAGGTGTGTTGACTTAGATAAAATCAATTCTCCTCACACCGTAAGGGTGAAGTTGTGCTTATTTGTCTATCCATTGTTTTTATGTCCCATTTTTCTTCCAGGGAATCCATGGTGGCATACATGAACCTTTTTATCTTCACAACAATCTTGTGTGATAGGTTGGACTTAGAGGTATTTACTGTCCAAATATCACCCAGTGAACTTCATTGCTCATTAGAGATTTGAATCTGGATCATTCTGACTCTAATCAAATTGCCCAACCACTACACCATCGTAGACCTCTGAAGAAATTCACTTGGCATCCTCAAAGGTAAAATATTGTTCAGAGGAAAGCAACATGTGGAAATATTTCAGTGATTTCCCACGGCATCAGATTGAAGGCTAGAAACCTGCAAAGGCACAATGGAAGATGTCAACAATTAGACGGATGTTCTGCTGAACCCAGTTTTCCAAAGTAATGCCAGCCTTGTTCGGACAGGGAATATAGTGTTATAATATTGGGTCCAATTTCTAGAGACAGAATAGACAAATGATTCCTATCTTAATATTTATGCCAATTGAGTATCAAATGTGGCTTCTAAACTAGCACCCAGAAAGCTATATCTTTCTGAAACTCTTCTGTTGTATTACATGGCAAAGTTAGTTTTTGATTAATATTTGAGATTTTCTCAGGGGGCTAGGCTTCCAAAGTGTGAAGCCTATTGATTGCAGTTCCAATCAAAATTCTTTCCTTGTACATGGATATTCATGAACATCTTGCTGAAAAGAATGTTGGGGGAGTTGGCTGGCTCCTGCTAATCAGGACCTTTTGAATTATCAATGCTCCTCAGGAACACGTTTCCTTCACTACCATATGTGATAACCACCCCCTTTCACAAAATCTTCTGAGCTATGTAACCAGGTTCAGACTTGTCCTGCAGCTCAAAATGCTGATTAGAAAAAGTATGCCTTTCCAGCTTTTTTTTTTTTTGAAGCTGTCGACATTTGGCTGTTCAGAAAAAAAGTAAATCCTTGAACGTTGACCCAGACCAGCAGTTTCTATTTTTCATTTTGCAGTGGTCCTTAAGATATGATCATCAGCCAGAGAATCTGCCTGTATTAGGAGGAAGCCCTGAGATTCCCAGACTGCTAATCACATTTCACTTATTTGTCTGGGAGTTGAAGTCTACACACCTGGAAGCTGGCCAAAATCAGGAGACTTAGTATAAGACACACACACACACACACACACACACACAAACACATAGTGCAGATTCCCCTTATAGCTAAACAAACAAACACAATTTTATGGGATGCATGATTTTTGGTAGAAGAAAGGCAAGACAGCCCATCCAGGCTGCCCCAAGACATGGTTAAATTCACAGCCACTGCAGATTGTAAAACCAACACAAGAAAAGCCAAGGACAAATCATGTGGATCTGAGATGTACCTACCTCGATTCTTAAAAAGGATGTCTCCACAGAGTGTGGCAATTTCAACATTAGTGTATAGTTGGGAAGGGTAACTTTATTTCCTTTTCTATCCTGCCTTTCCTTGGAAAGCTGGTTTACATTTTATTCCTACAACCTACCTGTGAAAACCTTCACTGAAACAGGGGGTCTTTCCCAAAGTCACCCAGTGAGGTTTGCAATTGGCAAATGGAGACTGGGCTATGGGTTTCCTCTCCCTGTTCAAGTCTGGTACTTTAATCACTATACTACATTGTCTGATAAATCTTAGGAGTTAGGAGATTATTAAGGGAATAGGATTGGACCTCTTAGTCTAATGATGAATTTAAGCAAATGTGCCTGAGCTTTTTAATTGCAATTTTACAAACAATAACCTGCAGCATCCAAACCCTTGTTGGGTTCATTCTAAAATAAAACAATGCTTCTTCTTAGAAAGACGAGACCACAACAATAACAACAGACACTTTCTTGCTCTTTACTAGTCCATCCATGGCTTGGTAATGTGCTAAAACTGAGACGAAATTTCCTAAACACAGAGAAGAAGTTTATTGGGAGGTGGAGAGAGAGAATATTTTTTAATGCAGAAAAAATTTAAAGGGATTTTATATTTTCATTTACTTAGACCACTTTCCCTTCTACTCTCTAATATTTCTGGGAACAGAGTTTGGATTTCTTGTTCCAATCAGCTGCATGGCTCTGGACTCCATGTCTACTTCAATTGGTCACAGAAGCTGGCTTTAATAGAATAAACCATTTGGCAAATAGGTCATCCTTGAAGTCATTTTTCACTAGAAATCCTGTTACACAGATTGGAGCTTTTATATGTGTACTCAATGGAAAAAGAATATTTGATGGCAGATATTACCTAGAAAATGTAGAAGCTTTCCTTAGATATTAATACCAAGTAGCCTCCTTCAAGCCAGTTTTGACTACTGATGGCCTCATGTCATTTTTGTAGCAACAATTCAGATGTGGTTTGTAATTTCCCTCTTCCTCTTCCCCCCACCACTGTACCCTGCAGCTCTGCAATTTTTTGGTTGTCTCCTACCCCAGTCCCACTATCCTACTTAGCTTTCTGAGGTCCACCAATGTGAGTTACCTATTGCCACCTGTGGTAGACCAGTTAGTAAGAAATGACTTCAATTGCTACAAAATGGCTGAACTGTATGAACTAAGCTGTGGGGAATTGATGGCCCACCACCTTCCTCTCCATGGGCCCTGCTGAATGCTGCAGTTCTGTACCTCAGGGACTAAAATTACTTCGATTGGTTCTACATTGGTTGATTCCATTTAATGCTGTGCCAAGGTTCTTTTCTATTTTATTCTCAGGTGACAAAATAAATTCTTTCAGATTTCTCTTGGTGACATTTTTCAGCTTACTTTGTTGATGATGGTGAGTCTTACTGCTGGTGTTGTCCTTTTCAGTCCATAGCCTCCCTGGCTGCCCATAGTTCCTAATCTGAAGAAGACCCAGTGGATGAGTTTTCTTATGAAGTTTTCCCTTCAGATATAATCAATGCATAGAAAGTCTGTCAGGATTAGAACACTGGAAAGGAGAAGGTACAAGGAAGGTCAGGATGTTCTCAGTATCTGTGGGCTGTCTCCTAATTAAGAAAGTGCAAAAACACCACACTCCAACAGTGAACATTTTTTTCTGAAATTTACTTCTTCTGTAAAAGAAATTTCTAAAGCAAATTCTCTTTCATCAGCTTGAATGATACTTTTTCTGCACTAGTTCCATGGCTTGTGTTAATTCAGTGGTGCTTTAATCCCGATGTTAATAACATGGCTAAATTCACTTCTCTGACCCTTCCCTATCTTTTTAAATTGCTTATTAAGTTAAGCAAGGTTATGTTCCCCATCAAATGCCTTGAACTGTGTGGTGCCAACATACTATTGGTTTCTAAAAAAGGCTGCTCTTCATTTCAAATTACAATTGAACATTAGCTTGCCTTGCCTGAGTGGGAGTTTTTTTGGTATACCACATCCAATTTTTGACATATTATAGAATCAGAGAGTTGGAATGACCCATTCAGGTAATCAAGTCTAACCCTTTGCTCTGTGTCAGAATCCAAATTAAAGCATTCAAGACAGATAGCTGTGAAGCTTCTGCTTGAACACATCCAACAGAAGAAAGTTCACCACCTCTCTGATTAATTAACTGGTTCTTCCATCAAGCTACTTGAAGAGGAGTTATGTTTTCTAATATTCAATTGGAATCAGCATTCATGTATTTCTTAATTTGCAGTCTGGCCTGATATAGAACAGAGGACCTTACCTTTTTCAGTGTGACATCCCTTCAGGTGTTTGAAGAACACTGTTCCATCCTCTCTCAGGCATCTTTTTTCAAGGCTAAACATTCTTAGCTCCTCCAATTCGTCTTGACTTTCTCAAGGGTAAACATTCTTTGTAGGACTTCCTTTGTTGTCTTCTAATCATGGGAGTCAAGCCACACAGAGCTGAACTACCAGAAATGAATCACAGTTACAAAGCAAATCAGTCTACATGAGTTCCAAAAATCAACAGTAACGGTATTCTGAAATTTAGGTCAGTTAAATGGAAAGTAAAGCTTTTTATTCTGTCTGGACTGCTTTGGAATCTAGCATGGAGGAACAGATTCTCTACTACTTGGTCCATTTACTATTGTTGAGGAGGAGGGGACTTCTTGGAACAGTGAGAATGCTGGAATATATCTCTGTTGACTTCCTGAGAGCACTCCACACCAACTCACATGATGATCTGGAGATGTTGCCAAGTTTGGACATTGGAGGGGGGATCTTGACCTACTTCCTGGATGACAGCCAGGGTTGGGCTTTAGATATCCTGGTTTGGCAGGGTAGTTGGCCTAGAGGGCCAGCTATGGATGGTATGTAGTATGGCAGGTGAAATTGGTTTGGTGGGGTGGCTCAAAGATCCCTACTTGAAAGTTTCCTGTGTTGGATGGCTGAAAATTTTTCTGGGTGGGAAGGGAGGTGCAGTCTGATATGGGGGGGCGGGGGAACAGGCAAAGGAAGGTATGGTGAGAGTGGTCTATACTCAGTGAAAGAGAGTTTAATATCTTTGATCCCTCCTTCCAGCTTTCAGTCCTTACTTTGGATGCCAGGACTCCAGATCCCTGGATCCCAGGAGCTTCAGCTGCTGCTCTTAAATGCCAGGTGAGTCTGTAATAAAAACTTCCTCCTCATTAATTTTGGATAAGAGGGCATACTCTCAGAACCCCATCTGGGTTTGGCAACAACTGTGGTTCCTGGGCAAGGGAAGGGGATTGTTGTTGCCATCTGTGACATTCTGTTGACATCTAGATGTGCTATTCTGGAAATAGCCAGAGGTTAGACCTTCTTCATGTGGCTGGGCCAGATGGGACAGTTGGATATGCTGTTTGTATGCTGTTCCTCCTATTACACAGCAACAGCCCTGTCAGGGCTGATTGACCTAATTGCTGAGTTGGTGGTGTAGTTCCCCCAGTTAGTACAACCAGATGACTTCAACTTGCCTTCCCTTGTTGAGGGGTCAGAGTGTCCAGGAGCTTATGGCTGTCATCATAGACATGACCCAACTATTGAGGGGCTGAACATGGACAATGTCATGACTAGATCTGATCTTTGTCTTGGGGCAGACACAATGAGATCTCAATTGGGCTAAGTGGGGTGTATTGAACTTTGCCCCTTAAGATGGACAGATCAGTTTCTGATTGCTGTGGTATTTGGGGTAGCAACTCCCCTAATCAGTGGGGAAGGAACCATTAGATTGTTCTGTCACAAGAGCCTATGAGTTTCTAGAGGGCTTTTGGGGAGTTTTTCAGGACTCTGGTGGGCAGTTTAACCAAGACTTGGGTTGCCTATTGGAATAACAGGGCATCTTGGCTTTGGAATGGAATGAACTGGAGTGGCCCTTCCCTGCATGCAGATGCTGGCAGAGAAGACACCTAGAGTGCAACTGGATAAATACTTGTCTTGGACCCCAATACAAACTCATATTTGAGCCCATTTGGTGATGATTCAGGTGGCAAAAGATAAATATTTTGCCTCATTTATTGCATCAGTTGAATGCTATCCAGCAGCCCTTCATACAGTAAGGTGACCCATTCCCTTTTAGGGAAGAATGTTCACTAGGATCCTTGAAAGGCTGTCCTGAGGAATTTTCACAGCATTTATTGGGCAAAGCCCCTCAGATTCGGGAAGAGTTGGACTCCATCTGGGCAGTATCCATGAAGATCACTAGGGCTTCATCTTGTGAGGTAACCTGGGATCATTCTGAATCTGAGTCCTGAAGAAGTATAGTGGGTCCTCCAAAGTTTTAGATTTGTTGCTTTTCTGTTGGATCCCTGCTTCTCATGGCAGATTAAGCCTGCCATGAGGTAGTAGTAGGTTGGATTCAAATGGTTTTCAATGCTTCTTTGAGCAAGGTGCTATTTCTATCTCTGAAGGAAGCTGCATTAAGTCTTCTTCTCAATAAGCCTGCACTCAATCCAACAGTCCTAGACAGTTTTAGATTGGTCTACCACCTTCCAATTTTAAGAAAATTTGTGGAGAAAGTGGTGGCTGTGCAGCTGCAAAGCTGCTTAGAGGTAATGCATTATTTGGACCCTTAGCAGTCAAGGTTCAGACTGGGATAGAATTTGGAAAATGTATTTGTTGCCCTTATTGATGACCTGTGGAGCAAACTGACTGGTTCTCTTTATCTCTTGATGGCTTTCATTACCATTAATTGTGGTATTCTTTTGGACTGTCTCTGAAGGACTGAAGGGGGGGGCACAGTTTTAAAGTGGTTCTCCTCCTTCTTGAACAGATGGTTCCAGTCAGTGGTGGTAGAAGAGATCTACCCAGAGACCTCTACTTTGTGGTGAGGCTTGGGTATCCTTCCTCCCCCACTTCTTTTCAACATCTACATGAAACTGTTGGGAGAGGTCATTCATCAGCATATACCACTCAGCCTTAGGCCAAACAAGTGTTGTGGTGGAAGAGTTGACCCCACGCCTGGAGGCTGTCATGAAAGGGGAAGAGCAGATTCAGACTGAATCCCTCCAAGATGGAGTGGGTCTGGATTGGGGTGGGGGTGGGTCTAACAGTTCTGGGGAAATTCCATTGTTGTCTCCAAATCAGATTGCTCTCCACTGCTCAGAGCTGGTCAACAATTTGGGAGTTCTCTGAGACTTATATTCCTGCTTGAAGAGCAGGTGGCAACTGTGATTAGGAAGGCTTTTGCACAGCCACATCTGATATGCCAATTGTGACCATTTTTGGAGGTCCTGCTTATGGTCACTCACACTCTAGTCATCTCTTGGTTTGATTGTTGTAATGCGCTCCATGAGGCTGTCCTTGAAGAACATCTGGAAGCTATGGCTGATACTGAATACAACAGCCTGGGCAGTGATAGATAACCCCAATAAATTTTGGGACCACCATTGTTTGCCAATGGGCTTCTAAGTCTGGTTCAAGGTGCTGGTCATAATTTTTAAAGGCCTATATGGCTCTGGTCTGATTATCTGAGACACAACATCCTCTGGTATTTATCTACCTGCCCAGCCAGATCTCATAGAGGTGATCATCTCCAGGTCTTGTCCCTGCAGGATTGTCATCTGATCGGGCCTCAGAGGCATGCTTTTTCCATCACTGCTTCGTTCTGCAGAACTCACTCCCAGTGGAACTTTGGCCCATCTCATACCTTCTGTGCTTCAGGAAACTAGTAACCCCCCCTCCAAATCTGGTACAGGAGGAGGATGCTTTATAATACAGGTGAGGTCTGTAGCACAGTTGGCTTATTTATATAAATTTTGTTTTTATATGTATTTGGGGTTGGGTGGGAAGTTAAAACATGTATTCTTAGCTGCCTAGAGCCTCTGGGTATGGTCAGCATGCAAGCATAGTAATAGATAGATAGATAGATAGATAGATAGATAGATAGATAGATAGATAGATAGATAAATAGTACTTCAGATTACTCTTATTTGTAAGCTGTGTTCTTCTCTCTGATGGAGAGCCAGTATTTCTCAGACTACTGAGACTTGTAATATTTTGACTACTCTGCTCCTGTAGAGGGAAGAGGGAACGGCCTTGAGGGACAGGAGGAAGAGCCGCTACCAAGACAAGGGTCAGATAAAAGAGGACTGAGTCTGGGGCAGGAATGTAACCTGAGTGGATGTCTCAGACAAGACCCTCCCTAGTTATTACAAAGATAAAGGGATGGAGGGAGAGGCACATTCAGGCTTGCAAGGTTTGGTTACTATAGTTTTACAATAAAAGTAGTCCTGACCTACATGAGATTGGATTCCTAGTCTGCTCTACCTTGAAGGGCTGACATCTCCCTTAGAAAATGAGAGCCATTTTTTGTGGAGTTTTATCTAAATATACTCCGCCATTTGTCTGTGTACATTTGTGCTTGTACAAATGAGGTTATGAGTCCAGACCCAATTCTGAATGTTCCAAAGTGATGTACCATCCAGGGCATTGTGGAGGATGCAGAATGGTGGTCAGGTTTCCAACATGAGCATTTTTATTACTTGCAGTAATAGGAAGGAGCAAGCAAGCTCATTCAGTGGCACTGCTAAGGGTATGTCACATCCTCTGAGAAGCATTTGGAGAATTTACACTCCAGAGAAGTTCAATCAATGATGTTTCCCCACACATATTCCCTAAACCATCTCTCTCACAGACAGGGTCACAAGAAGACTTTTGTGCCCAGCTGTAGCTATAAACCTACTAAAGTTTGTAGGGAAATGAAATTCCTGTTCATCTCAGCAAGGACAGTGAGCAAAATCACCAAAAGGCAATGCATCTTACCCTGTCCTTGTATGTATAAATAATAGCCCCAAGCCTATAAATATTTATTATAGAATAAACTGCCTTTTAGGTACAAGGCACAGCTTTAGAAGAAGAGTATTTACATAATCAGCTTGTTCTCCTAATATAGCCAAAGCTTAGCTCTACTCATATACTTCTTGAATAGTCTCAAACACTTCCAATGCTGTGTCATACACTTTTTAAACCTTGGAGGGGGAAAAAATAGAAAATTGGACAGTGCTTCCAAAAATAATGTATTGTTCTTATCTCACTCTTCATGTTTTAGTTTATCTTTTTCTTTCTATCTTTCGTTTTCTTCCCAAGATGTTTATTTTTCTTCAGCTCAGTTTAAATTACTGGATTAAGATAAAGCATAGGCAATGGTAAAATGTATGGAGTATTAGCACATGGGCAACAGTTGTTCTATTCTTTGCTAAAGAACCTCTGATTCGATTTACCCACCGTTCTTGTATCCTGAAAATAATAAATAAATAAATAATCAATCTGGTCTCCCCTTATGGGTGGTTCGTGTCTTCCTCAACCTCGGGTCCTCTGCCAGAGGCCTGGGAGTTTGAGGGTTCTGCGCAGGATCTCAGCTGTTCCTAGCCCTGCACTCTTCTGGACAGAGAGCTCTGATGTTGCTCCTGGGATCTGTTGGAGCCACTCTCCCAGCTGAGGAGTCACAATTCCAGGTTCTCTTGTCTCATTCATGTATGGTTTAAGTCGCTTCGTGTGAGATGGGCAGTGACAAAATTTGAAATATAAATAAAATAAAAGGTTTGTTCCAGTAGCCCACTTATCGTCAGATTGTCCTAGTACCCCAACATCTGGTGCAGACCTTGTTAATCCAGGCGATGTCTCAGCCAACATGACTCTCTTAGTTCACGTCACTCTCATATTCAAGCTAGACAGGTCAAGTGTTAGGGAATCTTTGCCCAAGGACCCCTACTGGCATGGTAGGTACAAGCCAGGATTCGAACCCTGGTCTCCTGCATCAAAGGGCAGCACTGTAACCACTACACTAGTCTATGGTGGCCAAAAATCAGGAGTCTAGTAGCACCTTTCTGGATTCACAAATATTATTAAAAGGCTTATATTTTCATAAGCTATAGCTCACTTCATCAGATGCATAGAGTGGCTGGACTGATGTTAGATTTAAATTGGTATGAGGGTTGGAGGGGAAAAATGGGTGAGGGAAGACAGATTGTTATGCAGATGTAAGTTACATGTGAGACAGATTACAAATATCTTAACAATCGCAATGTGTTAAAAATCCATTGTGTTTGTTGGGACCTTCTGAGCTATAGCTGGAAACTTTTAGATGTACTGTATGTGAGCATTTGATTCACATGTATGTATTCAAATCTGGCAACATGCCTGCACACACATACTGTATAAATACAGTATATATGTGAGTATGTTTGTATGTGACGTACCTTCATCAAAAGTTTCAAGCTATCTAGGAAGGTCGCAACACAATGTTGTTTTTTAACACAAGATGATTACAACAGAGATGTCATCTGTCCCAGATGTAACCTGAATCTTCATAACCAATATATCTTCCTTGCTCTTTCCCAGCCTCACCCCAGTTTAAATTCTACATCGGTTTAGCCACTCCATGCATCTCAAGAAGTGAATTGTAGCTCATGTAGCTTATAATAAAATTTGTGAATCTGAAATGTCCTACTAGACAATTGATTTACAGAAACGGTGTCATCCCTTTAAAAATATTGAATGAGAACACCTTTCCCCTTCATTCAATGAATGCTCACTTGCTAAATGCCTCTAAGCCAATTCGTTTCTAAAGCCACAGGAATAAGAGTGTCAAAAATAAAATAAACACTTGCCCCAAAGTTATAAAGAAAAGCGTATGATAAAATCAAGCATTTGGCTTGATTTAAGAGATAAATCTGCTCTTAATAAAGCTGTGATTTCAGATGTGCATCCAATTAAAGTATATGTCATCTTTAATTTGATTGATAAGAAGCACCCCTTTCTCCCTTTATCCCAGTGTTAGAGCTCAGGAGTCATCTACTGAAACTAAATGGTGGAGTTTCAGAAAAGGAAATACTTCTATACATAGTTCATAGTAACACCCACATGGTCACCAATTTAATTGGTTTTAAAATGGGACTGGACAAATTCATGGCTTTGGGCTATCAGTGACTAGTAGTTTTGATGGCTGCATGCTTCTTCCCAAGTCACAGGCAGTATATTCTAAATACCAGGTGTGGGGAAGCAATAATGGAAGAAGTCCATTGCTGTCTTCTCCCTGCTTACAAGCTTCTTGAAGGCATATGGTTAGTTGCTGTAAAAGACTGGATGCTGATTTAGACTGTTAGGTGATCCAGCAGAACGCTTCTTATGTTCTTAAGAACTTTTCAGTTGATACACTGGATGCATATGGAAATGGGACTTCTCTTATATACCACCGTTGCTCCTGAATCCAGATCTACAGTTTAAAAATGTACAGAGATATGACACTAGAATAACTGTGAAGCTATGGGGTTGTGCCCGCTTGGACGTCTGCATGGGTGGCATCACTCCCTTTTTCATGTTTTCATTTTAAGATCCTACTCAAAGGTAGGTCCAATCAGGAGTCACGTTGGGATATTTGCCAGCAGTTTCAGAGAGCGGACTGGGAAAGGTGGATAATGGGATGAATACCCTGTGTCATTATATGTCTCTATGATTCCTAACCACAGCTGCCTGCCAGCAATACTACTAAGTTACACAACTCCAATCTGTAGCTACCTATTGACGTATTCCATCTCAGCTTCTTGTTAAGCCTTGGAAGACTACTATTGAATATATCAAGCTGCTATTGCCATCACCTGCTGAGCCATGTACTCCACCCTGCTATCACTGGGTTATTCTCTTTTTTGACTTAAAGGCAGCAGTCTCCAATCTTAGTTCCTCTCTGGCTTTAGGCACCACAATCTATCCCCAGTAGCTTCTTCCCAAGGATTTAGCCAGGTACTACTAACTTTAACTCCAGGAATAGGGACCTATAATTGGGGATTTGGGAGGCCTGGACATCTTCATTTTAATCTAGAACCTTCTTTGAGACCAATAGTTATTCTATATCAATATAAACTATGGCTTAGCAATGTTCAAGGCAGATCTAGTTGTACCTTGGGCATAGGCCAGACAGAATTTTTTCTTGCTATGTCTACAACTCTACCATGGCAATTAAGGGAGAAAAATGTTGCTTATATTGAAAAAAAGTTGGGGGCAGAAGCTGGTCAGGTATTTGGCTCTTGTAGAATAGAAAAAAAATCATTCCTAATACTGTTAGTAGTAGTATATATTTCTGCCTGAAGATTGTCCGTGTCAAGCCGGGGCAAATCCATAGCAAGCTCTTCTTTCTTCTCATGTTCTTCTGGAAAGCAAACATTGCTGAAAACCTTCAACCACACAGCATTTTCTAGCATAAAATACATTGAAGGAAAAAATCCCTCAAAGAACCCTTGTGAGCTAAAACATCCTTTGAAATAATTAGTACTATCATTAATCTGATAGATGGCTCCCAAAATATGTGAGATACCAAATGGTGAGATACTAAATACCATGTCACTAATTGCCAGTTCATAAGGTACTTATGTTTATTCTTCTCATTCATCAAAATCTCACCGAAAGGCATGACAGGGCCAAGCTGACTGGGAAGGGTAAGAATTACAATCCAAAACATCTGGGGCACACCAGGGATGGGAAGAGAAGGCTGTTGAAAGGATTGCGCCTGAAGAATGGCCTCAGAGTACTTAGCACCCTTGAAAACACTGCACCAATGATGAAATATTATGAATAGCAACTGAGACAGGCCAGCTTGTTTCTGAGGCCATGTGTCACATCGGCAAAGCAGCTGAATAAGGAAAGGAAATCAGAAAGGGGAGAAATGCTAGGGCTGATTGGGGACATAGCAAATTTCTCTTCAGCCCAAATATAGCTTTAGGGATCAGCCCAACATAATTACCCTGCAAGGCCAGGACTGGACAATGTCCCAAGTGGGCCTTATCCGAATCAAAGCAGCTTCTGATTCATTTGTTGGACCTGCTTCCTTTTTGTGGGCAGAGAGTCATCCAACACAAGTGCTATTATGGTCAAGCACTGAAATGGGGAACATATCCTGCATTTGTGCGAAGAGACCAAACAAAGACGGTTGAAAGAACACTAAAAAACCCACCCCTAAACAGTTGTCATAGTAACAAGCAGCCCTGGGAAGCCATCTTCTAATTCTTATGAGCATAAATAAATTTTTCTATTGCTGGGCAGAGAATTCCTCCAGTATTCTTTTTTTTTTTAACCCATCCTCCCTCAGTTTGATAGAAAAGAATTTGTTTTTAAAATGGATTTCAAAGGGGAAGAGAAGTTTAATAGAATTCTTCTGTCTGGTTGCCAAGAGATATGTGAATGCCTCCCTGGCTTCTGGTATTTTAATTCATTCCCAAGGGAAGACATTATGAAACGTGTCCCCCCAGGGACTTTTTTAGATCAGAAAGTGGGCAGGTTTCAAAGTTGTGGAAAGTCTCCCTCTCACAACAAAGCCATCTCTTTTTCTTTTTAGCTATGTTTTTATGGATTGTTGTGAGCTGCCTAGAATTGTTATATGAGATAGGCAGCCATATAAGTCCTACAAACAAATATATAAATAAACCAACCAACAAATAAATAAATCTAAAAAAAATCACCAAGTGAAATGTAAAATAATGAGAATCAGATAGAAAAACAAGTTTTGTTTTGCTTTGTTTTGCTTTGCTTTGCTTTTATTATTTTTTTTCCGCAAGAGAAGAAAACTTTTTGAACCGGATATCAGCACCAGCTTAACAACAATGTATAGATCAGCATGAGTCATGCCAAGATAGGGTTCCTTCATATATTTTCACATTCTGCTATTTTCTGCCAATTTGTTATGCAAATCAACAATAACAAACCAACCCAATACTCAAAAGCTGTCCTTGTTATATATACAACCAGCTTTCCTTGTTTATGAATTTTACTGCATTTTTCTTAATATAGGCCTTTTTGCATTTTGCAGCATATTCTAATCAACACTTATTGTATATGCAGTTTCCCTAATACACAGCATTGTGATATTCAACATTTTCTGAAGACAACTTCGGAGGGTGGTGGTACTATATTTTGCAACAGACCCTAGCAGATTGCAAGGACCACATAACCTTTCATCCCAAGATGGATCCCATCACTTCACTTGTGGGTGGATCACTTTGTAAGTCAGAGGATATGGATTGAAAGTATCAACAAAGATTTCAGCCACCATAATGTGATGGTTCAGAGGGATTCTTTATCACAGAGAAATACTTTCATTGCAAACAGAAATCAGCAAAGAACTCTGCTGCCAGATTGATACTTAAGACAGGGGCTTATTTGGGATATAATGCTTCTATATTTTTCTAGTGAACTGAATTCCCATTAATTTTCAAGACCCAATGTGCTTCATACATTGATACTTAATAATCTTGGATTTTATGTTCTTGTTTTTTATTTTTATTTTACTGTTTTTAGATGTTATGTAATTGTAACTGTTGCTATGTTTGTATACTGCCCAGAACTACATTTTCATGGGATGGGCGCTACATAAATATGCTAAATAAATAAATAATATATTTATGTGTTTGGAATATACAAAAGCACAGATAGCTAGGTAATATGCTCCAAAGGAAAGGCCCATTCATATCATTTATTTATTCCATAATAATATATCTTCTCATGGAGGATAAGTTTATCAATGGCTTCCAGCCATGATGATGATAGACATCCTCCAGTTTCTGACATTATCTGTCCTTTAATATGAGGAGGCCAGTAAAAGAGTGGTAGAGTGCGAGGGTGTCCTACTTGAAGGCTTCTCACTGGCATTTGTTGATCATTATAAGAAGAAAAACATTGCACAAAATGGCCCTTTTTATCTTTCTAGTATGGAGAAATGATCAGATGTTCAAGCAAAGAAAGTGTATGCTAGCAAAGGAATGAAATTTTGGTTTAATGAGGAATGAAATCAATTCATGGAGAACAGGTTCCAGATGTACTGGGGTTACAACTTCCAGAATTCACAACTCAAATCTAGAGGGTCCCATTGGAGAAGGCTGGGCTATAGCTGCTTCTAATCAGGAAGTCTATCTGGTACTTTCAAGTTTAAAGGAACAAATATCTCAGTATTGACTGTTGGGAACACAACTGAAAGACTCATGACTTCTCTGTGCCTATCCCAACAACACCTGGTGGGAACAGATTGCTGGACTGATTCAACATAGTCCTTGCTACATTCCCATCTTTTAAAAGCTCTTTATGGAGGAGATTTCAGTACAATCTAGATTGTCCCAGTGCTGAAAACTCTAATCATACTAAGTTTAAAAATGCACAATAATCTTAAAAAAGAAAAGAAAGAGAAAAATTGAAATTGTTCCTGTCCTTCTTGGTATTGCTGATGTTGCTTCTCTCATGTATTAGCATTCTGAAGATATAAAAAAGTGCAAATCTTCTTTTCCCTAGTATTTTAGGCAAAAAATATTCCAGGTGTGGAAGTTGTCTGAACAATGACAACAGAATATTTTGATTTGCCTACAAAGAATGTTCATGCATTTTCCCTCTTGACTAGTTCTGAAAAGTGGGGAAAGTGATGGGGCAAATAATTATTCATTCCTCCAGAGATTTCTGTCCCCCGCTATTTTATGTAACCTTTAGATGGTGCTGTGCCCTTAAAGTAGGCTGATGGCAAACCAGATTTTATGTAACCTTATGTTTGGAGAGCCAGTCCATTGTATGTAAAACGCATCACTTGGAAGTCTCCTGCTTTGTTCCCCGTTTCGTCTGGGTGCCAGTCGAGAAGCATGCCATCAGTTTTGTGCAAGAGACAAAACAGGGTCTTTCTGTGTACCGAGCCAGCAATCTGTTCAGTGTATACACGTCCATTTCTGCAGCTGGAAATCTAACCCTTATGGAAAGAAAACTGCTGGCAAACTTCCTTTGCTTTCTAGCTAAGCTGTTTCTGGCTTTCCCTTGGCAGAGAACCCTGATGATCTATAATGGAGGGTTATTCATTGCCTGTGCTGACTAACGTTTCCTGCGCTCCAGGTCTGCAGCTTGCTCCCTGCACGGCTGCATATAACCATATTTGTTAATCAGTTCATAGTATTTTCTTTCATTGGTTTGGCTGCACAAATCCTCCCCTATCTTGGGAAGCAGGACGATACTTTATTATTTCCACATATGGCTCTGCAAGGCGGTGATGCAGAAGAACACAATGTGCTTAAGCCAACGGGAAGCTTAAAAAAAGCAACTTGTCGAAAAGGCTTGAACAAACTTGTTTGTCTTCCCACCAAGTCTCTTGTCATTTGCTCCAGCAAGCTGGCTGTGGATTTAAACATTGGAGCAAAACCAAAGAACAAAACTGCCAGGGGAAGCAGAGAAGGAAAGCCGTGGAACCATTGAGTTTTTCATGTGGCATTTCCTAATTTTTAACTTGACAAGTCAAAGACCATGAGGGAGCAGTCTTCTGTCTATGATGAGCAGAGATGCTCCACACTTCCTTCAGGGCTGAGGCCAGTCTTGCCTTCTAGTCTGAGGTCTGCCTTGTAATTTCCAATCCAAACTGTTCTTTCACACCCCTGCAATTCCTGGCCCTGTGCAGCTCTCTTCATGATGTTGTTTTCCTTCTTCCTTCAGATTCTCAACTCCTTTGGTCTTCCTCTCCATCCCCCTTGACTATTTCCCCTCCATGGTCTGAACTCAACTTTCCTAGGCTCAGTAGCCTGTTGCCTTCTCCAGGCCCTACATTTTCTAGATCTCTGATTCTTCTGTGCCTCTCTTCATGAGCCTTCTACCTGTCATGTCCCTGTTTCTAGGATTTACAGCAATATATCCAAGTTTGAAACAGCCCTGAGTAATTATGCATCCTGGTGGTTTTGTGTGCCTTGGTTGCAACATTCCCTTGCCATACTCTGTTCTACAAGATGGTTACTATTTGATTTGCCCAGAATATAAATCTCAGTATCTCAAATTTCCTTTATGTACCTCAAGATGGAACCTAAGGCTTTCCCTCACCTCAATTTTATTGTCACCCAACTATCCAGGGAGATAGGTTTCACTGAACTGGATATGACTCTTCACATTCCCAGTCCAATTTATTATTCACTTTTCTATTACCGCCCATCTCCCCCCAATTAGTAACATATAATATCTTCTCTTATGTAGCTGGCTTCCATATACTTAACAGTGCTATCTTCTGAAAGTTCACCTTTTATTAGACCTTTTATTAGTCTTTCTCAGACACAGAACTGAACTCAAACAAAATATGAACATTTATGAATGAATGGTTTATTGTTGTAACATCAAATTGACAATTATGAGTCCTCATTATTTGGGAAAAAACCTCTTATCAAATAGAAATCAAAATGCCCCCCCCCCCATATAATATTTTGGAATCTAATGGAGAGCAAAGAACTTTCAGAATTTTTCAACTAACATCCGTTGTTTTTCTTCCAGGGAATGTCATCGGAAGAACAATCAGAAATTCATAATGCCATTGAACGTAATGTCTTCAGAATGCTTAAGTCAAGACTAATAAATGTAAGTCCAAACTGGAGATTAATATTACATGCAACAGTCTCCATCCAGTTTTAGTCATATTTAGAGAAGAAACAATTACTGTAGTCTTTTTCAGACTGTTCTATCAAGATGTGTTGGATTGTAACTCCCAGAATAATGGCTGATATTTCTAGTAGTTATAGCCCAAACACAGCTGGTGGCTTCTGCTCCTATGCATCTATGTAATAATATAGACTTAATTTCTGGGTTTTTTTTCCCCTGAATCATCCAGAGTTGTCTGGATTCTTGCTCTCACCTGACTTACTGTTTTCTAGATTTGCTGCACCCTTAGTTATTCCACTGAATTTTAAACTTTCCAGTTTAAATTAGTTTGGGTGAACAGGTGAAGTTGCTACAAAATATTTTGCTTGGCCACGGTGTGAAAGTTCCATTTTAGTTCCAGGGAAATGCAGCAAATTCAGACAGAGAAATGCCAAGGCAGGGCATGAAACCACTGTGCTTTGCGTGAAACATACTTTATTTTGGGAATCACTTTCTGTGCAAAAAGTAATCATGATGGATTGGAGAGGCAAAAGAAATTATAGCAGCGGACTGTATAAGATACTAGGGTCAGATTTTGCCTATTTCATTCATTTTGCAGTAAATAACAACTAAATGGTTCATAGAGGCAGTAAATGGTCCATAAACACACCAGTTCATTCGGGTTGTGTATTAAAAACATTAGTCACAGATATGTCATCATATCAGCTTTAAGGAGGTTGACTTCCAGAGTGGAGGCCACGTGAAACAAGGTGGCAGCTTGGCTGTGTATTAGAAGCTGGGGTTGGGGGTATGGAGCATGCTGCTTCATAAAATAACTTCAAAGAAGTGTTTTACTTGAAGCATCATCAAAGCAAAACACTAGGCATATGCAGAACATTTTGTTCTGGAAACAGGACATTCCAGAAACTCCAGAATATTCTATTCCTCCTCTGGAACACACTGATCTGGCCATTCTACAGGTGGTCCAGTGGTTTTCTGGAATTAAACCTTCCAGAACACAAAGTGCTGTATGGTATTCTGGATGCAGTGCATCTCCAAAATAGCTCATTCTGCACTACACTCAAAATACTGGGGAATACTTCCTGTTCCTGCATGTTGCCTTCCAGAAAACGGCTAGACCACCCTTGGATTGGCTGTATCAATGTAGTCTGGAGGAGGAATTGATACATTCCTGAGTTCCCTGGTATGTTCCTGTCTCCAGGACAGAATGCTTTCCCCCTTAACCAAACATCTCTTTGAAGGTTGCAAAACCCTAGTGACCAATCTCTGCTTAATTCTGACTCTCCAGATGAGATGAAAATTTGATGCAGAGGTCTTCCACAGTGTTAGGTCTCCTGTTTGTTGTAGAGAGAGCTGAAGCTTAGAAGGAGACACTCCAGGTTGGTGTCAAATACACTAGGTACACTATTGCTTTTAGGCCTATGGGAATGAAATGGAGTTTACTTCTGCTACCTTGATGCAAAAACATACTTTCACATTGTATGTTTGCTAAAAGGAAAGCTGCAGTGACCAGCATTAGCCAGAGCAGGACAAAGCTAGAAAGGAAACTAGAGTGCATTTTTTGGGGGGCGTGTGTTATATGGAAGAGCAGACACACGTGCTTTTTTCTTCAGGAAGTTCCTGAAGAAAGTTCCTGAGAAGACTTTGTTCCAAAGCAGAACCTTTTAAATTAATAAATAAATAAACAAAGACTACAGCTCCCATCCTTCCATCCAGTTTAGACAAGGTACATATTTCAACCCATGAGGAAGGGAAGGCTGCTCCAATGGGAGAATGTCTTAGGATATTCAGTTGCAATCATACAGATGGAAGAGGGCCTCACATTTGCAAATTGATGATACCACTGAGCAGATATATTCTTTCTGCCTATGTTGAAACTAAGAGGGAAACATTCCCCATTTGTCCTTGTAGAAATCCTCAATTTTTCTCAGCCCACACAATCCACTATCAGCTTGTTTCTTGGGCATTGGAGGTGTCCTTCACAAGTAGAGCTGTAGCATTTAGAAACCCATTTCAGGATTTCCTCATTCTGCTCTGGATTGGCTTCATAACAACTGTCCTTGATTTCCTATCCTGAAGAGGAGACCCGCAACTGATGAGTAGTAAGTAAGTAAATAAATTTATTGTTATAACCACAGGTCATAACATAGGAAAACTGATGAGTATTATTTGTGATATTGTCATGTGTCACCACCAAAGCCAGTGAGATATCTCTCTCAGGCTCAGAAGCAGGTCATGAAAACTGCTCTTCCCCCATTTGGTCTTCAGAGCTATACTGCCCAGCCAGTGGCTCCATCAGCTAAGTTATAGCAACTCAAGGAGTTCTCTTGCATAAATTGAGCCATGATGACACTTTATGGTAGGAGACTCTATAATTTGTACACAGTAATACCTCTACTCAATCTTGGTTGATGAACTTATTCCAAGTGGGCAGCTTCACAAAGAACAGATAGCATAATGAACAACATCCCTGTTTACCTTTCCTGCCCTCCCCCCACTCCAAGAGTACTGGATTCCCAATGCTATGCACACATGGGATTCCATGCTTGCATAAAAGTAGCTTCATAGTAGCACCTTGGATCTGGTGACAATGCTGAAATAAAGAAGGCACAGAGCTGTGCCAAAATTCTTGGCATTCCATTTTGATTAAAGAATTGGGATTTTTGAGGTGCCAATTCTGTGCCTTCCCCCACTCCTTCTGCTGTACATAATATAATAATCCCCAAAGCATTTGACAACCCAGTTGGCATCCTTCATATGCAAACTAACTCGCTTAATCTGCCTAGGTCATTTGTGTCATCTGTGGAATTGAAGACATGCTACAAATGAAAGGCCTTTCTCTTCTTCTTTTTTTTAACCCAAATAAAAAAATAAAATATCTCCCCACACACAATCAATGAAAACCTAAAAAGCATCCTTCGACTAAGTCATTTTAACACCACCTTGCATTATCTTTTAGTAACCAAACCAAATTATGTGTTGCTTTAAAGATATGCCTGTTATTTATTAACCAGACAGAACAGTTTGGCAATTCCAATCCGTTAGTCATCTGATCAGATCAAGTTAGTCAATCCAAGACAGATTTATGATGGCTCTTCCTAGTAAACAATGAAAACTCTTGTCTTTTAAAGCTGTTAAATGTTTGTAAGCTTTAAAATAATGGGATGAATGCATGTCTATGCACTGAAGGGTTTTTGACAGCTTTGTGTCATCGATATCAATGACAGCAATGTAATGCCTACTTTTGACAGCTCTCACTGCGTTTTGTCGAAGGAGAATGAATGTTCTTCCCCTACTCCTCTGGCTATATTGCTCGCCTCATTTTATATCCTCATGTTCCTTCTCTTCTACATAAGCTGATTTACTGTTGTGCCAAAACCTGTCCACCAGTTTCCTGAGCTTCTAGCGTTGCTTTTTTTTTTTTCTTACTTTAGTTTTAGAATGTATTTAACATTTCTTTTGGTTGTGTTTTTGACTTTATTGCTAGGAAATGGCCAAAGTAGTCTGGTTTTATTTCCCATTACACATCACTCTATCACTCTGCAGCTTCTCTGGATGCCTTCCTTTCTTGATATGGAAATACACACATAACCCCATAGATGGGATAAGACCTTCCCCTGTGATTTAAATGAAGGGAGGGAAGCCAGATGGGCTACATTCCCTGCAGAAATTATTGTATAAAGCAGTGGTTCTCAATCCTGGCAGCTTGAAGATGCGTGGACTTCAACTCCCAAAATTCCCCAGCCAGCATCTACACTTCTTCAAGCTTCCAAGGTTGAGAAACACTGGTATAAAGACAGAAACCTCTCACATACCCCTCAGATATAGTGTGATTAAGATAAGTGCAACAACAGTCTGTACCCATGAAAATATTAATATAGTAATAGCAACAACAGCAATAGAAAGTTATTTTTTAACATCAAATTAAGACTCAAATAAATAGATTATTGTGACCTCTAAAACATAATTGGGGGTGGGCAGTAGATATAATCTTTATTGTTCTACTCTTTTTCTTTTATCAATTTAATTTAGTATAATTTAGACAGTATTTTTTAAAAATGTAATTACTAGACCAGGTTAGGTAAGATATCTACCAAGTGACAAAGCCAAGGGGTTAGTCATTGTATTGTTTTCTGTGACTTTACTTTGTTATTTCAAGTAAATAAATACATCAGCTGCATAAAAAGAGCTTTTCCACACTGCTTGGAAGAGCTGGAAATGAAGCTGGCTTAAGACATCCCTTTCTGGTTTTTAACCCCTTCTTCTACTTTGGCCATGATGATGATTTGATATTCTGTCCAGATTACATTTACCATAGCCCTGGACTGGGAGATTCCCTTTCTTGTTCACCCATCCTGGACTGGTAAAACCAAACAAAGAAAAATATTACCACCATTTTATCCTTTTTTCTGGTTAGAAGAAGAACATGGCAGAATTCATGTCAAATTCACCTGTTTTTTTTAAAAAAACATAGAGACAGGTCCATGGTTTCATAGTTCTACTGTTCCATCAATAACCTTGTGAACTTAAAGAAAATGAAAGACAGGCCCGCCATTTTACTCATGAATTTGTAAAACAACTACACGCCACCTCCACCCTACTGGTGAACTTATAGGGAAGAAAGTCATGGCGATCAGCGACCAATACTCCAAGGGGAGGGAACATTCCTTCCATGGCTGGCAGTAACCAGCTGGAGTGAAAGCATTCACCTACAATGAAATGAAGTGTAACCAGTAAACTAGACAGCACTGCTTGACTTGATGCAAGTCCGAAACATTACTTTGTGACATAGCCAAAATTATGGTTGGAAACTGTCTTCTCAGAAGCTGGAGGCAGGCGGAAAATGATGTTATGTGTTCCTCCTCTTGAGATACGGTCTGTAGCTCATGTTTACACTGGAGCAAGCTGGTAATGTGGATCAGAGTTTGTTGGCTTCTTGGGATAGTTCTTAAATTACATGGATTTCTAATGTTCCTGAATCGTAGAGAAGTTTCAAGAAGTCTCACTTCTGCTGTCTAATATTGTTTCTTTGAGGCTGTCCACATGCTGTCTTCTCTTTCTTGTCTGGTCTACTAGGCAGATGCCATGCTTGCTTGCTTGAGTCTTTGTCCCTAAGCCATTCATACTGGCTATAAGGCATTGGCATTCCCATGTACTGCTTCTCTTTTGCAGTACAACAAAACTGAAGGACATTCATTTGTAAACAGCAGCTCCAGTACATTCAAAGGTATTTGAACAGAGATTGTGTTGAATATCTTTGGATGCGAGAAAGTGTTATTGTGCCCTATAATGGATGTTATGAAAAGCAATGTCCCCCAGTGTCCTAAGAAGAACCTAGTGATGAAAGCTCTGAAGCCAGTTTAGTGGCCTGCTAGGACCACTGAAATGGAGCAGAGCTTATAACACAGCAGAGAAGCTGCGCACAGAAAAATAAAATTATCTTAGATAGCTTCAATGAGCATGCCAGAGAAACACAGGTTATGGATCTTACACACTCAGCCCTCCCAAGCATAAAGAATCACACACTTAGACACATTAGGTTGAGATAAGTAAAAGGAATTTCTTACTGACTTTATTGTTGCTTCTGCTACATCCATCTTGGTGGAAAAGATTAGGTTCCTTTGTTCTTCTTTTCTTTCTAAATACTTAGTTTTGCCCTAAACTCTCAGCCCTACAGCTGCCAAAAGCTGTGTGGAAGAAAGGAGAATTCCAGGCCCACCACATGGTGCCCAGAATGGACACATCCATGTGCTTGCTTCTGGTGGAGAAGAAGGAAGAGAGGGAAAGGAAGTGGGAGTGGCAACCAACAGCTTCCTCAGAGTTGCATTGTGGGACAACGCAATTTACATGTTAATAAGACATGCTGGATTTGCCAGGACTTCCAACAAGTTCCACCAAAAGTGCATTGGTACATGGGGATAGATCTCATTATAAAAATAGTACATATGGCACTATATTAATAAAATTTGTACCTATACATTGGAAGACTAAACGGCCAGATTGGGGAGAGGTCATCCTGAAGAAGGTCTATCTATGTGGTTGCTAAGAGTTGACACCAACTTGATGGATGGCCCATAATCAATTAACAGAGGAGTAATTCCATTTGGAATAAAACACTCATGAACACACAAACCTGAAAGCAGACAGAATACTGCCTAGGAAGCAGACAGGGAAAGAGAGCAATGCAAATGGAGAAATGTTGGTTGCAAATAAGTTCATAAAGGATTTGGCAGGCAATGTTCCTGCTAATGTGCTTTGCTAATGAAAGGGACAGGGCAGAACTGATAAGGAGGAAATAGAAATATTTGTTTGTTTCAGAGGAAAAGGAGGGTATTTCCTAATGGCTCATAGGGATCACAGATTTTGTCAGTAGGAGCCAAATGCCTTGCTCTATTCACTATGGTTTACAAAGCAATGGCCCAAATCAATCATTCTGTCTCCTATGAAAATGATTGCTGAGTTCATAGACTTATGAAAATCAGCCACTGTGAGTTATAAGTCACATGGGTTGGGCATGAGATAAAAGCAGACGCACATGTATACGTGTGTGTGTGTGTGTGTGTAGATAGAGAGAGAGAGAGAAATTGCTTAGCAAGACTGGGAGAGGATAAAAACAGGGAAGTAAAGGATAGGAGCAAAGAAATTACTGAAAGATCATGATGACGGGCATTTGTCCTTAAAGTCCTTCAGAGTCTAACTTACGCCTTAGTGTGGTATGTCAATTCACCCAACTGTGGTTTATTTGCTCAGCTATGGTTTAACAAACTATGATTTAGCATGGTGTGTAAACATAATCAATGAGTAGGTTATTTCATTTTCATATGCATATCTTGTGGGATGCTCTTGAGTCCTACTTGTTACTGGAAAGAAATGGGACTAGACTAAATGGGCTTCCTTTTGTTTAATCTAGTAATGATGTCAGAACCAAGCTTGCCTCTTACTCGGGAAGTGAAACTAATTCCGAGTCAGAGGAGGAATTGGAAACTTACCGGGCTGGAATCGGAGAAATGAAACTCCAGCATGACTCAGCAGAGCGGGAAGAATCCACAACGCTGATTGGGCAAGATCCAGAAGAGGATTTGAATGTGCCAATCAGCGTGCGCCAGAGACGGGCTGAAAAGTGCATGAAGGAGAAGGCAGCCCAACTGGCTGCAGGAGACTCCAAGCACGCCAAAGATCGGGATAAAAGGCAGCTGTGCAGAGACCGAGCTGCTGGAGACTCCCGATCCTCTAAGCCTGCAGCTTCAGGAGAAGAGTCCTTACCGGTATCGGAGTCAGCATCTGTTGCTGAAAAGGAACCAGCACCTTTGCTTCACTCCGAAGAGGACTTGCCTCCTGCTTCTGCTGCCATCGAGGATCCTTTGCTCACCGAGCCCAGCAGTGTCAGTCTTGCTGCCAACCTTGGAACTCTGCAATCTTCCAAGTAGCTTCTTCGTACCTTGAAACTCCAGCGCTGCCTTGTGTCCTCGCTCCAGTCCAACCGTGCTTCATGTGCTTAGTCGTGTTCAGGTACTGCAACCTTATCTTGTCCTGGATCTGTGTTCCAGCCTAGTCCGGGGCTTCCAGCCAGTTCCAGTCTTATTCCCAGTTTTCAGTCTTGCTCTAAATTTCCAATCCAGAGAATCCAGCCTAATTCAAGGCTGCCAGCCAAGTTCAGTCTTGTTCCCAGTTTCTAACCTTGCTCCAAATCTCTAGTCCAGAGAACCAAGAATCCAGCCTAGTCCAGGGCTTCTAGCCGAGTCCAGCTTAGTTCCAAGTTCCAAGCCTTGCTCCAAGTCTCCCGTCCAGAGGACCCAGCCTAGTCTAGAACCTCCAGCCAAGTCTAACCTTGCTCTGAGTTCTAGTCCTGCTCCAAGTCTTCAGTTCATCCCTGTCTGTCGTTCGTAGACCTGATCCCAGATCCAGTGAGTCAGAGATTCAGTGTCAGCATCATTCCAGTACTGTTCCAGTTTGAGAACTGTTGCCTCCAGCCTTCATCTTCCATTTGGATCCAGTCAGCCCAATTGGGCCTGCTTAACCCAGTCTTGCATATCAAGGACTTATTTATTGTAAATAGTTATCAATAAAGAATATTCTTTGCGAACCTGTCTGGTGCTTAGTCTGAACAGGACAGATGGTTCATCTTAGGTTTCATATATGCCTGACCACACGAAGATTTGGGCCTACTGTTGCTTCATTTAACAGATGGAATTATTATCAAGATAAATAAGGTAAGAATGCTAAAGCATTTGATGTCCCCAAAGCTAAAGAGCTTTGAATAATTCAGAAGCAAAGCCAACCAGAAGAGTGATCAGCATCTGCATACTTTGCTTCAGGCAGCCCTCGCCAACTGTTTCAGCGGAGACACCTTTCTGATGCCAAGGTAAATAAACAAATCAGACCAAGCCACGACAGATCTACAGATTTCCTATGTATCTTGGCACCAAGGCAGCTTTTGCAGAAGGAAGATTTGGAGAATGGGAAATGTCAGCCCTTCTGTGCAAGCTTTTCCTCTTGATGTTTTGGAAATGAAATGGATAACAACGCTGAAGCCAATGTTGCTCAGAGGAAATAGCTTAGTTGTACAATCAGATGCTGTCCTCATAGGAGCCAATAAAATGAAAACACAAGATGACAAAGAAAGTGATGGGTATTACTGTTGACGAGGAACCTAAGGTTACAACTCTGGCCTTTGGGTGGCATATAGCCCATAAAGAGAGAGATTGCAGCCATCAGAATTCCTTTGAGAATGCGGCCTCCGAATCTGGGAATTGTGTCCCAGCAATAGTGGAGGCCACTAAGCTGGAGAAGGATGATGTAGATTACTACAGTAGCACCAACTCTTGAAAGCTTTCAAGGACAGCTTAAAGTTTATATATTCATCCAGAATTTTGCTTGCTTCGTACTTCTCTTTTGGCTTCTTCTGGTCTTGTGACCCAGAGCCTTATAAAAAGCTACATATATATGGTTTACTTTGAGATTATTTTTAAGAATGAAAATATGGAACAAGAAATTTATAAATAACTAATGAACAAATAATATTAAGATATTTTAATTTATAATAAGGTATTAATGCAGGAATCTTCCTCTTTACCCATCCAGTGGAGGATTATGAGAATGGTAATGGTTCTCCAGCATTCTAATGACATACTATATAAATTATGTGATTGGCAATCATGATACATTAATAGTTATAATCATAATAGAGGCAGGCGTGAGAATTGCCCTGAGAATTAGGTGCCATGGAGGGCTCGCTAATGCTATTTGCCATATTTGTGAATGCATGAATGAAACTGTAGTTAGGAATTGACACTTAAATCTCTCCCCCATCCCCCAACCATCTTGCATTTTGCAGAATAATTACCTCCTCCCACCAGTATTTAATTTTTAGACATTATAACATTTTGGTTGATTTTGTTTTGAGTAGCTAGTTTGGGCCTCCCAGGGACTAAAGATGACTTTTTGGTTATCTGCATTGCTCTGCCTTTTCTTTTTTCCCCAACAGAAAGGATAAAGAGTGAATTTCTGTTCTTTTGAACACAAAGCAGATGTCCCACAACTAAGTCTGCAGTTAATAAGCATGTTTAGAAAGGACGGTGGTTCATACTGCTCTTTTGGATTAAAGAATGACTTTACTTTGCAGGAAGAGGGAAAATAAATGGCAAAATATCAATTAATTGGTTGAGTTATTGTTATATGTGTACCAATTGGTGTGTATATATACACACATGCACCAATTAATGTACATTTATGATTTGCCTCAATTTGCATCTATTAATGCCAATTAATAGATATTAATAGCTTGTCTCCACTCTGGGCAAGCTACAACATCAAAAACAAAAGTAAATTGTTTATGTATATTTATATGTATATAAATATAAATATATGTATATTTATTTTGTATATTTATTTTGTATTTATTTTATATTTTAACTGTTTTAATTTTAATTGTTTTATGGTTTTATTGTTGTAAGCTGCCCAGAGTCAGTTGCTGAGATGGGTGGCTATAGAAATCGATCAGACAAACAAACAAATAAATAAAAGATAATTGTAGACAGTTAAAATAAAATCATCTAAAAACTTTTTAGGTGCCTATAGAACTAAACTTATGTATTTATTTGTTTGTTCGTTTGTCACATTTTTATCACCACCCATCTCCCCCACAAGGAGGGACCCTGGGCGGTTCACAATTTTGGTTGATTTTGTTTTGAGTAGAATTGAATCTAACTGCTCAATGCACATTAACATAAAGGAGCCTTAACTTGCTTGGGGAATGCCAGCAGAGTTGGGGTACCTGAGCTGCTGGGGACAGGCATTCCATTGTATGGGGGATACTACTGAGAAGGTCCATGCCCCATGAACCTCACAAGTAGGAGGGATCTGTAACAGGACTCCTCTTCATGATTGGACTGGATAGGCACATTCCATTCTGGCAAGGTGTTGCGTGATATATCCTGATGCTGTGCCATAAAAGATTTTAAAGGGAATGACCAGCAAGTTAAATTGGATTCAGAAGCCTATTGACAACCAATGCAGCAGTGTTGTCTTAGACCATCATGGTGGTCCTGTCAGGAGTCTAGCCACTGCATCTCATAGAAGCTTCAGCTTCCAGGTTGCCTCCAAAGACAGCGCCACATAGAAAAGATTACAGTAACCCATCTGAGGGGTGCTCAGGTGTGAGTTACTATTACAAGTCATCTTGGTCCAAATAAGGTCACAACTGGTGCACCTGACCAAGGTTTATACCTGCTGTTTAAGTAGGAGCCGTGAGCCCAGGAGAACCCGCAAGTCATGAACCAACTCCTTCAGGGACAATGCAGTCTCATCAAGATCAATGTGATTAAACTGGGATCAATGTGATTAAATTACCCAACTAGCAATTCCATATTGGTAGGATTTGATAAGAGCTTGTCTCACCCCAACCCAGTCCTCACAGCCTCCAGGTACCAGTTCAGGACATCTTGGCATCTCTGGTTGTCATCAGTATACTGAATGACTCCCTCACTCATCATGTTTTCATATAAATGTAAGTAACATGGGGACAGTATCAAACCCTGAAACATCCCACATTGGAGTTTCCAATGGCTTGAGTGTTGGGCCCCAGAACCCCTGAGAGGAATTGCCCACAGAGAGAGGAGTGGAACCACCATAAGGGAGGTATTTGGATCCTTGGTAGGCAGGAGGCCATCTTAAGATATGTTGAGGCTGTAATTATCCCCTTTTATTCTGTTTTTCAACTCTAGTGATAGGAAATGATCTCCCCTTGCATTGAAGGTAGCAGGCTTACAGGGTGAAGGACAAATTGAATGACTCAGCACCTCAGCACCATTTGTAACATCTGAGATGACTAAATGGAAATGGGTTGGAAGCAGAACATCTTCTCTGTGGTGGCATCCACTCTCTGGATGTGCTCCATATTTACCCTTGGGTATTGATAGGTGCTCTGGTTTCATTATAAGGTTAGGGTGTGCTTAACTGCCTTGGCCTTTTAATATGCTTTGCTGGCTCACTCAGGTTTGCTCTACTGTTGTGAAAAGTACCAGCCTTGACTTTGATCACAATTCTCTCTCTCTAAACTTTTCTGTTTTGAGCTTCCCCCATAACCGCATTCCCAAAGAGAACACATGCAACTGTATGCAGCTTTACAGTATACTGTTGCAAAAGATTGTTCACAAGGATCTGTACACTGTGATACTCAAGCCAGTGTGGTTTAGCTGTTAAAGTGGTGAACTAAAAGCCAGACAACTCAGGTTCAAGTACACCCTCAGCCAGGGAAGCTCCCTGGGTGACTTTGGTCTAGTCATTCTCTCTCAGTCCAACCTACTTCACAAGATCTTTATTTTCAAATAGAGGAAGGAGTGTTTATGTATGCCACCTTTCACTCCTGGAGGAAAGGCCAGATACCTATCTAACAGTAAGAAATGAAAAAAATACATATATCATGCCCCTAAGACAGCCTTTCACAACTTGATCACCCTCTAGATATGTAGATTTCCAGTTCCATAATTTTCAGCATTAGTTGCGCTGGCTGGGGAATTCTGAAAGTGGAAGTCCATGTATCTGGAGCATGATCAGATCTAAGGAGGGCTTTCCTATAGCAAAACACATACAGGGAACTTTCATCAGGGCAAAGCAGCAAACTCTGTTCTGGTGTGGATTTGCAGACCAAGCAACATTTTTGTTGTTTATTCATTCAGTCACTTTCGACTCTTCGTGACTTCATGGACCAGCCCACGCCAGAGCTTCCTGTTGGTCATCACCACCCCCAGCTCTCCTAAGGACGAGTCCGTCACCTCTAGAATATCATCCATCCACCTTGCCCTTGGTCGGCCCCTCTTCCTTTCGCCTTCCACTCTCCCCAGCATCAGCATCTTCTCCAGGGTGTCCTGTCTTCTCATTGTGTGGCCAAAGTACTTCAGTTTTGCCTCTAATATCATTCCCTGAAGTGAGCAGTCATAGTAGAATGCAAATGAAAATCAGTGAAGGTCCTACTCTTGAGAACATGCAAGCCATCACAGCTCTTCTTCTAAATTCTCTCCTCTCCTGAAACTTCACACCCCCTTTAGGTCTTCTATAAAATACTCCATGCATAGAATAAACAGTGAATTCTAAAGACAAAGCCACTGGATTGTTTTCAGTGATGTAATAAATACCATTTCAGTAGATACAGCTGGCTCTGCCTCCAACGTAATGGATACATCTCAAAATCAGGGATTAAAGAACTTCTTTTATTGTCCTGTGGGTTTGCATGGCCAGGCATCCACTTTTCCAGAATCCCAGCCAAATTAGGAGAATTTCTAAAATTAGTATTAGAACTGGGGAATGATTAATGTTGCTGCTGTGTGCAATGGCTTTCAGTTTCTCTAGTTTTGTCATGTCTTCTATTTGTCCCCTGGCTATTTTACCAATGTGCATGTGTATCCTCATAAAAAGCTGCCAAATAAATAAGTAAATGCAGGCCACATGTGACTTCTGGTGTCTGCTCTTACATCAAGGTTCTTTTTGTATGGTGTTTTATTGCTACACAAATAGATTCCTACACATTGAGGAAATGCCATGAAAACATACATTGGTACCACAGTATCTGCAATAGCATCAAAGCATGGTTTCCTGGGGGTTGGAGATATGTGTTAATGATACAGAAGAGGAAGATTACGACGAATGGAAGAAAACTGAAAGCTGCAGTGGACTTCAAAAGCTGCGAAGGGCTTTTGGAAATAAACAAGAACAAAATGATGGAAGATATATTAGTTCCAGTTCAGACATAAGACCAGCCAACATCCGAAGAGAAATTCAGTTGAACAGAATGTCAGGAGTCAAAATCTGCTCTTGTACAGAAATACTAAAAAAACTCAGGAGCCTTTTACATCTGGCCACTATATTAGTTCCCATGTCATAAATTCTTATTGCATCCTTAACAGAAGTATCATTTTCCTTTGTAGCAGAAATGAGTCATCAGAACAGAAGATGGCAGTAGCGTCTCGTTTTAACTCCCCTTGGTGTGGAGTTAAATGCATAACCTAATTGACAATTGTTCTATAGTAATACAGAGAAAGAAGGACATGGATTCAGTCAAACCAATTACCACTCTTTTCTTTTTTATATATATTACACCTAACATGGTTGTTACTGTTGAGGAATCTTCAGCACAGTTCTTTCTTGCTTTTACTCTTTCATGTTGATGTATAATTGCTCTGGAAATCTGCCATCTCCAAGCCATATGCCTGATATTATTCACATGGTATTAACACAGAAATTAATTTGCAATGATCTGATTAGCTAGACCTCAGTTATCCAAAACCTTTCTGCATATTCTCCATCATTATCATAATATTTAGCACTGATATAGTGCCTGCAGCCTGTTCCAAGCACATGCCCTCTATTATCTGAGTAGATTTTTTAAAGTTAAACAAATTCTGCTAACATTATTAGGCTATGTTGCCATGCCTCCCTCCCATCTAGGGGAGTTCTTACCAGACCCTTGTCCTCTCCTGAATCTCTTTTAGCCTCTGTGTGACAGTAGTTCTCAAAAATGTGGTTCCACTTAATTAAATATTTTGAAGTCTTCCTAGTAAAGTCTCTTTTTTTGTACATATGCAGCGTAGCTAAATAAATATTGAAATGTATTTGAAATGCTTTTTTATTTGTCTTCAGACTAAATTGCATGGTTCATAATTGCATATACTTGATCGGTTTCTACTTTGTAACTCTTTGCCAGGTTTACAACCCTAGGAATAAGCAGAGAGGTCATCTCAAAATTCCTACATTCATGGGCTGATCCCAACCTAGACTAATAAAACAAAAACAAAGTTGAAGACTGGCTTTTCTAACAAGGTCCACTGCACACAATAAGCAATCCCAGGAAGGATATGAGAGGTTTCTTTCCTGAATACCAAGAAGCTCATAGCTGTAATGTTTGAAGAGGGCCACAGAAGACCTTATATACTGTACTTCAGAACTACATAAGGAAAAAGCAATGCTTTATAAAATTTTGAGGAATCAGAGCCTGAATCATCAGCTGTCTTTCCACCAATCCCCAACCCCATCTCAGATCTATTTCATGCCACTTATAACAGCAGATGTTCTGCAGTGCACGCTGAAGATATTATACAGTCCAGATGAGCTGATGGTTTTTAAATTCTAATCCAGGTTTAGCTTACAAAAAGAACAGAAGACCAGCACTGGAATGGCAATAAATCACATGTCCTGTTGTGCATGAGGTCCCACAAGTTGAATCTTGGGCAATTCCTGTAGAAAGTAGCAAGTGACATGAACCACCTCTCCTTGCTAGAAACTCTGGGAAATAGTTGTTTCTGCTCCAAGTCAACAATACAGAGTTAGATTGGCAAAAAGATGCTAACCTGGAATTAGATGAGACCTCAGTTGACTTCCATTTGTAGAGTGGTCTCCTGATATATTTGGTCACAGTTGGAAAGGAGGAAGAAGAGAATTTACGTCCACACAGCTTTCACAGCACCTAGCTGCAGCAACCCAAACCTGGTCAGAAACAGGTCTAAATTGTGCCTGACTTTTAAATAATTTAATGCTGAACGAGAGGCCTCTGCAGTGTTTTTAGCAAAGCAAATGCACCAGATTGAATTTGGAATAACAGATGATAGGGATTTGTATCACTAATTAGCTGTGTATTTTTATCCACTCATATATTTAAGAAGAATGGAGTATATAACCTGTCAATAGCACAGTAGCACTAATGCTTTATATTCTTTTTGCATGCCTGCCAACTACCTAGATGCTTCCAGTTATATGGAACACAATTGATCTCCTTCCTTCCTTCCTTCCTTCCTTCCTTCCTTCCTTCCTTCCTTCCTTCCTTCCTTCCTTCCTTCCTTCCTTCCTTCCTTCCTTCCTTCCTTCCTTCCTTCCTTCCTTCCTTCTTTTCCTAGTTACTTTTAAAAGAAATACTGGCTTTCATTCTTTCCAGCCAGGTTGGTTTTAGATTTTTTTTTGGATGTACCACCATGCCTGAGCTCATCTTAATTATGCAAGCTTCATAAGGGGTCCATAAAATGATATGGGGCTCAACCAGGTATCAAATATCGTAAATATTTGGCACTTTTAAAGTACAGAATTCACAAACAGCATTTCAAGGTTATTTTGGCACATCATCACTATGAGAATGAAGAGAACCTGAAGTTCACTAGAAATCTGGAAAACCAAACTCTTTTAGGTTTATTTATGACTCTTTTCTCTGTATTATGATTATATACTCAAGCAGTGCACCTCTAATAAAATCAGTGATTGTATTATTAAAGCATTATCAGTAATGTTTAGGGTTAAATGCTTAGCTGCTTATGGTCTCTGCTTAACCATAAAAAAAAGGTAAAGGTTTCCCTTGACGTAAAGTCCAGTCGTGTCCGACTCTAGGGGGCGGTGCTCATCTCCGTTTCTAAGCCTTGGAGCCGGCGTTGTCCATAGGACACTTCCGGGTCATGTGGCCAGCATGACTCACGGAACGCCGTTACCTTCCCGCCGAAGCGGTACCAATTAATCTACTCACATTTGCATGTTTTCGAACTGCTTGGTGTGCAGGAGCTGGGACGAGCAACGGGAGCTCACCCCGCCGCGCGGTTTCGAACCGCCGACCTTCCGATCGACAGCTCAGCGGTTTAACCTGCAGCGCCACCGCGTCCCTTCTGCTTAACCATAATCAAAGGTAAAAACACCCTTAAGTCAAATTGGTCTCCTGATGACTACATGCATGCAGTTTTCTTGGCAACAAATGGAAGTGGTTTGCCATTGTCGTCTTCCTGAAAGCTCTTCTGACTTCTCAGTATACCTAAACTGAAATTGTCAGGTCTGCATTCAGAATTGGATGGTGTCATAGGGTTCACATTTGTAATCAACACATCAATGAGCTTCAAAGTCAGCCACCTGAAATCTTTTTTTTTCTACCACACTAAGCCACAGATCCACGAGGTTCTAGAAGAATCACCATGAGATTATTTTAAGATTCCAATCATACTTCCAGGTCCTTAGATTGACTTAGAAATAATTTTTGAACTCCAGTATGGCTGAGTTGCACCAAAGAAAGAGCCAATTAATGTTTCAATGAAAGTTCTATTTTAGAATATAAGACAAAAAAATATGTCCAAGCATGCAAGCCGTCAAGTAGTACAAACAGGAGCAGAGAGCGAGAGTATGGCATCAGATGAGAAGAATAGTAAGGTAGGAATCGCAAAAAAATGGTTGTGAGCCAAATGAAGCCCAGATGGATATTGGAGCTGCATGATTTAGTTTGTTCTTGCTGGGGCCTACACAAAGAGAAGTATGCTAGATAGATTCCCAAATTCAATCAACTCAAGATTACGAGCACAAAGATACAATAATGGGGAGGGATAAAAGGATCAATAGCTCAACCTTGAGAATGAAAGAAAATCTTCCCTTGGATTTCTTGCCACTTCATTAAACTGGAACAAACTTCCAAGCATTACAAAAGCCATCCTTCTGAGAGACAATAAATCAAATAAACACAGCAAGCTTCCATATCTCAAGTCTGACCCCTTAGTCCATCTAGTTAAGCATGGTCAACACTGATTGACACTCTCCAAGATTTCAGACAAGAATGTTCCTCAGCCTGACCCGGAGACTTAATTGATGAGCTTTTCCATGCAAAGCTTCCCTGAACTGTAGCCTACCTATAGCTCTTGAGTTACATCTATTATATTCTCATTTATCTTTAGTAGATAGTGCTACAGTTAAATAATTTTGGGTCTTGGACTTAATGGAGTATGAGACACCCTTCTTTAGGTGGGCAACATTTTGTCTTCTTTACTCACACTACATGAAGGGGAGGAAAAGGATATGTTTTCAGCAAATCTGTTTCCTACTAGTCACTACCCCTCTTAAGTCATTTCCCTTTTCCAGGAATGGAGCCCTGGACTTTGACCCCGACTACACCACTATTAATGGTGTGAAAATGGCAATATGGGTATTCCACTTTATTTCCAATAATGTTTAATGTTGGCAGTCACGTTGGCAGTTGAGAAAAGATACCATCATGGGAAGTACCAAACCTTACATGGTTATCTCCTTCCAAACATTGCTGGCAATGCTGCAGTTTCAACAGCATTGTTCAATGTTTAATAATTCTAAGATTAACATCCATCCTCTGTCCTAGGTCATTAGGATGGAGATAAACTGGTGTGGATGCTGGCATGATCCATATAGAGAAGCATATAATTGATCAATATATTTGTTAAAACCCAACTTTTAAAATTATGGCACACAAAGAAGGACATGTGGGAGTTTTTAAATTCTCTAATAATTTTGCAGTTGAAATTACAAATCTAAATGTCATCTCACAAGGCAAGTATGCAATGAAATGTGTCTTTTATGTGCCTCAGGTAATTTATTACTAATTAAGTTATGTCACCTATTGAAGAGGCTGTTCAGAAAGATCAAAGCAAAGTTTCCTATTAAAACTGCACAGCCCCAAATTAGGTGAAGAATGTGAAGAATGCAAAATATATGTAATATGTGACATGTATCTCTTCAGTTTTCAATACATGAAAACAGTTTAAAGCTGTTATTGATTGATACTAATATAGAGTCTGAGCAGCATAACTAAATAGCAAGAAAATATTAGTAAGGGTAATCCATTTCAATAAACTGGGCTAGATTACTATGATGACACTGTAATTGTTATGCTAGGTTTTAACACGAGATTGATAGCGTTTGGAAAGAAACTAATTTACTTTTGAAATAATTCATGCCAATTGTTTGAAAAGAGCTATGTGCCTATTTGGACATCAAAATATAGATCAGGATTTTCAAGACCATGAGAAAATATATTTGCACACTGAGCTTCATTCTTCAGGAATATTTTTGATTCAGTTCAAGACTCTACACTTCTCTATTTTCTTTTCCTTTTCCTTTTGTTTTGGTGATGCTTCAGTAGCCTTGTAAAAACATAGACTCCATTGCCTTCATTTATCTCATGACTTTATTTACTGAGGTTCCATGAGGCCATCAGAGACTCCCCCCATCTCAACAGAACAGCCTTTTTTTTCTGTGGGTTAAACCGCTGAGCTGCTGAGCTTGCCGATCGGAAGGTCGATGGTTTGAATCCACGTGATGGCGTGAGCTCCCGTTGCTAGTCCCAGCTCCTGCCAACCTAGCAGTTCGAAAACATGCCAATGTGAGTAGATTAATAGGTACTGCTTCGGCGGGCAGGTAACGGCGTTCCGTTTAGTCATGCCAGCCACATGACCACGGAAGTGTCTACGGACAAACGCCGGCTCTTCGGCTTTGAAACGGGGATGAACACCGCCCTCTAGAGTCAGACATGACTGGACTTAATGTCAAGGGAAACCTTTACCTTTTCCTTTTAGGAGACCTAATATACAGTATATACTTCTTAGATCTTTAGGAATTGCAGGAAGTCTGAACTAAGGTTCAGAGACATCATTGGAGCCAGGGTTGAATTTTGGGGGCCCTTTTAGACCAGGAATGGTCTATTTAAGGGAGCTGTTATAGTGCAGTGGTAAGATGTTTAACTAGGACCATGAGCCCCAAGTTAAATTCTACTTTCAACTATGGAACTTCAGTGGATAATTTGGGGGTTCTCCTGCCTCATGTTTCAACGCTTCTGATCTATCATCACCAAGTGACTTTGGCAGAGCCACCAGCTTCCACAGGGGAGATTAAAAGAGGCAAGATGGCATAGCAATAGTGTGATCAAAGCCTCAAGCCTTTGTACATGCATACAATGTTTACGGATTCACAAAAGAGGCAAGGTATTGAATGTGCTGCCGTAACCATCACCTTCTGTTTTTTGATCCCCTTGTGGATGCCAGTTGTTAGAGCTGTTCCACTGTCCCTTCACCTTTCTAAGTGTGCTGAACATCCCTCCAAAGGTTAAGCAGAGAAGCACATCATCCTAGAAAAAGTTGTGAAGAGGACCACGCTGATTAGGAAATACCTCTGTACAGATGCCAGCCTTTGATTCTCTGCTTATTCTGCTGAGTAAATTATGGATTTGTGTCCCAAAGTTCAATCCTGATGATGCCAATGAATGTTTAGGAGATGTGACAGATTGTGGGAAAGTAGGGAATGAGGTGTTTGGTTATCTGAGAACAGGCAACACAAACCAGATGTGAGAGAGGTTGGAAGAAAGCATTTCAGAGGCCCTGCCTTAATTAATTCACAATAACTAAGAGTTATGGTGAGTTTTCAAGATTCTGTATTTACCCCAGACCAGCACTGAAGACACCTTTCTGACCTCTGTGTCATTCCTGCTTTCTTGGTTTTGCCAGCCATATGGGGCTTGATCAGTTATGAAGGAGTGCATCAGCAGAGATGTCTTGTATTCCAAAAAATGTTGGAAAAATTTGATGAGGTGAGTTGAGATTTTCCATCTACTGCAGCTAGTCCTCCATAGAAATATATTTAATGGTGCAAGCCTATATTTGCTTACTTAAAAGTAAGTCATATTAAAAATCAATGAAATATTTGAATCCATTAAAAAAAAAAGAGAGAACGGGGAAAGAACAGCAGGAAGAGACAGCAGGTGCAGATTATATTATTGGCAATGATTGACTTGCTTGTTGCAAGTGTAAAACAATTCTGAAAGGTTTTCCTTAGTTGACCACACAGATTCTACCACTTTCAATGGCAGTCCTTGAGGAAACAGCATCGCCAAGTCTGTCATCGAGGAGTGAAAGCCATGATGTCTGCATGAAAAGTAGCCCAAAATGGTTTTTGTCTAGCATCAAAATGAGCACTAATGGAAATGAATGACTATTCCTGTGTAAAATGAAGTGAATGATTAATGCATTGCTGCACTGCAGGGCCTGAGAAATGGGGAGGAGGAAACGGCAACAGCTAAAATTCCTATGCAGCCATCTCACTGTCAGCCAATGAAACTTCAAAAGTAGATTGTACTTCTCCTATGTCACACCCTAGTTATGAACAAGAATGAGTAATGGCTCCTTCCCCTGATTAGTAATGTGCTATCAATATGTCAATATTATAGATCGTGGACATGTGAGGCAAGAACTGATATGTTCAGACATCTCAAGGTAGAAATTTCAATCGAATGGCAGCTGTACCTTCAAGCTGTGCAATTTCCAAGAAGCACTATGGCACCCTTTTCTAAACAGTGGAGCAGAATGGCCATGGTCCTTTACTTCGTACTAAGTACTTCATAGGGTTGTAGTTGTGAGGAGAAATACTGGGTAGTAATTAGGTCTCTGAAGTTACTAGTTTAGATTAGCAAGGCCACCTGACTGAGAGACAATCAGGGTTTGGGCCACAGGATTACTACTCTAAGATTATCAATTCAAGTCTTGTCCAAGAGGGATAAGTGATCCTAATGGAGATCCAGACCTTGTGGTCTGCTAGGAGTTATCTAAGATTCTACAATTCCTGAATGTCTGAATAGGTTAATCATCTCCTTCTGGTTCCCACTCAGGGTCAAGATAGAATGGAACCTTTGAATTCAAGCAGCTTAGCATCTGTCCACCCAGTATTCAGTTTTCTCTGTAAGCTGCACAGGATGAACTTGATGCTTCAAAAGTATACCTGCCTGCTTGAATATTCCATCAGCTTACCCCAAGGCCAAATCCCCTTCCATCACTACAGAGCCCCTTTCTCTGATTTTGCTCTTCTGGTTTTTGGGTGCAGATAATATTCTTTTCCCTTTTCATGACCTCTGTTCTAGAACTTGATGCTTGTCAAGGTTTGACTGTGCGTTTCCATTTGGGATTTGTGATCCTTAGATGTTATACTTTACCTTTGTGGCCTAGGATCTCCATCCAGTACTTGCATATGTTCTTTTTTGTGTGTAGATCTTCACCAAGCTTATCATGTAGCCACACTGGTTTTTCTTGTTATCCCTTCCCCCACCCCCACATTTGACTCCTTTGCAATTGTTCTTTGCTATCTCCTTTTTTTTAATGAACTCCCATCCATCTTGAGCTCTTTTTCTTATTACTTCTCCTGCTACTCTGCTTCCTCAACTGACTCTTCCTTATTGATTAGTAACAAGTCAAGGATAGCTGATCCTCTTTGATTTTCTCTACTTTATGAAGGAGAAAGTTGTCAGCAAGACAGGTAGGGGTTTCCTAGAAGGAGAATGCTTGGCAGAATTTGTTTCCCAACAAATGTTGGAGTAATAAAAATTTGCCTTCAATATGACTTCATGCTTCTTGGAAAGATCTACATGATCTTGCTCAATTCTATGGGTGCAAAGAAAGGAGGTAACTTTTATTCCTCAGCCCAGAGACCAGATGCACCAGGCTGCAGTGAGGAACAAGGATAGCTGGGTGACAAGAAAAAGGCAAAGTATAACATCTGAGGATCAGGAATCCCAAATGGAAATGCACAGTCAAAATTTGACAGGCATCAAGATAGATTGGAGAAATTAGCTAAAACTAACAGAATGAAATTTAGCAGAAGGGAGACTGGTAACAATACTTGTGAAGAAGATCTTGGAATAAAAGTTGACCAAAAGCTGAATATGAGCCAGCAGTGTGATGTGGGTGCAAGCAAATGCAATTTAGGCTGTAACAACAGAAAGATAATTTCCAAATTATAGGAAATAATCATTCTACTATATCCTGTTTTAGTCAGAGACCATATCAAGCACTATGTCCAATTCTGGGCACCGTATTATAAGAAGCGTTCAAAGAAATTGCAACAGGTTTGGAGAAGTGCACTGAGGATGATCAAGAAGGCTTGGAAAAGGTCCTGTGAAGAGAGATGGAAGGAGATGAATGAACAGTGTGGAAGGGGGAGGGATATAATAGTGCTGTTCAAATACCTGGAAGGATGTCAGACTGAAGAAGATCAGGAGGTACTGTTTATGATATCAGAGTGCAGGACATCAAATAATGGATGAAGAACCTCCAAATGCTCCATAACTATAATTTTCAGCAGTCCCAGCTAGCCGTTCAATGGTGACTGATGCTGGAAACTATAATCCATCCAAAGCTGAAGGGGAACCATTTCCACATCCCTACTATAAACACTTATCTGAGTCTAAGCCCTGCTAAATTCCCTGGACTTTCTCTGAGTGAAGATGTCTAGAGTTACACTGGAAGTTGCTAAGTTAACAATACCAACACTACTGTATTATTATTAAAGAATTACACACACAGTTCCATGAGCCTTGCAAAACTTTGCCTCCCCCCACCCGCCACCAAACCATTTCTACCCATATTCTTCCAACTTCTACATAGAATCAGCATTGGGCTTCATTCTTGCTAGTCTGCGTCTGCATGGCCATGCACTTTCTTCATAGGTTTGCCTCGGGATCTGTTTCTTGGTGTGATATTGCAGGGTGACAGAAGCCTGAACTTTTAAGAATGTGATAAAGAGCAAAAGGTTGGGGGCTCAGCTGCCTATTTTTGCTAATTCCAACCTCTCTTTGCTTATTGATCGCAAATTACAGTATGCAATTCTTTCTGAAATGCCAAGAACGTTTTATCTGTTTTTATGGATTTTGTGGGTTTTGTACACCACCCAGAGTCCATTGGAGTTGGGCGGCTATAACAAATTTAAATAAAATAAACGCATAAAATAAAATACTCCAAAGAAATGTGCCTGCATCTGCTCTGTGGGTGCTAAAGACCAGCACCTCTGCCTACCAATTACAGAGTGATGGTTTGGTATACAACACATGTGACAACATTTACATCCCCTCTATATATTTCAAGGATGGATGTCAGCCCCAGCCTCTCCTTAAGACAGCCGCAGGGCCTGCAGCATGTAACATATTTTAATAAAACCTCACCGAAATGATGTGAAATATGTCATTTTCCTCCTCCAGAGAAAGCTTGGATTTGAATTTAGATCCCAAAGTCAGTCAGCTGGGGAAGATGGAGTGAGGCACAATTTTCTTGGATGGCCTACTTCTTCTGACACAATCACCACAGCTGTTCTGCTGTTCAGCTCCAGATTCTCACAGTGTCTTTTTTTTTTCCTTCCCTGAACAGGTGTCTGCTTTTCTTTCAAAGCAAAATGGGGCTAAAAATAAAATTGTAAGTAGAACTGCCAAAGAGAACAAGGGGGGCGGGAAGCAGAGTTGAGAATACATTTATACAAAATTATTATTTATGAAAAGGCATTTCTTTTTGTTTTCATTTTTCTGCTTTTTTAAAAAAGTGTTTTAGTAACTATTAATGTTTTAGTAACTTTGCAATCTACCCAAAGAGATTCCAATTAGTAGACAAATTAGAAGGACAGTAAGTAAATAAATAAGTAAATAAATATTCTAATGCTTTTTTTAAAAAAACAACAACAGTATGTTTCCTTCATATCCACCCAGTGGTGTCCATAAGGAAGATTAAGACCTACAAGAAGGTGGGTGCAGCAGCATCACAATCCAAGCTTTGCCCTTTTATGCACACTCACATACCAAAGGGGGTGGGGCTTGCACCATAATGCCATGCCTGCCATCTTTCAAATTTTGATCCCTGCCATAGATGTCCATGTAGCTGTCATTCACAATTACCCCCTTCATTTCTAGACTTTGCCTTGTAAAACAGAAAGATTTGGATTGTAGTTTTATTCACACTCATTAGAAATGTAAGATGAATGTTCCTTGCAATCACAGACTCTATTTATCAGGTCTTCAGACCAGTGACCGAAAAGGACTTCATTCAAAGGCTTAGGATTATAAAAGAAATTCACTACAGATTTATTTTAGAACAAAAACTATATCCAACCTATATAGACTTCATCATGGCGTAGTTGATAATACTAGCGTCTATCATTCTTGGCTCAACAATTAAGTACAACAGAGCATATAGCTGGGAAAATTCCAACCCTATATTGGGTTGATGAATTTCTTCTTCCAACTTCTGAAATATGAAATTTCCAGGAAGAAAAATTAATTTGAAGGCATTTAATCTGAAACATCAAATCAATTTAATCTGATGATTCAAAGATTCTGTTTGAAGGAATGAATCAAAGAGAAATAGAAGATTCAAATTGCTGCTTTGGACTGCTCTTTGTTTATTCCTAACATAAACAAGAATTGGTTGATGAACTGAAGAAGTCAGCTACCTTGGGGGAAAACAGCCATGTCATGTTTAAGATAATTACAGGGAAAAAAGCTGAATGAAGTCAGTTGAACCAGGTCCTTGGTCTTTTTAATGAACTCCAGTGAAAGATGGTATTCCATGACCTGAAATCTTAAATGACACACAAGACAAAGATAGACATGAGATTCTGAAAAAGATGTACTAAAAGCATAGGAACAAGCAATCCTCATGAAAAGGAAAATGGGAAAAGTTTAAACGGGGCTATATATATGAATATCAAGTTGAGAAATAAACAAGATGTGTATAGAGAACAGAAGCAGAGCTGATAATTAAAAAGAAATCATGAAATGATAAAAAGAAACCAGGAAAACTAAAACTCAAGATGAGATGAAGCTAACAAGGAATTCAAAATATAGTAAATATAGGGGAGTTGGGGGTCTGGCCCAAATAAGAGGGGAGTGAAAGAAGCTATTTGCCTGTGGTGCTGGGAAAGGTGGAAAGCAATACCAGGGAGAAAGTGGAGTTGCTTAACACTTTCTTTGTGACATTCTCATCTCATAAGAAGAAGAGAACCCTTTCAAACACCACTAAGAAAAATGTGGGTGAACACAGCTTTGGACTGATATGGCTATAGGAAGGATCTATCTCAAAGAAATTCAGGTTTTCGGGTCCAGACAGTTTATACCCCAGGATGTTGAAGGAGCCAACAGAAGTGCTGTTAGAACTACTGCCGAAAACAGCAGCAGATGGCCTCTTACTGAAAGTTTTCTGGTGGGGGCCAGATAGCAACCTGTTCCAGATGATTTCATGGATTTTAGAGGCTGGACTCAACAACTTTTAAAACCTTGAGACCTATTGGTTGGACTCAACAACCTCAACAACTGTGACGTGTAAGGATTCTAAAGATAGAATAAAATAAATTCATTGCATGATTCTAAAGATAGAATTGATTTTATTCTATCTTGATTTTATTTTATTCTATCTTGTATTGATTCTAAATACAATTTGTCCAGTAATTAGGACAAATAATAAAATCAAGGGAAGTATTCCATTTCTAACAAAAGTGCTCAATCTCTGTCACAGTCAATATCAGCTGCTGGAGGTAGCAGAATATTCTCTTTCAGATGTAAAGACTTGCTAGGCCTATGTGGATGTGGTAGTCTATGAGAGAAAGCCTGAAGAACAGGCCACGCATTCATGTCTCTTCACGCATATCGCTCACAAGGAAAAAGCGAGCACTGAAAGAGGAGGCCATAGTAAGAGAGTTCCGGAGGGCATTTGCATGCACCTCTCAACATGGATGAATGAATCATCTGTGTGTAATACACTAAAACACTGCACTAAAACAAACAGCAATATTGTTACTAAAACAGGTATCCCAGAGACCTTTATTTCTGGTAGATTATGGTGCACTCAATGAGGTACAATTGGGAATGGATAACGAATGCCTAAAATTAACTAAATATGCCAGCCACTAATGCTTTGCAGGCATTAGTGCAAATTATTGAAATTATTGATATTATTGAAATCTACTGGGGACTGAATAGATTCTGGTAGCTTCCTGGTAACTTGGGGGTCTACTTTTGATGTCTTGGCCAACATTACCTCACAGTTTCAATCAGAGCAAGAGGAGAATTGTGTAATCAGCGGGCCTCATCAAACTCTGAAATCCCACGTGTGTGGATTTTGAACTAAACCCCAAATTCCAATTTTGTTGGGATATTGCTATTTGAAGATTCCCAACTTTTTCTAAGGTAGGTGGACTTCTTTCGCTCACCAACGGTCTTTCATTTATTTGAATAGTTCATCCATGTCTTAGAAGTACTAATCAATTCTTGTTAGCTAAACAACAGAAAAAAATTAAAGTGCAAGGAAATTATTTTTATCCCTCCCTTAATATGAAATGAAGTTTAACTTCAGCAATATTTAGCATTTACATTCTAGATGAGAAATTTGTTGATATTGGCTGATCATAAAATGGCAGTTGATCACAATCCAGACTTGGAGACCTTATTGCTCTGTCATTCCCAAAGTAAACTCTACTTCTCTAACTCTTAAAAAGAATGGACACCCCACCCCTCACTTATAAAGATGGAAATATTTTTCCTCCCTGAGACAATTTCCAAGGGAATGATTTGGAGGTGGGCAGCTGGGAAGGGAGGGGTTAATTTTGCCTTCTTTTACATTATGATATCCACTGGAAATCTTCCCTAATTAGCCATTCATGTAGATTACTAAATTGAGCAGGGGTTTTTCATTAGGAGGGAAAGGAGGAAGAGGAAGAGAGGCTTCGGCCTTGGTCCCCACTAATATCAGTCTCATACGTTCTGGGTACAGAGACTCCTAGATATTTTTCCAAAAGGAAAAATATTTCCATTTTTAATGGAAAGTCACTCCCACACTATGACCAAAATGCCCCTGAAAACTACTTGTAGAATACAGCTAAGCAAGAAAAACCAAATGAAAGCAAGATAACATTGAGCAAAACAAAGGATGCTGGAAGGATAATGAAGAAGGTTAAAAACAAACAGACAAACAAGGATAGAAGAGAATATACAGCCTGGCGGGATATGTATTCATTCCTTGTTCTTCATCGCCTCTATGATTTTTCCTTGAGTGGGTATATACTTCTGGTCCCTCCTCTTTCTATTTGTACGCCAAAGGCCCAAAGCACTTTGTTTCAACCTTGGAGTGGTGTGAGAGACTGCTCCATATGGATGTCCTCCCAACAGTTACCCTTTCGTTATGATGTGGTATTTACCACATACATTATGTGGTATATAAATCATGTGGTTGCGCAGCCATAACTACAAGAAATGCTCATACTCTGCATTGCTTCTCTGAAATTTCATTGGTAATGTATGCAAGATCACACATTTGAACTGACAACACCTCTGGCCTCCCTCTCCAGACTAAAATCTCTTTGCCCTCGCTGACCTCTGAAATAAATAAATTAATGAAAAGGCAGCATCTCATCCCTGAAGGGGGTTATACCTGTATCCATCATGATTGCACCAATTTTATATTGTGCATTTGCCTGGCCTCACAGTCTCTCTCTCTTTTCAGCCTTTTTTCAGTCCAGTTTTTTTTTAATAACTGTAAGCAATGCTTTCCTTTCTTTCCTTCCTGTTGTCTTTTGATAGGGATACTCAAAGATTCCACCTAGTCATATTTTTAACACATATGTGCATATGTGTGCATGGATATGTATATATGTATGTGTGTGTGTGTATGTTGAGAAAATAATCACAATACAATTTGACAGAAAAAAGACCATCCCAAGCATTGTGAACTGCTATTTTCTGGTGCTTTTAAAAAATAAAATAAAATATAGAATAAAATTGTAGATTACTGAAGAAACAAGATTCAACAAACCTCTTGATGGACTCTTGTGAAATTGGTATGGGTCAGAAATGGGCCAATCTTTCAGTTCTTAGCACTTGTTCAATTTTTTTCTCAGCTTAAGCAGTTAGAAAGCATTCTTTTCTTTTTCCCAAACTGAATTTAACAGATAGTAAAAATGTACCATATGTAAAGAATACCAATTGTAAAGAAAAATGATTAATTTCATTCCCAACTATTCAATAAAAAACAGCACACTTAAAAGAAGACTGAATAGTACAAAGTAAAAAAGAATAGAAAAGATGAAAGGAAATTTGAGTTCAAGGTGCCACAAAACTCTACAGTATTTGCTGCAAACAGCTAATACAATTACCCCGCTGAAAAATATTACATCCTTCCAGGGATACTGCAAATAGCTAATGATTTGTAATTGTAAATGAGTTTTCTGAAGCATGTCTTATAATATACATCCTCATGGTGTATCTGACTAGCTCTATCGAGAATTACTTAGGCAACGTTAGGAAAATATCATAAGAAATCTCCTTACCTAAATGCAGCGGGCATGCATTGCCTTAAAAATGTATTATTGGCTTTGATTGATTATTACAGACATTTTCAGAGGAAGAATCAAAAAGCATATTCAATTTTTTTTTTTTTTTGCAAAGTGATAGGTTTCAGGAGCTGAAGTTCTCAGTGTCTCAGAAGACTTAAAGGGAATCTATATAAAATAGGCAAAAATGTCCTTTATAGGAGATAAATAAACAGTGAAATCATTAGCCCAATGGATCCTCCACATCAAGGAAACCTATCCTTTCACACATGCTCTGAGTTAGGGTTCATTCTTCAGCCTTTCCTCTCTATTCTGTCCTGTTTAAAATTATTCCCAAACCATTTCTTCTCTGTTGCCCATTTGAGTTTGATCTGCTGGGCAAAAGGAGAAAGTGGATGAGAATCCTGAGTTTTCCTACAGGTTATCCACCTATGAAGCAGCTGAGCTTCTAACCCCTGCTGTGGCTTTCCCCCCCTACATATGCATAGGTTTCCCTTGAGGGAAATTCTTACTTATCTTTTTTTTTTTAATCCATTCAATCGTGTCCAATTCTCGGAGACTGCCTGGACAAGTCCCTGCAGTTGTCTTGTCAAGGTTTTTCAGAAGTGGTTTGCCATTGCCTCTTTCCTAGGGCTGAGAGAGGGTGACTGGCCCAAGGTCACCCAGTTAACTTTGTGATCAAGGTGCTAGAACTCACAGTCTCCTGGTTTCTAGCCTTGTGCCTTAACCACTACATCAAACTGGCTCTCTTTTATTTATCTAATAGTATTTAAGCTTGGAAGATTCTGGGTGTCCTATACAACTAATATAAATTCTGACAAAAACAACAGAAGCTGAAATACACACACACACACACCTCAAGACAAGTGCCCACAATCAGTCAACTGGGGCTAAAGGCTGGTTGAAATAAAACTGCTTTAAGTTTATTTATTTATTTATTTTTATCCCGCCTTTATTATTTTTATAAATAACTCAAGGCGGCGAACATACCTAATACTCCCTCCTCCTATTTTCCCCACAACAACAACCCTGTGAGGTGTTTTTTCTAAAATATCAGCAAAAGGGGAGACAAATGTATTTCTGGGTGAAGGATATTACACAAAATGGCTACCTACTTATGGCAGAAGATACAGTATTGGGGCCAGCTAGGAGATCAGGCTTATTCACACCACTTGCATACTATAGGAAGCAGCTCTTATGTACATGGAGGATGTAATTATGTGATCAATCACTAGGTGGCAGTGCCCTTCATCTAGTGGGTGGAGTCAGACCTACCCTATAGTCATTCTATTCTTACTGAAGAAAATAGACTTAACTCTTTTGGCTGGTATGTCCACTAAACCTTCCATGACAGTAATAATTTGCAAAAAAAGTTGATGATTTCAGTGGAAAATATGTAACCCTCCAGATATTGTTGAGCTACTGAGGTTGCAATTCATCAACTTTGGGAGAGCTGTAAGTTCTCCCATTTGCTGGCTGGGGAATTCTGGAAGCTGAAGTCCATACATCTTAAAGTTGCCAAAGTTGAGAAACACTGCTCTAGGGATAATACTGTATATGGGCCAGCTCTCTTCCTCAGAACTGCAGGCAAAATTTAGATATAAAGAAGGAAAATTCATATTTATTGTTCTCCCTAATAGGTTTTGGCATGGATAAGCACTGGACCATGAGACACCTACTTATCTATATACCATAAACTGGAAGTGGTATGCTCCTGGAACTTATTGACCCCTTTCATCTACTGCTTGTGAGAATGCATCCCATTGAAGCATGGGAAATTCTGCACTTTCTGCACCACAGCCATTTTCTAGCTCTGCTAGCAGTTGAAAGATGAGTGCATCAATTATATTACAGCTGTTCTTAGATAAACTGGCATGTTAACATGTCTCCTGTGGCCTTTCCTCTCTTAATGTTAGAATCATGCACAGGCTTGATTGTTACTTCAAGCCAACTTCAATTGGAGCACATATGCCCCTGAAGGGTCTTATCACGTATGTTAAGTGGTTTATCATTTGTCAGCTTTAAACAAAGCTTTAGTAAATCTCTTAGATCAAAAGTTATCATTTTAAGCACGCTTTCCATGTAGGATTTTTCACCTTTTCAGCTAATCTGATTGGAAGCCAATTTGGTTTCTTTTAGAAAATTATTTTATTAGGGACTGCCAAAGTTAAATGTTCTTAACTGAGTTGCATTTCATTTTCATCTGGAGACTGACATGGGCAAATTTTTATGCACAGGAGATATGCATGTACCTCAAAGAAAATCCATAGTCATCTCCCAAGGATATACAAAGATAAAGCTGAGGTTGACAACAGTAGCAGCACCTAGATGAACCTTGGCTGATTTCAAAAAAGCCAAACAGGGTTGGATTTGTTAGTATTTGACAAGACAACCTATGACCTGTTGGGTCATCAGTTCAGACATTTATTTCCTTACCAGATTCCTCAATTCCTTCAACACTGGCAGAGCTTCTAATGCCTTCACTGGAAAAGTTCTTAAAAATTCAGGGAGATATTCAGAGATGTATCTGCCTTGAAAATAGCCCATTCCTTTCATACTGGACTGTATACCACAATCAAACATCAGGAGGTAACCACAGGAAATGTTTTATGACATTTTGTATTATATCATAGAATGTTTTATAATTTTTAGGACAAAATATTTTATAAAATTTGCCAAATTTCAATTCCATGGGAGTCATGGGTCCCAGATTTTAGATGCATTTGTAAGTTATCCCATTTGAGGTACCTTGGTTCAAAAATTGTTGGCTTACAATGCACCATTTCACCCAGTTAAAGGTTGCAAAGAAACAGACATGAGATTGTTGGTAGATTGGGAGACTATCATGAAATACTAGGGCTATAGACTATAGTAGGAACTCAGAAAAACATCCTGTTAAAAGTTAGTGGTAAACAAGTTCTAAACTGTTGTTAGGGATAGAACAAGGACTTTCTTTATCCAACCCATAATTAATTTGTGGTGTGGCATTCACTAACACATGATGCAGTGATGGCCATTAACTTGGAGAGCTTTAAAAGAAGATTGGCTAAATTGACAATGGACAGGTCTAACAGTGGTTATTAGTTGTGCAATTTTACCTCTGTGTAAAATTTAGAGGCACAGCATGCTTCTAAATACCAGTTGTAGAGGAGCAATGTTGGGAGAGGTATATGTCTCCACTTCCTGCCTGACAGAATGCTAGTCACATCTGACTAGCCATTGTGACTAAAATGCTGGGAATACTAAAAACAGATGAACCTTGGCCTGATCCAGGAGGACTGCTTATGTTCATATGGATGGAACTATGAAGTCTTTGAATACTGGAAGAAAACAGTGGCAAGGTATTTCTGTCCTGTTGAGAAGAAAACAACGTGCTTATGGATATATATCTTCTTTTCTATCATCTTCTTCTTTTGTATCCAGATCAAACCTTAAGCTGCCAATATGACACCACCTTCTTGGCTTTGTCATTGGCCCAAAACAAGTCATTTTCAGTACATAGTATTGGTAATAATTGGCAGGTCAGCAGGTGGACTGAATTCTGTATCTCTCCATATTCACACAGCGTGTTATTATCCATCAGCAACCCCCATTTGAGCATATTAGTCTTACGCTTAGGCACTCCAGCAACCCTCAACCTATCCAGAGTCCTCCAAATAACGTAGGGGAGGTCAAATCCCTCAGCCGTATTCTCCTCTGGGACTATTCCTTGGCCAGTGATTTCTCTCCTCCATCTTCCAATTCGGTTTTGCTCTTGCATGCCCTCAAGAGTATTTGTTCTTGCCATGAAACTCTTCCTAGATTTTAGTCGACGAGTTTGAGGCTCGTACCCATACATGCTTTTCCATAATTTTATGTTTCATTTCAAGAAAAGTGCACTCTGGCTATAACTTTTATGAGAATCTTATAATTAACTCTGCAACTACAGCTGTAATTGGATGGACAGTTTACCCAACAGTATTGAATCCTGTGGGACTCACTTCTGACCACATTGCTATAATATACAAGAGCACTGAGTATTAATAAAATACTGCATCTTTGCCAACCAAAATGCAGCTTTTAGCTGTTAATGAGAAAGGCAAACCAGAATTCAAGTTGTTAGAATGAAGCAGGAAGCTCATCCGGGAAAAAGAAAAAAAAAATCCAGTGTTAGCTTTTTTGTTTTCCTCACTCTCTGCCTTTCTCAGCTAACTTGCTCCAGAAGCATTAAAACATGGAATTCTGATTATCACCTCCTTTAGATGTCAAAGCAAGGAGGATCTGTCAACAACATGTGTCATGTGTGTTGCATGTGTGCCACACATAAAAAGGGGGAGGCTTCAATTGCATGGATGCCACCTTGATTACCCCCCTCCCCCCATGACCCTGGTTTGTCAGTTACTTGTTCTACCTTGCTTGCATTTCCATTCCATTATTTGGGATGCCCATTAGTTCTCAATGTTGAGTCATGTTTCAGGACTGGATGCTGACTGGAGTTGCTCCCCACAAAGATTCTTACTGGTGGATCACCAGTCCTTCTATCATAATGACTAGATTAGTCTTTTTTCAAACTTGGCAACTTTAAGTTGTGTGGACTTCAACTCCCAGAATTCTGAGATGGCTAGGAAGCATGGCTGGGGAATTCTGGGAGTTGAAGTCCACACATCTTAAAGCTGCCAAGTTTGAAAAACACTGGACTAGATACAGTTGTAGTTAAGATTAGTTGCAAGCACTCCAAGCCACCTCCAAGAAGCCATGCAGGCTGGGAATTTTGGAAGGTGCATTTCAGACCCATCAAGAAAGCTGTTTTAACTTAATCAAAAACACTATTTTAAATGGAAGGTTATTCTGAATAATCTACCCATTATTGGCTATTGTGGTAATAGGAGGTGCTGAACCTGCCATTCATGTATGAGAAAACATCATTTATACATCATGTTCTTAGAATTAAGAGAAACAAATTGACTACAGGCATAGTGGAAATATTAACCAAGCCATATTCATTGATTTCAGTTTTTCTCTAGTGAATATGCATAGAACTGTGTGTTAAGACTTCAGGATAAACATGTATAATTAGAAAGTGGGCAAGTGTATGATCCCAAAAATGAGATTACAGTCTGATATAGAAACAATTCTGATGAATGCTGCTTCAGCTGAACATTACAAGGGCAGAATTGTTAAAGAGAGATTTTTTTTTAAAGGAAGAAGTATAAAAAGACATGGGAAATCAAGCAAAGACACAAAATGAAGAGATTCCAGTTAAACTAGATATTGTGGGATAGTGCCTCTGACACAAAGAAAATGGAATTATTCTGTAAGAGACGACAGCAGTGAAAAGAAAAGTTGGAGAAGAGGATCAAACCAATGAAATGATAAGGCTTGGACAGCTAAGATAAGAACAGCAAAGTAGTGTGCTGTGTTAATGCTAGATTAGCTAAAAGGGTTAAGAGCTTTTGATATAGATCAAGGAGGAAGACAACTAGAGAGAAATCATGGGCACTTATACCTGGGGAAGATAAAAATCAAGTTGCCAATAAAATGCTCCAGGTGCTTCTATCATTTTCAGTTATTTTACATTTCCCTTCAACCAGAAAGGGAGAAAAAAATAGGCTATGAAAGCAACCTAAAGGGTTTACTCATGCTGGGCTAATCTCTGAGCCTTTCCAGATGAGCAGGTTCATACCATGATCCAACCTTTCCTAATACAGTACAAAAAGCAATCGGATTAGTATTGTTATATCTGTACTTTGTGTGATACCTTGGCATTTGGACCACTGCTGTGGGCAGGGAATGCCAGGGTATATGCTGACCAAGCCAACCCATCAAGAATTGTCTTGTTTCCATCTGAAGGTCATTCCTCCATTGCATTGGAGTATGTGCAGGGCCTTGCATTAACTAACTAACTAACTAACTAACTCTTGACTCATCTATAGAATGACAAATGTTGGTTTCCTTTCACCAATTCATCTGTTTGACTCCTGTAAACACAACACATATTCTTTGGAAACTAGCCAGGTTATTGAATGAATTTGTCAGCACAGGGATTACAAACAGAAGCCTTTGGAATCCTGCCAGATATTTCAAAGTTGATCTCTTTATCCACTATGATTGGAAAGTAGGTTTCCATTTTCTTTTCTGTTGTGTGGTCATATGGCCAGTTCAGTAAGTGCTGTGAGAGACAAAGCAGTTAAGTGAAGGACCAGGCATGACTGTGGGTTAAATATTAAAATAGACAAAATGGAAAGTCCTCTGTCCTACCTTGTACAGTGGTTATAGTAAGTCCAGCTCCTCCTGAACGTTGCAGATTCTTTTTTAAGGAGGGATTCAAGGTGAGCTGAATTTTGCTAGTAGCTAGAAGTCCAGCCACCATACATGCACTGGAGAAATAAATGCCAAAGTGCACTTGCATCAGGATCCAAAGAGGAGTTTTTTTAAAATCTCTGGGTGTTAGTATTGTGCAGATCTTTCAAAGATGATTTTGGCTCACTGAAGATTTGAATAAAGTGTCCCTTGAAGCAATGCTACAAAGCAGCAAACCATTTCTAATCAATGGATGGTCATGTCATTTTGCTTCCTTGAATCAAAGAAGTGTATTAAGGCAGATCAGCTGCCCTTCAGCTTCATGGGGCCCATCACTGTCTGAAGGCAGAGCAACTCACGCTTATGACGTGGAGCACCTCACTGAAATGGGTTATGGCCAGTCATACAAGCCTACAATAAATAGACAAATAGGCATATAGACAGATAACTGTCCTTTCTCATCTGGCTCTACATTTCTCTGCATTTAGTTAATAGAAAGAATAGTGGAAGAGATGCAGTTGGCTTCCACCCCAGACAAGGAGATCTGCAGGGATGGTCAAAATCTCCATGAGCAGTAAGATATTTGACAAAGAAGGGCTATTCTCAAATTCATTTGGTGTCAAATAGTTTTTTTTTTAATGCCGTTCCAGAAGACCATAGCACGGTACCTCACAGCAGTATATTATACTTATTTTTGAAAAATAGAATGCATTTTGAAGGGATAGAATGCACCGAAAATGGCTTGGTTACTGGGATGCATGGTTAATACAGTTGCAACAAAGCAAATATGTAATTTGTCAAAGGGGTTTTTACCACACACAGTCTTCTGTGTAGAGCTTTGACTACAGAGCTTTAATGTTAAGTGAGAGACAAGTTGACTGGGAGACATGAAATTTGGGCCGAAGTATAAGATGGAGTCCTCTGCAGTATGAAAACAGGATTCTATTAAGTTTTAGAGGGCACTGAAAATGTTCAGCCGAACTTTTAAAAATAACATTGTTTTTGAGTCTCTTATCAGTGCTTAGAAGTGCATGGACACACTCTTCAGATGTGAGGATAGATTCCATTATGTGAGCTTTTGGGATTTACTTCCCTGTTCCCCCTCCACCATTCAGTCAAATATGCACGCTCTGGTACTTTTCCAGCATCAACAAAGGGGAAAAAAAAAGGCTTTGTCCAGATTTCAGACATGAACACCATTGTAAGAATTTCATGAAGGGCTGCTTGAAGATGCAAGTTCTGCTGCATTTTAACTTTAACCATGATTTTAGAGACCAAAGGCAAAACAGAACTTTCCAAAATATACTTGAGAAGAGAAATATGTAATGCAAGGTCCTAAAGATGATGTCCAGTTGATGTATCGATAACATCTCTTTTAGTATCCTTGTTTCTGGTAATGTTTCTGTTAATATCAACCTTCCTAACTGACAGTGAAAAAAATCTATATTTGATGCAAATTCCAGGATACTTAATATATTGACTATAAATATATGACTAATACTGCTAATCAGAAGATATTTCATTAGGCAATGCTCCAAATCTTCAGTCAATCATGCACATTTTGAACAAATCCTTTATATTGGAAAAAAAAGGGGGGGGTTAGTTATTTTCTATTTATTGGTTTGTTTTGGGAGCAGATTTTTAACATTCAAAATTTTAAATAAAAACTTAATCAAAACCTTAGGCAAACTCTCTGAAGGTAGAAGGATGTTACAATAAGTAGAAATTAAAAAGAATTCTGAGTTGGTCAAGAATTCTTCATGACGTTCAGGCTATGCTGACTTTAGTGATTCATGTGTTCTTATCAGCTTTGATTCTTACTGCTAAGTCAATTGTTAATGTACATTAAAATAACTTTGAGTCTGAGTTTTTGTAAATTTGAACCACATTTTAAAATATGCAAATGAGCAGTGGCATACAAATCCTTTAAATAAAGAAATAAATCTTGCTAAGTATTTGCCAGAGAGGCTAATGCAACCATCCACATTATTAAGCAGCTGATCAATAATATTACAGTCCTATTTTAACTCCTATAAATCTCCTGTAAATTTATGATCAATAGTTTCCTATTATTTCTTGAACAAATAAAAACTGGCATCGACACATTTGGAGACTAAATGCAATGATTTTCATTCTGAAGTACTTCCTTTTACCCATAGCATTGCGTTCACTGAAAACATGGTGTACTAGGGCTGGCTGGGGTGTCCTGGTCAACGCATGTAAAAAACGGATGGGGCTTTGGTCACACAGATGTGTCATCTGAGGAAGTTTCTGGGGCTAGCTGTCCAAAACATTATGAGAAGCACAGTACTTCATGATCCAACTGCTTGAAGTGGCATCTTCTTGAAGGCTTGGTGCAGCTACTACAAAGACCTCCTTACATTGTCTGTGAATGTGCATAGAATCCTAAAGTTGGAAGTGATTTACACCATCAAGTCTGAACACCTTTTTAGAACCAGAATCTAGATTAAAGAATCACTTAACCTCCACTTGAATATATCCAGCAAAGGGGAGCCTGCTACCTGTCTGCATAATTGGATCCACTTTTGAACCAGTCTTGCAGTTATGAGATTTCCCCTCTTGATGGATTCAGACCATCAAGTCCAAGCGCTTGAATTCCTGGGACTTAATGGAGGACTAGAAAGCTTGAATTCCTGAGGATCTCATCCCTTGAGACTTAATGGAGGACTAGAAAGCTTGAACTCCTGAGGATCTCAACCCTTGGGACTTAATGGAGGACTAGAAATCTTGAATTCCTGAGGATCTCATCCCTTGAGACTTAATGGAGGACTAGAAAGCTTGAACTCCTGAGGATCTCAACCCTTGGGACTTAATGGAGGACTAGAAAGCTTGAATTCCTGAGGATCTCATCCCTTGGGACTTAATGGAGGACTAGCAGCCATCCTGTCTTTCCAGTTCTCTCTGTTTTTTTATAAGAATTTTATTAAGTTTCAAACAGAGATAAAAGCTAAAGAAAAACAAAAAACTACAAAATAAAAAAGAACTAAAAAAGTGTAGAAACAGAAGATAATTTTTTTAAGTTGCCAAAAGAGGTAACTTCTGACTTTTAACAGCAAGGATATACAACAAATCCATAATCAATCCCTTACTCAATATTAGACCAAGATCACATTATTTCCTTCCTATTACTATTCTATGCATTCCTGTCTACTATAATAATGATCAAACAAAAAAACATATAAATTGTCTACCCTTATACTTGATAGTACAACAATTTTAATAATCTTAATCATGTCAGACCAAAAGCCAGATATTATTTTTTATAGCTTAATAATCTTAATCCAAATCATTAAAGATAAATGAAATCAGCCAAACCCTAAAAGCAATCCAGATAAATTTTCTTAAACCCTTATCCCACTTCAAAATAAACCAAAGCATTTACATATCCCCACAATACACACAAAGCTTTTTTCTTAAATAAATCAAACAGCCCAACTGCCCCCCTCAAAAACTCAGACTCCTCTTCAGGAAACCTCCCATACATAGTAACCCCTTCTTTTTCAAGGCATTCCATCAGAAGATCAATTTCACTTATGGCTTGTAACTCAATCTCTCCCTTTAATTTCTTCAACACAACTATTCAATCTTCCTCCAGCATCTCAGCAGAAGTCAAAGAGATATTCCTGATGCTGTTAAATTCCTCAGTTTCATCCACAACATCCCCAACCAGTTGAGACACTTTAAAGCTCATATTTTCCACAATATCCTGAATGCCTTGCATAAAAACTTGGTCAGAAATCTGCTTGAAGTCTCAATGGAAGTCTGAGAAAGTCTGTTTGAGGTCCTCCATGTCCATGCAGTAGATTATAGCACCCACTAAGAGTTTAACCAGCAAAAGTTGAAGATATGAACGAATGTGTTTACTTAAGTGAGAGTGAGATTGCAGACAATTGCCCAGGGAAAGAAGAAGCAGGAAAGTGCAAATTCAAAACAGCTGATTCAACATGTAGGAAAATGCTAATTTCTTAAAAATTAGTACAAAAATAATAACAGGGGGACAATTATTTATTCTCAATCTTCCTTAATATTTGAATGGAAAACAAGCCAAAACTTAAAAAGAATTTTTTTAAAAATTAATCCCAAAAATAACAATAAGCATCAAGACAGCCTGCGTCTCCTTGCTGTAGAAAGCCTCTCTTATGGTACATATGCTTTAAAAATATATATAAATTGGGTGATTTAGAAATGGGGTGGCTGGTCTTAATGTCTCTTTAAGGCTACAGTGTAGCTTGGAAAATGGTGACGTCCCAGCCTTCTGGCAGCTATTACTAGTCGAGCACAAACCCTGTTTACGATCTCCTGGCTGCAAGCCACCATCCTGGAGGACAAATGGGGTGATTCTGAGCATTTTCCTTTCCTGGTAAAATGCTCTTGGGCTTCAGGAAAAACCTGCTTGAGACCCAAGAAACCTGTTGTGTTGTCAGTTCTGCCCACGGAGCTTGCAGGCACAGCTGTTCAGTCCACCATGTCCCCACCAGAAATCCCTTGCTTTCTAGTTCTCCATTAAGTCCCAAGGGATGAGATCCTCAGAAATTGGTATTCATTCAAGCAAACCTCTTTGGTGTCTCATCCAGTAATAACTGGAAGAGCCTTTTCCACCCATAAATATTTTTCTGACATTCTTTGAAAGAAATTTTGAAAATAAGTATGCATTCATTAAATTGAATTTGTAGTGGGGTGGGGGGAGAAGAATGTAGAATAATTATTCTGTGGGAAACTCAGCACTGTGATTTGTTCAACAGACCAAGGCTCAGTATGGTATATATGAAAGTAGTGAAATGTAAAACAAAATGTTCTGTTCCCATCCCTTCCCCTGAAGAACTTGGCTCTTGTCCAGCTCCATCTTTTCTATAAGGGAGGCCCAAAGGTACCAGATGGATTGCATTGTGTAATCCTGTTCTACAAATTCATTCATATTTGGCTTCAGTGACCGAGGAACCTGCATGCATGAGCTGCAACCTTATACCTCAGTCCAGATGTTTTTGGTAACAAGATGTTGAATGCCCAAAATGGGAATTCATTTCAATGAAACCCTTGACTCATTTCCAGGCTCTGTAATGGAAGATTCAGAAAGCCAGCAGAGACTTACTGTCTGTTCCCAGTTCATTAGATTCTTTGGTAGTCTGCAGCTGCCGACGTGTGATAGAAAAGTTATGGCTATGTGTGATATCATACATTTAGCTTGCTGTGCCAATCCAGGTGGTTTTTAATGGTTGTATTAAAATGCCTCATCTGCCAGGTTAGTCTGAAGGGTTGATTGTCCTGGACTGGACTGCTGTGTAATCATTCTCTTGCCTCACACAGTAGACATGAAAGAAAGACAGATCCAGAAAAAACCTCAGAGGAAGGTTGGTAGTTAATTACATAGGTAGATCCATCTACGAAAGGTGATTGCTTTGCTGGCATACTTGAAGGCTATGCTTTGCCTGGGGAAATAAAGGGGTTGGTTGGGTAAAAGACATCTGGCCATCTTACCTTCTGTACTGGAGCCCTCATCTAGCAGCTATCTGGTCAATGGTGCCCAACTGACCTCATACAAGGGACCAATTATTCTTGTATTTTCATACATATAGAACTGAAATGAAATGGGGAGGAGAGGACAAGACTTCCAAAGGGAAGGGAATTCTATTATGCCACTGAGAAGAACTATCAAAGTCAGGCTTGAATAGTAACTAAAGCAGTCCCTGATTTCCCATGGTTGGTGGTCCTACTTAGAAGTTGGAGAGAAGGCATTCAGCATGTAGAATGTTCTACTTGTCAACATGGTCACCAAATGCCAGGTTTCTAGTATTAATTTCTACTAGGGCAATCCTGAGGCTGAATTTTGCCACTCAGTCATAGAACTGAAGGTGGACACCTTTATTCCTTTCTTCACCTGAAGAGGGCTGAGTACCTCATATCTACAGGAGCTTATTAGTTTGGGTTCCTGAGCCTGAATTTGGTAGTTCAGTTCCCAAACTCCCAAATAAACTCTTCTACCTCTCTGTGCTGTCCTGCAAACAGATGGAATAGAACACTCTGAACTCTTTGTTTCATTCATTTTAAAAAATGTATATGCCATCCTTCAAAAAAGAATTCCCACAGGTCAGCTAAGTGCTTACTTAATTTATTTGTTGTTTATTCATTTAGTCGCTTCCGACTCTTCGTGACTTCATGGACCAGCCCACGCCAGAGCTTCCTGTTGGTCGTCAACACCCCCAGCTCCCCCAGGGACGAGTCCATCACCTCTAGAATATCATCCATCCATCTTGCCCTTGGTCGGCCCCTCTTCCTTTTGCCCTCCACTTTCCCTAGCATCATCATCTTCTCCAGGGTGTCCTGTCTTCTCATTATGTGGCCAAAGTATTTCAGTTTTGCCTTTACTTAATTTATGGTACAGGTTTTTTTTGAGGGGTGTGTGTCAAAAAATTAAAACAGATTATGATGCATAAACAATAAAAACAGGATCAACAGACAGCCTGGTTACAAAGCTTTCTTGCAGCATTGGAAGTTAAGATGTTAACATGGTACTATATTAAGAGGCATAGAAGAATAACAATAAGTACCAGAAGGATAATAATGCAGGCAGCAGAGATGTCTTATGTGGAGAGGAGCATTCCAGAGCTACCACTGAGAAGGGTCCCAAGAATTTCCTGGGGTGGTAGTGGTGGGGGGACCAGTGAAAGAGAGAGTTCTTAAGCAACATTCTAGCTTTTGACTTTTATTTTTCCAGCTGCTATTTGGCAAAGTGAAAATTATGCGGATGGTGACTGAAATAGCAAATGAACTTAGCATGCAAGGAAGGGCGATTAGGCTACTGGAGATGAAGAGAATGCATCCATATCTCTCTTCACCCACTCATACCTTATTACAAGGACTTGTTTAAAAACAATGAATGGAAAGAAGTATTCTCTTTTGTTCAAATGGCCCAAGGTGTAGGAAACTGAAAGCCAGCAAAGTTGGTGATCTGTAGAGATTCCCCCAAATTCTAACCATCTGAGAAGATTGTAGCAGTTCTTTCACCCCAATAACCTTTGAGCAAAAGAAACAAAATCCACTCCATTGCTTGAGCTTGTGCTTAAGTAAGCTGGACTTGGCATGGCTGGAAGCAGCTGCTTGTTGGCCGATAGTGATTGATGCTGTTTGCTCCCAGGAATGCAAAACAAACGCGACAAATTCTGAAGCTGGCATTTAAAATAGGATCAATGGACGTATTTATGAGTAGAGTGAGGGATGAAAAGCAAACATATTATCGCCTCTCAGTGGAATGCGTGCAGACAAGGCCTAGAATCAACAATATGAATTTCAACCCATGCCACTTTACATTGTGCAACCTCCAGCTTTTCAGATGATGTTTCCACCTAGCAGGGTGGGGGTGCTACCAGAGAGTGAGCTGTGCTTCCTGCAAATATAGGAATCAGCAGCCCTAAATTTTCCTAAAAACACTTTTCCCTGGCCTTTTTGAATAGAAATTCTTCCAGCTTTGGCCTTCCCCACACCCAGATTGTGTGGGCTGATTATAGCAGCTAGAGGTGATGAGAGGGAGAAAGTTCCGGTACAGTAAGGAAAATAAATAAATAAATAAATAAAACAACCACCATCCAGTAGCTTGACACTTCCAACTTGTTCTGTGATTTCACTATTGGAATCCACTATTTTGTGATTTTCCTTATTGAAATCCCTTCCCTTCCCTTTCCTTCCCTTTTTGCTCTATACCAGTGTTTCTCAACCTTGGCAGCTTGAAGATGTGGGCTCCCAGAATTCCCCAGCCAGCATGAATGGAGTCAAGTTCACACATCTTCAAGCTGCCAAGGCTGAAATGCGCTGCTCAATGGACATATTCCTTCCCTCCCTTGAAAAACCAGTTGTGTTTCAATCAAACTGAGTGAGCATGGTCAGAGAACTAAAAGAAATATTCAACATAAGTTTCAGTTGCTTTAATGATATTAATAGCAGCCCTTTGTCATTTTTAGCATTCACTTAGCCTTTTCCAGCATTTCCTAACTGCCTAAGAGAAGTGAGTTAAGAGGAATACCTTCCCCATAATGTTTCTTCAGGGTCACTCAGAATCCTCCTTTGTACCTGTCTTTTGGCAGCAGCAGCCTCCCTATGTCAAAAAAGAACAAAATCTAATTGAAATTTCTATGTGAAAGGGGTTTGCTGAAAAAATGCTCTTCTGTCGGTTCACGGAAGCACAGCAACCCATATACACCCCAGATGTGACTTTCAAAATAAATCAAGAACTTAATATGAAATCAAACACTGACTTCAGAAGGGGGGAACCCTTGATTTTTTTTTTTTAAAAGAACATAAGTATGTATTGCTTTTTTTTAATCCATTCAATTGTGTCCAATGTATTGGCTTAATTGTGTATTAATATGGTAAACGGTCATTCTGCTTTACCAGATTAATTTGAAGTCCTCACTTCAAAGCAATTGAAGAGCCCGCAAAGGCTCTAGTACCAACTTCTACAGAAGAGACGCTTCACAGCTGTCCTGCTTCATCTTTTGTTCTCCTCCGTCGGTATAGGACGCTCATACATCTCCCACTGATGTTCACAGAATGTTGACATGCATTTTCATATTTACAGAATCTGTTCAAAGAGGCAACTGTACTGCAATGAACATATGGTGGTGAAGCTTGAAACTGTAGTGATAATAAATCCCTTTGCAACAGATAATTTACAGGCCAAGCTCAAGATGAGGCTTTGTAACATTCTCAGAAGAGAAATCAAGTATCTAAGAGCTCCTTGGTCTTTCAGTGAGGGAGATTTAGGTTTTGTTACATCTAAAAGGTGAGCACAGATCCTGGTACCTCTATGGAGCACTTCATGTTGCTTTCTTGGCAACCATATGGAAGTGATTGTGATTGCCTTATGTCCCCTCCACACACTCAGTTTAATCCTAGGATTTTCTGGTCATCTTCCATCCAAGTATTAAGCAGGTCTGGCACTGCTTAAATTTTTTGAGGTCCACTAGGTTAGCTAGTTATTCAGCTGTGGACTTTGCTAAGAAAACATGAGCAAACTGTCCATTTTCAAAAGGCATCTTGACATACAACCATGAAGTCTAAAATCTGAAATCTCCCTCCCTCCCTCCTTATCACACTCCTCAACATTATACAAATCCTTTCAGCCCCTCACTTAGTCCACCTCTTTTTTAAACCTCAAATCCATAAATCATCATATCATTTTTTTCTTCTTTCAGCAAAAAGTCCATATAAGGTTTCCAGTCTTTCAGAAAAGTTGTTTTTTTTTCTCTGAACAAACAGGTCAGCTTTGCCATCTTGGTGAATTCTGACATTTTCACAATCCATTCCTCCACTGTGTGAATTCCATTATTTATCCATCGTTGAGCATACAATAATCTTGCTGCAGTTACCATATGCAAAATCAATTTGCTATAAGTCCCAATAAAAAAGTTCTGGTTTCTTTACCGTATTTATCTTTCAAATACTTTGCATTATCATATTAATTTGAATCCAAAATTTCTTCGTTTTCTCACAAGTCCACCATGCCTGATAAAATGTCCTATCATGTTTTTCAGATTTCCAACACTGGTTTGAAATACCTCTGTACATATCTGATAATTTCTTTGGTGTCATATACCAACGATACATCATTTTATAAAAGTTTTCTCTTAAGTTATGACACAATGTAAATTTAATACCAGCTACCCACATTCTTTCCCAAGTGTCCATCTGTATATTATATCCAAAATTAATAGCCCATTTTGTCATGCAATCTTTTACCTTTTATTCTTCTATTTCAAATCTTAACAAAAGTTTATACATTTTTACTATTACAAGTTCATCATTTGTACATGGTTCAGTTTCAAATTCTGTTTTGTGTTTTGCCATTATATTTATATCTCCCTTCAGCTTGTGGAAATTCTACCACATATTTATATTTACTTTTATGTCCAACCTTTTCCTGTAGATTCATGTGGGCTACAAAATTTCCTTGAATATCATCTCTCTCCTTTTCTCCAGGTTGTTCCTGAAAGCAAGATGAAGGACAAGGATATGGTATCATCTTGTGCTAGAAAGATGGGTCCTTGATCTCTCTTCATCACTAAAAGAAAAAGTCACTAATGCTGCATGACATGGCAGCTGTAAAACCTGATATCCAGGTTCCTGAAAACCTCCAGCTATCCATGTTCTGGTAAATCTCATTATTACAGTATGTAAACAGTGGGGCTTCCCTTACAATGGTCAAAGATTGCAATCAATGAAGAATGTAGTTGTTAAACAGAGAGTTAGTATAAATTATCATGCTACATATGAGATGCAACAAGAGCACTAATTTTTAGAACATTTTTGGACTCTTCCCAGTGTTTATTTTGACCTTTGAAGCTCTTCGTAGGGACCTGGTAGACCTCCAATTTCCATATTTGCCTACAAGAATGTTGAGATTTGGATGGAAGATGCCATGTAGGTTTTCTCAGTGTGAAGTCAGGCAGCTATAGGAAAGAAACCCTTTTTAGAAGTGGCAGTGTTGGCTTTTCAGTGCCAACATATTGTTAAATCTCTAATCTATTTAAATGAACAGTTTTAATCTTGCTGACTGATTTAGAGCTTATTGGACTATCTTGAAACCTTGTAGTTTATTATGTTTGACTTGTATTTACATTGAAATTCTATTATACTTTCTTGCAAATCACCTGGAATTGATTTATTCATTCAATCAATTACACTGAAGGCTAGTATAAAAATATCTAGCATGAATAACAATGAATGAATGACCAAACAAATAAATATATTCATTCTTTTAAAGGAAGAACAGGAATGCCGGGAAGCTTCCATCAAATGTATATCCTTCAATTACTGAACATCCCTCCATACTATTCTGCATTTGAGGCCTAACCATTGTCCCCCATGAAGTGAGAAGGTGCTCTGAAATGCTGTTTTAGATCCCTTGATATTGGCAATTGTTGTTTAACAGATGTGCAGGCATTCCTACAAAGGAAAAAAAATCAAAGCATGAAATTTGAAAAACTGGCAACTCATCTGAATGGTGAAAATTTTATAAAATCTCTACTATTTTAATACTGCAAGGAAATTCCATCCTGTGAAATATAAATAATATATGCATTTTCGTGCATATGAGTCACAGCAGTATTTCCTATAGAAGGAGAAGATGTTTGGCTATACTTGGAAGCCATCTTTGGCATTACACTAGAACCATAAATGATGATGAATTCATTGTTTCCTACATCCTATCCTGACCTGTCCTGGAGCTGACTTTACCAACACAGGACTAGAGGTGTCAAAGTAATCCATGATAGAATTTGTTTCTTCTTTGTTTATTTCAAAATGCCATGACCCACCAACTTGGACTCTGTCACCCACATGAAGGACAACTGTAAGTGGGTCTGTTGCTCACTAAGGCACTTTTTTAGAATCTTAATCAACGACAACTAGAATCTTTGTAGAACTCCAGACTTAAATCCATTTCAGTCAACTTGGAAAAAAGGAGGAGGAGGATGGTGCTGATGAGAGAGAAAATGTAAGAATGCATTGGCACTCAAAGTGAACATACCAGACCTGATAAAATATGTGACAGCCAATAGAGATAAGAAAAATGGGATGTGACTAGCTGAAAATAAGGCAGTTGGCATATATGAAGTGAGAGGTAAGAGAACATTGTTAGAAAAGTGCCATGCAGTAATGAAAACACGAGAAGGAGTAGAAAAATTCCCTGGTTTTGATCATGCTGAGTCTGTGAACTGCACAATTTCAGCAAAAGGGCAATAAGCTATTTTTCTTGGCTACGATCCAGTCAGTTTAATTTGCTCCTGCTGCTTCGGCAAGAATAAAGCTTGAGAAGTGGGATAACGAAAGGAAAAGAGGAAATCAATGGAGTCATATCAAACTAGCCCAGTCGCATTCTGTTAAACAAACAGTATCTAGTTGCCTCTCACTCTGTCACTGATGGCAGCTCTTATGGCTAAGTAGCGATATGACCACTGTGGATGGGGTTTTTAAAAAAGCTGCTTCTTACTATCTGTGATCACAGCCATCCCTAGGTGGAGAACAAGAGAGTGTCCATGGACAAACGTCAGCTGAATTGGCTGCTGAACTTTCCTTCAATATTGAATATGGGACAGCCTCTTCTCTACATTTTTATGGGGCAGCCTAGTTTAGGAGGAACAAGGTAAGTTGCACAGCACAAAGCCCTCCCTGTTAAAAGCTTGCTGTGGCCTCCCATAATTTGCTGCTGGAGACAATGGCCTCACTCTGTCTAATGATACAGCTGGCCTGATGGTGTTGCTTGGAGGCAAGAGAAAGAGGATTTCAGTGTTGGCTGATTAACAGCTACAGCATCTTTATGGGCATAACCACTCTATGTACTGTCCTGCTTGTGGGGCTAACTCCTAATTTGTTATCTCTTTTTATCCACCATCTTTTTAACCTCTTTATTCATCTTCCATGCATCTGTCTAATCCTGGGTACTAACCGTCAGAGAGAGAGAAAGAAAAACTCACGGCAAACCTCACTATGTTCGTTAGGCACGTGTAAGTGCGTTTAGGAGGATCTTTACATTACAATCAGACAGTCTTAGAATCTTACAATCTTACAATCAACTAGTCTTACAATCAACTATCTTCCAGTAGTTGAAGCCAAAAACTTTGTCCTTTAGCTTCTCCCTATTCTTTTTCCAATTGTAAGGAAAACACGTGCAGTTTGTTATAGCTTGGAACTGGTTTCTGGAAACTCAGCTTGCTGGGAAAGTGGAATTTATTTGAAGATACCCAGTGGGGAAAGAAAGGGCAGTTGTTCCCCCACTTTGCTTAGTGTGGTATTAGGATTGGAAAATGTGGTTGCAATCTATGGGACCAGGGTTTCTCAAACATGGCAACTTTAAGATGTGTGGACTACAACTCCCAGAATTCCCAGCTATGGGAATTCTGGGGGTTGTAGTCCGCAAATCTTAAAGTTGCCAAGTTTGAGGAACACTGTATTAGATGTTTGTACATGATGTCACCTGGAGAATTCTAACAGGAGCTGAACCTCTAAAATTACAAGCTACAATTGCATGTGATTCATGTCCTGGCATAAACATTTTACTTATCCAATATAACCTTCTTGGAAGGCACAGTTAACCCACTTAGCTTCTTTTTGTTACCTCCCACCAATCCAACGGAGTTATGAAATGCAGCCTGGCTGTTACCCTATTTAGCTATAGGCAAAGAGAAGGATGAGGGCTGGTATAGAGTGAACTGGAAGGCCAGGTCTGTACTTTGGCAGTTCAGGGAGCACATGGCAAATAAGTAAAGTAACTTTAGATTTATGTGAGTAGCAGCTACATGGCAACACTAGTGTTGCAACTGGAAGAGAGGTAGATGTCCCCCAAACCACGAGAACTACGAATCCCAATCGCTGCCATTACAATCAGCTTTTTTCCAATATCTAAAATGTTAATTGCATGTGTATGTGCCCATTTGCAAAGGAATAGAGAGGCAAAATATGTAAGCGGTTTTTAAAGTGTATTCTTGATTTTGCACAAATTAAAAAACAAACAAACAAACCTTTCTCTCATTACTTTTGAACTTTTCCCTCTGGTCTGCACAGGATAGATCATGCCAAAATGCTTGCCATCCTAGCAACTCTTCTTTCCCTGCTAGTGTCAAGTTCCCCGTTGCAAGGCATATGTGCATCACAACGGGGAACATGCACATTAAGTAAGAGGAAGGGATAAGCATAATCCCTAAATCACTCAAGCACCCATATCCAGAAGGGAACCCCCAACACAATAGAAAAGCCCTTCAGACCAGACTCGGCACTCATAAAGAGATAGGGGAAACGCCTTCCCATTCCCCCCGGGGATGCATTCACACCTCCCTCAGGCACGCATGTCCACAGAGGAATATCCAACATAATGGGAGTGCCCATCAGACAGGACTTAACGCCTATCGGAAGATCGGGAAAACACCTTCCCATTTTCCCCCAGGGGACGCACCCGGTCCGGACGAAGACAGGGAGACAAAGGAGATCTCCGGGATCGCCCATCAGCTGAAGCATTGCAGTCTCAAGCACCCATCTGGTCCTGGCCCGAGGGTAGAGAAGCACAATGTCCGCCAGCAAAGTATAAACAGGGCACTCTGTCACCACATAAGGATTCCCGTCTTTCTCTTTGCACGCACTCCGTTCTAATAAAACCAGAAATCCTTAGACCTTCTAAGTGAGTCTGTGTCTTATTCAGAGCGTGGCTGCCCTGACATAAAGACGGGAATCCCCCCCCAAAATTTTTCACTAGCACCTTTCCAGACTTTTTCTGTGAGGGAACAACGCAGCAATGAAGCGGCACCCGGGAACCAGCGACAGCACCCGCAACCTCACGGTAAGGACCAGCAGATGCCCAGCGGGGGAGGAACCGAGCCGCAACATGACCGGGGTGACCACCGGTGAGTCGCAGGCCGAATGGGTCACCCTCGATGCAACGGGGGAATCCCTGCCCGTGATGGTCGAAGCGGCGTGGGAGAAATGGAACGCACCCACAGCGAGCGGCGGAGATCGCCGGCGGAGTGGGCAAGCCATGGGAGGCGCCCTGGAGAATGCGTGCTGCGGAGCCACGGAAGCATGCCTGGCACGGATCGAGCGGCTACTTGCGGAACTAGTGCTGGAGCGCAGAGGCAGCAACCGGGGTGAGTGCGAATGGAGCGCCAGAAGCTCGTCCCCACCCCCGCTGGACCCCGAAGCATGGCGGCTGCAGCGGCAGGGTGCAGCATGGGAGGAGGGAGCCGACCACACCAGAGCACACCGTACTGGGTTGCCTGGGAGAGGGTTCTGTTGAGGTTTTCCTACTAATAGATTAAGACTGCTATTGTGCCTAATCATTTTGGCCGGGTTAAAAGGTTGTATTAGATTGTCTCCTCTCACGTGCTTCATGCAAAATAGCCTGGGGGAAGAAAACCTGCCCGGACTTGTTTCTCACTTCCTCTTTGCTCTCTGCCGGCAATGTAGGCGAGCAAGGCTTGCTCCAAAGGGAGCTAAGTCCTTTAAATGTTTTGCTTTTGTTTATGCTTTCTGTAAATAAATTATTTTTATAGAAATGCTTGGTGTGTGACTTTTTTGACCTCTCCTGGGCTAAAGGCTTTCCCAGCATCTGCCAACAGGTTATGTGCCCAGTAAAACTCAGAGAGAAAAGAGAGATCAACTCCACACCTCATGCACAATTTAAAGGCAGGTAGCAAAGACCTGTGAAGATTTTCTTTGGAGCCACCTGGAGATTTTCCAGCAACTGCCGGTCTACAGGACAAAGAAGCCAGCTGAGGTGACTTGCAAAAGAAGGAAGAAGCCATGGCTGCCTCCCAGCCCTCAGCGATGCCTCTGGAGCACCTATCAGAGACCAACTATTTGAATTGGGCCCTGAAGATGGAGATGTATCTTCGCAGAGAGAATCTTTGGCTGCCAATTGGTGAGCAAACCCCCCAAAATCCCAGTACTGAATGGCTGAGACAGGATGAGCGGGCTAGAGCCACCATTATCCTGGGAGTTGAGGACAATCAGCTAGTCCACGTGCGAGGCATGCAGTCTGCAAAGCAACTTTGGGACGCTTTGAGAGACTTATATGTAAAGGCAACACAGGGAGTAAAGTTACTCTGACAAAAAAGCTGTACAAAGCCTACCTTGCAGAAGGAGATAGCCCTCCTGAGCACCTGCATTATATTCAGCAGCTGTTTGTTGAGTTGCAGGAGAGAGGAATGGAATTTACACCTCTCACAAAATCCTATATCCTCCTGTCCTCACTGAATGAAACGTGGGACACGCTGATTTGTACCCTGGAGGCTATGCCTGAAGCAGACCTCACCCCATCATATGTTACACAGCACTTACTCGCTGAATGGGAGAAGAGAGAGGAAAGATCCCCCCCCCCCCATCTCTTCTGGAAAGCTGCAAGACCAGAAAATGAGGGAAAAGAAGGGAAAGGAACCTGAGGCCACAGCGCTAGCCAGCCAGTGATGCTTCACTTGTGGTTCAGCTGGACATTTGCAAAGAGACTGTGCCATGAGACCCAAGAGTAGAAAGACAGAGAAGAAGAACACAAGGGCAACACAGAAGAAGGCTCTTCAGACAAGCCAAATTGCACAGGTTGCTGAGAAGGGTAATTCTGATGTATGGGTGTTAGATTCTGGGGCCAGTTGTCATTTATGTAATTGTAAAAGCTCTTTTGTGTCACTGTCTAAAACTGAAAGACAAAGTGTATCTTTGGCTGATGGGTCTGTGACCAAAATTATGGGACAAGGTGACTTGTATTTATCCTGCTTAGGAGAAACTGTAAAAGGTGTGTTGTATGTGCCAAATTTACAATCAAACCTTTTATCTGTGGCACAATTGGCTGCAACAGGGTATATCATAACATTTAAGAAAAATGGTTGTGAGATACATAAAAATGGGAAATTGTGTGCTACTGGTATGTTAAAAGACTCCTTGTACATTGTGCAAAATGCAAGGAAGCCAAGCTGCAAGGCTGCAGTTGGCAACACACCATATCATGACCAATGTGTACACCTGATGCACAGGAGATTTGGTCATGCTAATTTCAAGTATATAGCACAAATGCCACAGCTGTGTGCTGACCTAAAGATAAAACCCTGTGATAAATACTTAGACTGTGTAGTTTGCAAAGAATGCAAAACACTAAAAGCTCCTGTGAGTAAGCACAGTGACAGAGTTACAACTAGACCTTTGGAAATTGTACACTCTGACATTATTGGTCCTTTTGCTCCAAGTCTTGGACAAGCAAGGTATGCAATGACCGTCATTGATGATTTCTCAAGATACACATTTGTCTACATCTTAAAACATAAAGATGAGGCATTTGAGAAATTTAAAAGTTTTGTGACATGGGCAAATGGAAAATTCCCTAGGCCTGTATCTGCACTCCAATGTGATAGAGGAGGAGAATACCTTTCTCACAAATTCAGAAGGTTCCTAGTGGAAAAAGGGATAGAACAAATTCTTTCTAACCCTTACACCCCTCAGCAAAATGGTGTTGCTGAAAGAAAGGGCAGAACCTTGCAAAATGTGATGGAATGCATGTTAAAAGATTCACGATTATGTTTTAAGTTCTGGGGAGAGGCAATATCGACTGCCACTTATGTTCAGAACAGGTTGTATAACTCTATGATTCAGGACACTCCATTCCATTTGTTTTATGGTGTGAAACCAAAGGTAAGCCATCTTAGAGTGTTTGGTAGCACTGCATGGGTTCACATTCCAAAACAGCAGAGAAGGAAAGGAGGCCCCACAACAAAGAAAGCCATCTTTGTTGGCTATGAACAAAGCCAAAGGAGCTACAGGTTCATAATGGGAGAGAAATTAATAATTAGCAAAAGCGCTTCTTTTGCTGAACAAAACTGGGGGAGATTAAATTCTAGCTCTCCAGTTGAACTGACCACCACAAGAGAACAGCAAGGACTTGCTGATGGTGATCTTTTGCCTGATGAGGACATAAAAACAGAAAAGCAAACTGAAGATCTGTCTGATGAGACAGATGCTTCTCAGGAAAGTGATAGGAGTCAAAATTTAAGCCCTGTATTACCTCGCAGATCTCAGAGGAGTAATAAAGGCGTTCCTCCATCACGTTTTCAGGCTGAAACAGTAAAGGCTTTTCACATATTCACAGAACCTGAGTCTTTAGAACAAGTGAATGCTTTACCACCTGAGATTGCACAAAATTGGCATTCTGCCATGCAACAGGAATTAGCATCCTTGAAAGAAAATAAAACATGGAAACTGGTAAATCTACCTCCCAATGAACGCTGTCTGGGTTGTAGGTGGGTTTTCAAACTGAAAAGGGATGCTGATGGCAAAATCCAAAAATATAAAGCAAGGTTGGTTGCAAAAGGGTTCACTCAAAGGAAAGATTTAGACTTTGACAAGACTTTTGCACCAGTTACTAAAGGTGAATCAATTAGATTACTGTTAAAAGTTGCTGCACTCAAGAGAATGTCAGTTAACCACTATGACATTCAAACTGCATTTCTCTATGGTGATTTAGACCACAGATTATACATGCAGCAACCCCCTGGCTATGAAAAAGGGGAGAATCTAGTCTGTGAACTGCAGAAGTCAATCTATGGGTTAAAACAAGCTGCTAGATCCTGGAACCAAAAAGTAGATGAAAAACTGCAGAATTTTGGTTTTGAAAAAGGAAAAGCAGATCCCTGTGTATATATGAAGAAGGACAAACAAGGCTGTATGTATCTGTGCATTTATGTTGATGATTTGCTGCTGTTCACATCAACAGAAAAACAAAGGCTTGATTTTGAAGCCTGCATGAAAAGCCATTTCATATTAAAAAGCCTTGGTTTTGTTGTTGTTTATTCGTTTAGTCGCTTCCGACTCTTCGTGACTTCATGGACCAGCCCACGCCAGAGCTTCCTGTCGGTCGTCAACACCCCCAGCTCCCCCAGGGACGAGTCCGTCACCTCTAGAATATCATCCATCCATCTTGCCCTTGGTCGACCCCTCTTCCTTTTGCCTTCCACTCTCCCTAGCATCAGCATCTTCTCCAGGGTGTCCTGTCTTCTCATTATGTGGCCAAAGTATTTCAGTTTTGCCTTTAATATCATTCCCTCAAGTGAGCAGTCTGGCTTTATTTCCTGGAGGATGGACTGGTTGGATCTTCTTGCAGTCCAAGGCACTCTCAGAATTTTCCTCCAACACCACAGTTCAAAAGCATCGATCTTCCTTCGCTCAGCCTTCCTTATGGTCCAGCTCTCGCAGCCATATGTTACTACAGGGAACACCATTGCTTTAACTATGCGGGCCTTTGTTGTCAGTGTGATGTCTCTGCTCTTAACTATTTTATCGAGATTTGTCATTGCTCTTCTCCCAAGGATTAAGCGTCTTCTGATTTCCTGACTGCAGTCAGCATCTGCAGTAATCTTTGCACCTAGGAATACAAAGTCTTTCACTGCTTCTACATTTTCTCCCTCTATTTGCCAGTTATCAATCAAGCTGGTTGCCATAATCTTGGTTTTTTTGAGGTTTAGCTGCAAACCAGCTTTTGCACTTTCTTCTTTCACCTTCATCATAAGGCTCCTCAGTTCCTCTTCACTTTCAGCCATCAAAGTGGTATCATCTGCATATCTGAGATTGTTAATGTTTCTTCCAGAGATTTTAACTCCAGCCTTGGATTCCTCAAGGCCAGCTTGTCGCATGATGTGTTCTGCATACAAGTTGAATAGGTAGGGTGAGAGTATACAGCCCTGCCGTACTCCTTTCCCAATCTTAAACCAGTCTGTTGTTCCGTGGTCTGTTCTTACTGTTGCTACTTGGTCGTTATACAGATTCTTCAGGAGGCATACAAGATGACTTGGTATCCCCATACCACTAAGAACTTGCCACAATTTGTTATGGTCCACACAGTCAAAGGCTTTAGAATAGTCAATAAAACAGAAATAGATGTTTTTCTGAAACTCCCTGGCTTTTTCCATTATCCAGCGGATATTGGCAATTTGGTCTCTAGTTCCTCTGCCTTTTCTAAACCCAGCTTGTACATCTGGCAATTCTCGCTCCATGAACTGCTGAAGTCTACCTTGCAGGATCTTGAGCATTACCTTACTGGCATGTGAAATGAGTGCCACTGTTCGATAGTTTGAACATTCTTTAGTGTTCCCCTTTTTTGGTATGGGGATATAAGTTGATTTTTTCCAGTCTGATGGCCATTCTTGTGTTTTCCAAATTTGCTGGCATATAGCATGCATTACCTTGACAGCATCATCTTGCAAGATTTTGAACAGTTCAGCTGGGATGCCGTCGTCTCCTGTTGCCTTGTTATTAGCAATGCTTCTTAAGGCCCACTCAACCTCACTCTTCAGGATGTCTGGCTCTAGCTCACCGACCACACCGTCAAAGCTATCCCCGATATTGTTATCCTTCCTATACAGGTTTTCTGTATATTCTTGCCACCTTTTCTTGATCTCTTCTTCTTCTGTTAGGTCCTTGCCATCTTTGTTTTTGATCATACCCATTTTGGCCTGGAATTTACCTCCAATGTTTCTAATTTTCTGGAAGAGGTCTCTTGTCCTTCCTATTCTATTGTCTTCTTCCACTTCCGCGCATTGCTTGTTTAAAAATAATTCCTTATCTCTTCTGGCTAACCTCTGGAATTTTGCATTTAATTGGGCATATCTCCCCCTATCACTGTTGCCTTTTGCTTTCCTTCTTTCTTGGGCTACTTCTAGTGTCTCAGCAGACAGCCATTTTGCCTTCTTGGTTTTCTCTTTCTTTGGGATGTATTTTGTTGCCGCCTCCTGAACAATGCTGCCAACTTCTGTCCAGAGTTCTTCCGGGACCCTATCTACTAAGTCCAGTCCCTTAAATCTATTCTTCACCTCCACTGCATATTCCTTAGGAATATTAGTGAGCTCATATCTAGCTGATCTGTGGGTCTTCCCTAATCTCTTTAGTCTGATCCTAAATTGTGCAAGAAGAAGTTCGTGATCTGAACTACAGTCAGCTCCAGGCCTTGTTTTTACCGACTGTACAGATGTCCGCCACCTTTGGCTGCAAAGGATGTAATCAATCTGATTTCGGTGTTGTCCATCTGGTGAAGTCCATGTATAAAGCCGTCTCTTAGGTTGTTGGAAGAGAGTGTTTGTTATGCAGAGTGAATTGTCTTGGCAAAATTCTATCAGCCTGTGTCCTGCTTCGTTTTGTTCTCCCAGGCCATACTTACCTGTAATTCGAGGTGTCATTTGACTGCCCACCTTAGCATTCCAGTCTCCTGTGATGAAAATAACATCTCTTTTAGGCGTGTTGTCCAGTAGGTGCTGCAGATCCTCATAGAACTGCTCTACTTCAGCTTCTTCAGCATTTGTGGTTGGGGCGTATATTTGGATCACTGTGATGTTAGATGGCTTGCCCTGAATTCGAATTGAGATCATTCTGTCGTTTTTTGGGTTGTATCCAAGCACTGCTTTAGCCACTTTACTATTAATTATGAAGGCTACTCCATTTCTTCTGTGGTCCTCTTGTCCGCAGTAGTAGATCTGGTGGTCATTTGATGTGAAGTGGCCCATTCCAGTCCATTTCAGTTCACTGACGCCCAGAATGTCTATCTTTAATCTTGACATCTCACCAATAACCACATCCAATTTGCCCTGGCTCATAGATCTTACATTCCAGGTTCCGATGGTGTGTTGATGCTTAGAACATCGGATTCGCCGTTCACCACCAGCACCGTCGGCCGCTAGCCGTCCTTTCGGCTTTGAGCTAGCTGCGTCATCACGTCTGGGGCTAGTTGAGCTCATCCTCTGTTCCTCCCCAGTAGCATTTTGACCATCTTCCGACCTGGGGGTCTCATCTTCCGATAGTATACCGACATATCTCTGGCTGTACTGATCCATTTAGTTTTCACGGCAAGAATACTGAGGTGGGTTGCCATTACCTTCCCCAGGGATCGCATTTAGTCTGACCTCTCTGTCATGACCTTCCCGTCTTGGGTGGCCCTTCACGGTTTAGCTCATGGCATCATTGAGGTGCTCAAGCTCCAGCACCACGACAAGGTAACAATCCTTTGCTGAAGAAAAAGCCTTGGAGTTGTGACCAATTACCTAGGTTTGGAAGTACACAGAGACAAGGATGGTAGCTTTCTGTTAACGTAGTAAAATTCAAAAGCTCCTAGAAGATTTTAATATGCAAGACTGTAAACCAGTCTCCACTCTGATGATAATAGATTTTCAGAAAGATATAGGAGAAACTCAATTAACTGAGGCAGAGAACTATAGATCTGCAATTGGAAGTTTACTGTACATTGCAAATCATTCTCGCCCAGATATCTCAAATTCTGTGGCCATTTTAAGTAGACAGGTAGAGAAGCCTACATCTACTGGAAAAGCAGCATTGAAGAGGTTAATGAGGTATTTGCAAGGAACAAAGAATTATTGCCTGAAGCTAAATGCCTCTGGAACTGAGAAATTGCAGGCTTTTGCCGATTCTGACTGGGGAGCAGATGTCAGTGACAGAAAATCCACTTCTGGGATTTTAATTCAATTTGCTGGATCTAGCTTAGGCTGGCATTCTAGAAAACAAACACTTGTTGCTCTTTCCACTGCAGAAGCAGAGTTTTATTCTCTAACACAAACCTGTAATGAGGTTACATGGTTTAAACATTTGTTAAAAGACATAGGCATGGAAGTGAACCAGCCTACAACTGTTTATGAGGATAATCAAGCTTGCATTGCTATGGCAAAATCTGAAGCCTGCAGAAGTAGAACAAAACATATCGATATTAGATATCAATATATCAAAGATATGATAAGCAAAGGAGAAATAATGTTAAAATATTGTGAATCAAAAGACATGATTGCTGATATTTTAACCAAACCTCTTCCTGTACCAAGACACAAAGAGTTGTCAGAGAAGATTGGTTTGCAACTTAATCTATAGTGTAAAAAGGGGAGTGTTGAGGTTTTCCTACTAATAGATTAAGATTGCTATTGTGCCTAATCATTTTGGCCGGGTTAAAAGGTTGTATTAGATTGTCTCCTCTCACGTGCTTCATGCAAAATAGCCTGGGGGAAGAAAACCTGCCCGGTCTTGTTTCTCACTTCCTCTTTGCTCTCTGCTGGCAATGTAGGCGAGCAAGGCTTGCTCCAAAGGGAGCTAAGTCCTTTAAATGTTTTGCTTTTGTTTATGCTTTCTGTAAATAAATTATTTTTATAGAAATGCTTGGTGTGTGACTTTTTTGACCTCTCCTGGGCTAAAGGCTTTCCCAGCATCTGCCAACAGGTTCCCCCCTCTCTTCCGCAGGGCGTCAGCTGGGAAGAGGCTGGAGACGAGTGGATGCTGAGCCGACACCACCCGGAGCATGGCTGAGGGAATCCCCACATCGGGACGACAGCTTCCTACTGGAGGGGGGAAGGACCATGCGTCCGGAGGTGCCCTGGAGCTCACCCACGATAGGAGTGAGAGACCTCATGGCAAGATTCAATGGCGACCCAGCCATGTTGTCGTTCTTCCTGATCAACGCGAGGAACTACATGGCTGAATATGGACCCTGCTTCCGGACGGAACAGGGAAAGATCAACGCCATTGCCAACAGACTCAGGGGGAGGGTGGCTGACTGGTAGGTCCATCTATGCCAGGCAGACGCCCCAGAGCTCAAGCATGTGGACGCATTCCTGGTTGCTCTGGACTCCCATTTCTGAGACCCCCTCGAGACCGAATCGGCGAAGAGAGCACTACGGCAAATCAGGCAAGGACAGCGCTCCGTGGCTGTTTACGCAAGCGAGTTCCAAGCGCTTGCGGGCAAAGTGCAGGACTGGTCACAATCCACCCTCATGGAAAAATTCAAGGAGGGGCTTAATTTAACCGTCTTAAGATGGGTGCTAAACTGAGATGACCCCACCACCCTCCGCGGATGGATTTGGCTTGTGGGAAAGGCGGAGAACACTCAAGAAACCTTTTGGCATGTCCAGAGGTCCCTACAACCCACAGCAACAGCAAGAGGACCCTGATCCAGCGGTGCTCCAGCGACACCGGTGCCCCGACCCTGGGGGGAGGAACGAGAGCACCGGTTTTCCCAGGGGCAGTGCTTCAAGTGTGGAGAGGTGAACCACAAGGCAGCGGCTTGCCTGAAAGCAAAGGCAAGAGACAGCCCGGGAAAGGTTCCCAACAAACCAACCCCAACACCAAAGAAAAGGCCAGCCGCGAAGGGGGAAACCTCGGCAAGGGAATTCCCTGACATCACCGATGACGAGGAAAGTGGAAGCGACGAACCGGCGGGAAACGCCAGCCACCTGCCTTGAAGAGCGCCAAAAGACAGGTGGATGATAACAAAGGGCACAATGACTTTGGGGTGAGTGACAACTGTCCTACACTATATGTGAGAGTCACCCTGGCCCACGGGGGGAAAACAGAGAAGGTTTGGGTGCTGATCGACTCGGGTTGTTCAAAATGCCTCATGCACCCGGACCTGGTGGCCGCGCTTAACCTCCGCTGCTATCCACTTCAGCACCAATTGGTGTTCATGCAGTTGGATGGATCAGCAGTGGGAGGGGGCCCGGTCACCCAATACACAGAAAGAGTTGCGATGAGGCTCGGCAACCACGAGGAAAGCCTCCCCTTCATCGTGGCACTGGTGGGCCAACCTCTACTCATACTAGGGATCCCGTGGCTGGGGCATCACAACCCCCAAATAAATTGGACAACAAGAGAGATCACCTTTTCGGGCGGGCGTTACAAAGCACCCACAGGAGATCGGGTTCCCCATGCCGCAATGGGGAGGGCAACAACGACCTCAATGCACCTGGAGGCAGAAACCCCGGAGGGCCTGCCAGCCAGATACAAAGACTTTGCCGACGTTTTCGGTGAAAAGGAGGCTGACAAACTCCCTCCCCATAGAAAAACAGACTGCACCATTGAACTGATCCTGGGGGCAACCTTACCAAAGCTGAAAATTTATGCTATGACTCAAAGGGAGTTGGCAGCATTAAGGGACTTTATTGACAAGAATTTGGCACGGGGGTTTATTGAACTGGCTAACTCGCCAGTCGGAGCCCCGGTCCTCTTTAGGGAAAAGAAGGACGGGTCCCTCAGGCTCTGCACAGATTACCGCGGGCTCAATGCTGCATCCGTTTCAAATAAATATCCCCTGCCCATAATAAAGGACATTCTAGCCCACCACACAAAGGGCAAAATATTCCAAAATTAGACCTCAGGGAAGCTTGCTTCTGGATTCGAATAAAGGAGGGGAACGAATGGAAGACAGCTTTCAATTGCCCGCTGGGGTTGTTCCAATACCGGGTTCTGCCTTTTGGGTTAGCTGGGGCACCGGGCATGTTCATGCAGCTAATCAATGAGGTCTTGCACAACCACTTGTTTAAGGGGGTGCTTGTTTACCTTGACGATGTTTTGATTTATTCTGAGAACAAAGCCAAGCATGAACGCCTTGTAAAGTCAGTGCTCATGAAACTCTGCAAGGCAGAGCTATATGCAAAGCTCTCCAAGTGTGAGTTTCACAAGGAGCAAATCGACTACCTCGGCTACCGGATCTCGGCAAGGGGGATCGAAATGGACCCCAGTAAGGTCCAGGCTATACTAGCGTGGGAGTGCCCGCGCATGAGGAGACAACTTCAAAGTTTCCTGGGGTTCATGAATTTCTACAGGGGTTTCATCCAGGGGCTAGCGGAAATTGTGCTGCCACTGACTAACCTCCTCCGGACAAAGGGCCTGGGTAAAGGTAAAGGTAAAGGTTTCCCTTGACGTAAAGTCCAGTCGTGTCCGACTCTAGGGGGCGGTGCTCATCTCCATTTCAAAGCCTTGGAGCCGGCGTTGTCCATAGGACACTTCCGGGTCATGTGGCCAGCATGACTCATGGAACGCCGTTACCTTCCCGCCAAAGCGGTACCAATTAATCTACTCACATTTGCATGTTTTCGAACTGCTTGGTGTGCAGGAGCTGGGACGAGCAACGGGAGCTCACCCCGCCGTGCGGTTTCGAACCGCCGACCTTCCGATCGGCAGCTCAGCGGTTTAACCCGCAGCGCCACCGCGTCCCCACTAAGGGCCTGGGAGACACCCGTAAATCACGAAACCCAGGGGCACTATTAAACTGGACAGCTGATTGTCAAACGGCTTTCAAATGCCTAAAAAGCCTCTTCACGGCAGAGCCAGTATTACAGCATCCCGACCCCGCCAGACCCTTTGTCGTACAAGTAGACGCCTCAGACTTTTCTATCGGATCGCTCCTCCTTCAGCGCGATTTTGACAATCAGCTGAAGCCCTGCGCATACCTCTCCCACAAGTTCTTGGAAACGGAAAGGAGATGGCACGTGTGGGAGAAGGAGGCGTTCGCGGTCAAGGCAGCCCTGGAAACATGGAGGCACCTCCTAGAAGGGGCCTCCTGCCCTTTCGAGGTCTGGACTGACCACAAAAACCTGGAGGCTTTCAGCACCCCGAAATGCCTCAGTCCAAAGCAAGTACGCTGGGCGCAATTCTTTAGCAGATTCAATTTTAAACTTAAGTTCATCCTGGGGAGAAAAAACTTCCTGGCGGATGCCCTTTCCCGACAACCTCAAGATGCTGGCCAAGCACCGGACATTGTGGGGACTGTATGGACAGACACACAGCTGGGCTGCCCTGCTGTCACACGCAGACAGACTAAAACCCGATGCGCCTCAGAGCAACCACCGGCAAACGGGGGAAGGTGCAGGTCAATTTCACAGGACTGGCAACAAAGACTCACCCAAGCCCTCGAAAAAGATACATGGTTCTTTTACCAACACCATGTATCTATTACGAATGGGCTGGCATGGAAACAAAAAGCCCTATACGTACCAGAATCATTGAGAGTGGAGGTGTTAAACTGCTCCCACGATGATAAAATGGCTGGACATTTTGGCTTTGTAAAAACTTTACACTTAATTAGGAGGCAATTCTGGTGGCCCACCCTAAGAAAAGACATCAAGGACTACGTAACATCCTGCCCCACATGTGCAAGGTCTAAACGGAAGGTGGGGAAACCCCAAGGACTGCTGCAGAAAGTAGCAAGCCCCTCCCGTCCCTGGGAGGAGATTTCCATGGATTTCATAGTCGACCTGCCACCCAGCCAAAGGAAAACCGTAATCTGGGTGGTAAAAGACTATTTTTCCAAGCAGGCACACTTCATACCCTGTGCATCCATCCCCTCTGCACAGCAGCTGGCACGCCTGTTCCTCACTCATATCTACAAAATCCACAGCGCCCCCTACCATTTGGTGACAGATAGGGGCACACAATTTACTTCCAGGTTCTGGAAAGAATTCCTAAACCTCATTGGCACGAAGCAAGCACTGTCAACGGCTTGGCACCCCTGCACAGACGGCTCTACAGAGATCCTCAACTCTACCCTGGAGCAGTTCCTGTGGGCGTTTATTAACTACCAACAGGACAATTGGATGGACCTGCTTCCTTTTGCAGAGGTGGCCTACAACAATGCGGTACACCAAAGCACAGGTCACACCCCCTTCAAGGTGGTTTATGGCAGAGACTTTGTGCCAATCCCGGAACTGCCCCAACCAGACACCCCACCCTGTTCTCCAGATGACTGGGCAGCTCAACTGGGTACAGTTTGGCCCATCATCCAGCTAGTCCTGGCCGATGCACAAGCAACATACAAGAAGTTTGCAGACAATCACAGGGCGGCGCAACCGAACTACAAAGTGGGAGATAGGGTCTACCTCTCCACTAGGTTCATCAAATCCCCACAGCCCTCCAAGAAACTGGCACCCAAATTTATCGGACCATTCCCCATCACAGAAATTATTAACCCAGTCACCTTCAAACTGGACTTACCCCACAATCTAAGGCGCATACACCCAGTTTTCCACTGTGCCCTCCTGAAACCAGCCACCCCTTCAAAATGGCACACAGAAACCCCCCCGCCCCCACCCATCATGATAGATGGGCAACAACATTTTGAAATCCAAGAAATACTTGACTCCAGGAGGCAAAGGGGCACACCTTGTCAAATGGAGGCATTTCCCACACCCAGAGTGGGTCCAAGCTCAACATGTCTCAGCTAAACGGTTGGTAAAGAACTTCCATGAAGCATATCCATCCAAACCAGCACCCTAAGATCTTCTTTGGGGGGCAGCATGTCAAGTTCCCTGTTGCAAGGCATATGTGCATCACAATGGGGAACATGCACATTAGGTAAGAGGAAGGGATAAGCATAATCCCTAAATCACTCAAGCACCCATATCCAGAAGGGAACCCCCAACACAATAGAAAAGCCCTTCAGACCAGACTCGGCACCCATAAAGAGATAGGGGAAACGCCTTCCCATTCCCCCCGGGGATGCATTCACACCTCCCTCAGGCACGCATGTCCACAGAGGAATATCCAACATAATGGGAGCGCCCATCAGACAGGACTTAACGCCTATCGGAAGATCGGGAGAACACCTTCCCATTTTCCCCCAGGGGACGCACCTGGTCCGGACGAAGACAGGGAGACAAAGGAGATCTCCGGGATCACCCATCAGCTGAAGCATCGCAGTCTCAAGCACCCATCTGGTCCTGGCCCGAGGGTAGAGAAGCACAATGTCCGCCAGCAAAGTATAAACAGGGCACCCTGTCACCACATAAGGATTCCCGTCTTTCTCTTTGCACACACTCCATTCTAATAAAACCAGAAATCCTTAGACCTTCTAAGTGAGTCTGTGTCTTATTCAGAGTGTGGCTGCCCTGACAGCTAGTTAATCAAAGCCAGATATCATTGTGCTTTGCTAAAATATTAGGGAAGATTGGCCCTAAGATCCTAGGTTACAGATCAGGAGGTCATGATTAGAAATCTCAGGACTCGTTAAGTGCATTTCCACACTAGCAACTTCTAGTGTCATGCAGACATCACTATATGATAAATCACTAATGAAGACAGGATTTATATTGGCTCAACAAAGGCTGGAGGATGCTGTAAATTGCTAGTGCAGAAAGTCACTTGGTGACTATAAGCAATTCACTGAAGTTCAGCCTTAGTCCTTCCTTCTTCAAGATTGGGTAATAAATATCCTCTTGCAGAAATGGGAAACTTGGCTCTCCAGATGTTACAGGATACACATCCCCATCAGGCCCATCTGTATGACCAGTGGTAAAAAATGATGGCAGTTGGAGGTCAAGAACATCTTGAAAAGATGTCTACCGGTACCCCCTGGGCAAACTGAACTGTTCTACTTGGTTTAGAAACGTAGAGTTGAACTATGCAAAGTTTTGATTCAGAGATTTGATTTGGACTCATTTTGATTAAATCTCCAAATTGAAGTGACTTTCCAAATTAGATTGAATTATTGAATAAGTTTGGATGCTTGGAATTAATTTAATGGTTTCAAAGGGCTTTCATACAAGCACTCCCCCCCCCCCCCAAATGGAAGCATGAATTGAATTGACTCAATTTTCCCGATTGATCTGAATCATTGAATCAATCAAATTGACAGTCCAAGTCAAATGTATTATTTGAATTAGGTTGAAGCCAATATGCACATCTGCATTGGACAGCATCCTTGTCAGACTTCTAATCTGCTTCCTCACTCAGTGCAAGTAATCCTCAGCACATAATAATTAATTAAATCTAAATTACACCGCAGGCATGATTATTATAAATGTCTCTTCCAATTCAGTATTTTTATGAACCCTCTGAAGCCTGTATATTCATTAGGAAGAAATACAGCTTAAAAATGAATTCAGGTAAACTGAAGGCAGAAGCTGAGGCCACTGTGGCTCAGCCCTTGCACCATTATTTGCATTATTATCTTACAAATGGCTGGTGTTTTTAATGCTTTATGATTCCTTTTGATTTTTGAGCAGAAACTTGAGATGGTTCAGTTTACTGAGCCAAATCCTCTATTGCTTTATAAAGCTGTGCTTTATCTCATTTTCTGTTAATCTTGCAACAGGATCAGCTTTTTCAAAATTGCAAATCGACAATCATCAGGAGAGACGAAGCCATAAAACAATCACAGTGTTTACCACAGTGACAGTGGGAAACCTTGTTTGATAATTTACTGTTCCGGAAAAGATATTGTTTCATGATGACTAATGCAACAAGGATCTTTTATATCCTACCGCACATAATTTTTACAGCAAGACTTAAATTTAAACGTGCCAACCTCTGTGCAGTATATGAATAATTTAGATCAGCCACATTCTTAGAAAAATGAAACCGACTGCTACTTGTTTGATATTTTCTGCCAGGTAGAATACCTAACCAGTGATCTGTCTAATGGCAGCATGAATTCTGCAGTTCTGACATTAGCTTCACTATTAGCCCACCCCCACGCCCAGAAATCAACAAAGACGAAGAGAAGATTGATGTAAATCAAAGTGAATTAAAGCTTTGATTCAAATCTCCAGTGTTAATAGCAGTTTAAATATTTGACATCCTTACATTGCCTCCTGATTTTTCTAAATGGTTTGGAGTAATCAAATTATTGAGGCAATCAGAGGTTTGGATAAATGGAAATTCTTTACAAAGGTTTACATTAGAAGCATAATGATATATTGGAGCACATACTAATTAGTCCTGGATGAGTCTATTTTTCTTGTTTGCATCCTCCTCTTCTACCAGGGAGCTTAATGTGGCTGAGGTTATTTTTTCCTCAATGGCAGATTGTTTTCACTGATTTTAGACTGGTACAAATGTGTGTTCAACACTCAGAAACACAACTTGAAGAGGGTGTTTATGAGGGAACCAGCTATTTTTTAGGCTAACATGTGTGAACCTAACTCCTGTGATTACATTATGATTCATTACATCATGCCATCCCAGAATATTGGGTTAATTAAGCTACTCATGCTAAGTGCATCATGCAAGTAAAGTAAAAGTGATAGCTTTGTTGCCTGAATGAGGTTGTTTGCATCATTCCACCAAAGTTAACTTTATCTTCTAATGAAATCCATCCATACATTCAACTTCCAGCAATCAAGTGACAAACAATTAAAGGAAATGTGGGCATGTGGGAACCAAATCACATATGTTTTCCTATAGGGACTAGCAAAAGTTTTGGGCTTAGGATGTTTCCCTTCCCAAATCACCCCAAATTTCATGAGAATGCTAAAATATCATAAGATCTCAATCCAGATTTCAGCATTCTAATGCAAAGGCTTCAGATGAGACCACCAAAAATCCGTAACACTTATGAGATTTAGACTATTTTTCCTTAAAATTAAAGCATTGTATCCCCTGCCCTTTACTGGAATTTGTTTCTCCATCTGATCAGAGAGGGTCATTCTGCATGTGTAAATCCTGTAATAATTTCCTAATTATTTAAAGGACACTAGACCCTTTGGAAACCAATCAAACTCACTGAGTGGCATATCTACCAGGAAAGGCTAGATAGCACCTTCCTTTGAGATTGATAAGAAAGCTACGGAAATATATGTTAAAATAAGTATGGCAAGATTTTGTTGTTTTTTCTTTTACTAACTCACAATATTTTCCAAACAATATCTTAGAGGAAGTTGTATTCACATATATATTTTTTTCATTTTCTGCTCATCTATGGGCAATTAAGATCAAGAGTGTCAACTCTATATGAACTTCCAGTGCTTTTTCTATATGATCTATTGTAACACATGGCTTGATGGAGATTGCTAAGTAGATTAGTCTTTCTGAGGCATCGCTCTGAAGCTTTGAGAAGTCCATTGAGTAGCTGAAAGATGATATATTTCCATTTAAGCTTCTTTTTCATTTCTAAATGTACATGTGACCTCCACATCCATCATGATCATACTTTGGATTCTCTTGGAATATGTTAACATTTCATATCTATTTGGGTATTGATCTCCATCTGCTTGCAGAGATTGTTCAAAGTTCATTGGGTTTCCAATCATTCTTCCTTTAGTCTCTGACATTTTAAAGTGGGAGGAGCTGGTCTTTCCGTTTTTTCTCATTTTAATTTTTTCCCTTTCCTTCTTTTCCCTCTGTCTCTCTGCTGAAAAATAGCACCAAGTTTTCGACATTTCTTATACATTATTTCAGTGAGCATAGGCCTCCTGTGTCTAGAAAAAAAAATAGAAGTAACACTGTCCAAAGATCTTCTAAAATATGTGTTGAAAAGTAGAGCTGTATAGTATGTGGAAGTAAATAAATATTTAAAACTTTGAAAAAGTAAATCTTTTTATTCTTGAATTTGAAATAAAAGTCTTCACCCACCATGGATCTTCTCATGTATTGTTTTGAGTCTATATCTGTCTGTCTTCTATCTATCTATCTATCTATCTATCTATCTATCTATCTATCTATCTATCATCTCTACCTATTCATTTTTGCTATTTTAAAAACATAGCTGAACAGGTTTGTGTATCCTTAGGATTACAAATCAACCTCTTTCGTAGTATGGTTAGAAGAATTAATTGTTATTTATTATTGGACTTATATCTCACATTCCTATCTTTCTGCCAATAAAGGTGGCTTATGATGGTAAAAAAATGCAAAACATAAAACAGAATGACATGAACACAATTAAAATCCAAGTAAATTATATGGGAAGAGATAGATTATTGTGATTCCAGAGCTGAAGTTTCTACAATCTGTAGAACTGAGCTACTCATGTGGATTGTATACAGAAGGAAAAGCGTGAGACCTAATGTGCTGTCAGGATTCTTCAGCAAAACTGTCCTGGATGCAAAGAGGGAAAAAAATCTAAGCAGGATATGATCCACAGGAACATGACTATGCTGTAGTCCCTAGAGGTGATGCAGTTAAGTTTTTTGCTGCAGATGGAAGACATGACAAATTAGGAAGCATTTTTGAGCAGCATCTATATGACATTTAGCTCTTGCATCTGATCATATTAAGAGAAAGCTAGTCCTCAGATTGATGTGTTCCAAGCCCCTTTTTTTAAAATGTGAAACATTTACACGGCCTATAAATCAAGTAGGACTCCTTCTGTAAAGAGCTGGAAGCCCAGTACAGATCTAATCACCCTAAGAGTGTTGCTTTATTGCCTCAACTTTCCAATCTAATTATTATTAGAGGCACTAGAAAGTATTTCATTTTCCAAACTGCAAGCTGGCTATTTAGAATTCTGCTTAAAATGACCCAGCTGCTAATAAATTTGCACTCACACTAAGTTGTCAAGGGGTGGGATGGGGGCCTAGAATACATATGATAGAGATTAAATTGATCCTCCTGGGAGTGATTGTTTTTTGAGAATTGCAGGAATTAAAACATTTGCACTGCTCACCCAGGCAAGGAAACAATGGGAAAGCAATCTCTTTGTGTTGTGAAGGTAAGGAAACAGCAGGACAACAATGTAGATACTAAGGGCTGCCTAAATATCTAGATCAGATGGTTGATAGGGTTAGGTGGATGTTCAGTGCATATAAATAGTTCTTCAGGACCTTTGCCTTTCCGAGAAATTGCTTAGGAGGGGTAGGGGAAGAATTTAGGCTCATGTAGCTGGCCCACATACCACCTGAGCCCTGTGTCCTCTTGAGCTCAGTGAATTGTTTTTGTGAAACCAGATCCCTCTCATATGCTGACCCATTTCATAGAAATATCTTATTTCATCATCAGATGCAATCCTCAGAAATTACAGAATGTAAGTTCCTGTCCAGTTCATGAAGACATCACTCCTCTGCAATCATGAAATTAGCTGATTGGAGGGAGCAGGGCTACATTTTCTTTCATATGGGGAAGTTTGTCTATCTACATAGACTTCCCATGTGATTGAGGACTCTAAAAAAGTGGATGTCAAGGAAATTAGGAAAAGGAGCACTCTCATAAGTAGCACCTGATGGGCTGCGCAAAGAAGGCATACTTTTGAAAGGTCTGGCTTCCTCAGTCTTGAAGAACTGTGTGACCTCCCACTGAGAACCTTCTTTCTTCAGTCCTCCAGAACCATCCCTCAGATTCAGACCTACAGTTTCAGTGTTCTGCACATTGTCTTTACTCTCTGGGGATCTGTGGACCTTCAACAACTTGATTTGTTCTGTTGATCTGTCATTGTTATCTAAAGATGCTTTTGGGTGGCAAAGTTTCTGGTCATATGGAAACAGATGGGAACTGCTTTAGCTTGCCAAACCAGGTTGTGTCAGATGAGGATTTTACTTAAAAGGGAAAAAAAAAGTATACAAGGGGTATCATTGTGTAAATGAACTGTGTAGATGGATACACACTATCCTCTTCATAAAGGAGCTTTCCTTTTCTGCTTCTTCCTTTCTAGGTCATTCTAGGATGTGCTGAAGATGGGGGGAAAAAACTTGCTTCAGCATCCTGTTCCTGCTTTATGGCTTCCTGTTTTTTCTTTTTTCTTTTTAAGCATAAACAGAGCTTGAAGAGATTCCACACACACACAACTTCCTTATGGGCATGGGTGCACTGAAACTGCCTCAATCTTTTGCAGTTTTTTTAAGGAGGGAAGAACAAAGGGTAGCTGGACTTGCCTAATGCTATGGATACTTTTGGAAGCATTTTTGTTTCAAGAATGTATATGCTAACCACTCCTAGATGGTCCCAGGCTTGCAGAATATCTGTGATGATCATGATCCTTCAGCTGTTAAATCAGTAACAAGCCAATAAGGATATGAAGGGTTCTTTATTAAAGCTAGTGATCCATTACACTTTAAAGATTTGAGTGAAGAAAACCCATGCAGCCAACAGTTTAAAATCATTCCCCCCCTCCCATCGGGTATCCATAGTTTGACAGCCCCTCCCTCTGTCTTACAGTTTTCAGGTCTTTTCCGGCTGAATCAACCAACTCCCACCAGTGCCCTTTGATCTGTCCTTGGTGCTGGATTGCCTGGCGCCACACTCTGGGAATGCACCAAAATCTCCTGACAAGCATTCTCACCTACTCTGCAAATCAGGCAGTTTACCACCAAATTCTCTAAACAACCCTGTTTATTTTTGTAGATTGGCAGGATGTTCCTTCCAGGATTTAACATCCTGACAATTATCTATCTATCTATCTATCTATCTATCTATCTATCTATCTATCTATCTATCTATCTATCTATCTATCTATCGAGCTTGGGGGTACTAAAACCACACAGCGTTAAAGTCCCCTTCCTAAATTGCAATATGCTTACAGTATTCCATAGTTGGGAGTTCACCACAGGGGAGACAAAAACTGAACTGATTGCTAATATTCAGCACTTCTGTGGTGGGACCTGACTTGAGACGTGTGGCTCCCAGACAAATCTGAAGAGCAATTTGTTTACTTCAGTACTCATCAACATAGTCCATACCTCCCTTCACCTCTTCTTGTCCCTATGGATAACATTCCCATTGGAGGCATATGGGGTAGATCCTGGTGTATAAACCCCTGTAATGCTAAAACAACCCCCAACCCCTGGCTGAGTTTGCAGTCAGCTGCTTGTGTAGAGATTGAAGAAGAGCAGTGGCCAACTATTTTCTTGTGTCTACCCTGTAAGATTAATATTTTTGAATACATTGCTGGGGCCACTCTGTTTTTGGACTCTGTCCAGAAGAAAAAGCCACAAGTAGCAGAAAAAAAAATTAATGACTTTGAGTTTGGGATATATTTATAAGGCTCATTGGCATTCAAACTCGGGTTTCTGTTCATCCCAGCATCGCAGGTAACCTTTGCTAGCTGGTGTAAATATTCTTGCACCTTTCCTTTCCATGTTTACTTCATTCATCTCTTTTAGAATCTAGCATCCCATCCATAAACAGCAAGGGAGGGAGGGAGGGAAGGATTATTGAATGACTGGTATGTCACTGTTTTGATATGGTCATATCATGTCAGGATATAGAGCTAAGAACCACACTGAGATCAGAAGTTTAAGCTCTAGTGTTTATTGTTCTGCCCTACGATACAAAATCCTTCTAAACTGAGAAAGTATCAGCGATTCCTACTAGAAAAGCTCAGAAAGTTAAGGTGGTCCTCTTCTGGATTTCTTGATAGGAAGGTGAAGAGAATGAGTACTGCACAGGCATTTCTCCCCCTGGAGAGGGCCCCCTCCTTCTCTATCAGCTGTGTCCATAACATATCATTCTTCTTCCTTCTCTCATATTTGAACAAAGTATACTTAGAAATAACTTTGGTAAAGATCTGGTTCTGGAGACTTCCAGTGGGATCTCCTGTGAAAGGTTAAGAGATTATTAGTGAGATTTATTATTATTGTTATTATAAATAATAATAATTTATATTCTAATGCCATCATAGAATTAGTCATTGTTTCTTAGTTAATTCATTAGGTGCCACCAGAGTGGACCTATCCCCTTGGAACTATAGGGTAGTATAATATGCCCTGAATGCTATGTATTGCATCATCATCCAATTTAAAGTAGCCCATTTCAGTCCACCTAAATCCCCTTATTCACCTAATATTTCAAGTTCTCCTTAGTTGGCATGGCTTACGTTCCATGTTCCAACTGTATGTGTTCTCATAAAACGAAGAACTCCTTTTTCAGTACCAGTGACTAGACTTTCTTGTAGCTATGATCTAGTGACATCATCACTTCCAGATTTTCTCATGACAGTTCAGTATTCTTCCCTGGTAACTAGAGGAGTGTCCTTTGACTTGGGGTGGGAGTGTCTTGTCTCACTGTTCCAGCCATGTCCAAATATTATCTTCGTCACAATAGAGAAATGGTTTGCTACTACTTTCTGCTGGGTTTGATTTTGGAGTTCTTTCTTCTAGATGACTTGGTTTCTCTTATACCTGCACCTCCCCACCTTTGCCAGCAGGGGTGACCTTACTTGGAGTTCCTGTTCCTGCCAAGATCAGTCTCATGGTCACTGATGTTACTGAGTCCATTTCAAAATCCATGTCAATTTCTGGGGAGAGGTCAGTACAGTGTGTATCTGTGCCTTTTTCACAAACTGTTTCTTCCTGTGGCAGAATGCAATCATCTTTAAGGTTTTTGCTGTCAAGTTGTCAACAGTCAACTCAAAATAGGAAGCACCCAAGAGACCCCCCAAGACATTCAATATGCTTCCTGAATTCACTGTTCTGAATACACTCTTAGGGAGATATGAAGAAGTGTGTCACAAGCAATTCAATCAAGCTTTTCCTTATTGAAAATAATAAGGCCGAAGAAACCAATAAGCCAATGTTTTGCATGTAATATCTGCCTTACAGTAGAACTGCATTTTGTGCATAAAAATTGATTGGGATGAAGAACGGAGACAGAAATCTGGCCAACTGCCATATTGTTCGTTTTCAATAGTTTTCAGTTTATGCTTTGAAAAATGAACAATTCATCTCCAAAATGTCTTTAAAAAATGATTGGATTGTTTCCATTGGTTTACATTTCCTGGACCTCCTCATATTCCAGACGTGAGTAAACAACACTGAATACATTTTGATTAAAGATTAAAGAACACAGATGCTGTTCTGTTAATGGTATTTGTAAATCACCAAATGCAATATCTTCAGAATTCTCCTTATAATGGTTAGCTATTAACAGCATAAGATGCCATTACGAGGTTGTTTGGATTATCCTGACAGATGTTAGCATTTTACACTAAACCCATTGGTGTGAGCATAAAATGCCGCTAATCTTACTAAAGGTATTCTGTAAACTTGGATTAGTGAATGTAACAACAATGGCTTTGAAGGCATCGGGGAAATTTACAGGGTAACTGAATGTGCCCAGGAGGACTGTACTTCATATTTGACGAAACTTGAAGGTAATGGTGGTGAAACTCCAGGCACTTTCAGAAACTTCTGCTGCAGGATTCACTGCTTTTTAATTTGCCCCATTCATGAAGAAGGGGGAAGGTGAAGTGCTGTGGGAAAGGCAAAGACGTTGCTATACATGCCAATTTAATCCCTATAACTTAAAAAAAAACAACACCTTTCCTCTTGTGTGAATGCTCACAATAGCACAGGGACTTTCTTCATGGTGCAGTTTCTTCAGAGAAAGTTCACTTGACCATGCAATGGCCAGGAAACCATACAATGTTGGTTAGGTGGTTATGCAACCTGCTCATTTTCTGAAGAAGCTACTATGTGTAGAGAATCCCTGTGCCACTGTGAGTAAGCAAGCCCAAGCAGTGTGTTTCTTTTTAAATTACAGAAGTGATAGACTTCTGTAAGGAGCAGAAAGCAATATGGTTAATATTCTTTATTTCTCAGCACTTTTTGATACTCATGACCATAGTACTGCATGAGAATGATTCTTGGATGTTTGAATAGAAGATACATTGATATGGTGCTTCTATTCTTAACTTCATGGCTATTCTTAGAAAATTGCATTGTGGTAGTTTCTGTTAAAATCCATACCTGGCTTGGAGCAGTCCCACAATGTTCCATCACTCCACTCTCTCCTATTTAATATCTCTATGAAACAGGATGCAATAATCAAGCTTTGGCATGAAGTGTCATAAAAATTCTAATGGCATTCAACTCTATCTCACTGTGTCATCTAAATTAGCTATACAGCTGCTGGATCAATATTTGGAGTCAATAATAGATTAGATGAGAACTAATAAATTTAAGCTGAAACTTGAGACAGTGAAAGCACTATAGAAGGGGGATATTCATTGCCAGAAATTGGTGTACAGTATCTCTTCAAATGGACATGCATACACCTGAAGACCAAGGAATGAGCTTCAGCTGGACTTCCAGGTATGACTACTCTTGGCCAAAGATAGACTGGTTGCAGTGATCCACAATGGGAGCTCACAATTCGTAGCAATTCTACCTCCAGGGGTCTCTTGAAAAGCCAGGTTTTAATGGATTATTTATATGGTGCGGCATAATCTCAGGAGTTATGCTGTTTCAGAGGAAAGGGGCTGCAACTCTAAAGGCTCAACTGCATGGCTCCATATTTCATAAGAGAAGGAATCTAGAGAGAGCCTACCCTTTCCAATTATCATTATAAGCCACTTGAGAACCCATAGATATCCATGTAGGGCTTTAAAAGTGTCAACCAGAAATCAGAAGAAAACTAGTAACCAGTGTAACTCTAGAGTAGAGGTGTTACTTAGGAAGATTCAACACTCCCATCACTATTTGAGTCACTATGTTCTGGAGCAGGTGAACCTTCCAGATGGTCTTCAAGAGGATTCTCACATAGAGCGAATTGCAAAGAATCCAAATCCATGCAGGAAGGGACAAAGGCATCAGTAACTGTAAGCATGGTCTCCTAGTCCAGGAACTGTTGTATTTGGTGTACCAGATGCAACTGAGCAAAAGCCCTCTTGGCCACAGTTACTATCTGATCTTGAACAGAAGTTGTTGTGAGTTGAAAAGGATTCCCAGTTTACAAACTAATTCCATGCAGAAAAATATGACCTCTGCCCAGAATCTAAGATGAAATATCCCTGGAATTGGAAGGTTTCCATGCCCACCTAGTGAGTATGGAAATCCAATCCCAATAAAACCTAGTGACTATGTTTTACTGGGATTAAGGCTTAAGCCTCTTCTTCCCCAATCAGACCCTCCAGAACCTGGATAGGATCTCTACCACATCTCATATTTGGCCTGGCATTGAGATACGTGAAGGGGTGTCATCTGTATACTGATGATACCTGACCAGGTACCAGTGAATGGCCTCCGCAGGCAGCTTCATATAGATGTCGAATATCTATATGAAGGAGTGAGAATGTTGAGCCATGTCACCTCACACAACATAAGGCCCAAGGGAACCTTTCTCCTCCCCAGGACCTCTGATTGGAACCTCTGCATCAGGAAAGAGGAGGACCACCATAAAACAGTGCCTCTCACTCCCAGTCCATAGAGGCAGTCCAAGAGAACACCATGATTGGCAGTGTCAAAAGCTGCTAAGCGGTTGAACAGGACCAAGAGAGCTGTAGTACCCCTATTTTGGTCCATCTACAGGTCATCCACAAGAACAATTAATGTGCCTTTAGTACCATGCCCAGCCCTGAAATTCAGCTGAAAGAGGTCCAGACAATTTATTTCTTCCAGAGCTCTGCACAACTGCAGATTCATCACCAATAATTTTCCCTAAAAGGTTGACTGCATCAGCAGCAAAGTTGCCAATTTTCAGCTTTGCATTTTTTTTTCCATGAGGAAGTGAATTAAAGGCCAAAATAAACCTGTTAAGCCTCACAGAGACTTAACACAAATATTTTCAGCTTTAAAAAGGCAAAGACTCCCCCAAAGGGGAAGATTTTTGCCTTTGAAAGCTAATACATGCAAGAAAAACCTGTGATTCCAACTTTGAAAATGTTCTACAACTTTAGACTTCGTGGTATCAAAACTAAGAGGAAGGAAAACAGATATACAGACATTGTTGCTTTTTACCAAAAGAGGAAAGTTGGATTTTTAGCATTGCTAGTTTTTTTCTGTCTCTTGAGCATGTGTGCAGGCAAAGTAGTTTTGACTCAACTAGAGGTTTTAATTCCATTCTGTGTTCCTGGAAATAAAACACTTTGAAATGAAGTGCAATAATATATTAGTTTTCTAGTGGATGAGCCAGTAGATTAATAAAAGGAAAACATGATGTTTTATGTTACGCAGAGATGATTGCTTCTCAAAATTAGGATAATTGACAGCTGACGTAGTTAATTTGTCAGAGCACCAATAGAGTTGATGTGGGGAGGGGTGGTGAGCTGTTCAAGTCAGGCACATTGGCTTCTTTATTGCCACTCACTCCTCTACACACATATGCACACACACAAATACAGGTGGAAGATAATGGAAAACCATTATTTACAAAAAGCACGTAGAGATTGAAAAGACTCTGTATTAATTTCTTTTGCTCTTTCATTAGTTTGATGTCATTTGTTCCATTAGTTATATGCTGTCCCACACTGATGGCAATGACACAAAACTAATAGCCCTGCTAAATTGCACCCATTATAAAAATAGTTCTATTTGGATCGTTTGTATGTAGAATGAAAGCTGTCATTGAAATGATTTGTTCGGAGAGGCTTAGGACATTCATGAAAGAGATGAATACGCTGACAGAGGCGAAGGCAGTAATATTCTGAAAATACCTCTTGTCATCCTTCTCCTGCAGGTTATTTGAGATCTTGTGTTTGATAAGATTTTTCAGGTGGTGTAAGATTGGCTAGTAGACAAATACCTCCATCTGTAAAGAGACAAAAAGACTTCTTGATTGTATAGTCTAGATCAGCCTTCCCTAATCTGGAACTTTCTATGCTAGCCGGAAATTCTAGAAGTTGAATTCCCAACATATTTGGATGAGTCAGGTGGGAAGTCCAGATCAAAGCACCATTGATCGTCCGGTAATAGCGAGACAAGACATTTTATTGGGGTGAATTTGGGTCAAAATGTATAATCCAAATCTGCAACATTGAGTTCACCTTCTATACATCTCAATTCCTTGCTTGTCCTGCAACTGCACATGCTATGTGTTGGTCAGTTGTAACCCTCAAGCTGAATTTGCGCAATACAGGAACTCTAAATGCACTTTTTTCCTGGATTTTTATTGTTTGCATTTCCTAACATTTTTGACGTTAGCTGCCTAGGGTCACTTGAGAGTGGATGGCCATATAAAGTGAATAAATAAAGGAATGGATAAATCTGTGTTAACAAGCCACAGTGGCTGTGTTCACGTAGCATGTTAAATTAATTTGATAGCCCAGCCCCTGCCATATGCTAACATAATGGTTGGATTTCTACAATGGACCGAATCACAGATTTGCCAAGTCTGATTCCAGCCAGTATTGTGGATTAATCTACTCAGCGTCAAGGGCAAAGGAAGGAACAGGTGGACTTGAAGTCTTCTATTTCCATGTTAGCTTTTGTATCGGTCAATGTGAGTGCCTATGCAATGTGTTTGACCCTTCAGCTTTTAACATACAGATTGGACCATATTTTTGGCCAGTCTTTAAAGGGGCCTCTTGCATTTAGTGCCTGATTAACTTACTTCCACTGCTGGTAGGTAACCTCTCTGGGTCTTTTTTGCATACTAGCGGAGACAGTTCAGAAATAGGACAAGGATTAATGCATATTACATTCTTGCACTTGAATATCTCTTGCCCCCAGTTCTGTAACCTGAATACCTGCAAGAAACAGCCACCTCTGACCGAGAAGAAATTTAATTAGCAGCTCGGCTGCCTTCTGCCTGCAGGAGCAAAGTATCTAAATGAAAACAGACATGTAAGGACATCTTTACAGTGTGTTGCTTTGAATGCTTGTTTTGCCTAATTAAGAATCCTGTAAAAATGAAAAGCTTGCATCACCTTTAACCCACTTTTAATCCAACACAATGTCTTTCTTGTCACTGCAGCAAAATCACTACTCCAGTCCAAAGCTGTTTCACCTTGCTTATTCTTGATTTCCAAGATCAACTTGTCATGCCTGGCACAGTGAGATGGGTGGCATATAAATTTGATAAACAAACAAATAAATGTATTCCCCCTCTCCTACCCACTGTTGTTTATTGTACAGTATCTTGATCATTCTTGATCAAAATCATGTTAATACTTTGGCACTTTTGAGTTCTGATCCAAAGGCTCCAGTGGAGAAGCTGCCACCAGCAAGACAGCAATGACAGCAGAGGTAATTGTGTCTCTCATGCCTTTTCAGGGTGGATTGATTGAAAAGGCAGGATGCACAGAGATTAGTAGAAAGAGAGTGGAACCACTGTTGGATTTTGGACCAGCTTTCTCCACATTTTCCAAACTTGTATGGCTTCTTTCAGTTGTTTTATACTCTGGCTGGTGTCAGCTTTGATGGTGTCTAGCCACCATGTTTTTTGGAGGCCTTGTTTCCTTCAAGGTTGGAGCATTGTCCTCAGGCTATAGAATTGTACGTTCAGTCTGCAATTCTATACATATTTATTTGGCGTAAGTCATAGTAAGCCTTAAATTAGTTTCGGGAGAAAATGTGCAGGATTATCTGGGTTCACTTAGTGTTGCTGTGAGGAACTAGCGTTTGTTGAATTTGTGCAGATTGAAAGCCTTGCTGTGCCATGAAATGACTAGGTAGCCCTGCCATTCTTCCAATTCACAAGGATACATAAGTGTGTGGATGGCAACAGGAAGTAGAGGATAATATCATACATAAGGGCCTGAAATTTTGGGTGGTATAGTGAGAGGCAAATGTGATATATAAATATGGAAAACATACTTTCATTGAAAAAAAAATGATCTCAGCTATTGATCTCAGCTTCTAGTTATCTAAATACTTGGATGTCTCTCAGATATTTGCATAAATATTTGTGTGGATTTTATTTATTGATGCAGTGTTTCTGCAATAAAAACAGATAGTTTAATATGAGGTAGCTGTCCACCATTCATTTTTATCCTTATTACAAATATTTTATTGGTGCAATTGATTGTATTTTACTTCTTTGGGGCAGCAAGCACAATTGAAGTGTAGATTAGCCTTCTCCAGTCTGATGCTGGTGGGATTTCTTGGAGCTTTCTTCTGGAGACCACCAAGTCTTTGAATGGTTCTATGAAATGGCAACTACATATAGTCTTCCAAGATTACTGCAAAGATAATTTAAGATAAAAATATCCTTACAGGACATTGGGTGATTTTCCCACTGGTGCCCAATGAAGCATTCAAATTTGTTTGAGAACCTGTATAACTGGTATATGCATCTGTATAGGCTTCCTGAAATAAAGCATCGAATCACAAAAAATCAACTTGTTCGAGCTTTGGTGTTGGAGAAGGCTCCTACAGAGTCCTTGGTCAGCGAAGGTGACAAACAAGCAAATACTAGAGTGTATAAAACCAGACATATTGCTGGTGGGCAAAATCACACAATTCTTCCTTATTTATTTCTGCCATGTCATGCAATCAGACTCAATGGAAAAATCAGTTATGCTCGGAATGGTCAGCAGTGAAAGGAAACAAGGCTGCCAAAACCATGGTGGCTGGACACCATCAAAGCCGACACCAGCCAGAGTATAAAACAACTGAAAGAAGCCATACAAGATTGGAAAGATATGTATACAAGATATGTATCCTTCTGAATTGGAAGAATGGCAGGGCTACCTAGTCATTTCATGGCACAGCAAGGCTTTCAATCTGCACAAATTCAACAAACTCTAGTTCCTCACAGCAACACTAAGTGAAACCAGATAATCCTGCACATTAATATCCGCTGGATAATGGAAAAAGCCAAGGAGTTTCAGAAAAACATCTATTTCTGTTTTCTTGACTATTCTAAAGCCTTTGACTGTGTGGACCATAACAAATTGTGGCAAGTTCTTAGTGGTATGGGGACACCAAGTCATCTTGTATGCCTCCTGAGGAATCTGTATAACGACCAAGTAGCAACGGTAAGAACAGACCACGGAACAACGGACTGGTTTAAGATTGGGAAAGGAGTACGGCAGGGCTGTATACTCTCACCCTACCTATTCAACTTGTACGCAGAACACATCATGCGACATGCTGGACTTGAGGAATCCAAGGCTGGAGTTAAAATCGCTGGAAGAAACATTAACGATCTCAGATATACAGATGATACCACTTTGATGGCTGAAAGCGAAGAGGAACTGAGGAGCCTTACGATGAAGGTGAAAGAAGAAAGTGCAAAAGCTGGCTTGCAGCTAAACCTAAAAAAAAAACCAGGATTATGGCAACCAGCTTGATTGATAACTGGCAAATAGAGGGAGAAAATGTCGAAGCAGTGAAAGACTTTGTATTCCTAGGTGCAAAGATTACTGCAGATGCTGACTGCAGTCAGGAAATCAGAAGATGCTTAATCCTTGGGAGAAGAGCAATGACAAATCTTGATAAAATAGTCAAGAGCAGAGACATCACACTGACAACAAAGGTCCACATAGTTAAAGCAATGGTATTCCCAGTAGTAACATACGGCTGCGAGAGCTGGACCATAAGGAAGGCTGAGCGAAGGAAGATCGATGCTTTTGAACTGTGGTGTTGGAGGAAAATTCTGAGAGTGCCTTGGACTGCAAGAAGATCAAACCAGTCCATCCTCCAGGAAATAAAGCCAGACTGCTCACTTGAGGGAATGATACTAAAGGCAAAACTGAAGTACTTTGGCTGCATAATGAGAAGACAGGACACCCTGGAGAAGTTGCTGATGCTAGGGAGAGTGGAAGGCAAAAGGAAGAGGGGCCGACCAAGGGCAAGGTGGATGGATGATATTCTAGAGGTGATGGACTCATCCCTGGGGGAGCTGGGGGTGTTGACGACCGACAGGAAGCTCTGGCGTGGCCTGTCCATGAAGTCACAAAGAGTCAGAAGTGACTGAACAAATAAACAACAACATGATTTACGCCAAATAGATATGTACAGAATTGCAGACTGAACATACAATTCTATAGCCCAAGGACAATGCTCCAACCTTGAAGGAAACAAGGACTCCAAAAAACACAGTGGCTAGACACTATCAAAGCTGACACCAGCCAGAGTATAAAACAACTGAAAGAAGCCATACAAGATTGGAAAATGTGGAGAAAGCTGGTTCATAGAATCTCCAAGAATCGGACACAATGGAATGGATAGCATCATCATCATCATCATCATCATCATCATCATCATCATCATCATCTAATCACCATCATCTGCTTCCTAGATCAGCAGTCCCTGGTCCTACTTTTACAGTCCTAGAGCCACTCCCTTATATGTGTGCTGTTCAAAAACCTAAGTTCGGTACATTAAGACCCCACTAGAGAATATCCAATTATTTTGCTTTTAAGATCGAAAACAGCAAAGTAGGGTCAAAATTTCCCTTTCTTGCATCTTTTATTTTATTTATTTATTTATTTATTTATCAAATTTATATGGTTGCCCATCTCACCAACAAAGGACTCTGGGCAGCGTACAACAGAGCGAAAAAATAATTAACATTTACAAGACAGTTGGTAATATTATTAGTAAAAGCTTTAAAATTATAAAACATAAAACTAACCGAAAAAAATAAAATACAAATATAAATATCAGGGGAACAGCAGGTGTTAATAACAGTGGAGCCACCTCAATATTTCACCAGTCCTGTGTTGTCCCTTGGTTTGATGGCCCAAGCAGGTCTTGAGGGACTTTTGGAAAGTCCAAAGGGATGAAGCAGGTCTTAGTTCACTTTACTACCATGGATCTGTCAAGATATGGTAGAAGAACTCAAGGTGACAGCTATGATGGTGCAATGGTAGCCCTGCCTGTTTTTTACGTGCATCCCACATAAAAATGCATCATGAATAAGAAAACAGGCAGAGCTTCAATCACCCCATCACAGTTATCTTGACCTTTTTATCATAGCCGGGGGCACCCCTGCTGCAATTTTTCAAGAAAAAGTATAACGTTGAATTAAAAAAAACCCTGTCTTAGATCATGGAGCAGAGACAGAAAGGAGTTCCTCCTCTACAACTGCTATGGAGTTAGCCACACCAGATATCTGTGCACACCTAATCATTCTATTATGTATTATTTCCTCTTTGTTGCTTTATTGGTGAGGCTGACACACTTATCTTCAGTCTTATCTACCAGACTTTGCCTATTTGGCTGAGAATCCTATTTTTACTGAATTCTTGATGAAAAAATAGCAACCAGTCCTGGAGTCTCATGGGTAAACAATGGATCCAAAGCTATCCTCATCTTACCACCTCTGAATAAATCAAGTTGGGACCTATTTTTGGTCTGTGTTTATGCTAACCGCGTTTTCCATTGTGGGACATCCCTGGGGGAGTAAAAAAAATCAATATGGAGCTATTGCCCATGGAACTGAAGCCCCAGGTGGGGGCTTTGATTAACCACCATCTTGACTGTTTTTCCTATCAGCATAATTAGGACTTCTGAGATGGAAAGGACCACTCTTTGGTGAAAGCTTTTCTCTGATGGGAAAGGGGGACCTTCATCATATCCTAACCCAGCCAGCAGATCTGAGAGTCACAATTATGTTCTTAGACACATCCTCCTCCTCCTCATTGAAATGAAGTAACCTGAAGTCTTCTTTTAGCTCACTTTGATCATTCATGACATTTTGAAGCCATTAGGGAACCTGGTGGAATCAGGTTAGCAAAAAGTCCTTTCATTTTTATTGAAGTCCATCATATATCAAGCTAAGTGCTTAACTTTCCTGTAATTAAAATGGATTACCATTAGAGAGATCACAAACAAAAACAAAAGCTAAACCCCTGAAAGATATTCAGCAAATGAGTCACTGGGTAAGATTTTCTTCAGTGTGCACTGTTTAACATGATTTGGAAAACAATCATTTTCTATGATTAGGTGCTTGGCTTCCATCCTTTTCAAATGTGAGCTAGTTGCTAATCACACCATTAATCATGTTCCTTAAGTGAAGATTACTGTAATGGTTCTTCATAATAAATGGCAACAGAAAAATCATCCTTTCTCTCTACAATCTCCCTCAGTGACCTTGTACATTTCTGTCATAGTACTCATTAAAAGGGAACTGAGCTGATGAGTCACATTAAAACCCAACATTTCAACAATTAAGATCAGTCTTATTGGAGACATCATCTTTAGGGAATAGACTTCTTTTTGATGGCCTCTGTTGTTATTATGGAAGGCATGGAACATAAGCACCTAGAGACTCTCTGGGTTGGGGCAGGGAAAAAATTGCACATATTAACAAACAAACACACAGACAAACAGGTCAAGTCTGTATAACTGAGTTTATTATTCCTCTGATTGTCTCCTCACCACTATAGCATGGACAATTAACAATTTAGATATTTAAATTGCTTTTCACCAATTTAAGAGCAAGCTGCCCTATGATTTGGCAAACTGGGGCAGACATCTCAGGTGGCAGTGGCAGGGAGGCAGGAAGTGCCTCAAAACTATTCTCTTCTCTTGGAGAAGTTCTTTGGGGCACATGGTCTATCTATCCTGAACCCCTACATTTGCCTGCTACTCAGCACTGTAGTGGACAGTGTTCTTTTGATTCAGCTGCTAAATTTCATACTGCAGAAGAAATATCATCCTCAAGCAGCAAAAATATTGGATTACCTCTATACAGAAGCTGTTGAAGTATGGTTTCTTCCTGTGCAATGAAGGTAACATAAATAGCACCATTAAAAAAATATACCCTGCACTTTTTCATATTCTCATTTGATTTCTTTTGAATTTCTTTTCAAAAGGGAAAAGAACGTTGATGAGATTCACATGAGTGGAGTATGGTATTCTTGTACCTTCCTAGAGTTGAATGGGATAAGGGATATGTGTGAATGTTTTGTCTTTCATTGTACAACCATTTCTCCAGCAAGCTGCAACCTCACTGACTTCCAACACTTTCTTTCAGTCCTAAGGGAGGCCTTCATGATGGGATTCCTCCCATCCAGCCTGCTATGGATGGGCAACCAAATAGACCTCACAGTGTTGGAAAGGTAACTACTGTAAAAACACAGTAAGATCCTCTGCTTCCTCCCACAAACAAGGTGTCCAAGTATATCACAAAGAGATGTTTGAAATGAATTCTCAACTCCTTGAGAAGATGGAAAAAACTGAAGCTCCTTCTGCAGAAGAAGGCTCCTGAGAAACTGCAAGGTACATTTTATCACGAATTATTAGCTGTTGGGGGTTGAAGCATTCTCTTGGTGATTATATATCTGAGCATTCCTGTGGGTGGGGATCTGACCGCAGTGGATATGAGAGAGGCAGGTTTCACAGCTAGAAGAACACGGGGATTTATTCACAGGATAAGGCATAGGCAAAGCCTACTGCCTAGCTAACTACATCCCACCAAGAGAGGTGTCAGAGAACATGTCTTCTGTCCATGTGTGCCTAAGAAGTAAAAGGCAGATGGAAGTAACCCAGATGAGCAATCTCTTAGACAAAGAATAGGCAAAGTGAAAGAAATGGCTTCTCCATTTTGGCTTTATTTTTGTAAAATAAATAATGACATGGTGTAATATGTCATGTGTTGTTGTTCATCTGAGGTCATATGTACCTAATTTTAAGACCTGCTAAGGACCAGATGATTTTTATTATGTCCTGATATGTAAAACCAAAGGATTCAAAGAGGGTGTACTTTCTTTTTCACACAACTGTATCAGTATAGGTAGTTCTTGTTTAGCAACCATAATTAGTACTGGCAGCTCAGTCATTAAGCGAAGAGGTTGCTAAGTGAAACCATGACTGTGCTTATGATCTTCGGCTTTCCTTTGTTTTACAGGCCTGCAAAGGTCGTAAATAAGAGGATTGGTCATAACGTTACTTTTCCACCGCTGTCATAACTGTGAATGGTCACTAAATGAGGCAGTCGCTAAATGAGGACTATCCGTACCTTTATTAGCACTTATTTAAATCCAGTAACTGACAGGGTTGTTATTGTGGGGACAATAGGAGGAAGAAGGAGTATTAGGTATGTTCCCCGCCTTGAGTTACTTATAAAAAATAACAGGATTAAAAATCTTTAAAAAAATCTTTTTTAAAAAAGTAATCCCATAATCCTGTACAAATGTGCATTGTGACATGTACTGCACAAGGGCTCTCTCTTCTTTTCACAACTAAAAGTAGAACATAAACTACATCAGAACAGCAGCAGAAACACTACAAATAGGAATGGATGTTAGCATATATGTTAGAAATGAAATAACCAATAAAGCCTTACTATTATTATCCTACCTTTTTCTTTTAAAAAAAAATCTAGTTTTCAGTGTTGCTTTTTTCCACGGAAGCAAAGATCAAATAATTTCATTCAGCAAATATCGAATACAGAAAGGATTAACAGTTTTAAACATTTTTGGCTTATTCTAATTGCTTGGCTTCCCTTTTCTTGACGACTATGAATCTCATTTTTTTAAAAAAAGGTTATCCGCCTTTATATGTATACATATAATGCTCAAATTCCTAAACTTTAAGTTGTATGGATAAAGTCAAATTACAATGAGAGGTATAAAAAGGTATAATTGCGTAGCAAATAAAGGCTCTACTTTATAGTGTGACCTGGACTAAATCCTAAAATGTAATTTAGAGAAAATTAAGGAGATTTTTCTTTTGGAGAGCAGGAAGCAAAGAATCTGCATTTGGTTTCTGAAGCCTGCCAGCCATGGAACTGTATTCTCCTGCTATAGTTTCTCATTGTAGAAGTCCTTTAAAGGAAGGATTGTGGGATATTCTTTGTTTTTCATTAGAACCCTGAGAGCTGTCCCTGGGTTCTTAGGATAACATAGTCACAGTGCTATGGAATATACACAAAGCTCACGCAGAAATCCATCTTTGATTTTTCCAATCTCTTTTATTCCAGCAAATTAGGGTGTAGGGTGGAGTCATTCTGTGGCTGCTATTGTTCAATAATGGAGAATCAGAAATTCTTGATGATGGATTGAATGCAGATGATCCAGGAATCTAGCCATTGGTGTCTGTCTGTATTAGAGAACCCTTCCTTTGTGATGTCATTGGCAGCTGTCTTCATCTTTCTTTAGCCATCCGCTGAATGAGGTCCATAAGGTTGCAGTTTCTGCCCCTCTTGTCTGGGTCAGATGGTCAATTATCCTTCTTAAGACTTGCTTGGGATGCTATTTCACCACTGAGTCCCACAACATTTCTTTGAATGTTTGCTTGTGGTCAGATGATGCTAATTTTGAAACTCAGGCACAGTCTTGTGCTGCTATATTTACTACAGACTGTCAAAAAAGGCACAGTGAAAAACAAAAAAACAGCCTCCCCACACACTTGTTTTATTTTTAACTCCAAGACCAGGCATGTGTCCTGCTGTACCATTTCAGCTCCATTCTTCTCCAAGGCGACATACGATGCTGAATATAAGGACATAGATGTTTCTGCTGAGGACTGCTGGGGTCTGTTGCCCACTGCATGGCTGAAAGAAACAGGATTGTTGAATTTCACTTGCAATGCTGGAAAGACAGACTTACAGAGCCAATATTTGTGGCAGTGTCTGCAGCAAGCCCTAAAAAGGACCTGCAGACAGTGACTTCATGCCACCAATGTAAATTGTGCAGCAACGTTATGCAATGAGCTAAATGTTCAGTTTAAAAAACTGTTATTCAAAAATTGAACAGAGAAGGGTAATATATGCCTCTGATATAAAGATACGTCCAAGATCTGTTTTAACAAAAAGTTGCAACCACGTGTGAATTTTATTTTGATTTTATTGTACGAGAAGCTTACTCGGCGAGGAAGCATAAGCAGATGTTGCAAAGAATCCTAAATAATGCAGTTCCTTAGGGTTTTTTTACAATAATCTTTAGATTGGTATTCAGCTTGTAAAATTCTGACATCTGAAAGGTTTATAATTTTTTTAAAAAATATGTGAAATATGCCTTATGAACATATTGTCAGATCATAGCAATCTGATAGTTTTGATCTTTCTGTGTTATTTTTTTTCCTCTTATTATTTTGTGTAATTGGCATTTCTACAAATGTCAGAGTATCATGCTTTCACAATGACACAAACAGCATTTTGTCAACTCAAGGGCAGGCATCTCCTGTAAAGGACATATGAATGCTTTATTGATTTCAAAGCAAATCCAACACAAATAAGAGATGTGAATCTAATACTGAACACCTACTCCACAGAAACATGATTTGAAGGAAAACCTTCCTAGAATCCTAATATATGCCCAGTAAAACACCCATGTTATTAAATCAATTAGGAAATCTCTAATCATGTTTACGGAATTGAAGCATAATGATATTTGAAATCATTAAAAGGATGTTGAGCATTCCCTAAACATATCTTGCTGCTCCTTTACAAAATTTCTATGTAAATGCTTTCACAAATATCGTAATTGCTTATGAAGAGTCTGGGGTACTACAAGTCAATGGTTTCTAAGCTTTTCCTGTGGGTATTTGATTCATGCCTTACCTGAACCTTTGGTGTTGTTACAAAGCTCCAGTGAGAGTCTCAGATTATATAAGCATGTTGCTATGAAATATACAGAAATATGCTCAGGATAGAAGTTGATTCTATTGTTCCTGGACTCCATAAAATTATTATGCAGGATAGGGATAGACAGCTGCTGTTCCTGTAGCCAGAGCTATCTCCCAACATTAGGTACCAGATCTAGTGTACAAATTCAGTCAACTACTAAATGGCAACAACAATAGAAAGTTTTAACTCTTTGCTCCCATCTCCTGATCTGGATCTTGATAGCCCAGGTCTGGTAGCTCTACCTAGCATAGGTTCATGGGGCCTTTGGCCCAGTACAAAGCTTTCTCCTAAGTAATGCCTTCAAAGACTTGGAAAGAACAGTCTCTGTGTCATGCAGACCATCAATTTCAATGGGTGGAGATGAAGGACAGGCAGACAAGAGGGTGAGCTTTACCACTGAGAAACATCTGTTTGGTACCATCATGCCAGGGGTCTGCAACCTTTTTCAAACCAGAAAGCACATTTTGAATTTTGGAGGATGTCATCAGCACCCCTTTAAAATAGTGACCCTGGAGAGGAGGGGCAATCACAAAATGTCCATTCACCTGGAGGTGAAGCAGCAAAATTAATCCTTACCTCTCCTTCTTTGCTTAGTATACTTTCTACTAACTCTGCTTACCTTTTCCTTTTTTTCTGGATAGACTAGCACAATGTCAAGAAAGTAGTGGATCCAACCACCCACCATCTTTATTTTATGGAGATTTCTATGGCATAGACCATAGGTTTTATTGGAAATAAATATAACCTAATAGGTTAGTATTTTCCTCTACAGCAGGGGGATGCAAACTGACTCAGATCTGAACTGAATCCCTGGTTCAGTTTCCACTGAGTCATTTCAAGTCAGCAGTTTGACTTGGAATCACCCAGGCCAGTTCAATTTGTATTGACTGCATCATTAAATTTATTCAAAAGTGGATTCATTTTGATGCAGAGATTCCATAGAATTACCATCCGATTGGAGCATCATAAAGTCCTGCACTGTAATGTGCTAGATAGTTTCCATTTCTTTATTTATTGAAAGAATCTTACATAAATAAAATCAGATGGGGCATGGAGCTTAGTGGGTGTCAAGGGAAATCTTGCAGGACTCATTGATATCTATGGACATTCTGTTGGGGATTTATGATACTAATATTAGTAGGAAGTTACATCACTATGCATTCTTTCTTTTAAAAAACCCCACTCATATATATCCCTTGTCATCAGCCTTCAAGAAGATAGTGTTTACCTTTAAGTTCCAGAGAACTTAACATGCCATGACGAGATTCTTGTTTTTTGTTGTTTATTCATTCAGTCACTTCTGACTCTTTGTGACTTCATGGACCAGCCCACACCAGAGCTTCCTGTCGGTCGTCACCACCCCCAGCTCCCCCAAGGTCAAATCCGTCACCTCTAGAATATCATCCATCCACCTTGCCCTTGGTCGGCCCCTCTTCCTTTCGCCTTCCACTTTCTTCAGCATCAGCATCTTCTCCAGGGTGTCCTGTCTTCTCATTATGTGGCCAAAGTACTTCAGCTTTGCCTTTAATATCATTCCCTCAAGTGAGCAGTCTGGCTTTATTTCCTGGAGGATGGACTGGTTTGATCTTCTTGCAGTCCAAGGCACTCTCAGAATTTTCCTCCAACACCACAGTTCCAAAGCATCGATCTTCCTTCTCTCAGCCTTCCTTATGGTCCAGCTCTCGCAGCCATATGTTACTACGGGGAACGCCATTGCTTTAACTATGCGGACCTTTGTTGTCAGTGTGATGTCTCTGCTCTTAACTATTTTATCGAGATTTGTCATTGCTCTTCTCCCAAGAATTAAACGTCTTCTGATTTCCTGGCTGCAGTCAGCATCTGCAGTAATCTTTGCACCTAGAAAATTCTTCTTGTACATTGCTTTAATTCCTGTATCACACTGGTTTCATGATATTGCTGTAGAGGCTACAATTAAAGAATAGTAGTGTATTATGCTGAGAAAGTGCTGCAAACATTTAGACAATTTAAGGCTGGAGTGCAATATCCAAAGTGCCTAAGCTCTTGAAAATATGCGTCTGAGTACAGACAGCTACACACCCACAATGATTTGATACTAGAATCCTGACATTCAGATTCGGATCTGATGTGTGGAGCCTGGCTCAGCACTGTTTCTTCTCATTCATATGCTATCACTGGAAGTGTCAGAAGATTTGGATAATAAATGCAGTGCTTTGCCCATGGAAAACATTTCTTCCCCTTCACCACTCTCAGACTCGTCAATAACAGCCTGTGGCATGTTAACTTCCCATCATTCAGAGGTGGCACTCTGACATTTACAATGCAGAGAAAGGTAACAAAGTGTGAAGCACACCATAAATCATGGGAAGCGAGCAGGTTGATAGGGAGAGAAAGACTTCAGAAACCCCTTCCAGGAAAAAAAATAAAAGGGGGGGGGGGGGAATTGTGGAAAATAAAACAGGACCAAAATGTATTTTATATAAAAAGGAAAATGTGACCTTTTCACCCATCATCATTCACAAGAGTTTTTTATTCTGAGCCTCTAGAATTGAGGAGAAATACGTTCCTGAATGCTCACTCTATGTGTGATGAATGAACTTTTTATTATTGTTGCTATTATCCAGGGCATAATACCCTTGAGTGAAATCGGGATGAAGAGTCAGGAAAAGAGAAATCAAAGGTTTTATATAGAAAAGACAAGGTTTTATAGTGTAAGGCAATGTTGCAAATCAGGTTACGAGGACCAGCTCCCTCTTTCTTGGTCCACTCAATGAAGTTGTCCTGGACCATCCCTTGCTCTACAATCTTTGAAGAATACTTGCTTTATAAGATGGACAGAAAGCGCTCAGACTGCTTAACTTCCATGACTTTCTTTTCAGTTGTCAGGGGTGTGCTCAAGGCATGGTCAAGGAAGTCCAGATGGTGACTGTGATGGTGCGATCGAAGCTTCACCTGTTTTTTAATGTGTGTTGCACATAAAAAACTGGTGGAATTTCAACCATACCATCATGGTTGCCATCTTGCCTTCTTTGACATGTTCTATGGACACCCCAGTAGCTACCGATTTTAGAAGACTGTAAATTGAAACTGAAGGGAACCAGAGGGTGATAATTTCTCTCTCACATTGCTAGTTGAACTGCATAGTTTTCCTTTTAGGTTGCATAGAAAGTGATAGTATTTAGTTGATATTAACTAATCTTAGATGGAGGTTGCAAGGAAATAGAAGTAGAAAGTTGAGAAAACATCCAGGAAGAAGTGGCCAACTCCTTCTATACCAGAGTTTCTCAACCTTAGCAACTTTCAGCTATGTGGACTTCAACTCCCAGAATTCCCCAGCCAGCTTGCTGGCTGGGGAATTCTGGGAGTTGAGGTCCATACATTTTAAAGTTGCCAAGGTTGAGAAACTGTTCTATACTGTTGCCAGGAAAATTGCATGTACCTGTCATGAAACCACCAGAAGCTTAGTTCTTACTAGTCTTGGCCTCATTCTTAGAAGACTACCATACCCATGCTGTAAAAATCCAAACAACAATGACAACAACAAACCATTAGATTTTTGCATCTCTTTGCCGCTATCTAATGATTGTCCAGATTTCACAGCTCAGATCTGTTAACCCTAATTCTCAGGCTTATCTGAACGTACCTGACCAATTTCAAAAGATTAAGTTTGTTTGGCATGGTAGAGTTCTGTGGGAAGACTGGGAAACTATTCCAAGATATGTTTTTTTTTACTGGTCTTGTTTTTTTTTAAAGAACTCTCATCCAAATAATTATGAGGCCAGTTGGTGGTGGATCTAATCCAGCACCAGTAGGGAAAATATTGCAATGAACTAAAATCACTGGCTACCCTTGTGAGGTTTGAGCCTGCTTCTGACTCCAAAAACAAAACTTATCAGGAAGGACTTGGAGAATCAAAACTGAGAAGTGACTCAGCAGAGCAGGAAAAATTGCAGACGCCGATTGGACAGACTCTGGAGGGAGATTTGAAGCCTCCAATCAGTGCTCGAGAGAGGAGAGCAGAGAAGTGTGCAAAAGAAAAAGAAGTCCGATTGGCTGCTAAAGGAAAACAATGTGAAAAGGAGCAAATAAAAAGGCAGGTGCACCAAGGTGTGTAATTATCTTTCACTTATAATTACACAAGTAAGAACACTAGAACAAAACGAACACGATTATGTGCCATCAAGTTGTTTTCAACTCCTAGCAACCACATTCTCCATGACGATCTGTCCCTAACCTGGTCTTTCAGGTCTTCCAACATTGCACCCATTGCCACTGTAACTGGGTCCATCCACCTTGCTACTGGTTATCCTCTTCTTTTCTTTCCTTCTACCTTTCCCAACATTAGAGCCTTTTCTAGAGAGCTAGGTCCTGGCATAATGTGTCCAAAATAGTTTAATTTGAGCCTGGTCATTTGTGCCTCAAGTGAGAACTCTGGGTTGATTTGTTCAATGATCTATTTGTCTGGGTTTTTTTTTTTTTTTTGGCTGTCTGCAGTATTCTCAGAAGTCTTCTCCAACACCAAAGTTCAAAAGGATCAATACTCTTTCTATCTGGTTTCTTCAAAGTCCAACTTTCACTTCCATAGAGTGTCACAGGGAATATCATGGCTTGCATGATTCTGATCTTTGTAGGTATAGACACATCATGGCATTCCAAAGAGCTACTGTTGTGGACCCTCAAAATCAAGGCCTGGTTTTCAGCAATCACTAGCCAACTTCTCTTAATTGCCTATTGCAGCTCTATTCAGTCCGCTTGTAGTTTGGATTTCCTGGGGTTAAATGGTTTTACATTCACTGAGACTTCAAGAGATTCCAGGCTATTAAGGATCATGCAGTTGTTTTTCTGAAACTTCTGAATTTTAGTTTCTAGGGAGGGAAGCCATAATAAGATGAAACCATTATGGTAAGGACATTTTTCACCTACAATTTTTATAAGCTTTTATAGGTTGTTAGCATACGTCAGCTATGCAACCACTTTTCAGATATTTAACAGATGCTCAGAAAATTAATTTGACTGGATCAATACTAGATAACAGTATTAACATCCTTCTCTCTGCATGGAGGAGGAAGTTGCTTGCAAAAAGTTAAATGGATCCTTTTTTCCAAGCCAAAGATTGAAATAATAACTCCATCTTTACAGATACCTACACTTAGATGGGCATCAGCTGCCCTGCTGTTTGCTGCGTCATAACATTGCCAATCTCACTCTTCTGAGAAGCTGAAATCTATTCTTTTTAAATCCCTGAACTTCACAAATAAAGATAATATCTGAATTGTACCCTTGTCTAGCACTTCAATTTCTGGAAGGAAAGAGCAGAACACTGTCAGAAGGAACAAGTTATCTTTTTCACTCACTATTTGCTCCATAAATCAAAGAGCTCTATAAAATTATCACAGAAATAACAAACAATAATAATGCACTGTGAATCTCTTTAACCAATTATCTCATTTCCTGTCTTCCCATTAAACTGTACTCTGAGTTCCTGTATTTGGAGAAGAAAATGCATTTATGTTGTACAATAGGAGGCAAGTTTAAATGTATTACATGACAGCTGGTATATTAATGTCACTTGTGTTCAATAACAAAATTGGAAAATGTCAGAGAAAACACATGGATTAGATTGGGAGAGTAATTCTGTAGGCAAAGGGGCTATTTATAGCCTGTAAAAGCTCAAAGATACCAGTAGTGACTATGTAGCTTTACTAAGAAGAAAAATTTGTGATTATTTATATTAATCATATTCAAGCTAAAATGTATTTATGATAAGCTGAATCCTACCCTTTCTTCAAGGAAAGCAAGGGAAATAAGTTCCAGTTTCATCCTTAAAATAACCTTGGTAGATACGTTTTGCTGAGTTTACTAAATAGGCATTAAAATTCTCCAGGGTTTCGTTTTATTTATTTATTACAGTATTATATATTACTAATTATATACATAATATAAGACAGACACAGAAATAGAGATAGATATTCACACACGTATCTACATATTTATTTATTTTATTTATTTATCTAATTTATCCCCACCCATCTCCTCCCGCCAGAGGCCTCTGGGTGGTTTACAATAAATGATTAAAACCATCAGAATAATAAAATACAATAAAAATACTATAAATAGAAATAAAGAATAAAGAATAAAAATCCAAGTGATGAAAGATCTAAAACAGTCCAAGTGTGGGAGGAGTGGTCTATAACAACCATCGCCATGTAACTCTATTCCTCTCTCCACCCCAAGCGAGGCGGCAGAACCAGGTCTTCAGACTCTGCCAAAAGGCCAGGAGCGATGGGGCCAATCTCACCTCTGGGGGCAGCATGTTCCACAGGGTGGGAGCTACTGCGGAGAAGGCCTGCTTCCTGGACCCCGCCAGATGAAATTCTTTTACAGACGGGGTCCGTAGCATGCTCCCTCTGCACGATTGGGTGGGATGGGTTGATGTAATGGGGAAGAGGCGGTCTCTCAGGTAACCTGCTCCCATGCCATGTAGGGCTTTAAAGGTAATAACCAACACCTTGAATTGGACCCGGAAGCAAACTGGTACCCAGTGCAGCTCGCACAGCAGTGGTGTTACATGTGCCCTTCTGGGGGCACCAAAAACAGCTCGTGCAGCTGCATTCTGGACCAGCTGAAGCTTCCGAATACTTTCCAAGGGTAGCCCCATGTAGAGCGCATTGCAATAGTCTATCTGAGAGATAACAAGGGCATGAGTAACTGTTCGAAGGGCCTCCTGGTCCAGGAAGGGGCGTAGCTGGTGCACAGGACGTAGCTGCACAAAGGCTCTCCTGGCCACGGCTGCCACCTGCTCTTCAAGCAGAAGCCATGAGTCCAGGAGGACCCCCAGGTTATGCTCCAGGTCTGTCTGGGGCAGTGCAACCCCATCCAGAACCAGAGATGTTAATGTCCCGGATACAGAAGAACCATTAACCCACAGCCACTCGGTCTTACCAGGGTTCAGTTGAAGCCTGTTGTTCCCCATCCAGGCCCCCACAGCCCGCAGACACTCAGAGAGGGTGGTCACGGCATCACTTACTTCACCCGGGATGGAGATATACAATTGAGTATCATCAGCATACTGATGATACCTCATCCCATGGTGATGGACGATCTCACCCAGCAGTTTCATGTAGATGTTAAAAAGGAGAGGGGAGAGTACTGATCCCTGTGGCACCCCACAAAGAAGGGGCCGCGGGGCCGATCTCTCCTCCCCTATCAACACCGACTGGGATCGGCCCTGGAGGAAGGAGGTGAACCAGCGTAAGACTACGCCACCCATCCCCAACTCCCTGAGCCGCCCCCAAAGGATACCATGGTTGATGGTATCGAAAGCTGCTGAGAGATCAAGCAGAGCGAGGATGGATGCACTGCCTCCATCCCACTCCCGCCAGAGATCATCCATAAGTGCGACCAATGCCGTTTCCGTCCCATAACCGGGCCTGAAACCTGACTGAAAGGGGTCTAGATAATCTGTTTCCTCCAGGACCCTCTGGAGCTGCAAAGCCACCACTTTCTCAACCACCTTCCCCAAAAAGGGGAGGTGGGAGACTGGACGAAAATTGTCCAGAACAGTAGGGTCCAGCAATGGCTTCTTGAGGAGGGGGTGTACCAACACCTCTTTAAAGGCTGACGAAAACACCCCCTCTCCCAAGGATGTATTAACCATCGCATGGACCCAACCACATGTGACCTCCCGGCCTGCTTTTACTAGCCAGGAGGGACACGGGTCTAGATGGCATGTTGTGGCATTTACTGTCCATAGGATCCTGTCCACTTCCTCAGGTCCAACAGGATCAAACTGTTCCCAGATAACTGGGTAAGCCTATTCCCTTGGTATCTCTCCAGACCACGCCTCATGCCTGGAGTCCAACTTGGAGCGGATCCGAGTGATTTTGTCCTGCAGATGCTCAGCAAATTCCTCTGCGCAGCCCTATAGGTGGGTCGCTGAACCCACCTTCCCCAAAAGGGATCGAGTGATCTTAAACAGGGCCATCTGGCGGCATTCTGCAGATGCAATAAGAGCGGAGAAATATTGATGTTTCACCGCTTTTATCGCCACAAGGTAGGCCTTAATGGTGGCTTTTACCTGTGTTTGGTCGAATTCAGTCTTTGTCTTCCTCCAGCAGCGCTCTAGGCATCTCTTAACCCTCTTCAGCACCCTCAGCTCCTCTGTAAACCATGGGGAGTGCTGGGTTCGGTGAGACAAGAGAGGCTGCACAGGTGCAATCCTGTCCAAGGCCCTGGCTGCCTCCCTGTTCCAGGCTGCAGCTACGGCCTCCGCTGGACCGTGCAGCAGATCACCAGGTATAACCCCCAGCTCCCTCTGAAACCCTACCGGGTCCATCAGTCGCCGGGGGCAGACCAATCGAATGGGTCCTACCTCCCTGCAGAGGGGGTTGGCATAAGAGAATCTCAGGGCCACCAGGGTATGGTCTGACCATGACAATGGGGACAGATCTATCTCTCCCCTCAGATCACATTGCCACTGCTCTGACAAGAAAACCAAGTCTGGGGTGTGACCACTGTCTTGAGTCGGGTCCCAAATTATCTGGGACAGGCCCATGGCTGCCATGGTAGCCATGAACTCCTGAGCTGCCTCTGAGGCACGCCCCAGGGATGGCAGATTGAAGTCCCCCAGAACCATAAGCCTGGGGAACTCCACCGCCAGCCCCGAGACGGCCTCAAGCAGCTCAGGCAGGGAGGTTGCCACGCAGCAGGGAGGGTGGGTACAGCAGCAACACTCCCAACTGTTCTTGGGAACCCAACTTGAAGAACAGGGTCTCACAACCAGCCACTTGTGGAGCAGGGCCCCTGAAGGCCACAAGAGACTCTCGGATGACAACAGCCACGCCTCCTCCCCTGCCCTGCGATCTCGGCTGGTGCCATACCGTAAACCCAGCTGGGCACATTTCCGAAAGGGGCACCCCCCCTTCCGCGCCCAGCCAGGTCTCAGTAATACATGCCAGGTCTGCCCCCTCCTCAGTGATCAAGTCACATATGAGGGGGCAGACTTCATGCTATAAAACAGGGAGGCAACTGACTCTCCTTCAGATATTTTAGACTACAATTCCCAATCTCTGATCACTGCCCATGTTGGGTGGGGCTTATGGGAACTAAAGCCAAACAATTGGAAGACTTCTAGCTGTCTAACAGTGTTACAAAAACAATAAATCAAACTAATAAGCCAAACTTTAGGTGGGTGTAGTGCCTACTTTTATACATAAAAATCAGTTTTGCAATGAGATTAAAAGAGAAGTTGTCAAGGAATTCCAACCTGGTATTTTGCAGAAGAAAAAGAACACTTGCAGGGGAAGAATCCTGCAAAGGAGACTTTCCTCTGGATCATTGTTATTAATCAGACCTCAGATTTGGCACAGCTTTCTCCCTTGAAGACTGCAGATTCCTGGGTGGGGCTGATAGCAATTGACGTTAAAGCATTTTCCCAGTGGGTGTTCTTCAAGGAAACTGAGTCCTGAGTAAGAAAGCCGGCAAAAGGAGGCCATGTCCTCCTTTTTGTCCTCATATCCATCTGGCAGGCATAACCTTAAAATCAAACATTGCCTGCCTTTTTGAGTATTTAACAAGCTATCTCTTCCTGAGCAGCTTTTCTCTGCTGTGCAGGGCTTCCCTAATAAGTGCTAACAAGCTCTGCTAATTAGTTGATTAGTACCCTCCTGCCAGCTTGCCCTGCTGCCTGAAATTGACAAGACCTTAATCAGTTACACACTGAAGGCTTTTGCCTCCTAACTGGCTCTAGCACATTCCTGCAATTGAAAACCAGTCTTTGTGATGTTGGAAAAAGTAATTTCATAAAAATATAGGTCTAAGTGTGTGTGTGTGTATAGAGAGAGAGAGAGAGAGAGAGCAGTTTTTCAATGTAATTTTTGTTGCAGATCCTAAGAAGTTAAACGGCAGAGTTTCTCAACCTTGACAACTTTAAGATATGTGGACTTCAACTCCCAGAATTCCCCAGCCAGCATATCTTAGGGTTGCCAAGGTTGAGAAACACTGAGTTAGGGTATCCTACTTTCCCCCATTTGTCCTCCTTTCCAATTGTCCCTGTCCTCCTTTGCCTGTTTGGATAGCTGGCAACCCCAGTCCTGAGTGATCTAGGATTTTCTGTATTAATACTAATAGCTAGAAATCTGTTTAGTAGCAGATTGCAACCAGTAGAGACAACTAACCACACCAAACTTCCAGTGCTGAAAGTCTGTTTGGGTTAGGGTTAGGGTTAGGGTCAGGATTTAGACATGGCAACAATGACTGCTTTGATTTTAGCCCCTTTCATGAGGTCAAAGCATTACCACACATGGCACAACATACATAAATAGTGGCTGGGCTTTGATTGCACAGTGATGCCCACCATCTTGACTCTTTTAACCCCCTCCCCCCTCCGCTTCAAACTTGCTCTTTACTTGCGTATTGCAGAGATAGCTTCCACAAAGCTTGAGGACAGAGAGACTATTTTCAAGCTTATTTCCTTGGGATGTTTGTCCAAAAAACAGGGTATTCCCCAAAGGTTGCAGTGTGGCAAAGCAAATTATTGATTGACAATCAGAATCTGTCAGCCTCCCAGGTAGACCAGACAGGAAACGTGACCAGATGAGCAAATTCTACTTTATTGTAAGGCTACATTAACTGAACCTTGCAAGTACAAATATCCTGCCGTCTCTTTTGATAGCCTGATAGGTAGGGCAGTTACCTTCTAAGTTTCTTTCTTTTCCTGTTATGCAGCTGTGGGCTCCTCCCCCTTTTATCTGATTGTTTCCTTGGCAGCATCTCTTCCCCTCACCTCTGAAGGTCATTCCCACATACAGAAGCCATACTGAGGTGCAAGCAAGAACTCAGTAGAGTTCTGTAAGGATGGGCAACCAGGTATTACTACTAGATTACTACTCTGGCAATTGCTTGCCATTGACCACACTGTGGGGTCCTGGACTCAAATGCATCTGGAGGGCACCAGGTTGCCAATACTTGATCTTCAGTCAGGAATGCAGCTGACCTTGATGCCACTTTGTATTCTATAGACATTTGCTTTAAGTACTTTGGCCATTAAGAAACAGCTTTGTGTTGAAGCTCAAAGTAAACTACAGGTCAGATAAAAGCTGTAAATGCATTTGTGTAACTGTTAATTAGCACCAAATTCCCACACATCTCATTTTGTCCATTACTTGAATGAAAAATTTTGTGCTGGGCCTTAAATGAATGGATGAGTAAGCAAATAGAGTTTTTGCATGTTAACACATTTTATGAGTGTTCTAGGGTTATTCCGCAGTTGTTCCAGAGACTTTTAATCTTTTCTGATCAGTCTGCTAATGGGAACCCTGTATCTTGAATGTGTAATCACAACAAGGAAAAACCAAAGAATGAGTTATTTTGTGCTTCAATAGTTGAGAACAAACAGTCCTGGAGGAAGAACAGAGCTGAAATTTGAGTGTAAATATAATCATACTTCCCAGCAAGGAAACAAGCATACCTGTGCATCTGACCTCATAGTTTCACTCTTAGTAACTACAGAAAGTGGAATCAACAAGGTTTTCTTTTTGGAAGTCAGTTTAAATGCAGAGGTCAGTAGCCTTTCAGAATTAAATGTCTTTGCAGAAAGACATTTCTTACCTATTTCCTTTTACATTGATTTGGAAAGCCTCAGAATGTATATATTATTTGATGAGGAATTTTCTCCCCCTCTTTATATTGTTGAAAGAAAAAAATGCACACAGCTATTGTTTTTGTATTAAAATGTATAGTCTGCCCATTTCACAGGCCTGCAGGTTGCCTCCTGTGATTATGCAGTAAAAAGAAGAAAAGTGGAAGGAGAACTCTGTCCTTCAAGAATTCCAGCTTAAAGCATTTCCTACTTCTTTAACTCAATTGTGTTTTTGTAATCTTCCCTGCAAAAATGTAAAGGCTGTGCTTATAATACAAGAAGCCCAAACAATGAATATGATGGAGATGTAATTTTTTGTATACTCACAGCATCTGGTATTCTGCAATATACTTCTTCTAAGTGTGTAGTATTGATTTTCATATTTCTCTCCTCTGTCAGTCCTGTGGTGTAGACCAGGAAATAGACCCCAAAGGAAGACTAAATCTTTAATCTTAGTTTACAGTTTAACATATCTACTGGAGGTGTTTACAGTTAAGATGTCTACTTGGAGTTTCCACTTTTGGTAACCTACTTGGATGGGGCTGATGAATGAGTCCTCCTAAATAGGTTGGAATTAAAGTCTACTGGGCATATTTGGCTGCCGCCCAAAAGCAACATCCTTCTATTTCTCCACGGCAATGTCCTAATAACATGTAGTAAAACAAAATACATGCATACAAGCATAGGTGTGGAACATTTTCATGGCCCTAATTTCTTAGTCCCACAAATGTCTATGTCACTGGATTAAGGCATCAGTGCCTCAGATCACATGCATTGTTATGTGATCTTGGGAGAATATGTTTAAAGAAGATCCCTGTGAAAATGTTAGCCCTTTGAAGTACACCGATCAGGAAACAGACTCAACAGGAAGGCCAAAACTCTACTTTATTGAGATAGGCTATAGTAACAGAATCTTACAAACCTGGTTGTGTTTTACCTCACCTCCCTCTTATATCCCAGTGAGTCAAGAAGAAGCCTGCATGTTTTGCTTCCAAATACTACCTACTTTCCCAGGACTTAAAGAATATTTCAGCCCCCTTTGCTTATATTATGATTCTTGCCTATTGTCTTCAAGATCATCTTCATGATGCCCTACACTCCATCATATTTTCCTTTTATGCTGTGAACTTCTTGAGAAGTTCTATTCACTCATGGAAGTGCCCATGAAGGATGCTAGATCGGGAGCCTTCTTTCTTTCAGGATGACTCTTAAACCATGGAAGTCTCTTTTCAGCCTGATTACGTGTCTTCTGATTTTTCAAGATGGTGAAGGATATCTTTTTGTTTAGAAAAGCATTGAGAGCACTCAGGAAGCAGTGGGGAGATTCCATGAGTTTGATGTGTATTGTGGAAGGGATCATTGCTAATTTGATTCTGTGATGATTTGATTGTTTTGATTTGCTGAGCAATATTGTGGCCCAGTTCTGAGTTATTGCAAGCAACATTACACGGAGCATGTGGAACATGTGTTTAATAAATAAATGTCTCTAAAAAGAAAAATAGGCTTTAAAAAATACTTTTTTTTCTTGGTCCTCAGAAATACCATCAGTGCTCATGATACTTTGCTAAAGGTGAAGGACAGATCCCTGTTCCAAATTTACAGAGGAAATTTTAAATTTACAGAGGGGAAAACTACAGTACCAAAGAGGAAGGAAAGGGTAAATAGCAAAATAATATGCAATTATTTCACACTTGTTAATTCTTTATTTCAAGGATCCTATATGAAGAGAGAGAGAGAGAGAGAGAGAGAGAGAGAGAGAGATCAGTTTCTGCTCACATCTAATATGCTATATTAGCTGTTGCATAAAAGTTGAAACATTGCCTTGTATAACTGTCAATAATCCAATTGGAATCACTTTATAACATTTCCTACCTCTTTAGGGTTATGAGCAGATATTAACTTACCTTCATGTATTAAATCTTTATTGTAACTAATCTTCTTTTCTTCACCCAAAAGAAATGTCAGCATTTTTTTTTAAAAGATATATTAACACTTCATGAAAGGGGTGCAGATCTCCAGTCCCCTTCATGCAAGGAAAATAGATTCCATAACTTCCCACCACTTAGTAAATGTGAGCTTCTTCAATTTTGCATGGAAATGATCCACAGATTATGATTCCTTTTGATTATTTTTCCTTTTAAGTTCTGTTTTTCTGCAGTGCTTTTGACTGTCTAAAATATCACATGTTGGCTTTATTGAAAGAAATAATCCAGCCCAAAATCAATTCCTCATGTATTCTTCAAGGCAGAAAAAGCCTAGACTGACTTGCTGCACTGTTCATCAGTAAAGGCTGCCAGTCTATACAACACAATGATGAGTTATTAAACTTCTAGAAAACTTCTACAGGCCAAAACCCTGCCTCTTAGATGCTGTCTGAATGTAAAGAGGTGATAAAGTATAAATTTGGCCTAATTCTATTCTTCTTTCCTTTGCTAAGTCAGCAGTGATCTGTTCTAGTCCTAAGTGAATTCTATGTGCCAGATGATAAAAATTCTTTCCATTTATTTTTTTCCCCATGGGTAGGAAGACAAAACATTCCTAGTTTTATGCTATTGGTTCTATGTTTTATTTATGTTTATTTTGTTTCTGTGTTTCAACTTGGAGTATTTTGTGTGATCATCATGTTATTTATGTTTCCTAGTCTGGAGATTGTGTATTTTCATTTTTATTATTGGTTCAGAGCTGAAGTTGTATGACACCCAGAATCTTATGGAATGGGCAGCCTTCTGAAACAAACAAACAAAATAAACATGATCATCATTTATTTTATTCTATAGTATTTATTTAATTTTGCTCAACTGAACTGAATTGTGGACTTGTATTTCAGAGAGATACCTAAAGAATTGCCAAGAATTGGACACAATTGAACGGATAGCATTATCATCATCATTTTAGAGAGAACATGATTAGCTCTTTAAATTCATTTCTATATATTTATTTCTATATTTTATTTAATCAATTTATAAAGCTGCCCATCTCAGCAAGTGACTCTGGGTGGTGAACAATAACAAATAAAATAAAAACAATTACATCATAAATTATAAAAATTAAATGCAAAAATTAGAATACATAGCAGTCAAGAAAAACAACAGTTACTTGTTCAGATTAATGTATCAGTGTATTCCTTGTCCATCTTCAGCTTTGTTTATTTATAAGTTTATTCCATCCTATTCCTAAATCAGTCAAGAACAGTCCATGGTCCCTCATTTGTCCCAAACATTAAATCAGCATTCTGACTAGTGCATTGTTTGACAGCACTTTGGAAAGGAAGGGAAGGGAAGGGAAGGGGAAAGTCTTGGATGTACTTTCCAGACTGCCTCCAAAGATTGTCACCAAATTGCAATATTTAATGTGTCACAAGTGGAATATTATCAGATTTTTTTGATTGCCCCCATCTCCTTCTCAGTGTCCTCACAGCATTCCATTTAAAGGCTCAATGTAAATCTTGATTTGAAAATGTTACACAACCCTGCACTAAATAACCTACAGATGAAGCCAGCAGATGTGATGGTTTCTTATTAAACCTGGATTCTGTCTTGGTAGACCATCCAAACACCATCTCACAAATGCCAGGCACAACATACTTTATTGTAGAACAGAAATGCTAGGCCTACATATAAGATCCCAACACTTACTCCATTAAATGAACTCCTGATATAAAAACTAAAGTTCTGGGGATAAATTAATTATCCCTTAGTGTAAACTTCTAGTATTGCTTTTAAACTGAGTAGGAGCTAAAGCCATCAAGAGACAGTGTCAGACCTAAACACTCTCTCTCTCCCCTTAAACACCCCCTTTCTCCCTTCCTTCCTTCCTTCTTTCCTTCCTTCCAGTGCTGTCAAAGAATACACTAGTCAAAGTGCTCTCAAAATATACTTTAAAATCCCTATTATTTATTTATATATTCACTTAGGCTAAGGGTAGCATGGAATTAGTCACAGAGCAATATATCACATGAACTCTGTGTCTTAACTTTTGAGAAGACATATACAAGATGGCACAATAAAACAGCTTTATCCTATTATAATGTCCTAATACTAGGAGCCTGAATAAAATGATAAACTGCTCTGTTTAAACCTCTTTTTCTCTTTTGCAGTCTGATGAAAATGCTGAAAGACCTTGTAACAATTTCAGAAAGAAAGAGATGTGGAACTGTAAAAAAAAAAAAAAAGTGGTAAAGCCAGTGCTAAAAGCAGCAAGTTCACACTCAACTATCTGAGTTTTATTTTCACTTCACTTTATCTATGAATATAGAATGTAGTTTCCTCTGACTGGCTGTCAAGCTGAAGCTGCATCTTGAGAGAACTACTCAGATTATGTTTCAGATAAACGGTCTCAAGAGACCCAACTTGGATCACTCTAAGATTTTTTGCACTTTTTTCTGCACATGGCGAAAGATACCCATCACAGGTGTAGCATTACCAAACACTGAAGAAGGTAAGACTGTTGTATGTGGAAGGGACTGTGGAGTGTTTGGGACTGGTGTTTCAGTGATCACAACTAAGTGCTCTCAGTATCAGCAATAAATTCTTCTTTAAACCAACTCTGACTTTACATGAGAACCAAAAGAATATATTTACTACAGGGGCATACAGATACATACACACACATTACTTCATCAACTAATCAAGGAGTTTGACTTACATTAAGGCAAATGCAGAAAACAAAATAGAAATAAAAATAGGTGTTAAAAGTAAAATAAAAAATGACTGAATAATTAAAACCCTAGAGAAAGAGATGTGTCTTGAGTGACCTTGATGCGTGGTCTGGGGTGAGGCAGCTAACGGACAGTGGAAGCTCAAGTGTCTGGTCCTCGGGGTCCTTGATTTCACCAGCAGCAGGCTGAATTTCGGGTGTGGTTCACATCACTTGGGTAATGATGCCCTCATGCAAGCAACGTCAGTTGCACCACAGTGTCATGCACATGACATGAATTGACACCAGTGATGTGATCTGCATCCTTCGCATGATGACATCATCATAAAAAGGACATAGATCTCTGTGATTCCCTAGTCTTTGATTCAAGGGACACCCCCTTCCCCCTAAAATGAAATTTCCCTGTGTTAAGGAACGTCGAAGCCACTTGTGCTTAGTTTACTTCGTTGAGAGTCAGGCGGATACAAGTTTAATTTTGTTTTTTTGTTTTTTGTTTTATTATTATTATTATTCCTAGAGACAGCCATTCTCTTTTGCTAAAAGAGAATTTACTTTCTCATGCTGAGCCCTTTGCTCTGTTTCTCCTTTGGCCTGATGTCTGTGCAGTCTTTTGGAACATGCATTTTCAACTCATCCCTGACTGCATTAGCAGAATATTTCCATTATGTCTATTTTCTTTCTCCTTCTAGCAAAATTCTTCCTCAAATGACGCCTTCACTTCTTTTTTCTTTCAACGTTTTCTTTTCTTTTTAGGCAATTCTCCATCTGATTGACTTACTGCCTCTGCCTCACCCAGCAGAATACCATTTATTTTCTCTTGGCCACAGCTATGTGCCTCCTTCCCTCCCATGTTAGTTTTGTATCCAAGATCAATTGGATTTCATTTATTTATTTACTATATTTATTTCTGGATTTATCTGCTACATGCCTGCCAACAGATGGTGCTCAAGGTGGCTAACGATGACAAAAGAATGATGCAATTAAAACACAATTAAAACATGAATAAAAAACACATTTAAACACAATCATCAAAATAACCCTGCATCTTTTCCACTTCACCAGCCCAAGTCTGTTTGCACATCAATGTCCTGCCTGGATAAAAATGTTTTTAAATAGAAAGCTCAGAATGGCAACCAAGTGACTCCTTCTAATGGTTACAATTAGTAAAAATATCAGCGATATTCACGGTTGGTGTTGCTGGCGGCCAGAGATTGTGGGCTCCTTAGCAACGGTAACAAACTGGAGCCTCTGTCAGCCCCCGTGCGCTGCTACTTTGGCTGAGGCTGGTGGTTGATCAGGTAGCCTTTGGCTCAGCTTCATTCCCAGCTGAGGGGCTGAGCACCAGGACAAAACATAACCAGATACCTGGGCTTTGGCATTAAACTCTACATGTGCAGACATGCACAGGAGGCTCGGGGAAGCTGCTTGTCGTTTTAAGAGGAGCACTTAACTAACACTTGATCCTGCCCCCCCAAAGGTAACTAAAAGGTTTTTTCCTCTCTTACAAGGACAAATACATGAACTGTGAGGAAGTACAAGGAAACAGTTCGGTAGTTTTTTCATCCAAAGGGTTATTAGTTTTCTCTGTTAACCACAAGAATATATCTATAACTATACACGTACATGTCCATACAGATAGCTACACACACATATAAACACATAGATATAAACATATATATAAACATATACATATATGTACATACACCAGTATACACATATACATACATATGTGCATATACGCTTATACACATATACACACAAACACACATTTATTTATTTATTTATTGAATTTTATTGCCACCCATCTCATCACCAAACGAGTGACTCTGGGTGGTTTACAGAAACAAAACTTAAAATCCAATGTTAATATGAATACAATAATAAATAGACAATTAAAATATAAAATATAATAAAATCCAGATGGCTAAAAGTTGTGTTCCAGTCCATGCGTTTAAAAGATTGTCCAAGGGCACTAGCCATCCCCACAAATGGCTGTTCCTCATCCTACTCCAGGCATGATGGCAAAACCAGGTTTTTAGCTCTTTGCGGAAGTCCAGGAGCGAGGGGGCCTGTCTCACCTCCGGGGGAAGGATGTTCCAGAGGGTGGGAGCCGCTGCAGAGAAGGCCCACCTCCTGGACCCCCCAGATGGAATTCCTTTACGGATGGGGTCCTCAGCATGCCCTCTCTGCACGACCGGGTGGGCCGGGTCGATGTGATGGGGATGAGACGGTCCTTCAGGTAAGCCGGCCCCAGGCCATGCAGGGCTTTAAAGGTCATAACCACATATACTGTATACTCAGCAGTATACACAGATACACATGCATATACACATATGCATGTACACATATATTCTCACACATACACATACATGTACACATGCCCATACACTTTTGTATTCACACACATATTCATGCACATGTCTGTATGCACACATATACACACATGTCTGTATGCATACATATATACACACACATACACATAGATATACAGCATATATATACACTCAGAGGCATATTCACACACATATACACACGTACATATACAGACACACACATATCAGTATATATGCACACACACACCTAATCTACCTCTGTATCTACACTCAGATAGATGCAGGCTGGGTTAACTCTCTATTGGCAACCATTGGTAATAAGAGTACTTTGGTAGGTTCCTATGAGCAACTAAACAGGGTAAGATAGACGGTCCGCCTTTTCTGCCTTCCTCTCCTGCCTCAGTAAAATCTAGAGGCTTGCTTTAGAACAGGGTTTCTCAAACTTGGCAACTTTAAAACATGTGGACTTCAACTCTCAGAATTCACCAGCCAGCCATGCTGGCTGGGGAATTCTGGGAGTTGACACCCACATGTCTTAAAGTTGTCAGCACTGAGAAACATTGCTTTGGAAGGAGGAGAAAGCTGGGAATCCAGACTGCATAATGACCCAGGTAAGCACAGGAGAGCTGGAGCTGGCCAATTGAATGTTCAAGGTTGCACAGGTTTGGACAGAGTCTCAAACTGCAGTTCCCTTAGGGTCTGGCAGGTCCTTCCTGTGCAGGGGCCATGGGTATTAGAGTTCCTTATCATTCTGAGAGCAATATTATCTTCTACCATTTCATATCTCATCCTTGGAGGCTCCACCTTTTGGTAGCCTCCAGAAAAGTGTCTGGCCACCAGTGATGTAGACACCAAATTCAGTAGACTCCTATTTTAGTTAAGAAATGGTTTGAGATGCTTTAATATGTATTATTATTTTATTATTTGGGGTGCCTTCGGGTCAGTGTTGATTCCTGGTGATTGCCTAGACAGGTCCCTGCAGGTTTCTTGGCAAGGTTTTTCAGAAGTCATTTGCCATTGCCTATTTCCTAGGCCTGAGTGACCCAGGTCACCCAGCGGGCTTTGCGCCTAAGGCAGGACTAGAACTCACGGTCTCCCAGTTTCTAGCCCAGTGCCTTAACCACTACACCAAACTGGCTTTCTTTATTTGATATTCAGTAAACATTTATTTAATACTGATAGGTAAAGTTAATATTGATAGAGAAAGTAGACCTAAGAATGCATAATTCATCTCTGAGAAAATGATAACTGAATACCTCTTAATGAACGAAGAATCAGAGTGACAGAAATTCAAGTATACATTACTATGCAGCTTTGTGGATCATTGGGTGACCTTTGGCTAGTCACCAACTTTGAGCCCAAAATATTCCACAGGGTTATTGTCTCTATGTGGGTGTTTCCTTCCAGCACATATACAAACCCCTTTATTTTTTTCTAATTTAATTTTTGTGTGAACCAGTTTGGGACCATTTCAGATGCAAAGCAGTATTTGACCTAAAAAATTACCTAAAATGACCTAAAAAATTAATTAAATAAATATGATATATAAAAAAATTCAAATGGCAGCTTCATAATATACCCAGTGACAACAAAAAACAACATAGTAGTAGTCCAAGAAGTAGAAATCGTAGTAATCAATTAATTTTATTTATTAAGAGTATTTTTATACTTCCCCACTGAACAACTCTGAGCACTGAACTATGCCTGTCTGCTTAAAAATAACTTGAGTTCAATAGTGCTTACTTTCAGGAAAGTGCAGAAAGGATTGCAGTCATGATGAATTAGCGATCAGCAATCTTCTGCTGATAGCCTAAATCTGTCAACTGAATTGGTTGCTACATCTTTCCTAAAGTAGTACCAGCATTTCTTGTTGTACTGGAAAAATCTGTATTTGCTCTTCCCATATATTTATCTTGGGTATTTTGTGAGGCATAATTGCTTGCTTGAATGGGCCTTGTTTTCAGTAGCGCTAGACCTAAATATTTGAAATGGGACGTTGGTAGACTAATTCATTAGCTGACTTTTCCCATTCTATTATCCTTGGCTCAAACGCCCAAAAGAGTTTCTCTTAGATGAAACTGTACTGGAGGACAAATGCCAGTTTTTTAAGTGCCATGTGTAACAAAAGCACCATTACAGCACTCACTCTTATGACGGAAGGTTCTAGTTTCACCAGGAGGGAGTGGGTCATTATAGTTCATGATGTAAATTATAGCAATACTGCGACATATTTCATTTCAGTTTTATTCATATTCATTCCCTCTCCTTATTAGGGATCGGTAGCCTGTTTTTACAGGCATTTTGTTTACTTATTACACTAACCTTTTCTAGCTGTAAACAGGAGTTACCAAAACAGAAAGTTCAAAATGGTGTGAAGCCTTTTTTTTCCTACCAACTGGAAAAAAAAAATCTGTATTTATTTTTTCTTCTCCCTGTACATTCATCTCATAACCTCCAAGATTGTACTTTTTCACAGGGGAAACACAGCTTTGAGCTGTCTTGAGTGATGATAGAAGTGAAATGGCACAAGGCATGTGTGAACCAGCCCTTTGACAACTTCAGTTTACTATGAATAAGATTGCCTCATTTTAATATCCCACCTCTTCCCAAAAGAAAAAGAGCTGGGCAAAAAAGATTAAAAATGTAAAATACAGAATGAAATAATGTGCACAGAATTAGCACAATGTAGCAACAGCAAGAGAAAACTTGATAAAAATATAAAAAAATGAGAATAAAACCAGCAGCAATAGTACTGTATATACTCACAGATAACCTGAGAATTTTAGGTGCCAAAATAACTCAAAATTGGGTTTGTCTTATCCATGAATGGCCTTATCTATGAATATATATGGTAATACTTTTTAAAAAGTACCCGTATTTTATTATTTGTTTATTTGTTTGTTTAATTTATACACTGCCTATCTCACTATAAAAATGACTCTGGGTGGCTTATACTTGCCTATTAACCCATCCACGGATGAGCAGACCCTTGAATTTTTAACCAAAATACCATGAAAAATGTGGGTCAGCTTATCTGTGGGTGGCACGTTTTTCATAGTATTTTGGTTAAAAATTCAAGGGTCTGTTTATCCACAGATGGGCTTATCCAGGAGTAAATACAGTGCATTAATCTACTCAAATTACACACTTATTATGACACATGCTTTCAGGTGTGTAACCAAATTCAAAGCCCATTCTGATGCACATGTGTTAAAGGGACTTTTTAACTTTGGCACAGTGCATCCTAACAGATTTACCCAGGAAATCACACATTAATTTTCAATTTCTTCAGTATAAATCTGTGTGATCTCAGTAGGCAGATAGGTACTTTGTGGGAATTTTAGCTGACAAATTTTAATATAAACTTTATAACACAGGTTTAATGTAATGTAGACTGTAGAAATCAAATCCTACCGCATGGATTGCTAATGCTTAAGTCATCGGAGATTTAGGGTTACTTTGCTTGGCATATATGGAGAATTGGGTGCTGAACTGAAGGCAGACCAGGAAGATTTATAACTCTCTGGAATTGTTGTTGTTTTGTTGTTTATTCGTTTAGTCGCTTCCGACTCTTTGTGACTTCATGGACCAGCCCACGCCAGAGCTTCCTGTCGGTCAACACCCCCAGCTCCCCCAGGGACGAATCCGTCACCTCTAGAATATCATCCATCCCCCTTGCCCTTGGTCAGCCCCTCTTCCTTTTGCCCTCCACTCTCCCCAGCATCAGCATCTTCTCCAGGGTGTCCTGTCTTCTCATTATGTGGCCAAAGTATTTCAGTTTTGCCTTTAATACCATTCGCTCAAGTGAGCAGCCTGGCTTTATTTCCTGGAGTATGGACTGGTTTGATCTTCTTGCAGTCCAAGGCACTCTCAGAATTTTCCTCCAACACCACAGTTCAAAAGCATCGATCTTCCTTCTCTGAGCCTAGGCCTCCACAAAGCAACTTGGTTTTACGTTAAGAGTTCCCCACCACAGAGGCAATGTAACTCTCTTTGTGGAGGTGATGCAATGTGTCATGGTGAGACAATTCACATCACTTTGTCCACCAGCACTCACAACTAAAGAAGTCAGAAGAGACTATGGTCCATGCAAAGACACTTATTCCGATTTCTGCAAAAGCCAGTGGTGATTACCAAACTGAAATGAACTGAGATAAACATTTCACTTCACTAATGCAGTGTTTCCCAACTGTGGAGAGTACGGAAGATGACCTTGACAGAGATATGGAGGATTACCTAGACGAAAAGGGCTGAAACGTTTTTTGAAGTTCAGAAGGAGATGACATTTAGAAGCAACTCAGGCAGATGTCTTCCCAATTCACTGGGGTATAAAAAGGAGGAGAGATTCATCCAAGAATCTGTTATTATAGCCAATCTGAAGAAAAGCAGTTTTACTTTTCATGTGGAGTTGATTTTCTGGCCTGGTCTACCTAGTGGGGCTGACACAATCTTGGCAACTTTCAGATGTATGACCTTCAACTCCCAGAATTCTCAGCAGTGGCTGGGGAATCCTGGGTGCTGAAAGCCACAGATCAGGAAGTTGCCAAGATTGGGAAATATTGCACTGGGGGAAGTTCTTGGAAGTTGAATTGCTTCTTAAACCAGCTTTGAGACCTACAGCTCATCCATCCTTTGATTTTATGAGTAGATAGAGATAGATGGAGTAGTTTGGAGATAACCCCAAAGCAGTGTTTCTCAACCTTGGAAGCTTTCAGATGTGTAAACTTCAACTCCCAGAATTCCCCAGCCAGCATCTGAAAGCTGCCAAGGTTGAGAAACACTGCCCCAAAGGAATTTGCTAGGCAGATTGTCCTTGGTTCTACAGTTCCCTCTTGACTAAAAACCAGTCTAGGCTTTGCTTCCCTCTCAATTTGGCAAAGCAGTATGGAGTAGCGTAAGTTGGTGCAGAAAGAATGACAATCTAAGCCCTTTATGGATACATAAAGAGAAAACAAGAATGTGTGAGAAGCCAAGAAGAATGTGTGAAAAGCCTAGCCTTCATTAAATTTGCGGAAGAACATCTTGATCAAATTATTTCAGATCTTATAGTATTTTGCCTGCCAATTTCTCAGGAAGAAACCTTATACATTGAAAAGTTGTAATCATGTGAGAGAACTATAACTTCAGTCCTGAATTGTTCCCCAGAATTCAGTTGCAACAATTACAGCAGGATTATGAAATTAATTTCAACTCCGAAAGCACACATGCCTGGTGTTTGTTCGGGGCCAAAGCTGAGCTTAGCAATAAAAATAATCAGTGAGGTGAGGCCTGTGCATGTTCAGGGGGCTTTTTTTTTCTTTTAGTACAACTCTTCTGAAATAAGTTTTGAAATATTTCTTATTCTTGAACTGGGAGGTGTGTAGAACTAACAGTGGCATTGCACAGATGGAGTGCGAGTACGCAAAGTACCACATCTCTGGTAATCTCAGCAGGTCCATTCTAGGGTTTTCAGTGACGATTGTATCTTTAAATGGATAGCACATTGAGACTCTGGATAAAAACATGATAAAATTCTCATCTGACATAAGCTTTGTGAAATGATCCTCACTTTGAGAAAAATTTAGAGGAGAATGTGCTCCTTAGCAACAAGTATGATGAATGAGAACATGAAGTAGCAGGTCTTGGTAGAACTTTCTGCTTTAATTTAGGGCCAGATTAGGAAATCTGGGGGCTCAATGCAATGCCAGGTTTGGATGCCCGCTCTAAATGCAGCCCTAGATTACTCATGCAGACAGGACCGCAACTGGGGGAGGGGGCAACCAGGGCATGTTCCCTGGGCGCCGTGCTGGGGTGTGTGTGTGCCAAAATCGGCGCAGAATCCATGTTTGCCCCGGGTGACACAGACCCTAGTTGCGGCCCTGCATGCAGATGGATTCTTGCAAACAGAAATGTTAAAACTATGTATTCAAAATTGAATTTCCACAGAACCTGAATTAAAAATAAAATGTGTATCAATAACAGTGATAATTCACCTTAAACATGATTTTATATTTATATTTATATTCATTTCTTTGTAATATGTATGTGCAAATAGACTTAATGCTTAAACCATATATTTGAAACCAACAATTTTCTAAGCTGTCACTTACCAAATAGTTACCATTCTCATTCATTCTTGGGTCTCTGAATGGCCTGTCTTCCTGTCGTCTATACTGTGTCTTCCTCTTCCCACCTATCCATTCATATTATTTATCAGCATGTATTTTTCCCCCAGGATCATGTTCATTCAGAACACTACAATTTCCCCCCAAACTCATCTCTGGCTTTTTCATTAATACAATACACTAGAATGTAACATGCAATTACCATCAATCTATGAACTCTTACTTTCAGATGCACCCATAAGTACATCAATGATATCAATTCATACTTTCTGACATATATTTTAATCCTTTCATTCATAATTCCAGAAGAGCCTGAAGACATGGCTTTGCCATCTGGCCTGGGGATCTGGTGAGCCTGCTAACTGGTTGTACTTGTAGGAAAACAAATGGTGCTCTCTTGCTGATTATGTTTTTATGGCTTTTATTGGTTCTAATGATTTTTGCAGTAATTTTTTGGTTGATTTTGTATTGTTTTCTGGATGTTTTTTAACTTTGTAAGCTGCCCAGAGTCACAGTAGTGAGATGGGCAGTTATATAAATTTAATAAAGAAATAAATAAAGCATAGACCACCTGTTTACTTGTATTCATTAACTTGATTCCACAAGATCAGACCACTTTCATTCTCATGTGTTAAATCCTTCTCCTTTTTTAAGACCCCTCTCTCCCTTCCTCCCTCCCTTCCTGCTGAACTTCTGTAATTCTAGCTCATATCTAGCTCCCTTTAGTAAGCTATTTATTACATAGAAAGGGAACCCTCCTTTTATTCAGAAGATACTGAAATAAAGTTCTCATAATTCTTGTGTGTTAGCCATTCTGTCTGGAGCTAATGTGAGATGAAATCCAAGAACATTTGAAGGGCCTCAGATCATTGTCACCTGTACTGCTTGCTTTACAGCTTTTTTTCTTTCTTAGGGTTGTTTAAATTCCCCATATCCAAAGAAGATTTCAAATGGAAAATGTCTGTTCCCTGGATAAATATGATTAAATGTCCTTGGTAGTGGTAATGTCCTTGCTTTTCACACTTTTAAGTCTGCAAACATAGCTGTTTGACAGTTGCTGAGGAAACCTTTATAATAGATGAATAAAGAGATCATTCTTGCATCTTAAGCACAAAAGATCATATTCTTGTGCTATTTGAAAGTTAACCAGCTGCAAGCCGTATCATCAAGAAACATCAAAACTATCAAAATGTAGAAAAACAACTGAGGAATTACAGTATAACTTCAGGTAAACACAATATAGTTTATTGCAAACCGCCCAGAGTCCCTTTTGGGAGATGGGCAGTGATAAATTTGATTAATAAATAAATAAAATAAAATATAGTTATGCCTATACTGGACATCTGCGTGGAGGGAAGTATGCAGTGCAGTACCTCAGGGTTCTGTCTTAGGCCCAGTGCTCTTCAACATCTTCATAAATGACCTAGATGAGGGGATTGAAGGGGCAGTCATCAAATCTGTGGATGACACATAGCTGGGGGGAATTGCTAACACTTCAGAAAATAGACTCAAGATTCAGAAGGATCATGACAGACTTGAACATTCGGCCCTGTCCAACAAGATGATGTTCAGTGGAGAGAAATGTAAGGTCCTGCATTTAGGCAGGAAAAACCAGGTGCACAAGTACAAGATAGGGAGTACATGGCTCAACAGTAGTGCCTATGAGAGGATTCTAGGTGTTCTGGTGGACCACCACTTAAGTATGAGTCAGCAGTGTGCTGCAGCTGCCAAAAAAGCCAATGCAATTCTGGGCTGCATCAACAGAAGGATAGTAACAAGATCACAAGAAGTGATAGTACTGCTCTATATCACATTTGTGAGGCTACAATTGGAATACTGCATCCGGTTCTGGTCACCACAACACAAAAAAGATGCTAAGGCCCTAGAAAGAGTGCAGAGAACAGCAACAAAGATGATAAGGCATCTGGAGGCTAAATCCTATGAAGAACGTCTAAAGGAACTAGGTATGTTTAGCTTAACAAAGAGCAGACTGAGGGGAGACATGACGGCAGTCTTCCAATACTTGAAGGGCTGCCACAGGGAAGAGGGTGTCAATTTATTCTCCATAGCACCTGAGAGTAGGACAAGAAGCAATAGGTGGAAGCTCGTCAGAGGGCGATCCAACCTGGAAATAAGGAGGAATTTATTGACAGTGAGAACTATTAAGCAGTGGAACAGCTTGCCTCCTGAAGTTGTGTGTGCTCCATCTCTGAAGGTTTTCTAGAAAAAGGTTAGACAACCATTTGTCCAAGATGGTATGAGGATTCCTGGCTTGGGCAGAGGACTAGGAGATGTCCGAGATCCCTTCCAACCCTCTGATTCTATGACTTGTGACCACAGCTGTGATGACTAGCACCAGCTCCAATCAGTGCATATAGTTTATGGTGACAAGAAGTATGTATGAAAAACTCTGCTTCTGAACTGTGACAGTTTCAAGTGTATTCAGCTATAAGTTTATATTATTCTGTTTCTCCATCTGTCTGAGTTTTTTTTAAAAAAAACCACCTTGAATGTTTGCAAGTATTTTCATGCTTTTTCTCCTAGTAGATGCATTTTACATGGATTTTTCTAGCAAACAGTTTTTATGCATTTTTACAAGAACTGCATTGAAAGATTTGGAGGGGTATAGAATCTGAAAGATAAGTCAGATATTCCAAACTAATATTCTACATATTTATTGAGCAAGTGCAACTTAAATCATTTTGCTTAAAAATGTAGACCAAATTAAATTCTCCCAAATCTGTCAGACAAAGGCCCCACCCACATGGCCTTCTTGTCCAGGCTTGAACATGTCTCACTTACCATATGTCCTCACAATAGAACCTCTATTTCATTACCAACTCACTGCTGAGACAGGCTGAAGCCAGACAACAGTTAGATTTTCCTTGAGAAAAGGGGAGAAAACTTTCTATGAGGACATTCTGGAGGAGGAGTCTGTGGAGGTTTGGTGGACTCCAGTTGTGGTGGACTCCATTGGATGGTGTGACAGCACCATCCAATGGAACTGCCAGCCTCCCTCCCTTCATGGCCATTTCTGCTTTGGCTGCCAAAGAGAACCAACCTTGCCCATCAAACATTGGTAGGGGGGTGTTGTCAGGGGAATATCGATCTTCTGGAAGATTGAATGCAGGTCTTTCATGAAGTCTCTATTACCATCAATGAGCAGAAAGCTTAATTTTCCCCAGTGGGGAGTGGGGAAAAGTGGCTGCAGAGCACATCACCTTTTCTTTTTTACCACCCCACATTCAAGCCAGCTAATTTTAGACACATGATTTTCTTCCCATCTCAAGGATGGGAGGAAAACCCATCAACAGGATTGTGTAGATGAGCCCAGAATAGATAAGAGAAGTCTGAAGGCCATTCTAGAGATTTTACATACGTAATGTGTATCTTCCTTGTTCAGTAAGTTGTGGATAATTTAATAAAAGCCTGGCATTGTAACGAAACTCTTTCAGTCCAAGCCATACTATCTGTACTGCATTGTTTGTAATAATTATATATTCAAACCTTCATTAAAGTTCAAACTGGCAAAGTGGCGTTTCAGGATCTGAAAAGCAGACCCCGCGAATGCTAGGAAGAAGAAAAATTAAAGTTAAAACTGAACGCATAGAAATGCAATATCTTTAGCTGGGATTCACAGCTCTAATGGTTAATGCTGTGCATGAAGTTTGAATTAAGGGAGCTTAGGATATGAACGTACCCACCGTGAAGCAAGCAAAGATGGGTTCAGATACTCTATGAAGAAAAACATTTCCTCTCATCAGGAGACAAATGACAAAATTTTGCTTCAACCTGGAAATATCTGAATCCTTATGGATCCTCAGGAACACTTTTGAAGTGTCAAGGAAGTATAGTCAGAAAAAAAAGAGAGAAAGAAATCCACCACTGCCCATGTAAATCTGCACACAATTTTGATACCAGAAGTTATTTTTTTCTGCAACAAAACTAAAGCTAGGTTACATGTGAAAACGCTCAAATCCCTATAGAATTTAGCTTCAGAAAATAAGATCGCTAATATTTTCTGTTGATTTAAATTTGACAACAGAGTTGATAAACTTAGATTCTTTCTCTCTCTCTCTTTTTACTTTCATCAAGGAACAAACTATATATTCAGATGACAGAACTTCATTTCAATTATTTGATATGGAAACAGTTATTTTATTCGAATGATTAGCGTGTTCTGCAACAGAAGTGATAAAATATACCTTCTTGCATCTTGCCTTTGTTTAGTTTGCAAAGGTAGCAGGTTCTCTGGTAACTTACCTTTGCTAACGCAAAGAACAAAGGCAAAATTAGAGAAAGGAATATATTCTAAAGGAGGAATTAATGATTTAATCCTGAGCTCAGTTGTCCTGATCTAGCATGGGGAGTATCTATGCATAGAAGCATTTTGCCCACCAGTCTGTCATTCATTCAGCATACTTTTATTTACTTACTTATTTAAATTTATTGGCTGTCCAACTCTAGTGGATTCTATTTCTTGGGAAATGAACTCTACCAAATTCAATACAGCCTTTTTTATAAAAAAAATTAAACATACCTTGAATAGCACTGTTAATATATAATTATCTTCTCCTTTCTCCTTTTTCCTTCCTCAAAATAGCATGTGACACATTTTTAAAGAATAGATCTACTTTTCAATAAAGATGCTCACTTGTTCCGTTTCTGGAAGATGTTCTTTAAAAAAAGAAGCAAAATGTAGGGACAAGTTTAAAAATAGCGTTGCACTGAGCAGCAAAATTATGTTTAATTTTTAACAACCACACTTCAACTACTGCCCTTTTTTTGGAAAGACGTGTTACCTATCACCTCTCAAATAAAATGAGCTATTGGAGAAAAGGTCCACCTGATTTGTAAGTACAGGTGTTTTTCTATAGCTGTTCAGCCATTCTTTACATTAGCGATGTTTCCACAGTGAAAAGAATGGGGGCAGATTTTTTTTTTAAAAAAAACCATGGTGGTTGCCATTTTGAATTTCCCAAACTTCAAAAGGAACTTCAGAGCGGAGCCTCCTGGGGAAAATAAAATAGTAATTGCTCTCTTTCTCATCTTCAACAATTTTACCTCATCTGTGAAAGATAGCTGGAACAAGACAACTGATTTTTGAAGTGGGTAAAATGACTGAGAAATAGACTTCATCAGCTTAGCAAGTCCTGGGTAAACCCACAATTTTCCGTAAGGAGAGGCAGATGTCTAGCTTCAAAATTAGAAAAGGCCATTACTGGACTGAGGTTAGGCCAAACCACATTTATGCAAAAATGATAAATAACTATGATAAGTCTTTACTCTTTCTTTTTAATAATCATAATTCAGTACAGAACACATTGTATGTGTGATTTTTCCTTTTCAAATGTTCTTGTTATATATTAGCTATCCCTGCTTTTTCCTTATGCAACACATGGACATAGGCACTCTTCTATAACTCATTGAGTTTTTGCTGAAAAAGAGAATAGTATTATACAAACATTGCTACATATCCCTCAAGAATGTACAGAAATCATTTACAGACTAGCTCCCAAAGACTGAGAAAGAAATGTTTCTACATGCTGACATGAGGAATTTTATGAAAATATTTTGGGCAGCTATAAAGATAGAGTGAGTGAGAACATGTGCTTTTAATTAACCTAGGAAAGTGAGAAGAACATTAGGTGAAATCTTTTTATTTAGGCCCAGAAAAAATAACCAGAAGGCATTAAAGCTGTCAAGATAGTCTTTTCATTTGCAGCTAGACCAGCTCCATTAAAACACCCATTTTGAAGCTGACAAGATAGTTGTATCAAAGGAGAAAATGATAGAGTTAATGTCCATTAATGCAGAACAGGGAAAGAACAGATAAATTAATATTTATTAGCCATTAAAATTCATTATAGATTCCGAATGGCCATAGGAAATTATTTAAAATTTTTAGACACCCATCTTCAAATTAAAATATTTGCTGTAGGGGAACATTTGTTTATTTTAGAAATTGATCACAAGTCAATAAATGTATTTTACACAGTGATTTTTAGAAAACAACACCAATTATTATTTATACAACATTTTCTAAGGATCATACAAGTAAGCAGATTATAGAAATTATATGTTTACTTTTTCTCTATATAGGCAATCTCAAAGTCCTGCTGTGCTGCCACATCATGAAGGGGTGGGTTAGGGTGGGTGGGGGAGTGTGTTCTCAGGAAGGATGAGTGAAGATATGAATATATATTCCCAGCAGGGGGTGTAAAGGTCATTTTAGCTGCCCACTAAAGCAAGCAGTCATCTATATTGGGCAGCAGAGATACAGGAAAATGCTAGAGGCAGATCACTTTAGTGGGAATGGCAAAGGCATCAATTCATACTGCATTGGAGAAGGTAATGCTAAACCATTTCTGTATTTTTACCAAGAAAACCACATGGAAGAAAATCTAAAATGATTGATGAAATGGTGCTGGATGATGGGTCCTGTCCTGTTCAGACTAGAGGTGGACAGACAGATTAAGTATCAAAAATAAGTCTTGAGAATCAAGAAAGAACTGGGTTCAGTCAAGACCAACTGGGTAGCGGCAAGGACACCGGCAAGATTGCAGGAGGAGACAGCAACAAGGCAGCGGAACAGGACTCTCCAATGGAGACTGGAAGGCTGGGAGAAACTGGAGGCAAGATGCTACTGAAGCTGAAGACAACAGATCTTGAACTGGAATACTACTCAGGTTAAGCCGGCACTGGAACCCCGGATGGGGCTGATCGGAGCCTCTTGGACTCTTCTGAGGACTAAGGACTGGACTGGACTTGGGTCGACAACCTGGACTGGACTGGATACTGGTGACTGGAGACTCAAAGCAAGGCTGAGAACTTGGAGCAAGGCTGGACTCATCTGGAAGCCCTGGACTAGGCTGGGAACTCTGGACTAGGAACTCAGGGCAAGGTGGAGAACTCGGAGCAAGGCTGGACTTGTCTAGAAGCACTGATCTAGGATGGAATTCAAGTTCACATTTAGATAGGTATGAAACTCCTGAACAAGGTTGAGCACTCAAGGCGTGGCTGAATTGGACCAAAGATCCACTGCAAGACTGGAGGTCAAAGGTGCACTGAAGTGGCACAGGAGATTGGGAACTAACTGGTGACCTAGGATTGTTGCAAAGCTGCACCAAAGACTTGAGTGAGACTGTGGACTGGAGGCATGACAAGACTGGACTGGAGGCATTGGACATGGCTGGGATCTCAAAACAAGGTGAGAAGGGTGCTTGGGATGCAGACAAGGTAATCATGGAGAGCCAAGTCTAGATGCAAGACTGAGATTGCTGGGCTCAGTGAGAAGATCCTCAGTGGTAGCAGATGCAGGATTCAAGTCCTCTTCAGTGGAGCACAATGGCGCTGATTCCTCTTTGGTAACAGGAGCTGGCAGGGACTCTTCTGCAGACGCTGCAGGCTTGTAGGATCGGTTGTCTCTGGTAGCTTGCTCTTCGTGCGTCTGCCTTTTATGCCGATCCTTCGCACACCTGGACCCTTCTGCAGCCAATTGGGCTGCCTTCTCCTTCGCACACTTTTCTGCCCATTGTTGGCACACGCTGATTGGAGGATTCAAATCTTCCCCTGAATCTTGGCCAATCAGCACCTTAGACTCTTCCCACACTGCTGACTCATCTTTAGGTTTCGCTTTCCTGGTTTCAGCCCAATAAGTTTCTATTTCCTCCTCTGACTCAGAAGGAGTTTCGATTTCTGAGTCAGAGTCAGGCTTGATTCTCACAGGTCCCTCAGGTCAGATGACACTCAACATGCTACTGAGGAAGAGCTGAAGATGTTTTGGAGCACTAATGGTGTTTATGAATGAAAGCCTTTGGGACATCTAGTTGCTGATGTTGCCGTGCAGGAGAAGAAAATCTGAAGCTGCAAAGAGAGAATTACAGTGGGAACTACCCAGAGCCATTGTAATACGAAATGGGCAAGGCAGAAATATGATAGATAGATAGATAGATAGATAGATAGATAGATAGATAGATAGATAGATAGATAGATAGATAGATAGATAAGGATGAACATGGGAAAGTTCAACACAGTGAAAGATGAAATGAATTGACTACACATTGACATCTTAGGCATCAGCAAACTGAGATGGACTGAAGAAGAAAGCAAACTGAGTATCAGAACAAACCATGGAAATTGCAAGAGAAGAGAAGCCAAAGCCAAGAAAGACAAAGATTTCAGGAAGGAAATCACTCCAGTCCTTATCAGGTTGGAAGATGGAATACCCACAGAAATATGGTAAGCAATAGCAGAAGAATCCATAAAGGTTCTAACCAAGCCATGCCAGCTGGAGAATGACACACCAGACAACAGATTGGAAGAGGGTGATCTACATAACAATACCAAAGAAAGGAGACTTATCAGAGTACAAATTATTGTACAATATCTTCAATTTCACACATTGGCAAAATGATGCTTAGGATCATCCAAACACAGATTAGAGCCCTATATGGGAAGGGAGATGCCGGATGTTGAAGCTGGCTTTAGAAAAAGCCAAGGAACATGGGACATTATTGTTGATGCATGCTGAATAATTGAGAAAGCTGAAGAATACCAAAAAGAAATCACTATGTGCTTCATTGCTATAGTGTGTCAGACATGTCATAATGTGCTTAGAAAAATGGGAACCCAAAAACATCTCATTTTCCTTATGAGAAACTTATGTACAGGCCAGTAAGCCACTGTATGGACAGAACATGGTGAAACAGACTGGCTCCAGGTTGGCAAAGGAGTGCTGTATTATCTCTCCTTATTTATTCAACCTATATCCTGAGTATATATTAAGGGATGCTGGATTGGAAGAAGATGAGAGCGGTTTTAAAATTGGAAGAAGAAACATCAATAACCTGCATGATGCTGATGATGCTACCCCAATAGCTGAAAATGCAAAGGATCTGCAAGGCAAACTGAGTAAGTTTCTTTCCTACAATCAGTATATAAAAGGTAGACAATATTAGTTCATGGAAAAATTACAGGTATGTTTAAATCAGCTATTTTGAGCGTTAGAAGATGTTAAACATGATCACATCTTTAACACACCAAGAATCTCCTACTACATTGCTACAGTGTTTCTCTTAGCTGCAGATCTCCATCACAACAGATCGTGATGGGTTTTCTCAGCAAATGGATCATTATCCTGAAAGGTTTTTATATTTTAGGCTGTAATTCTATACATACATACTTGGGAGTAAGCATGGAATTAAGACTTACTTATCTGTCCTTAATGGGGTTTCTAAGTAGTGCATAAGGTTGTAGTAATGTTTCTCTCTCTCTCTCTCTCTCTCTTGATCATTCCTATATATATTAAAAGATAACATCTATGCAATCACACACACACATACACACACACACACAATCCTTCAGAAGGATTCAGATTCATTCCACTTCATCTTCTGAATCTTTGAACAATGGGATTCAGGGCTAGATACATCTAAATCCAATGCACACCACAAATCTTTTAACATGACAATTATAAGATGGAAGGGAAAGCTGCTTCTCTCCCCCCCACCCCCCAATCAAATCTTCTTCTGGGCAGACGAAAGAAACCCACCACAAATCTGTACTGGAATCTGTGCCAAGGCAGAGATTGTGGATGCGGAGCTAAATGGTAATGCTTTGGCTGCTGTTCAAGAAAGCACAGATGCTCCAAACACCTTTTTAGAATTTTTAAGACTAACCACCTGTCAATCAAATTTACAATGGAAATGAAGCAAACAGAGCATGTTGCTATTCCCAGATTGTGAACTAAAATGGGCTATTAAGGGCAAGTTTGAAAGATTTCTGAGCTTACAACATTTGTGCCTCTGGATTAATATTTTTTTTACACTCTGGATTTAACCATTATCTCTGAAACAGTGTAACTCACACCGTGACTGACAGCAGCATACTGATCAAGCCATCTTTTATCAAGTGGCATTTATTTTAAATGCACACAATTCATCATTTATAGTAAATCAGCAGATTGCTCGTTCTAAGGTAAAGGTAAAGGTTTCCCTTGACATTAAGTCCAGTCGTGTCCGACTCTAGGGGGCGATGCTCATCTCCGTTTCAAAGCCGAAGAGCCGGCATTTGTCTGTAGACACTTCCTCCATGGTCATGTGGCCGGCATGACTAAACAGAACACCGTTACCTGCCCGCCGAAGTGGTACCTATTAATCTACTCACATTTGCATGTTTTTGAACTGCTAGGTTGGCAGGAGCTGGGACTAGCAGCGGGAACTCACCCCGTCACGTGGATTCGAACCGCCAACCTTCCGATTGGCAAGCTCAGCAGCTCAGCGGTTTAACCCACTAGGGAAAGAAAATAACAAGGCAAATAGCAAGAGGCAGCATTAAACAGCCCAGGATTTTGTTAAGAGAACATGATATATTGTTAGCTCAGAAGGCAGTGTACAGGAGTGATTTTTTAGCCTTCCATTTTGCAGTGGGCAGGGAGAATGGCTAGCCAAGTTGTTACCCCAGGTACCTTCTTCCTTTGTTTAGCCCTGTTTCTTGGGTCACATATCATGCTCAGCCAACTTTTGCTGAATAATGGTTTATTGAGTAAAATGCCTGTGTGTGTGTATGTGTGTGTCTTTGAGTTAGTCATGACTCCTGACGACTACATGGACAAGTCACTGCAGTTTTCTTGGCAACATTTTTTGAAGTGGTTTGCCCTTGCTTTTTTCTTCCTAAAGCTGAGAGGGAGTGACTGGCCCAAGGTCTCCCAGATGGTTTCATGCTCAAGGCAGGACTAGAACGCACAGTCTTCTGGTTTCTAGCCTGGTGTCAAAGTAGCCGGCTTCATACTACATCCTAGGCTGGCTTCAAACTACATCCTATTAGCTGGCTTCATACTACATTATCTGGCTTCATACTACAACCTAGGCCATTTTTAGCTGGCTTCATACTACATCCTAGGCCAGTTTTTCTCAACCTTGACAACTTTAAGATGTGTGGACTTCAACTTCCAGAATTCCCCAGCCAGCAAGGTTGAGAAACGCTGTCCTAAGCCATAACCAATGGTTGGTAAGTCACAATGACTATGCTCCCAAACACACTAAGCTAAAATCAGCCAGATAAGCTATCACATTCTGTATTACCCCAAAGACAGTATTCCAGACAACAGCTAATGTCCCTTTGTGTGCTTCAAATATCCACAACTGATAAGATAGTGAAGTAAATAGTGTTTCCTGGTTTTTAAACAAGGTATATTACATCTGCTTTAACTGTTTCTGTGGCCATTGCTCCGTATCTATATACATTCTGTCCCTTGCATGGTCTGTTCTGGGCCATCAACGCTTGAATTTCCCATGCCTTCAATTTTTATCTTATTTTTTGCTAGTAAGATTAGGGTGCCATTCTGAGCATTAGGGGTTCTGGTATGCAAAGTATTCTTTACAATATCTTATAAAAATAAAATCTCTGTTGATCAACCTGGGCATAGACTTAATTTTCTCCATGTGGGGAACTATTTTCCTTATTTTACTACATTGCATGGTCTCCCGTAAATGCACACATCTCTGGGAAAGATCTGGGTAAGTCTGGACCCATCACACGTATGTGTGCTCATATGAAATTTTGTGCATGTCCCTGAAGACACACTGCCATGTTCTCTTCTGTTACATGGGTTGACTCTTGTCTTACCAGACATAATCCTGCATGTTAAGAATAAGGACACTACGGATGGCTAATGGAGCTCTCTAGCAAGGAACAAATCAATCTCCATCTGGAGCAGCTTCACAGGTAAACACGCAGGATTATGTCTGGTAAGACAAGGTAATGTAATGTCATTCTCCCCATCAGGTCCCTTTGGAGACTAAATCCAGTAAAGATTTCTTCCCAATGAGAGAGACACAAGAATGTTCAACAAGTTGCCAGAGGAACAATTTGTTTTCATCTCTGTGCCTTCAGACACATTGCCCCATTGTATCTGGGACCCTGGAAGTGTCCCTTATGGTATGGGAGGCACCACGTACTTTCCTTCGGCCAACATTATGGCCTCATTGGCGGGGTCATCTACTGAAGGTAGGATCAGGAGGACTATTTCTAATTCCCAATGATCTTTGTGGAAACTGTAATAGAATCCTCTTCATCCTTTCAGGTCTCATCCAAATTGTATGATCATACCAGGAAGATAAGAATGGGAAGCTTTTTTTTTTTTTGGAAGCAATGGGCACAATGATGCTTCTACAGCTCTGTTCCACAAAAAAATTGCAAGTACAGATGTAGCAAGGTAAGTTTCCAGGGCATTCATTTCATCATGGAGGCAAGAATAGAGGATTCATTGTTACAGAACTCTGGTACATAGCAATAGTATGTTCCCTGACCTGGAAGTAAACCTATTGAACAAAGTTGTCTGTGCACTCTGCAGAGTGCAAGATTGTGCACTTTTCAAGCATCCCTAAATAAAACCAATATTATGAACTGCACATGGAAAATATCAGATTCTTTACTGAAGATAAAGGATGAGTGGGGATAATAACGTAAACCAGCTAGAATCCAGTTGGGCTGAGGCAGGGTATAAACGTAATCATTTGATAAATAAATAAAATATAAATATTTGTAGTTAAATTCTTTTGGTAATCACTTTTATACGACCATCCATTTAACTAAGATAAGATATACTTTCATGGTTTCTACAGCTGGCCTTAGAAAGTAACAAAGAGCTAGGTGAAGGAAGAACTGACCTAAACTTCACCTTAAACTTAACATGAACCCAAATCAATTACCCGTAGTTTTTGCTGGAAGCAGAGAACAAGAAATACTAAAATAGAGCATGCTTCCCCTGCTGTCGTTTAACTTAGCCAAAGCTAAACTATAATGAAAAACTTCTAGAGAAAGAAACCTTTGTGAGGCTTCCAACTTGAGCTGAGAGAAATATCAGAAATGAAATAAACATGTTGTCATTCTGCTTAGTTATCTGACACCCAAATTTCCAGATAGATTGATGTAGGGTTTGGATGTCTCCCAAGGTTTCCTACTTCAGGGGAGTCCTCAGTTGAGGCTCCTTGCCTCCCTGCGCTCCCCTATCATTTTTCACTTCTCCCTGGCTGAAATGACAGGAGAAATTGTGAGGGAGGAGAAATAGGAACTATGGAATTTGGCCTGGTTATCTCTACAACCCTAATTGTTTCTTAAATTATGGACCAGTGCAGAAAATACTTTCATGCTAACTACAAACCAGTTATTGCAGCTTGCTGTAAAAGGCCCACCATGTCACCAAGAGAAGAGGATATATGTAGCTCAGGGTTGAACTGTGGAGTCCTTGGTGATTGGTGACCACCATGTCACTTAATCTTTAAATATGTTTGCTTTCTGTAAATAAAATTATTTTTATAGAAATGCCTGGTGTGTGACTTTTCTGATCAGACCTGGGCCAAAGGCTTTCCTAGCAATCTGCTAACAGTTTTGTTGTAGAATTTTGCCAGGAATGAATGTCAAGCTGACTATTCTGTAATTTCCTGGATCTTCCTTTGTTTCCTTTTTGAAGTTGGGAATATTATTTTCCCACCCTCTATCATTCTATCTCTTCTCATGATTTTTCAAAGAATGCAAACGATCTTCTGTCACTGAATTCCATTGCTCCCTTTTCAGTCCATTGCTCTACAAAACCAGGCCATTATTTGTAAGCTGATGTTACAATGACAGTCAATGACTACATTCTGCCAAGGCATCCTAAACATTGCCTTGGAGAACAATGAGGCCCCAAAGACTTAACACCCAAACCCAGCCATGGGCAGGTCCTCTTCTGAATCAAGAATTTTGAAATATGGAAAGAGATAATCAGAAACAGACTGTGCACTTCTACAGATGTTTATTATTTTGCACTCATGGTGATCCATTCTTTATTTTTAGAATTTTTATCTGTCAAAAGCTGCATTCCCACAGGGGATCAAATGCCAGTGGTGGGTATGACAGAATCAAGCAATGGTTTGGGCCAGAGCCAGAACTAGGTGGGTCATCTATTATTTCTGACACCCCATTTAATCTTTCCCAGTTTGACACCTCCTTTCTCTTCCTTCCTCACCATAAAGTAGACTGCCAGGAAAGAAACAATTCTGATTTGGTCTTTTGCAAAGGACTTTACAAATTAATCCAAAAATCACATTAACTTCAACTGAGGGACTTATCTGGCTTGAAGCCAAAGGTTGCCAGGGTATTTGAATACTAGTTCTTTACAAAGATCTTGTAATCCATTGCCAGTTAGCAGAGATACTCATTAAAAGGCTCATGGCTATAAAGCAAAAGCCAAACTAAGGTAGGTATTTGCCTAAGAAAATAACTATACAAATGTTCTTAGCATTAGGTAGCAGTTACTGTGCTTTTGTTCTAATAGTTAGACTCATAAGTATTTTAAGTGTATTTGCATAGGCTCAAATTTGCATATTTTGCATGCATATTGAAAAATTCCATTTAAGAAGGATTAGATCAAAAACTCTTTAATGTTTTAGGAATGGTGTTTAAAACCATACCTTTTATCCCTAGCTACTTATTGTTGCTATGCTTGCTATATACAATCTAGGTTGATCAATTGAATTTGTTAATACTGTACAATGGCTGTAAATTTAGGTTACAATCCATAGAGTTAATTTAGTTTATGTAATGGGCTTTTATTCACTTGCTGAGATTGGTAAGAAGTTATAAGGGCCAAGTGGACAAAACAGAAGGACTATCCGCAACCTCTGAAGATTTCACCATACCTTCCCCTGATTTTAAGAACATTTTTTTGCCCCCTCAAGAAGGTCGCCTAAAATAGCCTTCTTTGTGTGTATTTAGACTCAGAATATAAGTAATTAAATCAAAATGGGGTGAAGGAGAAGAAGACGGAGGACATGAATCCCTACGTTATTTTCAGGATTGTGAATAAGAGGCCTTTTATTTTCCCAAACACATCTCTCTCCAACCCGCGTATGTACCTTTTTAATTTCCAGCACATCTTCTCTTCTCTGCCCTTGGTATTCCAGACTCACTTCAAACACTGCTTCTGATCCTGCAGTCAGATTTGGAATGCACACAGATTGAGCAGAAACGTGGGAGGACTCTTACAGCTGGAAGTCATTCCCTGAATTCATCCTGGTATTTCGACTGGCCTCATATTTAAATTTAGATCCAAAGACACCCACAGCAAAGCAATCTGTGAAGGTAGAAGGGAGATGTTTGGAAATTGAAGAAGCGGTACTCTTTAGCGTCAGGTAAGAAGAAATTATCTCCAGACTGAGATCTGTGTCATCATGGCCACCACCAGTTCCTTTTACTGTATGCCTTATCTTCATTATGCTTCAGAGCTCAGAATAGTCTCATCATGTCAGAAATGTAACACAAACAGGCTTTCAAGTGATAGCACAGAACCCAGAGGACAGCTGTGAGAGCTTCATTTTTACCTAATGTAAAATGTTGCCCTATGCAATCATTCTTACACTTAGGAAAGTGTATTTATGCATTTAGGAAACCATTCCTAAGAGAATCATCCCAGAGAGGTAAAGACAACAGATAAATTCTTGAAGCAAATATATTTGGGCTGCATTTATTTATTTATTTATTTATTTATTCATTCATTCATTCATTCAATTTATGTAGCTACCCATCTCAAACCAGTGACTCTGGGCAGCTAACAATCATAAAAACAGGTAAACAATTAAATCAGTACAAAAGAATTAAATACAAACAGCAGCCAAGAGATATTAAAATCTGTTAGTGTCAGCAAAACCAGGTTGTGCTTTTGTTAATGAACTCTGAATAGGAAGCCAAATATAAACTGTTATTAAGATTCTCTTACCAACTTTGGGGCAAAATGGTATTTCTAGAGGGGCACAGATCAGACCTCCCTTATTTATTTATTACACATAAACACACACACAATTGCATAGGAAGCCCAGCGGTAGAATGTACTAGGGAAGATAGAAAACCACTGCATTCTTTTTATTATCCATTTAAATTATATACTACCACACTTTGCAACTCTTAGTGGTTAACTATTATCTATTATATTTAAAACACTTATTAAATGTGTATGCCCCTGATACTTACATGACTCATGGTAGCTTTCAACAATATGGAAACACAGTTAAAAAGATAATGCAAAAACTTGAAAAAAACATACAGAAATTAACACGAACCATAAACAATATCTAATACTAATAATTTTGCTACTAAATTCTAGTTCAGGTATTGGCCATTCATTCAAAGGGCCTCTGGAAGAGTACAGTGTTTACCATCTCCTGGAAGGCTATCCTCCAAGGTTCCAGGGAGAGGCTGTTCCAGTGGGCTGGACCCATCACAAAGAAATGTCTCCAGGCCTTGTCTCCTCTTCCCATTTTTCTGGAAACAGGCATTCCTGGTAGTTTATCTGGAGAGAGATGCTTCAGAAAGGTCAACTCTGGTTTGATAAGGTGGTCTTGGAGGTACCTAGGTTGTCAAATCATAAAGGCCTTTATAGGTTAAAGCTAGCATTCAGAAATCTATTGACTTCTAACTTCATCCGTTTACCTGCCTCTTCTGAAGTTATTAATATCTAAAGCATGAAAAAGGAGATAGGGTATTGAACCCTCCACCCCTTTCAGGTTCAAGACTAGGGAAAATGCATACTATGGTACTAATGAATAGATGGAATATTATTCATAAAAAAAGAATAGAGATACAAAGTCTTACATCCTTTCTTGGCTACTGGGAATTCAAAACTGGAACATATTGGCAGTAACTAGATGTACTTCATGGAACCTCAGTGCTGTTTTATGACCATGCAACACAGGGCCACAACTAAGGGGGAGCAAGTGGGGCATGTGCCCTGGCCGCTGCACTGGGGGGGGGGTGCCAAAATGAGTGCTGTGTGGGTGCCAAAAAGGGCACAGAATCCATGTTTGCCCTGGGTGACACAGACCCAAGTTGCAGCCCTGATGCAACTTCTCCACCAGCAGCCAAGGCCTGGGACTTAACTAAATCTTCTACCTTTTTTTTTTTAATATGATGTACATCAGGTGTCTCTAACAAGACAGTTAACAAACTACTGTAAGGAAATTACATTAAGAACTTTATCTGTAAAGTAACTGCCAACAACTTGTTTATCTGGCAGTTCAAAGCTTAACTTTGGATACCTGGTGAGGTCAAGTAACTTCATGTTACCATGAAGGTCTATACCCTTCATGTTATCAAGCAACTCTCCCTCCCAGACCAGGCTCATCTCAACTCTAAGGAAAATAACCTAAATTATCAATGAGATAAACCTTCATAAAGGCAAGCATAATATTTTGCAGGTGCAGAACTGTTTCATAGCCACAGTGTTTGGTGCAGGCCCAATGGAACTTAACAGGAGACAGTCTAAATATTGTAAAATAAAACATATTAATAATAAATGGCCCTGAGTCTGTCCCTTCTTGTAATACAGCTATTTTCCATGAGATGTTCCTCCAACAATAGAGTTCATCTGAAGTTTCTTAACATGTAGATGCAGGCATGGAGGGAAGGGAAGCATTTCCTGTCTGTACACAAGTGAACTGTGATTTTCTTGGGCAATTGTCAACATTAGAGCAGCAATGTCCACCAGTGTTTTAATTTGCTGTGAGTAGATCAGTCCCTGCCTCCTCATCAGCCAACAGAGATGTTTGCTTTTGTCCCTGTGAAGTGAGCTCAGCTTCCTTGCCCATTTCTTGTTGATTAAGGGGTAGCAAAATCCCTTTGAAAAATAGCATCCAAAGTCATCTGTCTCTCTCCCCTCCTTCCATCTGGTCTTTGATGCCATCATGTCAAAGGAAGATTAAATATGAAAAGGAAAATCCACAAGATCATCTTCCAAATACATTGGCAGCAGTTCCTAGCAGTGTTACCATCACCACCATACTACTGTTGCTTGGAGTAGCTTCTCAGATGATGGCTTAATGTTGAATAAATCCCTTCTTATTCTTAATTGCAAGATGTGGCTTGTGTTGCATTTCCACAAAGTATTGAAGTTCTAACAAGTTCATGTACCTATTTTTTTGAATGGGGATTTAAGAAGTAAATTTTGTTGGCCTTTTGTTGACTCTGGTACTTATTTTATCAGTATTGCAGTGGGGTGAATCCTGTGCACTCTGGATCATATTCTTGGCAATTCAGCCCTTTGTCTACCTAGATGCCAATCAAGAGTACCCAGATGGGTTTCCTTGGGCAGCAGTTTCATTATTGTGGGTTTTGGATTAGTCCTGAATAAGCCCATCAGTCACTGAGTATAAATACTATATTTTCACAACAAATATTGACATACCTTAAATGTGGCTATTGGATTTATCTTTCTTGCAGGCATATGTGATCCAGAAAGCAAACGCTTCAACCTACTGAAATAGACTCTTCTATTTCTAATATCCTTACCTAAGTGAAAGATGAAGTCTAAAACTTTTCCTAAGCATGAGTTCATTCTTCTCAACTCTTATCTTTTCTCCTCTACCAACTGGTCCAGTAACTACAGCTTCCTCTGACTCTTACTCCCCACTCCCTTCATCAAGGCAGAACTAATTTAACATTTTAGTGGCAATTCATCATTACTCACATAGTAACTAGAGCAAATTTATAATCTTAAAACAACACTTGTCCTCAAAGTAGAGTAGTGCCAACCTTTGATCGTTTGGCTTGTCCTATGCTGTGCCATTTCCAGCTCTACAGCAGTCTTTCTGAAGAGTAAACAGCATTCTGCATGAAGCCACACCATAGATTTGTGTGAAGGAATTAGTATATCAGCAGTTTTATTTTGGAGAATGTACCAAATCATACCTCATAAGGAGTTTGACTTTTTTACAGCAGTCACATGCTGAACCAGTAAGATATGTTCTGGTCAGTCATTGCTACTTTGGACGTCATTGGCATATATAAGTAAAATTAAGGGGTTTACTCCACTGTGTGTCATGTTACACTTTTAACATCTATTCTCCTGCTTGGAGGAGACTTTTAAAAGGAATTTATTTTCCCTCTTAATTCATTCTAAACAATTTGGTGATTGTCAGACAGTATGGCCACCTCACTGCTCACTTGATGTCATCTATGACTGATTTACAAAGAACTTCATTTATTTATTTGAATTTATAAGCCACCCAACTCCAGTGGACTCTGGAGTTTCTTGAACTCAGTATATTTCTTGAAGTTCCCACAGTTTATAGCCCTGCATTGTGGGAACTGAACAGTGATTATTACTGACAGTTTTGTGGGCTTTAACCACTTTCCTATCCATTAGAGATCCTTTTTTCACTTGTTCATTCAAGGTAAGTATCTGATTATAAAAATCAGACATTATATCTAGCCTGTTATTTCTAACTGTTTGCTGAGTCAGAAATATCCCAGAGTCAAGCTCCTTATAATTATACCTGGCAAGAAGTACATACAACCAGTTCATACTCAGTTGATAGTGGGTAAAAGCTGGAAGAAGAAAATACGAACTTCCTTTTCAACAAGGGTCTCTACAAGCAACACCCCATGGATTTTGATCTAGGTTGGCCTCAGATCACAAAATAAATATATAATTGCAAAAGGCCTTCTCTTGTCCTCCAAATCATCCATGGGACATACAGCAGAAATTGCCGATGATAAAACAACAGCATTTTGAGAGAGAGGAAAAATATTCATTCATCCATGCATGCATGCATGCATTTAGCTTATATACCACTGTTTCCAAAGACTATAATGAGCTGGCCAGTTAAAGAATTCAGTCAGCAAGGGATCTCAGCCACATGCACTAATCTAAGAGGAACTGATTATATAAGAGGCACTGAGATATATGTATATATGTATGTATGTATGTATTGATTGATTGATTAATTGAAGGGGGGATTGGAAGAAAGAAGGGAGGACACTGAGCTTTTCAACTGACTCTTGACACTAACTTGAAGTAAGCTGAAGATAATTTACATTAGTAATTATGCTCCTAATTGGCTATAGGAAAAATGTTACTTGAAGTTCATTCTCAAAGAGAAGATTGAGACCAAATGGTTGTATCTTGTCTAAACTTTTTCCTTGAAGATTTACCCAATCCCATCAAAATAAAGCAACATACTCTCAAGTCACAACTCCTGGAAGCTATATCAAAGTGTCCAACACATATTTAAGGGTTAGGATAAAAAAAACCCTGCAAAGTAAAAAAAAAAGTGTTTCTATTTTAAGAAGCCAAATTAGTTATTGCTAAACAAGGAAATATCTTGATAATATCTCAGTGGAGGGATGGCATGATAAGAGCTGGTCTATATCTTTGCTTGAGAAAGTTTCTGATAAAATCCATCCATCCATAAAAGGCAAAGTAGTGAATGGCTGTTCTACAAAGAATAGTTGGATTTTATTATTTATATAATGGCAAATTAAAATGCACCAGCTCTATGTAATTTTTGAAAAAAATGAAGTAAATTTAAAAATAAAATAAAACTTTTTTAAAATTCTCCCTATAGTTTTCTTGGGAACAGTATGGAATTGTTTGCTGATGCCCTCCTCTGGGATTTTTTTTTTAATGTCTCAATCTAGTCTACACTTCTCTGATTGCTTTGTGGAACATCATTTTTACTCATCCATAACCAGCTATGGCACAATTTTAATAAACAGACATGAAATGTCAATCCAAACATGTTAACTTTCTAAAGGTTTGGATTTCCTTAGTCTCATAATGTGTATTGTGGGAGTTTAAATATTTAAGGATGAGGAAAATTGAACAATAATCATTAGTAGAGTACAGTTTGAACTTTCGATATTATAAAGCCTTTCATCCAGAAATATCAAAGCATCTTCTATATATGCATCAATGAATGATTCAGAACAATCCTTTGAGCTTTACCATAATGTCTTGCTGATGAAGAAAATGAGGGGTGATGGAGAGCTTGTGGATTCCTTCCTTTGCTTGGACCTGAGGTAGAATTAAATTTCTTACATTGAATTTCCTGCAGTCTTAAAGGTGGATCGATAGAGCACTTGGCCTTAATCAGCTGAGACACTTAGGATTATTGTGAGAATC